>NW_024573311.1:0-1200000 GCF_018153835.1 Drosophila eugracilis | reverse complement strand
CTGTGGATCGTATTTCGCATACCATCCACAGGGGGTTTCAGATCGCTCTATAGGATCGCACTCTCTCTACGCAAACAAAAAGCGGTTTGTTGTCGTCAATAAAAAAATGATAATTGAAATTACATTTTTTGTCTGGTTTTCATTTGAATTTCTTCTGCTTCTGATTCTTACTTTCTTACCTGCAAAAATGTTCGTCATTCGAAATTAACATTTATCTGGGGTTTTTGAACTGCACTAAGTTTTTTATGGTCGGTCGTACTTTCATTGCTTGACTACTAGTGACTTCATGCTCTCTGGGAATCTCAAATGCAAATCGGTCTTGGGGGTCTAAGTATAATGTGTGATGGCCCCCTTCTGTTGGGGTGAGTGACGAGGTGAACCCACTATTTCCAGTTAAACTTGACACCTTATTCAAGGCAGATTATGCCCATCACGTGCCATGATCCAGCACTTTGCTATGCGCCATTTATACGGCTCCGGTTGTTGTGGAATGCGAAAGTGCAATAGATACGGGCACCTACATCCGTATATGGGTGATAAATGAGCGCAACAATTGATTGAATTAATTCGGTTTGAAAGGTTTTCTGTAAGCGGTTTTATCAGCTAAAAGTTTCTCTTTCTTACAGATGCCAAGATGTTAATCTTAGAAAGGAATATGTAAATCTGGTTGAATCAGTTCGGGATGCTGGAGGCGAGGTTAAAATCTTTTCCAGCATGCACATCTCAGGAGAACGTGAGTATCAAAGAACAGACATACATATAATTTATGAGAGAAACTGCTGATATAAAAATCTAATTCACTAAAATTAACATCGACATATGTTGCAAAGAATTTATTTAAGACCTAAGATTTTCTTTTTTAAGATTTTTTATTGACAAGATAACCCTATCTACTGAGTAACTGCGAAGTTCTGTCATAAACTTTACTCAGTTAATTAAGTTCACCCACAAGCCAATAGCTCATTTCAAATCATTTCTAAAAATTGTACATGAAAAGAACAAAACACTTGCATCATAGGAAGAACAAAAATAGGCAAAACTATAAAAAGGGAAATGAAAATCATTTAATTACTTTTTAACCTTGTGTCGCTTTGGAAGAACTTAAAAACTTCTCCATCTCGGATACAGAAAAAGATCTCACCATGACTCATAGAAAGAGAATGAAGTTCCCTTCTAGGACAAGAATAGATCATCTCCAGCAGAAGCATCTTTGCATCACACTTGTTCCAACTTGGACCATTTCTATGCTCAATTTAAGTATAATATTTATGTGCAGCCTGCCTTCCTCTGTCTAATGACCTCGTTAAAGATTCTATTTTTAAGACCAAGCGATGCATTGCTCTGGCCGTAAATATGGTGTATATATGTGTGTGTATTTCTTGGAGGGGTCTCCCACATTACAAAGTCCACTAACAGATGAGCAAAAAACATCATCATTGAATAGCTGCCAAGTAGTTTTTGCTAGCTCATTCGTAAGGAAACTTTCAATTTCATTTTCTGTGTATGTAATTTAGAATTGATTAAAATTGCATCTCACATATTGCAAATATTTTTGGGGTGTAAAGTGCTTAAAAGCTTTAAATAGCTATTTACAGGTGACTCACGAAATAAGATTCCCTCTTTGAGTTTCTTTTTTAAATTGTCTGAGCTTTGAGACTTGGCAAGATTTTCGTTTTCGACTCGAAAATGGGTCGTTTGGGGTTCCAAAATAGATTTCCCCATACTCTGTAAGTTTCGCAACAATTGAGTTGTAGCAATCCTTATCGTATTTCTGCGCTATTCGCTGTACTTCACTGTCTTATCTACTCGCAATTATTTCATTAACAATTGTACCCCGCTGAGCATTTTAATCAGCTTTAAATTACATAAACATGTAAACATTGAGGCAACTTTTTTAAAGTAAACCAAATTTAAGAGATAAAGGGGCCTGCCAGCGCTGTACTTGAGTATACAAATTGTTTCCCCCTGAAACAGAACCTGCATTAATCCCGAGGTAATTGGGCAAACCCATGAATTTTTAATGTTTGCTCTCTGGCCGAGATGAATGTGAAGTTCATTGTGTGAGTCATGGCCTAGAACAACCGGTGAGCCTTGGAATTGGACAGCAGGAACGCCCACAACCTGGCTTAAAAAGTGAAAAAGTTGCAGTGGCTGCTGCATATTCTTAGTCTTTGTAGCTTACTTGAAATTCTGGTTTTCTTATTTACAGATAACACATATCAATTTTTTCTTTCCTTTTATAGTATAATGTTTTATTATTTTCAAAACAAAGTCCATTTAATAAGCCTTAATTCTTATCTACAGAACTTGCTCAACTGACTGGAATAGCGGCTCTCCTACGATTCCCGATGCCCGAGCTGGAGGATAGCGATGATGATGATGACGAGGATGGAGCGGCGGGCGGGGCAGATAGCGACTAGGTTCATAAATAGGATATAAACATGAAAGAAGCTTGATGGAATCTTGGCATTTGTTAATGGAAATAACTGACTTAGGAACTCAGCTAGCGATCGATATACAAGTAGACTAATAGGAACCACGACAGACTTGGACGTCAGGGCATATACAATATATATAGTGCTAATTCGATACGATATACACACAAATAATTCTTTAAGTTTACCCGTGGCTGGGCCTAGGAAATCATAGTCAGAATCCCACCATTTTCTGGACTGAAAAAAGCCACTTAAAAAATAATGTTCTATACTTTGTGTTCAATGAAATGGCCACAATATTATTAGCTTTTATTGATTTATTGCTTGGTACGAAATTTAGTTACTGTTAACAGTCGCGTTTATAGTTAATATCAATTATTTGATACAAATTGTATACGTTGTTCTATGCACTTAAATTCATTGTTCATTAATTTGTAAAAGGCAAAACAGAGTTTACAAAAATATACAATAATAAACAATCAATTTTGTTATTTATACATTTTCTTTTTTTTATCAAAAGGATTATATACAACTTTAGAAGTTATCCCTCCTAATGTTGTTTAACTTTATAAGAACTGTAATTATTATTTAAAACATTTAAATTTAATTGTTGCCCATGCTGTAAAATATATAATCCTTCCGAACAAATTGTAAAATAAATCAATTTCTAGAACTGATCTAACCGATGTTTTCATACGCATGGCTTTCTTATCCAGTGTTTCGATAGTTGACCTCAAAATAAAATAGTTTTCAATTGGAATTCTTTTACATTTTCATTGTTTATTATTTAAACCTAAATCAAGACACAGAACCCCCCGAGCCTATGACCAGCTCACTTGCCCAGCTTGGAAGCCTTGGCAGCAGCGGCCGCCGCCTCCTTGCGGGCTTCCCGCTTGGCCGTCTTACGGGCTTCCTTCTCGCCAGCCTCAAAGGTTTTTCGCTTTTTGCGCAGCAGCCATTCTTCCTTCTCCTTGGTCTGCTTCTCGCGGATGAGTTTACGGAACAGGTTGCGATGGCGGGGTTTCACCATACGCGCCTGCAGACGGTGCTCATCAACTTCGGCCTTGTGCACTTGACGCTTGTTGACCTTGTGCACCTTGCCTGATTGCACGGACATCTTGTCCTTCTCCTGCTTTAGGCGTTTGGTCTTCTCGTCAACTTCTTCCTCCTCCTCCTCATCTTCATCGTCTTCATCGTCAATTTCAGGATCCTCTTCGTCTTCGTTAACGCCATCGGGACCGCCATATTTCTTGTATTCGGCGGTTTCCTGTTGGTAAGCCAGCTGTAGCTGCGCGTCGAGCAGCTCCTGGTCCACAGTCTCTTCTTCCTCCTTCTCAGGTTCATCCTCAGAATCGTCATCGCTTTGTGCTGATAAAAGGAGTAATTCATTAAAGTTCCACAATACCTTAGACACAAAGATCCCTATTCTTACCGTGTGTTTCGATCAGGGAGGGGTCTAGCAGGGCCTTCTCTTCTGGTGGGATGTAGGTGTCCCTCTTGGAGTCTACGAATGGCGATAAGTGTGGTGGCAGCTTCTCGCCCAGGAAGTACTTGTTGGTGGGCAACAACTGGCGCTGGTTGACACAGTCAAAGAGCCACTGCGGCTGGATGTAGTCCCGCGAGATGTATTGTGTGGCAATGCTGGGCCTATCGACGATCTGGTGAGTGATAGTCTCATCACTTTCATCGTAGGCAGAGCCAGCGAAGACGGACGAGTCCCAGGACACTTTGCCGCCAAAGGAACGGATGAGTATGACCAAGGGCTCACGTGGAACTTCACGGTTGATGAAGAACTTCAAACCCTTAAAGAGGGTGCGCAGACGGGCCACTTCCTGGGCCTCCTGCTTCATTTTAATGATGCGCTTTGAGTCACCGTCTTGCTCCAACAGCTCCATGTCGATGTCCAGTTCTTCCTCGTCCTCCTGTACCTTGTCCGTACGCAGCAACTCAAAGTTAAGCGCTGCAATACGATCAGATACGAAGCTGGCCTCGTCCTTCAGTGATTCTTCGCTGTCCTGAAGCACGCTGGTCGGGAACTGTGGTGGATACGCAAGATTCAGGCTATGGAACAGCCTGAAGTTGGTGAAGCCAAGCATAATGGTGTAAAACTCCACGAAGATGGACATCACCTTGAAGTCAACCTCCTGTCGGGATTGGGGCTTGAAGGGATAGTAGTGTGGCACAATCCAGGTAACCTTCTGGCCCTTGATCTCGGCCTGGAAGTAGTATCCCTTGATTGAGATGAAAACCTTGCGGAGGGACTTCGAGGCGATAACATAGTGCAAGAATTCGATGGTCAGGCGACGGCACAGGTTCGACTGCTCCCTGGGAATCAAATGCAGCGATGGAAAAGTACTGAACAGGAAGAGCAGAGTCAAACAATCGTCTAAATCCTTTAGTGCGTCAATGAAGGTGGGATAGCGCTCCTTGACAATGTGATCGAGTTTGATTTCCGGAAACAGGGCCAATCGACGTTTCAGATTACGGAAATCCTTGATGGCGCGATCACGATTGCTTTTCTTAGCAAAGATCTGCGGAATAGTAAAAATGGTTAATTTTACCTAAATGAGATACATATGAGCTAACTTACCTTGTAGTCACGCAGAGTCCACACAATCGACTCGTGGAGCAGGAAACGGATGTCCTTGGTGTGATAAAGGACTTTGATTTCCGAAGATCCCTTCTGGGCCCTACGCCTGTGTTTTGGTTCCCTGGGATAAACACCTTTCAGGATGCACAGTCTGCGAAAATCATTCAGGGAGAGCTGGAGTTTTCTGATAGCAGCTCGCCGGCTAATATACTGCGTAGCCTCGCCGGATTCGTACTATAAAGGTTTAAAAACGTTAATATCCATATGGTTTTCAAAATTTCTAAAGACACATAACCTTAAACACGGTCAAAAACACCTTAGAACCAATGATAACTTACCTTTTTGGGTCGCCTCATATTGTCGGTTTATGAAAATGGACTTTTTGTCAAGTTAAATCTGTTTTATACAGATTTATTTAATAAAAAACACGCAGTTGACCAAAACACACGTTTTTTGTGTTGTTGGTCGCGTGGAAAGGAAGTGTGACCGGTTACCGGTTTTGACATAACATAACAATCTGAAAATGTCTAAATATGACAGAAGGTTGAATACTTCGCTAAAACATATAGTGAACTGGATAAGAATCGATAATTGTCGAAAATTTGCAGATTAAGATCGAAATATCGATAGTTGGGGGGACATTTTTAAATGTAAATTTTAAATTAATAAGAAATAATTTTAAAAGTTTTTTCAAGGTATATAAAATATAAAGTTAAATGTTAATGTTTATATAAAGAAAATATTAAAAACACTCGACCAGTGCCATTGGATAACTCATTTTATTGAATCTGTTTTTATTGTTTTTTATAGGTATTGTATTGAGAAAATAACATACAGTCTAAGTTTGTTGTATTATATAATATTTGTTATATATTAGTTAGTTTTGAACATTAACTTCGTTTTTTGTTTTCGCAACGTGCTTACTGCAGTCGCATTTCGTTTTGTTTTCTTGGTTGATAACAAAAGTTTATTAAACGGCCCTTTCTCGTTTGCTGCGGCTCTGCTACAACTCTGCTCGTTTCTTTGAACATTCTTCGTGTCCTTGTGTCGTGTTCGAGTGTCTGCTTGAGTAATTCTTCTGAGCTTTCAAAGCCTTGTTAACGGTTCGATGTAAATGTATCTGTATCTGCATCAGCGTTTGCATATGCATCTGCATCTGAGTGTGGTTGGTTTTGTTGTATATTTCACCTAAATAACTAGTTAACATTTCGGTTTATTTGCTATAGCTTCGTTTTGATTTACATAAGTTGAAGGTTTTTCACCCCACCGATCCTTGTCATCCGATTTACGATCCTTAAAATGCTTTATATAACTTCATATACTTTTGTATATATATATATCTTGAGTGCCAGCCATATATGTGTTCTTGCATGTATCGTTAGAAATTGACTATATATTTGATTTGCTTTTACTCCTTGCTCTCCATTTTGATGATCTCTGTTAACTAATGATTCTGCTGGGAAGTTTGGTTCGGTTTTGGTGTTTTCTTTTTGGGGGGTATTCTAATGATGACTGCTTGTGTTCTGGGTGTGTTATTTGTATAAAATCTAAATGTCGTTAACTAGACGTACTTGTATAAAGTAAATAACTCGCTGTATTGCACCACCATAAATATTCATCGGATCGAGCTCTCTGGTTCGTCACAAAGATAAAGTGAGTTCAGCATGGGATTGGGATCTTGGGGAGTGGTGAGTGGGGCTTTCCTACTCCTACGATGACTAAGAAATAGGGTTATATTTAGACTGGATTAAGTGAATGTATCTGAACCGATAATAGCTCTTCTTTTCTGCTTTCCTTTTTATGGTTTACCGTATTATTCATATATAAATCATTTGTACAATCTTATGTGCTAGAAGCGTATCAGTTGTTAAAATTAATGTCTGTTATTATAATACTCTCATTGTTCGCTATTAAAATTACACACCCATCTGCACTACAATTACATGCCAGTATCGAAAAAATACACATTCGTAAGGTAAAATTCAAAAGTACAACGATCGAAACTCAACAACGGAAAATGTACATACATATTTTGGTGGGTAATGATAACTGTATTATTACACACGACGGTTATATGTTCACGAGCTATATATCATCTGCTTGAGATCCGATCTTGGATCGGCTGATCGCTGGCATTACAAATAATAAACGCATTCGGTTTATACACTTATAAATTTGAAAACGCTATAAAATCTTTAAATTAGTCTACCAATATGTTAACTATTACTTTTTACTGGATTCATATATATATATATCATATCATGCTTCAAATTTGCAATCTCTTTTAATCGTTAATCGGTAATCGTTTGGTTTTCTCTCAAATCGAACGAAAAATCGAAATGAAATCGAAGCCGCTGGCAACTGACTGACAATTTATTGTTTTTGCTGAGTTTCTCTGTCTAAACAACGGACGCAACTTGAAACGTTCTCTAAATATTGTATAATCGAATATAAGTATTGCATACATTGCATTTCACGTGTTCTAATTGTATTCGTAATCGTATTAAGTATTTAAAAAAAAAAAGTAATCCACTTGGAGCGTGCGATATGCACCGACACGCTATATATATGCTATATGGTATACGGTATATGGTACATATACTGGTTTATAAAAGTTAATAAATATCCGTGTTTTTCATATACGGTTTAGGTCTAGTTCGTAGATTATTTAAAGCTGAAATTAATGATTATGTGCTCGTTTGTTTTTATACTCGTAGACGTTATGTGGTATATCGGTATATTCTTGATCAAAGACGATTGTTATAGGTGATTGACTTGAGAGCGTGATTAGTTTTTTGGGCCAGATCAGATCTCTAGAAATGCTTCCGAATGGTCTGTGCTTGTGTTTGCTAATTTCATTTGAAAACATCGAACATCGAATAATATCTACTATCATGCCAATTACATTTAAAACACAAAATAATCAATTGGGTATACTTACGTTTGATTTTTCAGCAAACTCAAAATTTGTTTTGAGGACACAAAATTAGCAAACACAAAATTTGTTTTCCTTTTTTGTTTTTTTTTTTTTTGTTAGTTTACTTTTTTTCACTTTAATTTCAAACAATGATTTTTATTTTTATAGTTAAATATTTCATAAAGTATATATAGCATTACTATATCTTTCGATTCGATTTGGTTTGTTCTGTTTCGTTTTATCGTTATTATTATTTCCATTCTTACGCTTCATTTTTATGTTTTATGAACGCTTTTGCTAATGTTTCAACAATTTTTTTGTGTTTTTGTTTCACTTTTACTTTTTACGCAATTATTCAACTTGTTAAAAATCTATAACCATAACAATTTCATATATATATATATATCTGTATATATATATTTCTTGTATATATTTCCTCTTATTTACGTTGCTTTAAAGCGAGACATCTACGCCACTCGACAATTTTGTTTGTGATTTGTGTGTGGGTTTTTTTTGGTTAATGATTTTTGGATGTATGGGGAAATGTTGGATTTGGGAATCAGGAAGTTTTTTTTTATTGAATTTTCCTTAATTTTTTGATTAGCTTTCCATTTGCTATTAATAAGAGTGGGGGAGTGAGAAGATAAGCTTCTTAGTTATTTAACACTTTCTCAATTCTGTTGGTTATTCTCTTGGAAAATTGAGTTTTCTTTGTACCTTTTTAGAGAGAAAAGTGGGCGCGATATGTTGGAATGCATATGTATGAATGATAGCTTAGATGTGAGTGGGTGTGAGTGAGGGAAATCTTCAGTACAAGTAATTGCTGGGTGTGCTTTTCCATTTTCTTGTTAGGTTCTAATAAGATGTAGTTAAGTGTGAGTGTTTCGTTCTCAAGTATTTTATTTGTTTTTTTTATATAATAAATATGACTTGGTTTTAAAGTTAATTTGGAAGATATTTTTTTAGGTTTTGTTTTTCTTTCTATTCGATTTAGTTTTTGGTATCCTTTGTTGTCTTTAGTTTAAACATAGAGCATGTATAAAAGTTTAAGTTAATTTGTTGTTTGTTCTTGGAAGTTGTCTCTGTTAAAGCCTGGCGACCAAGGCAATCTACTCGTGAGAAGTGAGCTTGCTAGTTTCCGATATATACGATACAGGATGCGTATATATCCATATAGAAGGACTAAAGTGGACACTTTTGGAATTAAGAGCTACCATGAGAGGCGCTTGGAGTGGCTGAGATGGAAAGTAGGGGTTAAGAAGAAGAAGTTGTGAGATTTAATTACTAAGGAAATAGGTAAGACGTTCCAATAGTTAGTTAAATATTTAGAAAAATAGGTAAAGTCAGATTAGAATAGGTAAACTGATTGGAGTTTTCTCTTTGGTTAAACTAAATTGATAACTATAAAAACAACATCTTATCAAGATCCAATATAGAGAACCCTAAAGAATGTTCTCAGCCAACTCTCTGCTGGACTGGTACAAGGACTACACTTGGGCAATATGAAGGGATGTGGTGTCTTCTATGTGGAGAGGGTATGACCTGATGTTAGCCTCGTTCGAGTTTTATACAATGTCTCCACCTCGTTCCCTGACAATCCTTTCTCTCTCTCTCTCTCTCTGTCTCTCTTTGTCTTCCGGTTCGCATCGTTTCGGTACTGTTCTGCTGTTGTGTGACCTCTGACCTGTCCATATCCTACATGCATATATCATATTATCATTAGTTATTTATATATATTTATATCTGTGTGCAATCGAATGCACTGCACCCATGGGGTGTAAGAGCAGCCACTTAGTTACGTTAATTCTGCATTTCCATCTGCACATCGCATTGTTCAGTAGATACAGCGTATATATATATATATAGTTCTGCGAATGTGAATGCATATATAATTATTTCCGATGCGTTACTGCTGCTTCTACTGAGCCGACTTGGCTTCAATGTACAGTTTTCGGTCTTGATTTTCGCATTTTCGTGAGTGAGATTCGCCTGTTGTACATATATAGGAGTATGCATATAGTGCGATGTCACTGCTGAATCCTCTTCGTTCACTGGTAATAAAAATTATTGCTTTCTGTTCTGAGAGTGTTTATGTGTGTGTGTGTATTTGTAACTGTATCTGTGTGCTGTCCTGTCGCTTCCTTAACTTGACTGCGAGCCATATGCAAACGTCTGGATATCCGTTAGATACATTGCCTACTTAAGTATAGTTTTGCATATATATATAGTAAGTTATCTTCTGGTATATATAAAATATATATATATATATATGTATGTTTATATTTAGGTGTATATATGTATGCGTTTTATGTTAAATTATTTGGGTTTTCTTTTCCATTTGCATTTTCATCGGTTTTGCGGCCACTTGGTTGTTTTTTTTTACGAGTTTAGGTTTTTAGTTTTAGTTTTAGAAAAATGTTACGTACCTTCTAAATAAAGAGAGCAAGTTGATTTTGTTTCATATTTTTGTTAAATATCGTCTTATATGTCGTTTATATATAAATACGTTAATATGCTCATATATATGTATTTTGGGGGACTTCATTAAGCAAAAAGTATATGAAATTATTAATATATATTTTTTGTTTTTTTTTTGGGTTTTTGTAGGCTTAGTTTTTGTTTTGGATTTTCTTTTTCGAAGTAGTCTATAATAAATATGGCTTCAATGTAAAGTTAAAGTTAAATTTAAATTTCAACTCAGCTCCTCCTAAACACGCCAACATGAATCAGAATTAGAATTAGGACTAGAAACGGGATCAGAACTAGAATCATAATCATAACTAGAATTAGAATTAGCATCGGACTGGAATCGATAATCATAATATCATAATGCTCTGGTCTGGATGTATGGCAAATGCTTGTCTGCTTTTTCCTTTCTTAGCAAAATGTTTATTTTTTTAGTATGCCCTACACATTCGCATCGATTTAAGTTTGTTTTTGAATTCGAGTATAGCTTACTTTGAGAGTTTTTCGATTTATTCGATTTGTTCGCTTTGCTTGTTCAATAAGTACGCAAATTATCACTTAATCAATACAGGTCAATATATAGTATGCCATGTAAGTGTGCTTGTGAGTGGATATATAAGTATTATGTATATAAGTCGTAAACTAGATAGAGTTTAGATAGGCTCTGGATAAAGCTTTTAGGAGAATTCTTAGTAGAGCACGCAAATGAAAGGCTTCTGCTCGATCGATCGATCGATCGAACCGAAAGAGCTCAACACAAAACTTGGAGGCTGCTTTCCTTTATCGTATCGTATCGTATCGTATCGTATCGTACCGTATATTAGGATATAGGGTGCCTTGTGCCGAGATAATCATATATATTTGTTGATACATACTTTTGCTGGTTTTCTTATGCTTGTAGTTAAAACCCAAACGTTAGGTAGATATTTAGTAAGTGGTTGGGAAGCCATTGTCGTGTTTCCTTCTCGCTAGTTTTGGTATTAGATCATAGATAGATACGATAGTTGGGAGCAAAGATTTATAGAGTTAAGGATAGGAGGGGGGCGGCTTGCGTTTAAAAAGCTGCGCTAAAACACTTTAAAGTAAATGTCATTCGAAAAAGAAACGCTGGCACTAACTAACTCGCATTTTGTTAACGTTAAGTTTTCGATTTCGTTATTTTCATTATAGCTTTCGCGCGTGTATGTGTGTCTGTTGTTTTTTTCTTTTTTTTTTTTTGAGTTTTTGGTTTGGTTTGATTGTGTGTGTCTGTGAGTGTGAGTGTATGTGTGAGGTCTGTTTAACAATTCGATTATTTAGCTTTAGTCCATTGTTAATTAATTTGTTAATCATTCATAAATTTGCTTGTATATAATTTAGCTAATTGGGTGTGAGACTGACGAGACTGATGGGGTCCTTGTCTCGTCCTCGGCGGCATTTGGACATCCTTGGGCAGGTATCCTTGGTAGCTCGATATATCGATGGAGTGATAGCCGGGTAACTCGGTAACTGTTGCCCACTTTGTCTTTGCCCTTGCCCCCTCTTTAAAAGGGGCAAGTGATCAGGTCGTATTCGAACATCAGCGATACGGCGACAAAGACAAAATACAACAGAAACATGGTGAAGCCCAACCCCTTGTTCATGCGCCAGCGGAAGCAGGCGATCGACATCACCACGAACACCAGCATCATAAACAGGATGGTTATGGAGCAGACCATGCCCACCGAGTTCACCTCGACGGGCGCTCCATAGATGATTCCGTACAGCAGCCATGGAATCGGCAGGCTGTCAGGGATATTTAACGTTTCCGGTTAGTTAGGTTCCGACAGGAATGGCTCTTGCCAGTAGGCAATGCTATCATTTACTTACCCTACGGTAACATCGAATATATTGCTGCCCACGGAACTGGACACGGCCATGTCGCCGAATCCCTTGCGTGCCACAATCACCGAGGTAATCAAGTCCGGAATGGATGTGCCCGCCGCCAGGAAGGTCAGACCCATGACCTATTCGAAAAAGGAAGAGCACGGTAAAAGGGTTAATCAGCAGCGTTGTACTAGGACTCAAAATTCAGCAAGAATACATTTTATATTTATAAATTTCTTCAAATTGTATTAAAATTTTTATATTTTTGTTGAGAATAAATGGATAAAATAATCAAAATAAAAAAATATCTGTTTTTAAGTGCTAAGTAAGGTACCTCGGGCGGAATGCGCGCCGTGTCGCCGGCCACGTTGGCCCACCACACCATCAGGTAGGAGAAGGCCGCTATCCACACGATGGAGCCAATGAAGGTGACCGGAAAGAAGCGCTTGCCGCGGGGCGTCCGAGTGTCGGGCAGTGTTAGCCACATAGGCACCAGTAGCGGGGCCACCAGGACGTAGGTGAGCCGCTTTCGCGCCGTGTCCGGCCAGGCCATACTCAGGGGTTCCGGCTCATCCTCGATTTCAGGCGCCTTTATTTTTTGGTCAAGGCAAAGGAAGAGATTGGCGATTAGGGACTTGGACCGAACTCAATTGAAGTCTGTTAGTATTAGTATAGTATATGGGTATATATATATATATTTATATTTATAATATTGAATATGTAATACGGAATTTGTTGTATAAAATATATAGTAAAAATGTGGGTGTGGGTGTGGGTGATTGGAGCGGAACTCGCTCGCCAGTGATTGAAGGTGGGTTGATTGATATCGTTGTTTGGGTTCTGAGTTGGAATGCGTTTCGAGCTATGTTTACAGATGGACATGAATCGATTACGGGATAGCTTTTTGTCATAGTACAAATTTAGCTTCGCTTTCGGGTTTTGCAATTATTAGTTACGAACGATGTTGTATTAACTTTTGGTTTAGTTTTTGGTCTGGTTTGGGTTTTCATTTCTCTGGCAGGAACTCGCAGACAGGCGTTTAGAGCTTGCTTGGCGGGATCTTAGGTGGATTCGGTGTCGATTCGTTCAAGGTAAACTTAGTGTGTTACGAGTTCAAAGGGGTGCACTTACTTTCTAGCAGGACTACAATTACGTTACGATACTGATTTGTGATCAGAAAGATTAGATGGTTAGACTTAAAACGTGCAGAGTTCTATCAGCATCGCAAGTACAGTGGTGCTACATTGGTGCATTGGTACAGTGGGCATGCTCAAGTTCGACTTGCAAGTGCAACATTACACACAGACACAGTGACACAGTCTACAAGGTACAAGATCAATGGTGAACAAAAGTAGAAAGTAAAACTGGTTAAAAAGAAGTCTCTAAATCTAGGTTTCTATTACTAAGGTTAATTCTACTCAAAGTATTACTTGAGTGTGCTACACTGAACAAAAAATTTTGTAATGTGTTATATTTTTTTGATCTAGTGGGCGATTCTCAGAAGCAAATACTTTGCAAATGCAACAACTAAGTGGAAATTTCTATGCGGTCTACACTCCACGCTCCTGGCCAGTAACTCAACTTTCCCATCTATTTTAAATGTATTTTTGTATTTTTCTTATCGATCGAGAGGCCAAAGATATGGGTTACTCAATGACTGGCTTGTGGTTTCTGGACTTGGCGTTCTGGGCAATACTAATTAATCATCACTCGGCATGAGGTGATTTCATTTACGATATTTGATAGCTGCATTTTTAATTCAACCAGCTGAAAGGTTTTTTCTATAAAATTTATGGAAAACCACAAAACTATCAAAAGTGAGCAAACCATTCCAAAAGGAATCTTTTACAAATATTTTAAAAATATATTTAAGGGTAAGTATAAATATAATAAAGGGTAGGGTTTCAGGGTTCCCTCCCAACGGGATCACCGCCTAGGAGCTTTTGTGTACGACACGCGTGCATTTTTCTGATTGATTTTCTTTTGTTACTTTATAAGATTTAAAAAAAGGAAACATTTTCGTCATTTACGATATATTTGTTGCAATAAAATTATAAAGATTGTATGCAATATATAGAAGAGCGTAGATAGATAGATATAGAGAGAGAAAGATAGATAAAGAGAGATCAATAAAAATTGTTCATGAAACTAACTTTGATGCTAAATTTGCGTGTCTGAATTTTGACCCTCTGCTCAATCCAGCTAGGACGTCGACCACTCAACGATGGCTTTAGGTTGATTGTTCAAGATACATTATATAAATTTATATGACAAGTATTTTGGGAGAAGAGTACACATTTATAAGTATATATATTGTGATTTTTGAACATAAACTTTTTTTGGATCTCAGGGACAAGTCCTCAGAATCAGATCATCATTTATGGAAATAATACTTTGTTTAAAACATAGGCTGTTAGAAAAGGTAGAAGACTTTTGGGGGGTATACAGATAGATAGATAGATAGATAGTTTTTTTTTGGAAAGAAGACTGTTCACAATGTTAAGAAGAAGTGTGGGTAGTCGGGGTTTACATAACAAACACATACGGAGCGGGGAAAGTAGTGGAAACACAAACACAATTTTGCTGGTTGTGGGTAACATTGTATTCTTTTTTTTATTTTTTAAGGATTTTTTTTTAAATATTCTTCAAGACAAGAAGCCCAACTCGGAAAATTCGGTTTCTAGCGGCCCTCGAGGCCAGCCATGTTGTGTCTAATTGTGAGTCGAATTCAAATGAGGTCGCAGTAATTGAGGCGAGTCAGCACCTCAGAATTTTGTTTGTTTGCTTTGTGATCTTTGCATAAATGAAAACAAAAAAATGTAATTAATAACCAACTAGGAAGCGGGATTCCCAACGGCAAGCCGAAGTTTTTACACTCTTGCAGGCGGAGATTTAGTTCTTATATAAATAATAAGGAAAAAAAGAGCCGCAAACGATGAAGCAGCTCTTTCAGATTCTGATACTGCTACCGCTTTATCGTTTACAACCCAATATAAAGCTGAAGTTTTACGGTGAATCGGTTGGATGTGCAGAATTCTTGTCTGTTAGGTTACTGGGTAATGGAAAATTTGCCAAGAATTAGCACAGTTTCACAGCTTTCAGAAACAACAAACCTTAAACGGATGACGGAACTTTCTGACCCTCTGCAAGAGTTAGGGTATTTTGTGCCCGCAATGAGCATCCGGAATGCAATGCTACTAAGGCTGCTGCTTTAGCTGATGGGGGGGCCAAAGCCAAGTGCTTGCGCCTATGCATAAGAATGTTCGCTTTAACAAAATGCCAATGATTACGATACGCGAGGTACGATATACGAGCACACACGCTGTGTGGGTGGGTGTGGTGATCGGTGTTTTCAATAATATTTTTTGGGCGCAGCTACTTTGCATTGGAATGACTGCATCGCGCATTAGTGAATTATGAATGGAAATTATAAAAATGCAAGGCACTGACATTGGTTCTCCTGTGGATGCTTTTTGTTGTGGATGTTTCAACGCTATGTACGAGTAACGAAATCAGTTAAAGACACAAAGCAAATGAGTTCCAAATGGGTCATACGGTATACGAGTATGCAAAAATTTCACTATTCCGAATTAGCTCTTCTTAATCTGGGGCAAGACAAAACACACACAGATAGATAGAGTTATAGATAGATAGATAGTTCGATAGAGATGGATGGAGGGTGGAAAGATGGGGACATGAAGATACTCCGAAAGTAAGGGAGATAAACATACACAAACAGAACGAAAGAAAGTTCAAAGGTAGACGGGAGGAAAGTTGAGGCGTGTATGGTGTTTGTGTGTGTGAGATAGAGAGTGTTGTGTGTAGTGGGGATGGGTGGGCGGTGGGTGGGTTGAACAGTTTTATGGAAAAGATATAAGACACAAATCGTTGATTAGTTTAAGATAAAGTATTAAATGAAAATCCATAATAAGTCACACATAAACGTTGCATAAACACACAGATCTTTTTTTTTTTGTTTTTTGTTTTTTTTATAATCGCATTTCTTTGGGCTGACCTACACATTTAGCCATTTTATATTTTGAAACCGTCAATAACAGTGGGAAACGTACAGAGGAACACATCAAAAAGAATGAGGGAAGAATATACATCAAAACATATATTTAGGTGGGCAGTAAAAAAAAACACACCATGTTTTAGTTTAGAATCAGTTCAAACGTTGCGTCAATCAGTTAACCAATCAGTTGCTCAATCAATCAATCGATTAGCAATTTTAAGGAAACATGCCAACAGCTAGAATTGGAAAACGGTGTGTATATTTTGGTAGGTCGCTTGAACTGGTCGCTAAAACCCGGTCTAGAAATATGGGTAATACATCGAAATGGGGAAAATCAGATTTACGAAACACGATATTAGGCTGACATACGATCTAGGATTACGAAATTTTAGTGGCTTTTAATATTGAAATTGTTTTACGTGACGCGTTTTCAAATTCGTGTAAAAATATTTTTACGATATTCCTTTACGGCATTGAAATTTTGTATTTGCAAAGAGTTATGAGGTATTGAAATACGATATTCGGATTAAACTGTTGCGGATTATACAATTTTAGCGCGATATAAAAATTAAGAAATTTACGATATACGGTATTCCGATTTACGATATTCAGATTACCGTTAAAGCCAGACTTATCCGAATTTGTTGCTTGTATGAAGAATGCAGCGCATTGTGTGTGACACAATCAATCAATCAGTTTGTAACGAAAGCACAAGGAAACCGAAAACTCAAATCAAATCAATATGGATATTCGAAAAGAAAAGTCATGCCTAAGGAAAATCATGAGCAATATATCATTAGCACATCGTACGGATTACAAACGAGGGCGCGGGCGCATAGAGAAGTGGTTGAGGAGGACTTACCGAGTCGAGAGTGGTGTCGATATTCCCATTGGGACGATCGGCGAGCGTAGTCTCCTTGAGATTGATCTTGACGTGATTGGCCGCCGAAGTGGTGGCACCGCCACGCTGCGGCTTGGTGGCATCCAGCAAAACCTTCAGCGAGGCGATGGCGTGCAGCTGCGTCGCCTTCTCGTCCACTTTGCCTGGAACATCATCTTTGTCATTGTAATTGTGTGTGGTTTTTTTTTTGCGAGTGTTTCGATAAATAATGCAGTGTTTTTGTTTATTGTTTGTTGGTACACAAAACACGAGTGTGGTGGTGGTATTTGGTGTTGGTGTGTGGCGAGTAGCGGTGTTGTCGTTGTATCATTTGTTATTGTATGTGCGGTTACGGTATTCGGTATTCGGTATTCGATTTCGATTTTCGGTTTATTTTATTATGTTGGCACACAACGAATTGATTTTTTTTGAACGCAAAATCCAAGTGTTTTTTTTATTTGATTTTTTTTTTTGGTTTGGTATATTTTTTATTTTTGCGAAAAATCAAAAGAAAAAAAGAAGAAAAAGAAAAGAATAAAATTGCATCGATTAAAATGAGAAATAAACGAATTAACCCAGTTACGAGTTTCATTTTCAGATTTAGTTTCTTTCTTAGAGCTTTTAATTTACAATTAAATTTACTCATTTAGGGGATTGGATTGGATCGTTCATATACGCAAATATATGTCTATATGTATATTGAAAATATTTTATACAAAATGTTGATGTCAGTTGCGAGACAGCATTTGGAGGTTGCTTTGAGTAAGTTAATAAGTTAATAGCTAGGAGCTAGGGGATACAGTCTAGTCTATAGAGTATAGAGTACAGGGTATGACAGAGTAGAGCGGAAGAGAACAGGGTTTAGAGCAGAGCAGAGCGGACAGCAGAGTATGGGGGTAGGGGTTCGTAAGCTGACTAGGACTACAACTAGGACTATTAGTAACTAGGACTAATCTAGAGAACACTACTAATATTTACCGTGTCAGAGTCTCATGGGGTTTGGTCTAACTTTTGTCTCTGAATCGATCCCGATTCGATCTATTGAGTGTGAACTTGTGTTTTGCACTAGGAGCTGATTAAATATTTGAGATTTCGATCTGGTTTTTGGTTTTTTGATGATGCTTGGGGGATCGGACGGGGTTTTTCTGATGGGTATTAATTCGATTCGATTCGGTTTCTTTTTGTTGTTGTCAATGCGGCGTGAAGTTCTCTTTTGAATTTACATTTTTTTTTTCTCAAGGGATCATCTTTCTAAATGGCTATATATTTATCGAAGACCCCTTTCTAGCTTTGTTTTAGGTATATACATATACATATGTGTGTATATATGTACACGATACGATTCCGATAGACTTATATCTAAGCTTAGCTTACGTTTCTATAGATCGCATATGTGTGTGTCGCGGTGGTTTGATTATGATAGAGGAGGATTTCTTAATAATATCGATTTGTCTAACTTTGGTTTTAATACAGACCTAGAGAAGAACATGCTCATACAGAGAACTGAGCAAAAGCACGACTAGCTATTTCGGGATGGGACTTGTGATCTTGGCTGTTCTTGGCTTAGCTATAAGAGTGGCAGAGCGGGTAATTATCTAATCAGATCTATCGAGATCATTGCCATCGTTGGTAGGAAAATGATT
This sequence comes from Drosophila eugracilis, assembly GCF_018153835.1. Lineage (NCBI taxonomy): Eukaryota > Metazoa > Arthropoda > Insecta > Diptera > Drosophilidae > Drosophila > Drosophila eugracilis. Next base: position 1,181,209 of record NW_024573311.1, on the reverse strand, counting down.
TCCGTCCGTCTCTGCCGGATTTCCACTGAACACAGGCCCAAAAACACAATTCCCATACAACGAGCAGCATAACGAGTTGAAAGAAAAACACACAGGCTAACAATATATGACGAACATTCCAGTGACAAAAAGCGATCCGACCTATGCAAAAACAACCTGAAACAAGCTCGACTAGTCGCACATGCAGTCGCAGCTTGTTAATAGTTTGAATAGTTTACTATCTACTCGGATGTGTGTGTGTGGATGGGTGTATATATAGTACATATATATAGGTAGTATGAGTCTGAGTGTAAGTCTGAGCCCCTAAGTCTAAGTCGAAGCCGATTTCAAACAGCATTGCTGCGAGCCAATTGTACTAGTTGCTAACTAATTACAATTTCAATTACAATTACAATTACGATAATGATTACATTTAACACATACAACATTAAGAACGCATAGTTAATATGTACAATATAAATTGTTTTGTTTTTGTCACGCGTCAAACTCAACTCAATCTAGCATTCAATGGCATAGGTACTTGAACTATGGAATATATTATATTAAGATCTGCAGTATATCTATATCTTTTCAGTTAGTACGTGTGCCATTGAACTGCAGGCACAAACTCTAGGAATTTATGATAAGTTCTCTATGCTAGATATATAACGCATATGTATATATATATATAGATATATTGGTATAAATGTAACTCCAAACTGACATTGAACAACATAAAATATTTTCGTTATTTTGTTTTCTTTTTTTTTTTTTTTGTTTTTCTGCTTTTCTTTTTGTTTAATTGTTTCTTTTTTTTTTGTTTTCTTGTTTGCAACAAAATGAAAAACAAAGCCGAAAGTAAATCAGTAAATAGCGTATTTGTGAAGCTTTAGCAACTGAAGGCGAAAGAATAAACCCTTGTGATCTGACCTAATACGCCTCCAATCAAGATCCGCTTTAGGTTAAACTAAACTGAATCATCTAATTAGCTTAAATGGGGAATTTTCAAGTTAAGAGCTCTGCTGTCAGCTAACAAACTGCATTGTGTTTAAATTAATTTATTCTAGATAGTTAATTAATCATTTTAGTTATTTCCATTGCAATTTGTAGATATCTTCCCAAAGCTATACTTTTATATTAACATCATTATAATTCTGTTTTTCTAAATTATAGAAAATTAAACCTTTAATTGCTTAGATTTTTTCTTTGCTTTGCAGCGAACTTCTGTAATATTTCACTTATCTCTAATAGAACAGCTCAATGGTTGAGGTAGGCCCACTTGGAGCTACACGAATTCTAACACTTCGCACCTGCGAACCTTGACGAACACGCCCCTGAGCTGCCTCATTTCGATTCGTTTTATTTTCTGTGGGCCATTGCCGTGGCAACGACACTGACGCCTTTCCTACATATTCATGGGTACCTAGCCTATACTCAATCCGTAACAAAATCAATGCTTTAAAATGAGGCTCAATCTGATTGGTAACTTTGCAGAACTACAGAATCTATAAATTCGGTGTGGCAGCAATGGTATCGCGATGACCTTTGCCTCTTCCTGTCCCACCCAACAAGCAAAAGGGTTAGTGCTGTCAATAGCCCCTCTCCTGACTCTTTTTCCTTCTTTTCTTTCTTTTTTTTTTTTGTTTGTTTGTGGTTCTAGCTCTAGTCGACGTTTTGTCTGGGCCTGGCGTGCTAATTAGGTAAGTGGCTCCAAGGTCGCCATTAAAAAAGTGAACCAAAGCCAACGGAAAGCTAAAACCAAATTGAAAGAAAAACAAAACAAACCGAACCGAACTGAAAAGGCAACAACGCAACGCAAATGAGAAATGGAAGTAGAAGTGGAAATCGGAGCATAGACATAGATATAGTAGATACAGATATAGATACAGATACAGTAATTGGTAAGAGCAGCAGAAGTGGAAGGATGAGCGAAAAAGTAACTTCTGGCTGGCAAGTCAAACATCCAATTAGAAGGAAAACAGAATTTACACAGAATTTGTTTCAAGAAACCCAAAAAAGTAAGAACGAAACTAAATATAACAATTTTTACTTTAGGACAGATATAGATAACAGGTACAGAGGTACAGGTACAGGTAGTATATATAGTATAGTATATAGAGTAGAGTTGGATGTTATTGCATTTGTATTTATCATATTTTGGATGTAAGCGTGGCGGACTGGGAAAACTCCTGCACTAACCGACAAATTGTAAGGGAAAATTAAATAATTTAAGTGAATCATTATAAGGAAGCTATTTTACGTTTTCTTGAATCATTTTTTGTATATTTGGAATTAAAAGCTTAGATGAAAAATTTAACAGGAAATATAAGTTACTCATAAGCATATTTATGACTTATAGAAAAATATATTTTGATGTTATTCCTAATTAGTAATTCTTTTTGATTTAGAAAGAAAGAAAACATAGTTCTTGATTCTTACAATTTGTTTATCAGTGCAGAAAGAGGTTATGGAACTGGAATGGGGATTTCGGGGGATTAATGGTTAAGCAGGTTAACGGGTAGGACTTCGTTATGGGGACTTTTAGTAGCATTTTTTCATTTTGCATTTTTTTTTTTTGGCATTTGGCTTGACTTGTGCAAAACACACTGTGGCAACTCAACGAACTTACCATCGTGTAGTGGATCTATCGTGTGTATCATTAGCTGTAACAGGCCGTGGCGGAACTTGGCACCGGTCTGAGTACTACCCGAGGTGCCGCCCCCGCCGCTGCTATTACCTGTGGCGCCCGCATTGCTCGATCCGGGCGGACCCGAGCGTGTTTCGCTCGCCGCTCGTGATGTTACGGAGCCGCCCGGTTGGGTGGCCATTGATGTTTCCGAGGAGTTGGCCGCATTACCCTGCAGTGAAGGAACGGAGAGAACGGTAGGTGGCGTGGGTTTGCGGTTACGGTATCGGTATCGGTATCGGAATCGGGTTTATCGGGTAACGGTCAGTTACGGTTTCGGATTACGGGTTTTCGATTGGGGTTTTTTTTTTTTGGTTTGATTCGGTTGAGTTTTTCGAGTTGTGGTATTTTTCAGAGAGCGGTGTAATGTTAAATTATTTTGTTTTTTTGTTATGGTAAGCATATTTCGAGAAAAAGGTGAAAAGAAGAAGAAGAAAAGTTTATTATTGCAATTTGTATAAATTTACAGTTGAGTGTAGCTTTTGGTTTTTCTTTTCTTTTGTCGCATGTTTTCTGTAGCTGTTGTTGTACTTGTTACTGTGGCTGTTGTTGTTGTTGTTGTTGCTGTTGGTGGTGGTGGTGGTGGTGTTTGTTTTTGGTTGTTGTATTTGTAGTTGTTGTTGTTTGTGTGGCTTAAAAACTAATCGAATCGGTAAGTGCAAGTTAGTTGGGAGCCAATATCTGAACAGAACTCAGGAAACATCAAACCGATAACATAACCGATAAATATATCAAAACTCATGGTATGTTAAAATGAAAATAATAATCAAAAATAATATATAACAAATTCTTTACCACAACATCCAACAAAATACGTTACGATATACGGACCACACTTGCGATCAAACTGTGCAGCTGATCTATGGAAAATATTGTACAGTCTTGAGGGTTACACTTTTTCAGAGAGAGAGACAGAGAGATCGATAGTCTTGAATTTAGAATCGATTGGCTTTCTGACATACTGTCAAAAGTGGATGTTGGAACGTACAAAAAGTATAGAGTTTCGGAAGGTTTTTGTGCAACAAAATAAACATCTCGATCGGTGCGGTTAACACTTTCATTATTTACAGAAGGAAAGTAGGTGCTAAGGATCGATCTTGGAAGTATCTGGAAGATGCCTCAAAAGCACTTTGGGCTCTCTTACGAAGGTGAAAACACATGAGTCGTATATATATATACATATTACAAAATCAAAATGATAAATTCGAAGATGAGGAAACAAAATACGTATAGATGAACACTTTTCGTTTTTGGTCGTTGGAAATTTTTTTCTGTTTGTCTGTTGCAACAGTATGGTTGGTTTTTTTTTAATACATACAAGCTTTATATGACTTTTTTTTGGTTTTTCTTTTTTTTCAGTTGCTTTGTTAAAAACAAAATGTACACATATAGTTGTATATTTTTTTTTTTTATATCTGTATTGATATTTGTCAAAGCGCAGTGGGAAGTTTTGTTGTATTTCATTTTGCCTTCACTATAATCAAAAAGAAACAGATAAAACACAAAAACATTTGGAAAAACTTTGTCGGAGAACTGAAACCGAAAAATACTTTCAATCGATTCTATCAATTAGCGATGGAAGCGCAGGCAGATGATGGATCGGTTTCGGATTTGGATTCAGAATCGGTGGGTTTATAACTAATGCAACGCAAGCACTAATCGTATAGCTACGAATATACTAAAAACGTGTACTGTATGAGGCGGGAGGTGACTAATGGGGACTCTAATGAATGAATGTTAACGATACGATATGATAATTGCCCTGGATATACTATACTATATATATTTGTGGTGTTAAATAAGTCCGATCGGAGAACGAGTCTTTCGTAACTCCCATTCATAAGTCGGACAGCAACTGGAACTCGCAAACTGGAAACTGGAGAGTGGTAGTGAAGCAGGTGTAGGGCAAATAAAGTTCAGATCTCTCACTCTGTTGGCGATTTAACAAGTGGCTCGTGCCCAGGTGAACTACCCCACTGTGGCTGATTATAATGCTAATTAATGCCCAGTCATGATGTTGATCGAAGCAACCAGCCAACTAGCTAATGGTCTGGGTTTTCTGATCCAATCACACTCATTCGCGATTCGAACTAATCACACTCAACCACTGACGCAAAGCCCGAAGACACCTGTGAAATCTGAGGTTTTGCACTAACCCAAGAGAAAGAACTCTCTCCCAGGGATTATTCACCTTGAACCTGTTCCAAGACTGCGGGTTGTCAGGTCGTTCTGATTGATTTCGACAATGCAATTAGCCGCAATTAATGGCAGACTATCTATATTAGCTGCAGTCAGGTATATGAAATCATGCCAAAAGTATTTTATAATATCGAAAATTCATCACCGTTCGGAGACAAAGACGCGGGGCAATTTACCTTACCAAAGCGCTTAAATCACATAATGAATTATTTAAGTCCAGCATGAATCATACTACGTAATTTAAAAAAAAAAAAAGAAAAAAACAACTCAAGATCAAGACTCAAGCTCGAAATTTCGCATGTCGACCTGAGTGGCTTACCAAATGATCTAAGAGATGCAAATCCGTAAGACAAATAAACGCTCAAATTGTCACTCAACCTGTTTTTCGAAATGTAATGTAATTGAATATCGAAAGCGAGAAATCAAAATCGGAAGCATTGGCTACCCGCCAGGTTGACCTCTAAAGCCAGTTCCAAGAAATGGCGCAAATATTCCTGGGATCCACTCGTGACGTAGTGACAATTTGTTTACGCTCCATAAATGGATTAGTAAACAAGCGAATGATAATACGTTATCCGAGTGATAACCGGATCGGAGCCCCCATCGATGCACTCAGCTGGAGAGCCGAGAGCTTAAGTCAGAGCTTGGCTTCGGAACTTGGCAGTTCGATTGCGGTCGGTGCTGTAATCCGAGGGTTTATATATAACTTGGCGAAGGCGCGCGTCGTCATTTAGTAACGAAGCCTTAACCAAACCGCATCGGACCGCGTAAATTACCCGAGGCACAATGTTTCAAAAAAGGATTATCGAGTTGATCACGGTTCTCGTGTATTGGATGATTATTACACCAACGGTCTACAAATACTGCACACAAAATGGAGTAGTAAGGGTTAGTTTCGACACCCTGGTGGGTACAGTGGGTGATCACTGCACCCTAGCCCTTATCTTGATGATTGGATACGTCGTCTTCTATCGCGTCATCATATTCATCTACATGAAGCTGAAGGTCTGCGATATTCAGATGTGGAGCGAACTGCAGAGGGCCAAGGATGATCCGGAGGCACATTTGGACAAGAAGTCTTACTATCAACCCGTTTCCACCGAGAATCTCGATGTCGTGGACTCTGGCAAGAAGAAGAGTAAAGCGCCACCTACTCCGAGAATGATAAGAACCATCAGCGATCCGCTGCTCATCGAAAGCGATTTGGCTCGCATTCATATTAAACATGAGACACGACCACTGGAAATTGCCACCCTACCCAGATTGCAGCAGGCACAGGTCCATTCCACACCAGTTCCCAGCCTGAGAAGTGCACCACCCGTGCCCACAAATACAGAAATATGCCACTCTGCCGAATAAACACAACCAAGAAGTGATTATGTCTCCCAAGATTCTGATGCCCAGAACCCAACAGGTGTAGACAGCCAGAGTGATAAGTGCCTTAAAGTTGGCTCATTATAATGACCAACAGCTTATGGGCTTAGTTTCTGTGAAATTCTGAGCTCAACTTCAAAAGGACTAAGTCCGCACCAAGTATTAGCTACTGCCCAAAGATCGATAATCGAAAAAATACACGAAATTAGTCAATCAACACATTCCAGTGTACTCGTTCGAGCGAGCTAAATGAATTATTTAGTTAGTGAATATTATATATTTATTTTTAGTCGTAAGGTAGCTATTGTTATCAATGCGTATTAAGCATGAGTTTATTAAAAACGAAATAAATCCACCCATATTTTGTAAAACTTTTAATCATTGATTATTTGGGACATCCCGAAATGTGTGGAATTTGAAAATTGTGAGAAAAGTAAAGGGTTAAACTAAACCCTTAAATCCTTTTTGGATGCTTTGAATTTTTATCGTTCTCAAGTTATCGCCGTTTAGTTATGAATTATACATGACGCAAAGACTCTGACACACAAACAAGATATTACAAGAAGTAGAGGAACAAATTGTTATTATAAAGGAAAAAGTTTCTAGGAAAAAGATAAAGTCGGCATCATTGAAAAAGAAGCCCAGATTAGAGCAGAGTGGGGGTGACTTTGGACTTGAACAGTCATCAAGCAATCCATGGCTTATCAGAAGGCATTCATAGAACTCACATTATATTGTTTTGGGAAATAATTAGCTGTTAGAGAAGGCCGAGGTTAAGAGTTCTTGAAACTGTAGACTTATTACATTCATTAACTTGAGTATAAGAATGATAAGGTGTGCCCATGAGATGTTTTATATAGAGCAAGAAGCATGGACTAAAGTTAAATCAAAAGCGTTCTACGCATGCGTCCAGATCTCGTTTTTCTTCCACACTTATTCCGTTTCACTCACACTCGCCCAGCATGCGGCGGGTTGGAGTCCCGGCTTAAGATCAAGACCAACAACAAAATCAAGTTCAAGCAGTGTGTGCAAGGTTTCTTTTTGGGATTCACTAGCATGCAGAGTTCTTATCGGATCGTGTCAGGAGTGTATGTGTTATATATATATGTGTGTGTGTGTATGAGTGAATGGGCGTGTCCAGTGGGTGTTGGGTGTGGGTGTGGATTTACACAAGTCGAAAGACGCATAGCAAATCAAACGGTTGACTAACAAATGGAATCGAAGCTAAGTACTAAAGAAGAAATTAGAAGTATAACTAGTGAGTAGAATTAAGATTACTTCGATAGCATGAAAGAATAGTATAATAATAAGAGTAATGATTAAAGTTAGTAGAACTGGAAGGTGCAACGCAGTCGGAAATAACCAGTTAGCAAGCTCTTTTCAGTGTCTTCAATACACAGTACTTCGTAAGCTACCTATTAAGAGTATAATATATGCAAAAAGGTTAGGTAGTATTCTAACGAACTTATATATACCCAACGCGTATATTGGATTTCAAAAATAATTATAGTCTTGTACCAAAAAGCAATTACTCATTTCCCAAAACTTGGGAATTATTAAATGAAGATTTTCAGTACGCCCTTTGGGTATGCAAAATATTTCGCAATTAGGTTAGGAATAGCGAGTATCTATTAGTCGGATTCCTTTTTTATTCCAGAAACCGGTAGAATCGAAATATATTTTAAGTACATGATGTCAGTTTTCAATTCTGAAAAGATTCAAGATCTAAAAAGCTCAATTGCAAATATAATTCCCAACCGGTTTAGTCTTACAGTTTCTCTGGGTATTTCTAATTAGACACTCCCCGTTGTATCGATAAACCGGTTTTGGGTGGGAAAGTTCCCGAAAGATGGGTCTAGAAATGCCATATAGATGACTAGACTGATTTCGAAATGTAATGCAAGTAATAGTGGGTCAAGGCGATGAATGAAGATCGCTCTCTTATAGTATTTCCTGGACCTGTTTTTCGAAACGCAGGTGAAATTTTTAGTGGAACTGCGAGATCCACTCTGAGTGACTGTCGACTGATTAATGTCGTGGTGTTCAATGCCAAAGAGCAGCATCGGGGCGCAGATATCTTAGTCACAGACGTTTCTTCGATGATTGCAACAACAATGGCCCTTAGTCATAACGACTTAACACCTGCTAACTGGTTAAAGTCCGGCACGCGCCAAATGCTCGCATGAAACTGAGATTGAGATTGGAAATGGAAAATTGGGAAGTTGGAATCGCGGGATGGTGATGGGATTAAAGGCCGGTTAGTAGGTGGGAAAAACATACACAAAACGAAAATCAAAAACTTTGATTCTTTTCTTTTTTTTACATTTGGCACACAAAATTTTGGCTTTCAATTTCGCTTTCTCTTTTACGATCTTCTTGATTTACGTTTTTTGTAATGGTTTCTTTTCATTTCCGATTACATTTCTTTTTCTTTCTTTGTTTTTTTTTCGTTTTCGTTTTCAATTAAGAACTTTTCGAGATAGAGAGAGAGAGATTTTGTTTGGAATTTTTGGATTGACTTGATTTGATTGATTTGATTTGATCTGAATTTGATTTGTTGCAAAAAAACTTCCCAACTACTTACTGCTGGCATAAGTTGATCTGTACTTCTGACGCGAGTCACCTTGTTTTTGGTAATCATCTTCTTGACGCACGTCTCCACCTGGACGTTCCACTTCATGAAGGCGACATAGCCGATGTAGATGGTGAACAGGATGAGGGCCTCCCACCAGAAGATGCGGTTGTCCCGGAAGAAATAGATCAGCACCAACAGGCTAATGCTGTAGAACGAACAGTCGCGGAACAAAGGCCACCAGGTGAGCGACAGGACCGTCTTCGAGAATAGGGCACACATGCCGATCACGAACAGGATGTTAAAAACGGCAGAGCCAACGATCGTACCAATGCCCACGTCGTCGAACGACACGAAAACGCCAATTACACTGGTGAAGAGCTCGGGGGCACTGCCACCCGCCGCCATAAACGTCGCGCCTGCCACATCGTCCGTGATGCCGAGCTTTTCAATGATTACGTCAAGGGAAGGCACGAAGAATTCATCACAGACAATGGCCAGGGCCACAAACATATATATCACCCCAATGATGTGCAGGATGACAGCGCCGTTCTCAAGCTGTTCTTTCGTGAATAGATCTTTCGGGAATAGTGGCGTTTTCGTGGTGGTCGAGTTATCGTTGTGCGTGTCTGTAAAAAAAAGTTATAGAAATTGTTTAGACTAAGTACGGTATAAGAGAGAAGCGGTTTATAAGAATAATAATTTGTGTTATTAAAATCTGGCCCTAAAAGCATGCTCTGCCTTTTAAACTAAAACTAATATATATATTTTCTGCACGATTGGATCATTAATCTAAACTACACAGGAAGAAAACCAAAAGCCACTCACAAATTGCACTGACGAATTTGTCATTTTATCATCTGCCAGTCTGACCTTTTCGATTGCTACCTGTCTCTGCCTAGTACATATCTATCTATATCTGCGATTCGCTCTATCCATCGCCGATTAGACATCCTCAATTAAGTGGCACGACCTTTTGGAAATCGCTGGCAAAACTCCCTTGTCGCATGCGGCGCCTTTGGTGTGCGATTTTCATGGCAATTATTTTGTGTAAATTATGCACCGCATTTTGCAACAATTAACAAATTGCACTTATTCAACGGCAACTTAAGCGACTGACTACGATGATGATGATGTTGATGTTGATGTTGATGTTGATGGTAAATGTTTGCAATGTAAATGTTTAACAATCATTTGCACTGTGAGCAATCATTTTGGCGCGTGTGCCAAGTAAATAATTAAAGCGACTTTAATCGCTTGTGGTACTGATCACAGCTCCACTGAATCATGTCATTCGCACAGTTCTAATAAGTCAGCTTCGATTTCTTTGTGTGGCAGCCACAGATTACCACATAAATCATCTCGCTACATTTATCTAGAATCTAGCTTTGCTTATTTTTAGTTTTTTGGTTTTCCTCTCAGAAAATGTGTAATGCGGTGATTACAAGGCTATGCTAAGAGGAAAGGGTCTCATTGATAGTAAGGGAAAAACCCAGATCTACGAGAATATTAAATTTAGATCAACATTCGTTCTTTAATATAAACATTTTAACTTCCGTCTTGTAAAGTTAATAATTTTATTTATCAAGACTTTTATGAGTATCATTATTTGTTTAGGAGACTACAGGAGAACCCTATTTCCTACGCCTCTGTAATAGAGTGGAGGATTGACTCACTTTGTTTTTAGTTCGAGACGTTGGACGGACACCAAAGAAATTTGCTCTATAACCGGTTTTTAGACAGGCAGACAGACAAATAGACAGACAGACGGACTCCCTGGCAATTTGCATGCAGTTAACGGACCCCACCGCACCACACCCACTCGACCCACCCACCTATCCGTTGGGGGCGATGGGCGGTCTAACATCGAGCGTGAGCCACAAATGAATGATTCTTATGAATCACTGGGCAAATGCTTAATGAGTGACGACGACGATGTCTCTCGAACCCGATTGAATTCAGACATTTGCAAAAGGGTTTTTGCTTGCCAATAGTTACACCCAGTTAACACTTTCGTTTTGAAAAGTTTGCCCTGCATATCAAACTGGATCATCGGCCCTCGTAACATATAAATGACTTGATTTTCTGATGGTTGGTTACTCAGGCAGTTATGAGCTGGTCAATGGTCTTAAAGCACTGCGAAAGCTAATGAGAGCAATTGAATGCGGTAAAATTGGTACGCCGAATGCAGAAATATGAATATGAATACCTAAAATAGGTACGTGTCATTGAAAATAAAAATGTTAACCCATAGATTGTGTTCGCTGTTAAAGCGAAAGATAAGCTAAAACAATTTCTCATACGTGATACCGATGGAAATCCGATATCTTCATTGGGAGATTTTTGCTGGTTTTTGCAATTGTGATGTATTGTTATCTTATCTGCCTGAAAGACTTGAATTGAATTAATTAAGAGCTTTAGAATGTTTATTTAAATTGTTATCTATTATATTGGAGAGAAAAAGGCAAGAAAATAATTGATTGATTTGTAAGGGTGAAGAATAAAGAATTTATTCATAACAAGAAGAAACGCTTCCTTCTGTTACATACTAGTATACCCTTTTATTCTACGACTACGATTAACTAGGTAATTAAATATTTATTACCACTTAAAACCAGAATAAGAAAAAAGAATATTGTAAAAAACAATGCAATTAATTTTTGTTTATACCCAGTTTTTATCATTTAAAACTGAGTCACGACTACAAACTTACTAATGCCCTGGATTTAAGGTTCTAAGAATAGATTGCCCTTGAAAATGCAATCTCAAATTCCTCATGGGATTTTTATGAGAACAAAGTTGACGTATAAAGAAAGTCATAATTGTTTGAGAAACCTCAGTTCATTCAGTATTTAATGTTTTCTTGGGCAACTTTTTACGAACAACTGATTACGCCATCAAATAATTATATCAAGAAGAAAATAATAAGAAAATAATATTCCATGTATGGTGCCTGCACGAGCCCCTCGAAGCAGAGTTGGTCATCAAATTGTTATTGGTTCAGTTGATGAAGGTAACGAAATAATGACTATTAAATATTATTTATTATTTATTGTATCTGATTATTTATTGCGATTGCTATTGCCATTGCTGTTGTCCATGTGGGCGTCTGCCTCTCAGGCTGCCAGCTCTCCACATTAAATACTTGGCCAGGGGGCGAGGGGAAACCAGTTCCGAATACCGCGATTGAAATGGCACAACAATTTGACTAAGCGATTGCAGTCGTCGTGAGCTCAGAAAAAATCAAGAGAACCCAGATGATAGAGATGGTAACGTGACCAATCTCAAAATAAATATAATTAACATTCAGAAATGAAGCAAATGAGTTGCAGGCAGTAAAAATTCATTTGCTGAAGTCATAATCTCATTAAGTATCTTTTGTTTTTATCACGGCGCCTTCTGGAGAGAGCTTTTGATGATATCACCTTAGAGGGCTGCGCTCGTGATAAGTCAAATCAAATAAATCGAGTTAAGTTGTATATATATGAGAAGTATAAGTAAGTATGAGTATCTAAGCAAATTGCTCTCGAAATAATAAGAGAGATAAAAGCTCTCCAGTTTCTGTAAGAAGGCATAATCTAGAAGCAGTAAGTCATGAAAACCAACTTTGATTGCTATATATCTACATATATCTACATATATATTATTTTATATTCAAAACCTTAAAGTTCTTAGAAACATTACTGAATTGTTCCTTTGTAAAGATTCCAAGAATATTGTCTTTTCAGTTCGAGAGTGGAAAATAAACATTTTTCTTTCTCATAAATCCATTCAAGCTACTTAGACTTAACTAAAATCTTCTCCAAGCTAATCCTATGTATCCCCTTTTTGTGGAAAAACTCTACTACAAGCTCCTCACGCACCCATCTCAATCTCAAAACTCAAAGCCCACTCACACTCCGCCGGCGGGTCTGTGATATGCGTCATGCTACGCGACCGAGACGCGTTGTTTACGGAGCAACCGAAGTCGTAACCAGAGAACAAAGCCACATCAGAATGCTCTGCGGCTGTCGCCACTCGCAGTCCGAATTCGCAATCAGTTTGCAAGTGGTAACCGATCCATTCAGATGGCAGCCGCAGTAATCCAAAATTTTGGCCAAGAGGAGCTATACGTTAGCCGGGCAACAATTCAGTTGCAGTTGCCGCAGGGTGGAGCCAATTCGACCATCTTCGAGTGGCGCACACAGGTGGTAACGCCCACGCCAATACCCGCCCACGAAGAGGAGTGCATTAGTGACCGCCAGACCACAAAGACTGCCACGCCCAAGAGCAATTACTACACGCCTCCACGGATCTTGGGAACGGAGGCGAAACCTAAGAACCTGCAGCAAACCATAGGCAACTTCTTCGAGGCGGAGCGTTACTCCAGTGCCTGGAATCGCGTGACGAAGTAGGCGCCACCACAAAATCTCCCCCAAAAAAGAAAAGAAAAACCCCGTAACCAACCGAAAGGGAAGGCCTAATCGATTAACCCATTAAGTGCCAAAAGCTGCAGGATAGTGAAATTCCATTCCGTTGCCAAAAATTCCAATTCATGCCCCAAAATTGCTTACTTCGTAGGGAGTGATGGGCGGAGGATAGAAGTACTAACCTAGGGCAGACCCAACTATGTATATATATATAATATAAGCATCCCATGAATATTTATGTGCCACCCTCTTGTAACCCTGATAATGCAATAAAAGTATTATTTGATAGATAAAGGGAAATTCTTTGAGGCTCCAACCTCCCAAGGGGTTAAACTTCATTAGGACCCGATAAGCAGGGACCAAATGACTTTGGGACTTGGCTGCTGATTTGGCTGCTTTCTGCTACGTCATCAGTGTGGATAAATCACGGCTGAACAAACGCACGAAAATTACAGGAACCAGCGATAAACTAAGAGCGAGAGTCAAAGAAAATTCGCACGCCTGGCCGGAAGTTCATTATGGTAGCTCAAAGCGGAAGTGCCAGTGCTATACACTCTAACACATATAGAACTTGGTGTCCGCGCGTTTTCACGCTCTCTGACCCACACACAAGAAAAAAGTAGAAAAAAAAAATAAGCAGCTGCCATGAAAGCACCTGCTAATTTATCAGAGAGACAGCGCGCTGTGGCACGGGCCAAAACGCTCCGCAGAGAGCGCTGCCAGAGTTTCAAGGTGGCTGGCGAATCGATTAGCCAGCCAACAGCCAACAGCCAAACAGCCAAAATCAGAGCAAGCCAAACGTGCAATGCACATGCAAGCCACTGCCAGAGGCACAAGCTGAGCCACACTGAGCGAAAAAATGTCACTTGAATTAGTCATCACTGGGATATCTCTAGCTGATAATGGCTATTAATATGACAATAAAAACTTAATATGTTATGAATCATTTTATGTTCTTTAACTTTACTGTTTGAGTATTCAGATTGCTTGCTATCACCCTCATTTTAATAAGTTATTAATAAATGTGTTAATTCCTTTGATTATTTTATGCGGCAGTTGGTTTTATTTTGATTTTTTTTACAAATGAATGCACGAATATTTCCTTTGATTATTGTTTATATTTTTTTGCGATTGAAAAACCAAAAGTAAAAACGATCTTTCAATAAAGTCGATTAAAAATAAGATTCAATTTTGATAGAAAAATAATAGGCCGATATGGCTAGTATTTTTCTTCGAGTGTCTGCAGGGTTGTCAAGTGGCTGTTGAATCAATGCAGGCTGAGAGAAGAGCCTCGCTAGTCCTGGCGCAGTGTGCTCAATATGAGGTGCGGGTGGATGTAGATGTCGATGTCGATGTCGATGTGGATGTGGCTTTAGATATGGATGGGGGCTGGGGGCACTTAAGGATTGCCATAGAAGGTTTATCACGGCTATGAGCAGCTGTCAATGAAGGTTGCTCGGCGGCAGTCCTTGCCACCTTCAAAAGTTACGGCGACCATAACTTGGCACAGTTTCGGGCCCAAAGCAAGCAAGCAAACACACACACACACACACCCACACATACACACATGAGTGGGCCGCATTTTAGCTAATCAAAAGCGGCTCTATCCCCAGGGCAATCCCGATGTGGACCAAGCCCAAAGTGGCAACATTATAATGCCAGCCCCGGACCAGTACTATGTGCTTGACCCAATTTCGCTGAAGAACTAAAACCCCCGAAAAGCCGGAATGGGAAACCTTTAATTTAATGGGAAATGTTTCTTAAACTAATTTTCACATTTATGAATTTATAGCAGTTGTTAAACTTCTCCAGGCGTTACAATAACAAATTCAAAAACCTGCTTAAAAAGTTGAAGCTCGTGTTACGGCAAGTGGGTACTTGAAATTTAAGAACCATATAAAGTACATATGTGTATGATTATGAGCTTGGTTTATGAACTTTTCAGAATCACATGAATTACCCACACATATGAACAAGATTTATGAGAAATTCCAGGAAATCAAAGGTATATTTTGATGAGTCAGCAAAGGTTTTTCTAAACCGAAATTATAATGAAACGCGGGGGTTTTCACAGATTGATTTATTAATATCGGCCTTGAGTGAAAACGTAATAACAATTTCATCAAAACTTTGTATGTTTGGAAAACTCTAATAAATCAGTTAATCCATTTCCTTGCTTTTGCTACAAAACTCAAAGAGACTTTTGGCAATAATATACTGTGATTTCCTAACAAGACAAATAAATTGGGGAATCAAATATAGGTGGCCAAGAAACATAAATAACTCTCGTGTTAATCTGATTTGTAGGAGACATAATCTTATTATTGGTTTTTAGTAGATACTTAGCAGAAACTGATGCATATCTCTTACTAATTTGTGAATAATTTGTTTTGTGGCAGCTAAAACTAGTCATAAATATCATGGAATCTTTCGAACTCAACGTATTAACATAATAAAAACAAACATAACCGGAGATCTAGTATGCTTTCGAGCCATTCGAGAAAGATTTGCTTACGCAGTTCGCTGTGAATGACACTCGATACCGTTGTGAGATTGCATTTATTAACCGGTTTTCTAAGAGTCCGACCACAAAACCCCGGATCGCATGAATCACGCCGATAAGGGCGATTCATTGATATCCAACGACAGTAGTAAGACCCCTCCGGCGCGTGCAACGTGATTCATTCGTGACTTGGACCCAAGTCGGGACTGTGGAAATATCCAATCCTGTGGGCTCACCTGATCTGAGTCAGTTGCAGCTGAGCTGGGATTAAAATTAATGCCAAATCTCAGTCACAAACTAGTGAGTGTGTATGTGTGTGTATGGGGCAGACATTCGAGGCAGACAGGAGGGGCAATTAGTGGCCACAAGGAGTGGAAGGACACTGGCAATGGAAAGATACAGGGGGGTATGTCAATAATTAAAAAGGCGGCCAAATGTTGTCATTTCAGTTCAGACCGAGCCCGAGCCAGAGCCAGAGCCAGAGCCCGAGCAAAAGCCCTGCAACACAGAAAAAGTACACACGTAGTGAAAAATCGCTGGGCGGCAGGAAGGAAACGACTTCCTGCCACCCCCACGAGCTTGGTTTTTCCAAGGGTCTGGGGGTTTTTCATCGTCTCTCTGGTGGCTTTTAGCATGCAACTCACACGTCCTTGCTAGGACGCTATTGTTGATGTTGTTTCTGTAGTTGTTGTTTTTGTTGCTGTTGTTGGCATTTTGATTTATCGATTTAAATTTCTGTGTTTAAGGCGCTGTGCGTGCTCGTTCTGCTGCCTTCTTTTCGAGCTCTTCGGCTCGGACTTTTCCGCCGCCGCCGCCATTTCGGTTTCCTTTTTTTTGGGGTTTTTCCCTATTTTCTTTTTCCCATTTTTCTGCCACTGCCACTGTTACTGTCTCTGTTTTTGTTTTTCTCAATCATTTTTCAAAATGTTTGCATACACACACATACATAGAGAACACCAAGTTTTTGGCCGCCTGCCGTTTAGGTCGAGGTCTTTACTTAACTTTATATTCCCTTTCCTTTCGGGCTTTTTTGTTTTTTTTTTTATTTCAGGGTCTGCTTGCCACCCACACTCTCGCACACCCACAAAAACGCCGACGTTGAGAGCCTGAAACGTCGTTAACAGCCACGTTTGCGTGTGCCTCGAACACACACACACACACATACACACACTAGCTAACATACTTATACTATATTTCACCCAAGAGTGTGTGTATTTTTGTTGTTATTATACGGAGAGCGCGCTCGCAATTTGGGTCGATGGTAAAATAGAAAAGCCAAAAGCAAGGCAAATACACTCACACATACACACTAGCAGGAATTTCTATATGTACACACACATATATATATATATATATATATATATAATTTCGAACAAAGGTCGCTGAAGAGAAGACCAGTGCACATTTATATGGAGGTACATATATATGTACGTACGAGGGTGACCTGAGTTATGTGCCCGCTCTGTCTGCATCACAGTGTGTGTGTGTGTGTGTGTGTGTGTATGTCATCCGCCGTTTTTTTTTGTCAACTTTTTCCCGCTGGTTTCATGTTAATTGCTCGTGGCCTGTCGCTTGTTCCAGCAATCTGCGTTAATTTTAAAGCCTGATTTACACACAACAAGCATTTGCGGTTGTATTCTGGTATAACGGTATAACTACACACTCAACACACAACCGACTATGTCACAAATACCCGTGCTCGTGCAGCAATTGCAGTTTGCAGTTTTCAGTTCGCAGGACACGTTCCGCCTTCGAGTAGTTTTGTGTGTCACGAGCGCTCCGATTCGACGGGGGTTTATTTGTTTTGGCTTGTTTGTCAAGGAACGTGAGAGGAGAGGACAAGGGGTGGTTGGGAGGTAGATTTAAAAGCAAACAAAGCTCGGGATTGGATGGGATTTACCGGGGTAGCTTATCGGGGCTTGAAATCATCAACATCTATACCCATCCGGAGATTTGCCCGTTGACATCATCCCGTCTCGTGTATTTAGACAAAAGGAGTGAACTCTAGTCGATCACCCGAAACTTTTCCCCTTTCGCTGGGGAGCAGTGTGATGGGCGGGGGGGTTGCTAGCCACTTTCTGACAGGACTTGGCTCAGTTGAGTCATTAAAATGAGAAATGGCTCCGGGCTCCGTGTGCAATGTTGGGTTTAATTGTTGGCCAAAATGTGACTGCGCCGCTCACGGGAGCAGAAACACCGCTAAAAAGGACAGACTGTTCGGGCTGAATCAGGGGCAAAAGGTAAAAAGGTTGCAAAGGTGCAGAAAGGTAGAATGGTAGAAAGGTGCAAAAGGGGAGACAAGAGCACCAGCTTGACTTTCGCTGATGTGGCACAGAAAAATATGTTTTCTCATATATATATATATATGTGATTGTGTGCTGGGCACACATTAACACGCTCTTGGGCGCATACAGATATATATACATATATACATTTCATCGGGCAACTGCAGACAGTTGTTCCATTATGTTCATTTGCAGTCGCTTATGCTGTGGCCGGGATAATTTATGTTCGCCATATTACGTATACGCAGGGCATATGAGTTTTGTGGGAATTACTGTGGTTGTTTCGCCTCAGCAGCGGACACTTCATACGTTACGTTACGTATACGATATGTAAGCACATAAATATCGCTCATACGCCGTGCGTGGTTGAAAAATAATTGCCATAGATGCGGATGCGGATGCGGATGCCACCGACATCGCACATCTTGTTTTCAATGGCAGCGAAATATTGCCGGATTTTTTATTTAACCCAATTTAATGGTGAATTATAAGTTGATTTATCTCTTTTCATTTGCCAAAATACAAATTTTTAAGAAAAAATTTTTGATGTTTAAATTTAGAATTCAAATGAATTTCTGAAAATTAATCATTTGTCAGGATGCATAACGTATACGCCGTGTGGGCGGACCAAATATATACCTGTCTTTCCATTTCACATTTGTCTGATTCCCGGGCCTTGAACTTTTATTCGCTATCATTTCTCAGCCCTCACACATCGATGCCCCATGCAAGGCAAATTCAATTTGTCTTCGCTGAAAAGTTTTACGAATGGCACCGCCCAGCCAAAAAAACTTCTCTTTGCCCCCGAAATCGAAAGGCGCTCATTTAAATAGAAATGCCATTAGTCAGGCACCCACTCGCAGATGCAAAATTCCACATACGCGCAGGAATGACATTGGATGGGAATAAGAGCAGAGAAGAGGAGAGAGAGAGAGACTCACCATTGATACCACGTTGATTGGCCGAATTATCCTCGTCGGAACCGGGCACTGCATTAGAGTTCAGCTCCTGATCCTGGTCCTCCTCCAGGCCAAACATCTGCTCCCCGGACTGGAAGGGGTACATGATCTCGGCCTCGTCCTCCCCGGACGTTTGGGACGGGGCACCCACCCCGCCCAGGACATCGTTGTGGTTCTGGTTCTGATTCGGGCTGTTGTTGTGGCTGCTGCCGAAGTGCTGCTTAGCCGACTTGGGCTTGGCGGCATCACCTAATCCCAATCCCTGGGTGGTCAAACAGAGCAGCAGGAGGCTGTAGATTGGCAGGCGAAGGCAGGGACTTCTGCAGCGGCTGCGGCTGCTTGGGTAGAGCAATGGCTCCACTGAGGCACCACGAGATGTTGCAGATGTTGCAGGTGTTGCTGTAGTTTTTGCTGGTATCGCTGCTGTTCTGCTTCTTGTCTTTGCTTTCGTTATTGTTGTTGCTGATATTGTTTTTAATGTTAATAATACTAAGCGCTTGAAAATATTTACACACTCGTCCAGTATCGTAGTAGCTTGGTGTTGCTTGCTCTCCGCCAGGACAATGGGGGCATTTACCCGTAGGCGTCCCCTTCGCCGGCGACTATTGAAGTCTATCGTTGTGCTGCTTGTGCGGCTGCTGCTGCCTACGGACAACATGTTGTCGCTGTGGCACCAAGTGTTGCTGTTGTTGCGGCTTGCTATTGCTGCTGCTGCTTCTGCTGTTGCTGCTGTTGCAGTTGCTGCTGCTGCTGCTGCTGCTCCTGCTAAGGCTCCATGATCTTTAGCTGCGGTTTGCTGAAGCAGCTCCTGGACCGCTGCTCCTCCCACTGCTGCTGTTGCGATTACTGGTTGCTGCCTCTGCTGTTGCTGTTTGCTGCATGTTGTTGGCTGCAACATTGGACCCGTTGGAAAAATGTTGTTTGTTGGTTGGTTGGTTGGTTTGGTTGGTTTGGATTGGCTTGGTGTTATCGTTTCACTTGCAAAACCGTTTGTTGTCGTTGTACGCTTTTGATTAGACTGAGTTTAGGTTAGAGTTTCTCGCTTGCTGTCAGATCTTTGCGATCCATTTGTATCACACAACTTTATATATACACTATACATAAATAACAATTAACACGGAACGGAGAGAGCGGAGAAATTGGGAGTGGACGCGGATTCAGGTTGCTGTTTCCGCTGGTTTTGCTGCTGCTACTTCCGCTGATGGAGTGGCTAACAGAAGCCTTAGCATTTCCATTTCCACGGGGCGCGCTTTTTTCCCCTAGATTTTCACACACCCCCGCCTCTTGGGGTATTTTTCACGCCTCCTCTTTTTCTTGTTTCTATTTTTTTTTTTTGGCTTTTCCGTTCTTCTTTTTTTCACGGCTCCCTCGCTACTGTGCCACTGCTGCTGCTGCTGCGCTCGCTGCTACTGCCGCTGCTACTATTTCTGGCCATTTGTCTGAGGCTTTTCCGCTTTTCCGACTCGGTGTGTCCCTGTGTTCGTGCTCGAGTGTGGAAAAGTTTCCCTGAGTGGCCGCTGCGAAAGCTGGAGCTGGATTTCGGTATCGGTCTGCAGCTGGAGCTGGACTACATCACGCTGCGCACTCTGCTGGCGTTGTGAGCGCTGACTGCCTGAGCCTGTTTTTGAGCCTGGCCAGGATGTGGGCTGGAAAACCGACAGCCAACGGCCGAAGACCAAAAGCCGAGCAGAAACGCTAGCCTGGAAGCTCGGCTTTCCTTTTCCAAAACTGTTTGAGGAGTGAGGGAGAAAGTACAGCTGCGCCTGCGTCACTTTTGTTTACATTTTCGAAGGCTTCGCTCGATGGCTGTTAAGGCTCAAAGGATGGCTGTCTGTTGATAGATAGTTGCAAGAAAATGTTTAGTTTTTAAAGGATTTTTAAATCAACTTAATATATTAATAACTACAAATTTACGTATTTTTTATATTATTTATTATAAATCTAAATCTAAACAAAACAAATTTACTATGAAAACATCGTTTTTTCGGCTTAAAAATTTAACAAAAAATATTTTAAAAATTATTTCTGTCAGGTATTCAGAAATTTTTAATCAAAACTTTTTATTTTCATATTATTAATATTTTGTGGTAAGCAAAAAATTTCAGATTTCTTTACAAATTGCAAATACTCTTTTGTCCAACGTTTCTCTTTGCAATTTTCCAAGCACTCTCTGGCACACAATTTCCCGCACTCTCTAACACCATTTTCCTGGCCCTCTCTGGATGCCGCTTATCTTGTAGGCCTTATCGCTTTTCTCACGGCTTTTTTTTGTCATTGCTTTTGCTTTCGTTTGCTGTTGTGTTTGTTGTTTTAGCTTACGCTTACAATTTTTACTTTCATTTTGGCTTAGTAGGTGACTCCACCAACGGCCCCGCCTCCCGTTTTTGCCCCCGCCCATCGTTCGGTTTTTTACTGCTTCTGGCTGAATGTGCGGTTATGTTCATTGTTATGCTTTGAGTAGCTCCCGCTGCTTCTAGTCCTAGTCCTTCCTTTCTTCTGCTAATCCTGGCCCCCTCCCTCACCACCAATCTGCGCCTTTTTGTCCTTTTTTTCCACTGTTATTTTTAGCCTTAGGCCAGAGTTTGTCCAAGAATTCAACCGTGTGGCTTTGTTAATAATTATGTTTTTGCCCCGCTATGTTTTGTCAGTTCTTTTTTTTTTTAGAAAATTGCGTAACATTTTTGCGCTTTCTTTGCTTTACATAATGGCCCCATCAATTTAAGGGAACCAGCGGATATTTGATATTTTCTGAAGAACTTTTCTGGGAACCTTTAAACGTCCTTTTAAATTCTATCCAATAAATTTATAATTTTTTTATAATTAATTTTATAATTTAGCTTGAATATTAGAAGCATTTTTAAGATATTTGAAGGGCTGTTACCTTTGAAATTATTATTAAAAAATACTAAGTGAAAATAAAGGCAGTTTTTTAAATTATTTAAGTTATATTTTTAATGTTTTTTAAATGAAAATCAATTTAGCATTCTAGCCCCACGAAAGCCCAGATTTTTTATAATTTCTACAACACGTTTGGGAAAAGGCATGGCTTGGTACCCAGAAATAAGCACTGGAAAAGCCACCAAGATCCCATTAGTCGCGCTTCAAGCTAAGCCCAAAAATGAAACAGGGGCAAATGTGGGCTCTTGGCTAATTGTTATATCATTTGCTGGGCAACTTTAAAGGGGCGGGGTCGCTTTAAGAACGGGGTCGAACCCGTGACAGCCGAGAGTCTGACTGTTAAATTTTCTTCTTGACTTGACCAGCCGAAAAAGAAGGCAACCTGAAAGCCTGAAGAAACTCTGCACACAATCACACACACACACACACACATACACCGAAGGCAAAGGCAACGTTTTGACCTCTTTATGAAAAAGGCCTCAAGCACGAGAAGGCTCAGACTTACACACACCACCGAACAAAACAGGCACGAACGGGGGCTGCCATTAATGTTTCTGCACTCACACAGACGACCGAAAAACGCTTTGCCTCCACCTACCGCCACCACCCTTACCGCTGCCCCTCCTTTTTCCCCTGGATTTTTGTGGCTTTTTATTGCTTGATTATATAAAAATTGGCTTTTGTATATAATATTTGGTACACCGTTCTGGCAATTCTTTCAATTTGTCTCCTCAGCTATGCCAGGATTATATTGGACTTTGGTAGTAAAGTAAGGTGAGGTTTTATATTTGGTTTAAGTTTTTCCTTTTGATTTCAAACTGCAATAAATTTTCCAACACCTCGCGCACCGACACACACACACACAAAACGCACACAGACAGCGCACACGGTTAAAAGTTTCTGCACACACATACAAAGAGCAGAAGGATTTTTGGACGCACCATCCGCTCGTTGGTCCTGCGAGGATGTTGTCAGCACAGCGCCCGAAAACGTTTTGTGGGTCCCAGCCAGGCGGCCACGAGTCCGGAGGCCACATACAAAGTCCATGGAAGGCCGAATGGGAAACGAATGGAGCCGAAACAGCGACGACTTCCAGTCGTTTGGGTATGAGGAGAATTCAGCTGGCCAGGATCGACTTCGGGAATTTTTGGACTCAGTTACGGTGTCGATTTCATTTTCAGCTGCTGGCTGGCTGGTATTTATCTCCCAGCATCGCTTCGATTTCTAATTAATTAATTTACGATGACTTCCGCTCGCACATATTTGCATTTAACCCATCAGGACAAACATTTTCAGCTGTCGCTCTCGTATTTCCAGTTTATAGCATACTTTCTTGGGTTGGAGAGCTGGAATGGCGAGAGAACGCGCAGCTGTTCGTCGCTCCAGGTGGTCTCCCTCTCTCACTCTCTATTTGTGTTGCCCCACGCCACCCACTCAAACAAACGGCAAAAGAAAGAAAGAAATAAACGTTTGTGCATGCGTTACTACCACTTATACAAACCCGAATACACACACAGAGACTCTCCACGCACAATTGTATTTTGATTATGCCCGGTTTTGGTACGCCGCATACCTCGGATACTTCTACGCACAACAATGCCAAATCCCCCCGCCAGACCACCTCTATCCAAAATCCAGTAACTCCCTAACGCCCCGCCAAAAACCTCAATCCAATCCAA
This sequence comes from Drosophila eugracilis, assembly GCF_018153835.1. Classification (NCBI taxonomy): domain Eukaryota; kingdom Metazoa; phylum Arthropoda; class Insecta; order Diptera; family Drosophilidae; genus Drosophila; species Drosophila eugracilis. The sequence goes on along the minus strand of NW_024573311.1, from coordinate 1,157,666 downwards.
GCCAACCCATCCCTACGCCCCATTGATAGCCGCCAAGTTTGCCGTCACATCAAATATTTATGGCGACAAGAGAGCGAAACAAGTTGGAACGAAATAGTCGAAAATTCGGAATTTAAAATTTTACAACAAGAAGTGCCGGAATTTCAACTTAGTAATACATTAAAGTCGACAGCTTTTGCCTGAAAGAAAGTAAATTTAATATGTAATTAGCTTTAAAAGTGGGATTTAGGAATACCTGAGCCTATGTATCTAACTATGACTCTTGGTATATGAAAATACTTTGTACCGTTGGTAATTTTGGTGGTTAATAAAGGTGGCTACAAACGGAGAATAACTAAGCAAACAAGCTTTTACTTTCAACCACACTTACCGACTTATTTACTCTGGTTACCCCATACCTAATCAGGAATTTTGAAATTCCAACTCTCGCCAATCCATTCATAATGAAATTTTAATTAAATTTATTTATAACCAGTTACGCAAGCCATGGCGAAACCAGAAATTTCATAACGTTAAACTATAAATAGCCGTGGAAGGATGCTGCATTAACTCAATTGCGAAATGAATCTCAGGCTGAACCTTCTTCTATTTATAGTTTGCAACTTTGGCGTAAGGTGGTCTTTTTCTAAAGCTAATGTTGGCTAACGAATTGCTTCTTCTGAGAAATCCAAATGTAATGATTTCATAATAAAATTTGCAAAATATATTACTATTTTTTATTTAATATGGCGTTAGTTTTTTATGGACTTGATTATTAAAAATGGAAAGAAAAGTTCACTAAATCAGAGGAAAAAAAGTGGAATGATAAAAAAATTGCTTAACTATACATGAAAGGGATTTATTAAAGACAACAAAGAAGTAATTACAATTTTAGAAATACATTTCTTAATCAGGACCGCCTTTCCCTGAGTCGAAGATGCAATCCATTATCGGATTTTAAGGTTAAAACTGCCGATAGAATTGGATCATATTTATGACGTTCTGCCTCACGCTGTAGCTTCTCCCCGGGAGGAAGTCCCAGGTAGGTGTTCAGTCGACCATCCGTAGAGACCAATTCATCGACTGCTGGAAGCACCTCAAAAGACCTCACAATCTTTGAAATCACAGTCTTCAGTTCAAGGAGGGCAAACTTTTGGCCAATGCAATTACGGGGTCCAGCACTAAACGGCAAGTACTCAAAAGGACCTGGTTTTTCCTCCTCAAATCGCTCCGGTCGAAAATGATGGGGGTCCTTGAAGATGTGATCATTGTATCCCAGCAGGACGAGAGCTAGATTGAGAGTGGTGCCTTTGGGCACAAAGCTGCCATCTAAATAGGGAAGCTTTTTAATAATTTTATAAATTTTTTTTCATTATAAAAACTTACTAATATCGTAGTCCTTGTCACAATAGCGACCAATAAAAGGAACACTGGGATAGACGCGCTGGGCCTCCTTGATAAACAGATCTAGATATTTCATTTTGGCAATTTCCTGAAAACTGGCATTCCTGTTCATATCACCGCCCATTACCTCGCACTGCTCTTGATACAGTTTCATCTGAAGTTTAAGTTAATAGCTTAGCTATATCAATTGTAGAAATATATATATATATATATATTACCTGAACATCTTGGTGTCGCGATAGTAAATAGACAGAGAAAGATACTCCTGAGGTGGTCGTATCGTGACCTTCAAACATAAATGTTGAGACCTCCTCGTAGATTTCTTGCCTAGTGAGAGGTCGACCATCGATGGTGGAGGATAGCAGCGTGTCCAAGAAGGCCATCTTCTTTCGGGGCAATAAGTTGTGTTCCTCTTTCTTAGAATTTCCATTCTGTAGAGCCACCACTCGCTTTTCTATAATGTCATAGGTAAAGTCCTGCAGCGTCTTCAAAGTTCGCTGATAAGCTGCAAACTCAGGAGAGAGACTAAAGACCCGATGAGAGCGTTTGAATGGATGGAATGCTCTCATGTTTATATTGTAGCACATACTAAAATCAAAATATTTGTAAGAAACCGTTAGTTTATAAATCATTCTTTCCAAACTCACTCTCTAAAGGCCTGAACAATGGAGGAGTCGCGCTCCTGCATGGCATTGATGGGCACTCCCATAGCCGTGTCGCAAATGACATCCAAAGTTAGATAATTGGCATGATCCTGGAAGTCAATGATACAATCTCCGGCACTCGCCTTCTTCAACTGGGCCATAAACTTCGTTGAGTTCTCGTTCATTACTTCGTGGAAGTCCTGCAGGATGTTGAAGTGGAAGGAAGGGGTGATCATCTTGCGGTGCTTGTGCCATTTGCTTCCGTAACTCGTTAGGAGGCCATAACCCAGCCATGGGTGCAGCAGGTCGTAAATAGTGGACTTTTGTATGAGCTGTTGGCTGTTTAAAATGTACTGAAGGCAGTTAAACATTTAAGATTAGATAATCATTGCATTTAATTAATATTTTCCATATCAAACTCACTTCCAATTGCTTTGGATTGGTCACCACAATATGAGAACTATATCCGATCCAGAAGAGAAAGTTATCCTTACCGAAATCGTGCCACCACTCAAAGAAGGTAGTCAGAATTTCTGTGAAAAAAAAAATCCAACTTTGATTAGATAGATCAATGTGATCTTTGATCGCCCTCAATTTTGCTTGGCTGGTTATAGTACGACTGATAACAGCTATTAAATCATTATCAGTTCCTCGTCTAGACTGCTAGTCGAGCCCCCACAGCTGGGGGTTTAGCACTGACCTGCCGGATTTTTGCCAATACGATTGGCATTACCCAAAATGGGCACTGGTGTGGGTCCATTGAATTCCTTGAGCAGTTGGCGACGTTGCGATGCCCTCAGTTCAAAGTACAGCAACACGACCAGTGGCATAATCACCAAAACCAACACAGCAAACCACATATTTAAACCTGTTTGGGTAATAGCTAACAAAATCTGATCCGATCACGGCTGGAACAAACTGAAGAATCACTGCCGCCGCTTGCTTTTATAGCCAAAGCCAGGTCATTCCGCTTGCTCCGGATTGGTCCACTCTCCGATTAGACAAGAGAATTCTCCCGGCTCTTTCTTTTCGCAATGCAATCTGTTTTAGTATTCCCGCTACGTTAGAATTCCTACGTAATCAAGCCAGTCTACCGGGGTCATAGTCCAAATAACTCCATCAACTTGATCAGATTGCATCAACAATGAGATCATAATCGGCAGGTATAATACTAGAGCCCTATGTGATGTATTAACTTAGCAATAAAAAGAGTATTAAAATGGAATAAATTATCGATGAGTACCTAAATATTTTTTGTTTCTGCCTCCTTTACAAAGCAAATAAACTCTCCCCAGTTAGAGTATTGCAAAATTACCAATGCCAACCTACACCTTCAGGTTTTTGTATTCTTTTTCGATTTTTTTTTTTGTGTCTGGCTCTGTGGACTTTGTACTTGTTTGTTTATCTATCGGACAGACGAACGGCAGACAGAGTGTATTAGTAATCTCCTATCAGCGAGGGGCTCGTCTTATACTAGAGGTCCAGCAAAATGTTCTGTCACATGCCAGGCCTCTAAAAATTATCATTAGCAATTTATTTCTTTTTTTATGGCTCCGTATGGGTTTAGTGTAGTATTTTCCAGTTCTGGACTTGACAGGCCAAAATTAGAGATATGAGGGGACGAGAACGAAAATAAATGTTCAAAGTCAGAAGCCGCTAACAAAAGAGTTATAACTCTTATATACATAACAATGAAACTGGCAGCCGCTTTTCCCAACCATCGACATGGGCATCTGTTTTCGTTGAGGCAGCTTAATAAAGCATATAATATGAGAATTAATCAAAGACCACGCATTGACTTTTCGTCTGCGTGGGAGAGGTGAACCCGTGACACGAATCCTCTGAGAAATGTGTCCCGTGAGACTCATGACAGTTGGAAAAATTACACTACCCGAAAATGAAGAAGCACAGAGAGAAACATTTGCCATTTCACGATTACATCTCCCTGGGCCGGCAATAAATCAAATTGGCAAACGAAAAGAAAAACAGAGAAAAGTTTTGCACACTGCGAATGGCTTTTATGGCATTTGTTTGGGGGCCTGTAATTCGCTTGACATCTCAATGCTGCCACAGCTACTGTTGGCGTTGCCGCTGCCATTGCCGCTGCCTCTGCTTAATGCTTAATGCCCAAACTTATAACGGGCGAAAATTTTAATGAATGACGTCGTCATCATCAGCAGCTGAAACGTAGAGTGGCAAGGACGTTGAAACATCCCTCCCAATGCCTTCTCCACCCTCCCCTGTTCAAGGACATGTTTGGGGCAGCGAGCAGCAGCTAGCAGCGGGCAAACAATTTCAATGAACTTTGATAAATCGCTGCGAGGCGAAGGACGCAAACCGTCCGTATATTCCATATAATACATACAGCCGGGCATTCTGCTTCAGTGGGCTTCCTATTTCCGGTTCCCATTTCGTTAGCTATATTTGGGCCTGCCACTGAATGCTCAGTGATTATGTAAATTGTTCAGCCCATTTGTAGCAGCTTCCAGTAAGCTAACCAGGCTTCCGTTGGTTTTATGTTTATTTTTATTCATCGATTGCATCTATTAAAAGAATATTCCGCGCAATCCCAGTTCGCTTAATGCTTTTTAAAAATATGGAAGCCCTAAAGTATGCTATAAACTTGCCCCCTTACAATCGCCTCTACAAATATTAACCAAGTGGAAAGAAAAACTCTCAGTCAGAGAGCCATTTCAGTTAATTATTTCTCGGCTTATCAAGTGGGGATCACACATGTCGTATACGCAAATTAGCAGGCTGGGAATGAAAATGAAATCGCTGTCTTTAAACGTACAACAATTCCCCAAACTCGCTGCCTCATTATCCCAATCCCACATCTCCATCTCCACATGTCGGTTGTTGTTATTGCCGTTGTCTTGTTTAATGCATTTTTTGCTTCATGCGGTGAAGAGGAAGTAAATATTGCGCATACGCCACGTTGTGAGCACGCAATGCTGCATAGCATGTTTGGCACGTTCAAAGCCAGAGAGAAATGACTGGATATAAAGAGCGATGGCCACAGTGGAAGCTTTTTTGTGTACAAAAGAATTTACAATATTTGTTTACATTTTAATTATTGTTTACATTCTGAACGTGAAGCGCTTTTACATAATATTTATATATATATATATATATATATATATTTATAATCACAATTTACTATCTGAAAAATAATGATCCTTTGATCAGCTTAATCGTAGTTCATGGTCCTACTGTACTTGGCCAAGTTGAAGAAACCGCATTTACTGGCCACTTAAAAGGAGAGAACTCCCATGTGGCCAGCCCATTTTCTTTTCCGCCCCGCCCCCTTTTTGGGATTCGCAAAAACTATGCAAAAGGCTGAGTAGCCACCGCGCCACCCCCTTATCGGGCCATAAAAAGCTGTATAGAATGTTGCAATCAGTTAATTTAAGTGCAGGCCAAGCCAGCACGAACAAAGAGACTGGGAAGCAGCAACAAAAAGAAAAATGGAAATTTCAATGCGAAAATATATACAACCGAATGTATTTGTGAGTTTGTGTATATGTGCGGTGACTTTGAGTGTGTGTGTGTGTGTGTGTCTAAACAAACACGCACAGTGAGCCACGCACAGTGGGTCAAGTTCCATTTCGAGTGGATTCATCCCCAAAACGGTATGAATTCGCATTTGGACTGGGGCTCACGAAAAGTTAAGGGAAATCTGAGGAAAGGGACTTGGATTTTCCTCGACCTGAGGCACACACTCATACACACATACACACATCATACAGCAAAGCACAAGTGGCTACTAATGCAAATAATTTACAAGTAGCAAATGTGGGCGGCAAACGCCAGCAGCAGATTCAGCAGCAGCCAACGTCAGCAGAGACACAGAAAGGACAAAACAAAAATGGGGAAAGCAAAAAAATAAAGGAAAACACACACAAAATAAACGACAGACGACGAGGCAAAATGTCGTCAACAAAAAGAAATATAACAAGAAAAGAAGACTAGCTTTTGGTGGGACCATGGCTTAGAATACTCTTAAAAATGTATTACGACAGCTATAAGATATATGCCAAAAAGATAATCTCTCATACCAAAATAGCTAGATAATCAATATCTCAATCCGCTTTCAATAACTTTAATTGACAGTTAATATAATTTTATTATTTTTATAGACCAACCTTATCTCATTTTTCCATAATTATCTCCTTTTAACAGTTTTGATGAATGGTAAGAGGGGGACAAACTTGACCTTGAGAATGCCTCATCTTAAAATATATATTCTTATTATATATTTATTTTAAAATCTTTATATTTTATCTTTATCTTTTATATTTTAAGCTTAATAAAATACCCTTTGCAAGAGTACATCGCAGTAGTAACAAAAGGCGGTGAACAGAGAATAGGGGAAAAGAGGTGGAACTCAGGGGCCAAAGAGAAAGGGAAGGAAGAGCAAGGCTGGGGGCATCGAGGCGCGGACAAGGAGAGATTGAGAGAGCAAGATGCGGGGGGAAACGGAAGAGAGGGGCGAGTAAAAAGGACATTATGCGTCTTTTCACATTTGAGAAAAGGACAAATTTGTAAGGACAAGTGTAAGTGAAGGAAACCGAAACAAACACACAAGCACACGCACACTTGCAAATACCGATATACACACACACACACACATACAGCGGCGACGAATGCCGCAAATGTTTGTGGCCCCGCCCACTCCGCACACTTTTTGAGGCGGCTTGAGAGAAAATCAATGCCAGACCATGAATCAAGATCAGGTTTTCAGAATGAATTAGGCGGCCTTTTTGGTAGCATCAACGCTTTGCTAATGTTATTTCTTGCAGTTAAATTTTTGGTTCTGGGTCTTTCATTAAACGATGGAGTTTGCTTTGTGTATTGCGAAAATAGAAAGGCTTCTGTAGAAAGCAAATAGTACGTACGACCTGATTGCCAATTCTGGTTAACTCATTACAAGACCAGGTTATTGGTTGCAGTCAAGGGACATTTGGTAATATTTTGCTTACAGTGAAGAGAACAGAAAAGCTTCCTGGAAAATCTTTACGGTTGCAACTTCTTGTGTTTACAAATGTCAATTTTCTGATGACAAGTAATATGAAGAGTACGAATAAAGTGGTATTAAATATCTTTGCCTTGACATCGCAATCTTTATTTTGCTTCCAGAAATAATCTATTTTCAATGTAATTTTCTCAATCGCACCGGTAATTCCCTCTACAATTTGCGCAAATGATCAAAGAGTAGGAAATTCTTAGAAGGGCAAAGACAAGCCAGAGCTGAGAAAAACGGAAATCAGAGTTAAGAACTTATGTGCTTTGACCGGGCAATCTTCCTTTGATTGCTTTTAGTAAGTAAATGCCTTTAACGGAAATTATATTAAATACATTTTTCAGAATTCCGTGACATTTTTTAGTTGCGCCGCAAAATCTGCATCTGTGCGTCGAAGGAGGAGAAAGACATTATTGGAAGGACATAAAAACAAGAAAAACAAAACTAGAGACCGGAAAAGTAGAAAGTGCTTTAATATTTGGCTGACTGACTTTTCACAACTTTCGCGGTAAATGGGTGTCAGGCAGTCAGAGACGGGAAGGGGGTGTTGTGTCCCAGGGGCGAGGGTAAATTCCGGTCGGTGAGGTGGGTGGCCGAGGGTTCAGGTTTGGCCAGAAATGAGGTGGCTCTGTCGCTGGCGTTGGCGCGTGGAGGTAATTGAAGTGACGTTTATGAATGTCATCCGTCAAGCACTCAAGGACATTTACATACAAACACGCACACATGAACAGTTTGGCACATACACACACACTCAGACATACAATCACGCACACATGCAAGTATACAGAGGGGGAGGAACGCGTGGGGCGCTTGGTTGGCTGACAGATGCGAACTTACACAGATTTTTTTATGTCTTCATACCCAGCACACTTTTGTATGTAAAGGTATATAGAGTTAACGATTTTAGAAAGAAATATTTATTTGAAAATTTTAATTAATTTAAATGGTTATAACCATGACTTCCATAAAAAAATTTACAACATTTGGAACGTTTAAATTTATAAGCAATTTTAAAAACTCTCCAGTGCCTTGGTATTTAACTAGTTTTATCTTTGTATGTTCCTTTCACTTTATGAACATGATCCCTTTAATCCATCTAAATTTATTCATATTAACATTGTATTATAAAATATAAAGTAAAGAATAAAGTAAAGTGATTTATTCAGAAACCATCAAAACTAAAATATATATTTGTAAATAAATCCCGGCGGTAACCTTTAGTCTCAACTTAGAACTTGAGCTTTCCCACTGGTATTTGCTTTTTTCGCGTTTATATAGACAAACTCACACACTGCGAGAAATCGAAGGAGAGCGGGCGATGGGAGAAGGGCGGCTCACCGAACCAATACAAACATGAGTTGTCGTCCTGCACGGAAGATGTGAGTGCAGGACCGCTATGAATTCGGATGTGTATGTATGTGTGTGTGTGAGTCTATGTCCCTGCTCCTGTGTGCGCTGGTGTGTGTGTGTTCTGTGCGGGCTTGTGTGTGTGTGAGAGACAATTTAAAAATAAATACAAGAAACTAGTACAGAACGTGATGGCGGTGGTTGGGTGGTAGGTGGTTGTGGGTCGTTTTTTTGTGGGTGGTGCAGGGCCACCAGCGAGGGCAGAATGATAGATTGAGAGGAAGCCCACAGCTGAAGTCCACACTTACAGCTCTGCGGACTGTCCTATCCTAGCGAAAGGACTCTGAGATATGGGCCACGGACCGACTGAATGGCGAGCCATGTGCGAATCCACCAGAACCGCTTGCTTATATAAATTGACAAAGGTTTACCCAAATCCATATATCATTGTCTTGTTTGTGACGCTGATGAGCCGAGATTTGTTTATGCACATGTCCTTTTTATCGCCGAAAAAGTATCTATGCCACCTAGTCTCAGTTCAATGTTTTCTTTTTCCCCATCTCTCGTACCCTTTATGCCGCGTGAATAGTTCGCTTTTACAAATTGACAGAGGCTTTCCCAAAACCATATATCATTCGAGTTTCGTTAGATAAATTTGGCAAATAAATTATTCGTGCCGCCATCCATACAATTATTATTCATACGACTTCTGCTTTTCTCAATTTCTAATGAATGTATGCCTTATCATAATAGGACAAATCTATATGCAAGAAACAATTTTTAAAATTCTTCTTTAAAGAGTTATTAATACTCTCTGTTTTCAACCAAACATCTTTGTAAATCTGATTGGTTCAAGGAAATTGAACTCCATGCATCCTGTTGCATCCCTTCTTTGGAAATTCTTATACAATTTTTTGTCACATTTCACTTTTGAGTTTTGAATGACAAGTGCCTGTCATTGTTTTTCAGCCTTTCAGTTTGAATCCCTCAAATCCTAGTCCATCTCGCCTTTTTCAATTGGAATTGGAAATTTCGTCACGATCCCAACGGAACTCATCGCCTTACCCATGCGAAGGCAATTCAGCTTCTTCTTAGACCTGCATGCGAACGAATACGAGGATACGCCTATGTCGAGCTATACAGTAATATATATATATATATATGTGTGTGTGTGTGTGTATATATATAGTGGCAACCCACTTGGCTTGTCTACTAATTAAAATGCATGCAATAACCTGAAGCCTTTGTTGCCACATTCTAGCTGCTGTTGTTTTTGTTGTCGCCGAGGCTGTTGCTGATGTTGCTTTTTACTGATGTTGCCTCTAATGTTGTTTTTGTTTTTGTTGTTCTTGTAGCTGTTGTTGTTTTGTTGTTTTGTTGTTGCTCGTGTGCGTAGAAGGACGCAGCAGCAACGTTAACAATTTGCACAAAGTGCTTTGACATGTGAGGGCGGCACAAGGTGGCGGATGAAAACTTTTCTTAAGGCTAACTTATGTGGCAGAAGGGTAAGGGCAGGTTGAGGTACCTGAATTGAAGAAAAATCCCCATCTGGAGGGAAAAAGTATTAGGACAGCTTTAAGGGGTACTTTCGTTGTTGCCTTGCTTGTAATCCCATCTATTGATAGACCCGTTCATGCCGAAAGCAAGTTACATTTTTAATTGTTTATCAAAGGGGGGCTATTTATAAAACAAAAGATTCCGAAATGTCCTTGCTGGCTAATCTCAAGGGAGGACGTGGCTGGGAACTAAGAGAGACATAGACCATGGGGGTCAAAAGGGGACTCTGAAACGGGGGATTTCCCCACACATATATGCATTTTTAATGAAATTTGCCGACGATTTGCGCTCGAAAGCAATTTGAAAGCCCAAAAACCTCGCCAGCAACAGTTGCAACTACATTACACACACATTCTTGTTGTTGCTGGCTCACGTGTGCGGCTTACGAAAAATTAATGCAAATTTGCATAATAAACAAACACAATAAACGGCTAGGATGGCAGGACATGCAGGAGCCAACCGAAAGTTTTCAACTTGCAGCAGAATTGATTAAGTTGTTGGCTGGTGGAAGTTTTGTGTTAATATTGCTAGAACAATTTTCGGCTACATCTTCACCCTCTTCTCCATTTTGAAAATCAAAATATACACATATCATACATAGTATATATATTTTATTGTTTTACATGGTGCTTATCAAACTGTGCATTTTCTTTGTGCCACTCTTTCAACATTGACCTTCTGCATTTGTTTGCCCCCATATGTATGCAAATAAACAACGTTTCCAACTTACATACACACACACACCCACATGGCTTAACACCGACATTGACGTCACCTTTGAATGTTCGTGGGTTTGGGTTAAATTGCCGGCATAGAATTGTAATCAGCTTCGAGCCCAATAAACTGCATGAGTGTAAATTTCCTGAATGTAATCGCCCCCAAATCAAAATAGAGTACTCGGTGGCCTTCGAGGGCTTAGATGGGGCAATCGAGGATTGGGATGGGGTTTTGAGTATCAATACCAAACGGCAGGCAATGGTATAAATTGGGCATAGCCAGAGTTCAACACGGCAGAAATAATTCCAATTAAGACACGAAGGTATAGTGTCCATTTTATTGTCAATATTTTTCTTTCAGATTTATTAGTTACTAAAAGGCGTAAATATATTTCATATTCATAAACATATTTAGTTCTTTGGTTTAAATTTAATTTTTTGCTTTGACGTCTCTCAAGTTTGACTTTTCTTTTGCTTTGAAGTCTCTCAAGTTTGACTTTTTGTGACGAGTCCACAAAACAAACGGATTTTTGGTTTTTTCATGTTTGTCGTTAACATTTTATTTTTATTTTATATTACGAAAACTATTTATTCATGCCGCACACTACTATGGAGGCTGAATTTGAAATGTATGCTATATAGATCGGAAATGTTTAAAGAACAGGCATCAAAGAACATTTACACAAATACCTTAAATTCTTAATTGGATTTAAATTCAATGTTTACCGAATTAATAAAGCGTACAAAAAAAATCTTGTTAATTTATGCAATTTGTATTACCTTTCTATTATTTAAAACTCTTAAATATCTATGATCGTTTACAAGCGTATTAACTATTAATTTGAAATTAACCGCCGATAGCTTCCAAAATCAACCCTGTTTACATGCCCTCTCGTTGTTTAGTAAGCAAAAGGGTTATGATAAAATAAATTAAAAATAATGAAATGTACCTTAATTTAGGTTACTTTATAATAAATTCAAAATTATAAAATATTTTGATTATTAATAAGAACAAATTATATTAGATATAATTCATAATTTTCATAAAGTAGGGTTTCAAACCATTAAGGGGAAATTGCGCCTAGAGTTCAAAAGCAGAAAGCAAAAACGAACGAGAAGAATAATGCTTAACTGGTTCGTGACAATGCTGTCGGAGAACTAGTTTCGCCGCTCAAATGAGCGCAGCGACTAGGGCTGCATTGCCACCCTCGAGCTGCACAAAGAAAAATAATTTACTCGCCAGCAGCGCATTGGCGTTTTTTCATTTTTTAAAGTGTACTTAAGAGTTGTTAATATTTTTCACAGTGCTCGGGCCCGACCACAACAAACAATAATAGCCGAATATAAGTGTGAGTGAAAATGCAGCTAACTGCAATCGGCGCAAAACAGAGTGGACCACAGCACCCAAAGCCCAAATCGAAGAAGTCGAAATCAGGCGAAGCCATCATTAGCGAGACATTTGTATTTGTCTGACCCCAGCGGTGTCTGAGAATCTGAATCGGAGAGAAGAGGAGAGAAAAGAGAACTCAAGGAAGCGCCACTCGACCGAACCGATATGGGTAGGTGTATATGGTGTACGGTGGTACATATGTAGGTGTAAATATGTAGTCGTGTATCGTCCGATATCGGTGGGTTAAGGTGGAGCCCCATTTCGGGGTACAGCCGATGCAGCCAACTAGGAGCATTTCTGCGTGATGCGCGCACTTCCAAGTCGCTGTCCTGCCTACCTGCCTCGCCTCCCCCGACACTCGCCCACTAACTCGACGAACGCAATGCTACCAGGGTTGCAACACAGTGTCGCTAATCGCTTGCTATTGTCGTTTTTCTTGTTGTCGTTGGTGGACAAGAACAAATTGAGAAAAGGGCAGGAAAGAATATCGAACAAAGGGCTCTAAATCGATAGTTTACATCTAAAATAAAAGCAACTTAAACTTTATCTTATGAATAATTTGGAAATGCTTCGAATGTTATAATATTGTTTTTTATTAAAAGGTTTGAATTTATAGCCGATAGTTGTAACCGTTGTGCCTCTATCTATGCCTCTGTATTATTCTGTTGGTGAAACTATCTATTTAAACTTAAGTTTACCTGTAGAAATAAATCCAATCAGACTATTTGGAAAGGCATTACATCAATACATTTTAAATATAGTTTAAATTACAATAAATTTACACAACAGTTACCCAAGTAAATATAATAAATATTAAAGAAAGCTAAAAGTACATTGCTTATTGTTGAATATAATAAAACGAGTTTAAAAATATCGCGTCAAGTGCATTCAAACCAAGGCTTGAAGCGTTTCATCCCTGGTAGGCGCATACAAACCCAAACCAACTGAAAATCAAATTTGCATTTGTTTACATTTTCCCCTTTATTATCTATTCTTCATTTTCCATTTGCAGAGACTGAGTCGATGGCTCCCAGCAGTAGTGCGGCGGCTGCAGCCACCAAACTCCTGGTAGAGATCACCACAGATGGGGTACCCAAGTTGCATTGCCCGGTGTGCAACAAGGCGCTGGTCTCCCTGGCCGGATATGTAAAGCACGTAAAAAAGCATCAGCCGCCGGGCGGCTTCGAGTGCCGCCACTGCGATGCTCGTTTTTGCCACGAGGAAGAGCTCACCCAGCATGCCAAGGATGAGCACGGAATCACCGGTCCGGCTGCTGGCCAGGAACGCAAACCCTTTGTTTGTGAAAAGTGTGGGGCAGAGTACAAGTACCAAGAGGCATATCGACGTCACATCAGGACCAAGTGTGGCGAGGAAAAGCTACCCAGGGTAAGTAGAATGAAGGAAGAACATAAGTTATGATATTAATCTCAATACCAACCCCCTCAGGAGGAGTCCCGCCCAATGGAGTGCAAATGCTGCTACACCCGCTTTTCAAGCGGCTCTAATCTATCCAAGCACCGACGCAGTCGTCCAGACACATGTGGCCAACCGGAGTACGATTCGCCTGGAAATTCAGGGCAAAAGAAGCGAAACTCTTTCCGCAAGAAAGGTAGAAATAGGGACTCCGATGATGATGATGATGATGATGATGATGATTGATTATACGACCACCGAAGAATCGGACAGCGACGATGACATTCCTCTGGCCAGCCGGCTGAAGACGAAGCTCAAGCAGGAGAGCCAGAACTCGGATTCGGGCGACGAGTGCCCCGACTTCGAACCCAATAATAGTGAGGACGATGCTGATGCATCCGGATTCCAGCTGCCTCCGCCGGCCATGGTAAAGGTAGAGGCCTTCGACGAAGAGGATTTTGAGTACCAGGACGCCAGCATGTATGTGAAGACCGAGAGCACTGATATCTTTAGCAACGAAAAGGATAAGCTTCTGGATGTGCTACTCAACGAGGGCGATGGCCTAAAGCCCTTCGAGAGCTTGAAGGTGGAGCAGGGCGCTGGTATCCTAGACGAGATCGCGGCCGTGCCGCTGGTGGAGGTAGCCGAAGAAGATGTCTTGGCACTAAGAGGCCACCACAAGGAGAAACCAATAGGGGTTAGAAAACGAGGCCGACCGCCAAAGGAAAAAATTCCGGTCGTCAAGAGGAAGTATCGCAAGCGAAACGCACCAAGATCGCCCTCGCCTGAAGACTCTTCGGGTACTCCAAAACGCGTAGCTAAGATCAGCAAAAAGGAACTGAAGGAGCGCCTTAAGATGATCAACAAGATGGAGAAATCCTGGAAGTGTCCACACTGCGTCAAAATCTACCACATTCGCAAGCCCTATGAGAAACATTTGCGCGACGACCACAAGTTAAACGAGGCGGAAATGAAAGAGATATTTAAAGATGTTGATGTGCATGCTAAGCTGGACGAGGAGGTCTTTAAGTGTCCCATATGCAGCAAAATTTATCTGGTGGAGAAGCGCTTGGTCACCCACATGAAGGTTCACGGCGAGGATGGCAAGTTAACCTTTAAGTGTCCGTGCTACTGCAACCTGTTCTTCGCCACCAAAGGAGCAGGCCACGGAGCACGCAAGAGCCCAGCACAAAGAACTGCTCTACTGTGAGAAGTGCGACAAGTACATGACCGGCCATGACAGTCTCAAGAACCACGAACGCAATTTTCACTCAAAGAAGGAGCCGCGTAGCCAACAGCGGAACCTCATCTGCGATAAATGCGGCAAGAAGTTCACCGGACGCACCTCGCTCTCAGACCATGTGCGTTCCGACTGCGGCCGTCTCCCGCTCTATGGCTGCAGTGTCTGCGGCAAGCATTTGTCCACAGCTGGGTATGCGTACACTATATATTTATATTTTTAAAAACGTGTTAATAACTTATCTTATATCCCGCAGTATTCTAAAAACCCACATGCTACTTCACAAAGCAGACACCCCATACCAGTGCGACAAATGCGGTAAGACATTCAAAGTGAAGGCACAGTACAAGTCGCACTTGAAAACGCGACACACTGACTACAAACCGTACAAGTGTCACCTCTGTCCCAAGGAATATCCGTACAGGGAAAGTCTGCTCACCCACATGACCGTGCATACGGGCATAAAGCGTTTCCTGTGCAATAACTGTGGTAAGCGCTTCACTTGCATCTCGAACTTACAGGCCCATCGTAAGGTGCACGCCGACACATGTGGTCAATTGCCTTTGAATGCCAAGGCTACCCAGTACATGGGCGTGCAGCGTGGAAAACTCTTGATGGGAGCCAAGCCAGAGGCAGGCATGGAGTACGAAGAGACCAAGACTCTGATCGCTCAGGACGTCATCGACAGGGACATGCCCATGGCACAGGAGCTGAACTTCCCATCCGACGGCTCGGCGCCACTGGCTACAGTGCCCCTGAACTATGCCTCCACGCACTTGGTGCCCCACATCGTACTTCAGACCATGCAAGCCGAGGCCCGGCGATTGGAATAACTTCGGAACACATTCATTTAGCGATCCCACTTAATAAAGATGCTTTTGTAAACGGATGCGTATTCTACTGTACAACAAACGGGATGATAACTACATAATATCTACTTAATGACTGGATTAATTAAATAACATAAAAATTAAATAAGCTACATAAAATTGATGTAGTAAAAGGTTTAATGCCATACGGACCTGTCAAAAACATTAAAGAAAAATAAATTTTCCTTACAAAAATTTGTTTTTTTTTTTTTTTTAATTTTAGGAATTATGATTACTACAAATTGCGATAATAAGCAATTACCTTCTAATAGGGGAAACACATTTTTATTATTGACTAACCTTACAAACTATCTGGTTTCACAACACACTAGTTCAGTCTGAAATAGGGCTGCTGGTATCGACCTATTGGCATTCTATTCTTGGACCTCAGACGGCGTACAGCCTCACGGATGAATTTAGGTTGCAGAGCACCAGACTCGCCTTGAGCTTCCATCACGTCGAGGGCCTCTTCCACCACCTCCCCAACGAACACTTTTGCAATGCCGGACATGGCGATCACGACGTTCTGAGACACAGAACATCCAGTTATGGTCTGCATCAGACGCTTGACGGCGGCCTTGGGAAAGGCTGACCGACGGTACATCTCATAGCGATCTAGTTGCTCCTCCGTGAAGTTAGAAACGAGGACTCTGGGAGGGATGACAAAGTTGTTTAGAGGATGTGAAAAGGAATTGCCTTCTGGCACACACTCACTGCATTCGCTCCCGCTCCTCCTCCTCCAGTTCCTTCTTGGTCTTGAGCTTCTTGTGCGCCGGCTCTCCTGAATCCCCGTCTCCGTCCGTGTTTTTGTTGTCCCCATCCACATCTTTACCCTCGCGGTCTGCGTCGTTTCCCGGATCCGAGGTTTCACTGTCTTTCCGTTCGCCAGGTGCCGCTTGGAAAAATTTAAGGTCGACATCGTCACTGTCGCTCAGGGAATTGTTCTTCTGCTGAGTGGGAAAAAGGATTTCGTCCATTTGAGTGGGATTTTTAAGAGCACCAGCGAATATAAACAAAATAAACCAGGGCTGGAAGCAGCGCTAATGCACTTTGTTCATGTTTTGCAACACTAGTTTCGAGATACCATAAGCGGATATAAAACCAAGTATCGGTAAAATGCCTTATCACATTTAAACAAACAAAATACAATTTTGCATTAAAAATTTAGGTAGATTTATATCAAGTTAATTAAAATTTAATTGAAAAAATTTTTCTACGGCATTTGTTAAAAAAAATAAAAGTCAGTGTAAAATATTTTTTAAATATTTGTCCTGTTTAACTTTTCTAAATTCAAAATCGAAGCAAGCCCGTCCCATCGCTCTAAAGTATTAGCCCAGATAAATGCGGAAACTGCCAATTTAATTTATAAGAGAACAAGCATTATTCAAGAAATCAAGAAGCATAAAAACATTTTAAAAGGGGCTTCAAGACTGGAATATTCTTTTTGGTTTCGATAGTCCACCGCTCGTTGTGCAACACTGGCATATGACACCTCGTGTTTTTGTTCTTTTCTCCGCATCGGCATCGCCAGGCGCGCTTGATTTTGCGTTTATTTAATCGTTTAACCAGCTACCGACACACTCCGAAATGTCAGCAACTGAGACCCTAAATGTTGAGGCGGCTACGCCCGAGATTGCCGATGAAGCCAAGAAACAAAAGAAGCCCAAACCGAACAATAAGAAACTTCGCCAAGGTGAGTGACCTCATGTGAGCAGTGCGCTGCGGTAATTGCAATTTCACAGCCCACTCTGCCACAACCACCCACCACCCACTAAACAACCCATTAACCCACAGAGGCGGCAGCCAAAAAGGCCTCCGGGGAAGGCGGTGACGAGGAGCTGACCACAAACGGAGAAGCCAAACCGGCAGCACCGGCTGCTCAACCGGCAAAAAAGAAGGGGAACAAGGGGAAAGAAGAGCGGACAAACAGATCCGCCGACCATACCCATTGCCAAACTCTATCCGGATGGCAACTTCCCCGAGGGCGAGATCGTGGAGCACCCCACGCCCAAGGATCTTGCGGACGACCGCACAGCCAAGGATCGTTTCACGTCGGAGGAGAAGCGTGCCCTTGACCGTATGAACACGGAAATCTACCAGGAGCTGCGCCAGGCAGCGGAGGCCCATAGGCAGACTCGCCAGTATATGCAGCGCTATATTAAGCCGGGCATGACAATGATTCAGATCTGCGAGGAGCTGGAGAACACTGCCCGCCGTTTAATCGGCGAAAATGGCCTCGATGCAGGATTGGCCTTCCCTACAGGGTGCTCTCTAAACCACTGTGCCGCCCACTACACGCCCAATGCCGGGGACACCACCGTGCTGCAGTACGACGATGTGTGCAAGATTGATTTTGGCACCCACATCAAGGGTCGGATCATTGACTGCGCCTTTACGCTGACCTTCAACAACAAGTACGACAAGTTGTTGCAGGCTGTCAAGGAGGCCACCAATACGGGCATTAAGGAGGCTGGCATTGATGTGCGTCTATGCGATATTGGTGCCGCCATTCAGGAGGTTATGGAATCTTACGAGATCGAATTGGACGGCAAGACATATCCCATCAAGGCCATTCGCAACTTAAATGGACACTCCATCAGCCCGTACCGTAAGCATTAAAAATGTCTCCTTAATTTTTTTATACCTTTTTGGTAAACTTAATTTTTATTTGTGCTATAATTTAGAATTCAAATTTTGTGAGACATTATTTAATTATTAAATTACATTTGCAGGCATCCATGCCGGAAAAACGGTGCCAATCGTTAAGGGTGGTGAATCCACTCGCATGGAAGAGGATGAGTTTTACGCTATTGAGACTTTCGGCTCGACTGGTCGCGGTTTGGTCCATGACGATATGGATTGCTCTCATTACATGAAGAACTTCGAGCTGCCATTTGTGCCGCTGCGCCTTCAGTCTTCCAAGCAGCTTCTAGGCACCATCAACAAAAACTTCGGAACCCTGGCCTTCTGCAAGCGCTGGCTGGACCGCGCTGGTGCCACAAAGTACCAAATGGCCCTAAAGGATCTGTGCGATAAGGGCATTGTGGAGGCCTACCCACCGTTGTGTGACATCAAGGGTTGCTATACTGCTCAGTACGAACACACCATCATGCTGCGACCCACCTGCAAAGAGATCGTTTCCCGAGGCGACGACTACTAGTGGGTAGAGGATCTGGATGTTGATTACTATTCGGCGAGATATGGCTTGCATTATATACGGTTTTTGATATAAGTTCATTCTATTGTTGATTATTTGTGAGCGAAAGATGCCCGAATTATATATACAGTATATTATGCTCAGAATATAAGATGAATGAGATTAAAAAGATCTTAATATGGTAGATTCTTAACACCCTTGGGCATAAGTTCATTCCAGTAGAGGCTGTGAGATAAGTTTCGTTTTTTGGGTTTTTTAACCGAAAGTGATCTGAATATGTATACAAACCCTTTACCGGTAAGATAGTAAATAATCTCTATGTAACTGACTATGCTAAATCCATACATAAGCGAGAGAATTCCTCCAAAACGATCTGCGGTGGTTTTATAATAAGAATCTAATACAACAGCATACAACATTACTTACTCAGAAGAACAACCCAAGTGCTCACCAGTTGCGATTTAGTGGCTTGTGCAAAACGCAGTTTAAAGAATAGTTTAATTATGGCCAGTGGTCGCTCGTTGGTCAACCCCTTGCTGGAATTATATATTTCCAATGTTATAGAACAAAGAACTCATTCAATATCCCTTACAGCAAACCGTTTAAGTAGCCGGTACTATTAAGGGTACGCCTTAAGGGCGCCACATTGGTAGTAATGCCCATGCTTACTCCGTTGCATGAAGGCAGACAGTGCTCGCATTGGCGTTGAGCCAAGTGCTCATCTTTTTTCTGCAGATAGGAGAACTCACTGTAGCCATACCAAATGCTTTTCCATCTCATCAAGCAGGGCAGATCGGGTAGCATGCAGTAAGCGATGTCTATAGAACTGCCAACCATGGGTGGAGAGATACAGCCACAATGATCAACCATGCTCCTGATGCGGCATACCAGAAGGCACTCATCCAGAGAGTAGTATGACCTGGAAGGAGGATGTTCTCGCAGGCTCTAATGACTAAGGATGTGTACTTACTGGTTTAGCAATCGTCTACCTTCTTCAGGAAAGTAACATCGTCGCTTTTGCGGTGAAACAGCCCGAACCCCATTGCTTGAGCTAAAAAACATCGGTTGAATGGGAATCTCCACTATGGTGCTATGATCCACAAGGACTTCTCCTAAAGTTGTGGATTGGATGGTGGCATAGTCCTCTTGTGGAAAAATTGTTAGCTTAGAAATTTAAGAAAGTGAATGGGTTTTTAGAGAAAATATATATAAATATTTATTATAAGTATTTACTATAGTTTTTGGGCTTGGAAAGTTAGTTAAACACGCGAGATTTACCGATAAAAATGTTTACACTTAACGGGTAGTTGTGGCTAACACCAAAAATCTAACTTTTATTTTTAAAGTACCTACATACGTGCTTTTGGTTTTTACGCGTTGGTATACTAAACTTTAGTATTTTTAATTTAATTAGTAGAGATTAATTTGATCAAATAAACATGAGATGATAAATAAATTAATTTGATTAGGCCAAATTAAGATGAGATAAGCAATCCCAAGCTACTACCCCCTTAATAATAAGTGTAAAAAGAGTTGTTAAAATACAGATTTAAATTATCCATACTCACATGAAAAGCGTTATTGGTATGAAAGGTGTTTGTTTGATCTTCCTTCGGAGTATCCTGCAGAACAAACTGAACGCTATTCAATATAGAATTCGATTCAAATACCACCTTTGGGACAGCTTTCATCTCAGCATCCTCTTCTGCTCGCTTGTTTCTAAATATCTTTAATATCTTAAAACCAATTAAGGGGCTACATTGGTATAGACTTACGCAAATCGGGAATAGCTTTTACGTTGGTAGTTAAATATGCAACACACATTCGTAGAGGTTGGTCGTTTCAGGAACATTTGACTGGTGTTGACGGGCGCCCCGAAGACAATGCCTTTGATTACCAGTTCCCCGCAATCGGGGGACAAGCCACTTAGTATATCGCTCACCGAGTATCCACTGTCGTTGTGGTAACTAAAGAGCAGCCAGTGCAGCCGATCCAGCTCCGAGGCATTCCAACGTTCAGTTTCGAGGGGGTTCAGATAGAACTGAGCCAGCACCAGCAGGCGATCGGCCATATCGTCCACATCTAGGGCCACCGCCTGCAGAGAGGAGTTGCCCTGGTGATGGAATCTATTGGGGGCGTGGAGTGTTACGATCAGAAATTAGTATGCCTCACTGCACTCGTGTGGGGTATAAAAGGCCCACGGCAAGACTAACCCTGGACTAGTGCCAATATGAAGCTTCTACTGGTGCTACTGTCGGTTAATATTCTTACTTTTTGTTTGACTGAACGCCTGAGGTTCGATAATTACAAAGTTTATAGAGTGAGCCCATGGAAGGCGAATCAACTGGAGGAACTTCAATCTTTGGAGACCAAAAGCGAAGATGCTATAGTTTTGAACAATTTACATCTTGGTCCAACGGATTTTCTAGTAGCTCCAAGTTACGATGAAACTTTTCTTAAGTTCCTCAAAGGCTTGGAACTTTCTCCTGACCTTATCGATGGGAACGCCCAGGCCAGCTTATCCTTGGACATAGAGCCCGTTGCGGATGCTAACCGACGAAGTGATGATTACTCATGGAGTGAATACCATGAACTTAATGACACACATCGTTGGATGCAGAATCTTGTGGCTAAGTACCCGGACATCGTTAGTGTCTTTGTGGCGGGTCAAAGTTATGAGGGACGTGAGCTTTTGGGACTGAAAATTAATCACAAAAATGGTAGAGATGAAAAACAATCAATTTTCTTGGAGGCTGGAATGCATGCTAGGGAGTGGATAGGTCCTGCCACAGCCACCTACTTTGCCAACGAGTTGCTAAGTTCCCAGCAGTCACAGATCATGAGTCTATCCAGATCTTTTGTTTGGTACATTCTTCCCCATGCAAACCCAGACGGATATGTCTACACCCACAAAACGGTGAGTTTTAATTTTTCGGAGGGACATTATTTTAAAGTTTTGTCAATAAAGTAAAGTTGGTAGTAGGTTTTTGTCAAAAGTGCAATACTTTTATCTTATTTATATATAAAATTAGAATTTAATCTGCATTATACACAATAGAACCGCATGTGGCGCAAGACACGAAGTCCCCAGGACAAGAACTGTGTTGGCACGGATCCAAACCGGAACTGGGATTTTCATTGGCGTGAGGTGGGAGCAAGTTCTGATCCGTGTTCAGAGTCATATGCCGGACCTAAGGCCTTTTCTGAACCTGAGGTGGAGTCTCTCTCCCAGTACCTAAAAACTCTGCCGGAGCCCATGTTCATGTACCTCTCGCTGCATTCCTTCTCTCAGTTGTTGCTATATCCCTATGGACACACTTCCACTCTACCAGTAAACCATAAGGAGCTGGAGAAGATCTTCAACGTTGCTGTTGGTGCAATGAAACGGCGTTACGGAACTCGATATACTGGAGGAAATGTTTACGATGCTATTTATCCGGCAGCTGGCTCTAGCATGGATTGGGTTTACGGTGTGCTCAACGTAAAATACTCCTTTTGCTATGAGCTGCGTCCCTCCGGTTACAGTTTCTGGACCGGCTTTAGACTTCCCGCCTCCCAAATTATACCCACGGGTCAGGAGACCACAGACTCGCTGGTGGAAATGATTAAAGCAGCTGCTCAAATCGAAGGTTATAAAATTGAATAAAAGAGAGAGATTTTCTTCAAATATTTAAGAAGTAGTATTGATAAGATATGAAAGAAAGAGATCTGTTTAGAACACAAACTAGAACTAACCTTGTTTGATTATCGAAGATAACTTTGACTGGCTGATTAGATGAATGGTAAAAATTCGCTTAGTAAATTATCAATAGAAAAACAAATGATTTGATTAAATGTTTTATCAATCTTACAATCTGAATTGATACTTTACTTAAGAATTGAGTGGTACATATAAATGATGATACAACATAAACAATAGCTAAATTTAATGACGAAGCTGCCATTTTAACAATGAATATCAGCAATTTAGAAATGGGATTTTTCCAACTACGAATACTTAGATAAGGTACTATCGGTTTGCCCCTTGCTTAAGGGAAAAATAGTACAAATTTCCTAAGAATATGTTCAAATTTAATTTAAATTAATTATATAACCAACTGACAGAAAACCTAAAAAATATATTGACAAAAACGCTTTACTTTTTAATGGCAAGGCTAATGGAATCATTATTTAATGAAATGGCAGTTTTCTGATGAGCTCAAGAAGTCATGAACCGAGAGCAAGTTGGGAATTATAGTGATTTACCAGGCACAGCCGTTGAGACGGCGATAAAGGTGTTCCACGACGATTTCATAGATTACTCCTATATTTACTGCCCGAGCAATTGTCAAAGGCAGTCGCGGACCGTAAATCAGATTCAGTTTGTGGATTGTGACCGCTCTTATCGGGGGCCTATAAAAGGAAGTGGTTCATCAGTTTGTGGCTCAAACCAACGACAACCATGTCGCTGACAAAGTGCCTTCTTTTTGCCCTCCTGGCCATCGTGGCCACCTCATCCGTGAGTGCCGAACGAGTTCGCTATGATAACTACCGCATGTACAAGGCGACTACAGAGAATGCCAAGCAACTGGCGGTTCTGAAGGATCTGGAGGGATCTAGTGACTCGATCATGTTCTTGGACGGAGTTCACATTGTGGGCGCTGATGTCCAGATCGTGGTGGCTCCCCACAAGGTGCCCGACTTCTTGGAGATCTTGGGCAAGGCTGAAGATCAAATACGAACTAAAGTCGAGCGATGTTCAGAAGTCTATGGACGAGGTCGAAGAGAAGGTTGCCATCAAGGGACGTGCCACCAGGGCCTACAACTGGGCTGAATACTATGAACTCGATGATACCTACGCCTGGCTTCAAACCCTGGCTCAGCAAAACCCCGGAGTAGTCACCCTCATTGAGGGCGGCAAGTCCTACCAGGGCCGCTCCATTCTCGGCGTTAAGATCACCAAGGGAGGCAAAAACAAACCCGGCATCTTCTTGGAGGCCGGTATCCATGCCCGTGAGTGGATCGCTCCGGCTGCCGCCACCTACATCATCAACCAACTCCTGACGTCCGATGAGGAATCCATTAAGCAGCTGGCCGAGAACTACACCTGGTACATCTTGCCCCACGCTAATCCCGATGGCTACGTTTACACCCACACTACTGATCGCCTGTGGCGCAAGACCCGTACTCCCTACGGCAGCTGCTTCGGCGCCGATCCCAACAGGAACTGGGGCTTCCACTGGAACGAGGTTGGTGCCAGCAGCAGTGCCTGCTCTGACACCTATGCCGGACCTTCCGCTTTCTCCGAGGTCGAGACCCTGTCGCTGTCGGAGTTCATCAAAACACTAAATATCAAGCTATACATCTCACTGCACGCCTACTCCCAGTACCTTCTGTATCCCTATGGTCACACCTCCGACCTGCCCGATAACGTTGACGATTTCGTGAAGGTCTACGACGCAGCCATTGCTGCCGTGAACAAGCGCTATGGAACCAAGTACACCGGAGGAAACATTTACGATGCCATCTATCCGGCTGCTGGAGCTAGTGTGGACTGGGCCTACGGAACCCAGGATGTGCGCATGTCCTTCTGCTACGAATTACGCCCCTCTTCCACCTCCTACTTCACTGGATTCAGGCTTCCTGCTGAGCAGATCGTTCCGGCCAGTGAGGAGCTGCTTGATTCGATTGTGGCTATGACCGCTGAGGTCAACAACTTGGGCTACTTCAACTAAGCGACTTACTAATAAAGTACTCACAGTTTTACGGCATAAATTCGGAGCAAGCGTTTACTGATTTTGTTTGCGGTGCATACTCCAACCGCTGGAAAGGGGCTGTTGGCTACATGAACTAGGTCGGGTGCTATATGGATTTCGGTGGGCTGCACCAGGTACTCCTGGGTGAGATTAACAATCACAATGTGGGTGTAGATCACAATAGCGGTGAGCAGTGCTAGCCAAAGGGTTCTGCAAATAGAAAATCATGTGCTTGGTAGTGGTAAGTATTGCAAATATGGAACCTTTGGTTGAAAAATGGTTGAAAGATATATTAAGACCCTTGATATATCCTCAACATTATAAAGCTGAATAGGTTTAATATATAGATTATCTTTTATTGCTGTTATAGAACTATTACAAATATATCGATTTTGAAGCTGTCTGTATTTAAATTCGTGAATCTTTTCCATTTTAAACTATTCTTCAAGGTACATTACTAATAACTACAACTCATTAATATGGCTCCCAACTAGCTAGCTAGGCCTTTCCAACTCACTTGGCATAACGAACAGGTGAATGATAAAGGAACGGATGCAGTCCATTGATGCAACTCTGCCGCAAAAACTCACGGAACAAGCGCCGATAGAGAGACTCCTCCACTCGAGCCATTGTGTTTGTAGAGTGCTCCAGTCCAGACGATTTATAGTGCTAGCTATTGCTCATCAATCAGAGCCCTAATGAAAGCGTGTCAAGTGGAACGTGCAATGAGCTGTGTGTGTGGAGTGCAACTGTGTTTTGCGGCTCTAGTCCCGGTTAATGTAGTTGAAAACTGGCCTAAATGTCAGGAAGTAGAGAAACTCAAAGGCCGTCACTATGCTGAATCCCATAATTAGACCGAGCAAGCCACCAAAAGAAGCTGTCAAAGGAAATACAGTAATCAATAGGTATTGTGGATAATTTATTGAATTGTAATCAAGCATACCTAAAGCAGATAGCCAATTCTGGAATATGTCCGTACGGTACCTGGTGCTCATCAGATCACTGAAGAACACATGCAGCAGTATCCTGTCCGTGGCATTGCTGATTGGGATTAAGAAAGGTATTAGAAGTTAGGAGGACTTTATCTTTCTAACTATTCAGATATTAAAATGGAAGTATAACCTGTATGTTGGACGATTGGCAAAGTAACTCATATCCAGCCGTCCTGTAGTACTCTCCGAAACATAATGATTCGACTGACAGTCCGGCAGACATCCGCAGGGAAAGCTATCCGTCTCTCGAACAATCGAGAGTGAGAAATTCAAATTACCAAGAGCATGGGAAAAGAGTCCTAAAATCACCAGAGATGAGTAAGTATCACCCACAAATCTACTGCTTCACCCACTTTTGCTGTGAATCATGCAGTTGGTTTCCAGCACGCCGCACACTTTATAAGTGCCATTATTAAAAACGTAAGGCGGAAGACACCCGCAGAGATCTACGGCCATCCGGACACGGCATTCAAACATACAGTTGATAAAGGAATACCTTCGTAGTCCATGCATACTCCTCTCGCTGCCAAAGAGGCAGTTCCTCAAGGACAAGTCCATACGTCGGATATCATTGGTAGCGTAGGTAGACTCTGGATTTATCCTTACAAAACTTTCCCTTGTTGTGGTCACGACTTTGGTCTCCGAGTTCTCATCTGGAAAGTTGTAGGAATCGTGAAGGAGTAGTCGAAACCCATAGCCACTGAAGAACGTTCCGTAATAGTCAGATATCATGGGATTAAGCAGCACGGAGAGACCTGTGGGATAGCCGCAACCTGTGACCCGATAAGGTCGCTTCGGAACCTGATATGCGATTTTTCTGAAGTGTGAATTTGGTTATGCTATCATAGGAATTATTTTAGTATTCATACTTACTCTGGAAAATTATTGGTAATACCACCAAAGTAGTTAAAGGTGCAGCACTGCCCTTCCATTGTATCTATTCGTTGGAAAAGACTGTCACATCGGGTATTAATGCCCTTCCAAATGCAACTGGAGATCATATCGATGCAGTCTGGTGATAATTGCTGGGTGAGTCCTGTGAGTGTAAGATTATTGAGACTTAAAATTCGATCATAGATATGCAGTGAGCTGTTGCTGATGAGGTTGTCCACCGGCAAAAGTGTGAGATTGAAGAGGTTGTGAAGCTCCGATTTGTTAACACCAACTGGGAGTTGCCTAGAAAAATTATTGGAAATTACTTTGGGTATAGATTATCTATGTAGGGATAGAGATTGCTACAAACATTATATAATTAACTTACATTTGTTCCAGCAAACTGAGTGCCTTGTTCTTGGATATCTTGTTAAAGTTACATATAGTGACCGCTGGGAACGGAATATTCCAGGTGGGAAAGTGCGAGCTCTCGATAACGGTCACCGTTGGAGTTTCTTGACTCCAATACCAGGAGAAGACGACCAGGACAATGGATGTGATGATGGCCAGGATCACAACCACCAGCCAAAACCAACGCTCATTGCGACTGATGTCCTGTCGGGTGATGTAACTGAATCCGTGAAGGGACGTAGTCTGGCAGTAGTTCCGCATATTGTCAGTGAACCAATCTCTAAACTGGCGAAAACGATGTTTAGGGATGGATGGAATTTTGTTGATTGATGTGGATGGGATCACTGCGTCGTCGAGTGGCAGTGGTGGTAGCCATTTGTTGGGCCTGAACCTGCCGCAAATCAAAGATGCGCCGCTTCTTGAATGCCATCTCTACAGGTTGGCTTCCTTTGGGCAACTGTGACTTAGCCGAAAGGCAAGATAATTAGGACAGCTCCTAATTAGTTAGCCCTAATGACCACCCCGGTGTTTCCCACCTTTTGGTTTCGGTGACGTCGCCAAAGTATCTGTTGTCGGGTTAGCCAGTTGCATGTTGGTCGCACACACGAAAAGAATATCAACTCGAAGACCGAAACGAAACTGCAGCCCATAAATAGTCCGGTTATACCACCGAAGGTTCCTGCCCATAAAATGGGTTGTTCGATGAATGTCATTTTTAGTGGAAATACCTTGTAGGTCATTAATGGACTTGCCTATGAATGTCAGCCAGTTCTCGTACACGTCCAAGAGCAGCTGCTCGGCAATTGGTGAGTCGTAGTAGACATGGAGACGGACTTTATTTGCTGAATTTTTATAGCTAAAGTATTGATTAAAAATATTTTTATTTAAATCTAACCATAAGTATGGTTTATTTTATACAAATATTGATTTGATTAGTCCTTAACCTTAAGCACGGATAATGAATGTAAATATCTTTCAATATTGATGTTTTTTAATGGATCATAAAATCAATTCAATAATACCATATGGCTTTGAAATGAAGATTTCTTACAATTTTTCAAGAATATTTATAGCCCTAGGGAAAAATATATATTCCAATAAAAACTCAAAAGACTACAATATGTTGCACTTACCTTGAGTTATTAATGTTTTTACTCGTAGATTTCTCTATAAGTCGTATATCGCTTTGGAATTCATAGCGATTGAACTCACATGGCGGAAGGCAATCGCAGTTCTTTTGTTCTCCGTTGGTGACCTCATCATTATCTGTAAACAGTCAGAAATAAGTGAAGTTCCGTAAATATTCTGCCACATACCAAAATCCATTACACATTGCATTTGTTTTAGGCCGCAAATAGGCCAGCTTTCTTGACGAGGAGCTTTGGGTGGAACACAGGTACACAGCTTTAAGATTTCTTTGCTGCGACATTCTGCCTGGCAGTTGATTTGGTTGTACAAGTTAGATGAGATCAGAGGACGTTCTATTGGTAAGTAGCATCCTCTTTTCTGAAGAGTTAAACCCTCTACATTTTTCGAGAATCGGTTCACAAAAAGTCTTAGCATAATATGAGTTTCTGATCCGCTTGGCACTAGTAACCTTGGTGTTCCTTCGTTTGGTATTTCGTTGGATTCATGTATAAGAACCTCTAATCCACGCAAATTCGAATTTTCGAGCACTTCTTCACTAGGTCCTAAAACCAAACTGAGCCCTAAATGAGAGCTGAAAAGCTGATTTTTGTAATTAAAAATGCAGCAAAGGCGTTGATCCAGTGTCCAAATAGGCATCAGTTTCTCTAGGCAGCTTTTTCCTCGGTTTTCCCACTGACAAAATTCAATTTGAGGACAGATCGGTAAAGCCAAATCCTCTAGGAGTTCCAACCAACTTACATTTCTTATGGTTAGCTGATCTATTACAGAAGAGTTTATGGATGATAATGTCTGAAGCATTTCCACTGGCAATCTTAATTCTTCTGCTTTAGTCTGTAATCTTTTCTTTGGAAATTGTATGTAAACCGCAAATAGTGACCGCAGGAAATGGTACTTCCGCCGTGGGCTTCATCATAGTGTCTATAAAGCGTATGGTTGGTGTTTCCCTTGACATGGAAAGTGACATAATGACTAGGATAAGCGAAAGCAGAACTGCAGTGCAAATGAGCAGCCACCAGAGAGTTCGCTGCCAGGTTTTGGCACCCACAAAGATGTGAAAGCCGTGTATGCTAGCCATCTCGCAGTAGATCTCAAATCCTGTCTTCTTCTTACACAAGCCATCATCATTACGTTCTTTTAGAAATCCAAGGAATCTGGGCAGAGGCAGTTGCTGGAAGCGTTTTGAGAGACTAAGATATCATCTGAGTATTTTTAAACGTTTTAAGCTTTTTGTTAGGTTTAAATTTGTTTTCGCTTTTGGATTTTGAAATCGCTGAAGTGGCTGGCATTTATTTGGTTGCTTCGGCTTTAGGTAATTTTCAAAATTGTCCACATATATGGGTGGTGGGGAACCCTCTCTTTGTAAAGCTGACATGACAATAACAATATTCTGAAATTTTAAAGTGTTGTGAGTAAGTTAAGAATGACGCTGAACTATCCTATTTTTCTAAAAAAAGCTTTTTATATACAAAAAAAATTAAGTCATTTGGGCTCCGTGTTATAAAATTGTATCTGGGAATAACACGCCCTTAAAGCTGTTCTGTCCACAATCAACAATATCATAATTGAGGGTCAGTGGGCGTGAGTGGAGGACTTTCACCTCTATATCTGTGTGTGCTTAGTCGTAATCGAGGCAGTGTATCAATATCCATTGTTGATTTGCCTTCACACCCCCAACTGGAGAAACAATTATCCAGATATTTATTTGTCTATGCGCAACTGGCTACCGAACTACACAGGCGATAAGCTCGGTAAATATGAATAGAAAATTGTTTGCAGCAAATATATTATTATGTGAACTTCCTACTCGCTCATCCTCGTTATTGTTATTGTTTTTGACTTTGCATTGGCTTGCTAATGAGTCTATTGTTATCTACATACATACATACCTCCCTGCCGCCCACAATTACGGCGTTTAAATATTCCGCTCGTGTCATCGCTCGAAGTCCAAGTGTCATTGTAGCTCCAATTTTAAAATGGTTTTCGGGGTTTTTCCCAAAAAACTAAATTTGCACCTTCGTCAGCTGATTAATGGAACTGGGTCTGATTGCCAATCTGTTAGATTTTGATTTTCACGATTCGTAATCGCATAATCACACTGCTTTCATAATCTTTCTATACACATTTTAAGCAATTAATGTGTCAGATTGTATACAATCTTTTAAGGTGAAAAGCCCATTTAGATTTGAGGAACCTGATTTGTAATTGAAGTCGTTACAAGTTCAGCAAGTGCGGGAATGTTGTTATAAGGAAAAGAGGCTTGTGCCAAGTATTATCCCCATCAAAATGATTACTGCAAATCTATTCTTCTATTAAAAGTAATAAAGTTAAATGCTCTAGATAAATTTATAAAAAAGATATAAATTTATATGCTTATCTTATATATCACTTTATTATATATTTATTAGGAGTCAACCTAAAACTCAAAACAAGGTTCTTACTAGGATTTTTATTTTACAGGTTATAGGCTATAAGCAGCACTGACATATGCAGCATACTTTTAGGGATTACTAAAACTGCACAAGATTGACGTAGGACCCCCTTCCACTAAATTTTTATTTAATGGAAAACCCTCTCCATTAATCTATATTTTTTCCGTTATCAAATATATGTTATTTCCAAAGTTATATATCCAACTGAGGCGTAGGAAAGCTTGAGATAAATATTTTCTTTGCAAATATTTACGAACAAATATGATTTGTGGGTTAAAAAATATTTGAATTCAATGGAAATGTAAGAGCTATAAATTTTTCCCCTGAATTGGGGTTCGCATGGATTTAATTATCTCTGTGCTTGTTCCGTTTTGTTTTTTGGCCCGTTTACCGGCCCCAAGGTTGCCAAATCTTTCTAATGAGATTCCGCAGGCATTTCGCCGCTCATTTGCATGCCACGTGCCCGGGAGGCGATGTCTCCCGATTTCAGCCCCAATATATTACTCAATTATTGTTTCGATGTCGGGACTTGATAAGGGGCTTAGACTTCATCGATATCAGCTGCTTGGGTTAATCGATCCAGGACAGATGCACTCGCTTCAAGCTCGAGAGCATGGGAGTTGGGCCTAGGTTATTTTGGTGCATTTGCGTATAAATAAACCCTTGAGTAACGGAGATCGCGGGGTTCAACTCGATCGATTTGCGTCACGCAACGGTAAAGACGAGTGTGACTGCAACTGTATCTCTGAATTTGCGGTAACTTCCAGATTTTAATTCCCATTTTGACCGACTGATGTGGCCCTGAAAGAAGCAGGCACGGCGGGCTATTTTTGGGCTCCTTCAATGTAAACTCATTGTTGTTTTTCGATCAGTCGGAGGCGAGTCATCCGTCCACCCATCAATCTATCCGTCCGGTTCTTGTTTCCAGGCGCCCCCCTGCCGAGCTTCGCATTGTCTTTGGCTGTATTTATTATCATCTGGCGCTGATTTATATGGTCGTTAGCCGGCGACTTTTTTTTTTTGCAAAAACTAGAGCGAGGCTAATCTCTTGCAATTGACGCAAATTGATTTTGCACTCGAAATCGAACGTTCTGCCTTGGCTTCGATTCATGTTTATTCCCACTTTGGATGAGTTGTGCGGTTCCAAAAAAGGAAAGAACGTGCCGGGTTCTACGATGCAGAAAACGTGATCGCTTCAAAGTCATAATTTCCTAGGAGGTCAGTGGGTTTCCATTGAGCCTGACTTAATAGTTTCTATCTAATTAGTAAGGAGATCATTCACAAGCCATGTGCTTAAAGAACTTATTAGCGTGATATTCATATTTCTATTTCTGGGCCTTATAATTTAAGGATCTGGTCGAGTTTCTTTGACTCGAAGTAGTTTTTATGACAGTGGCAGATGGTGACTGGAAAAGTGGAAGTTTGACTACAGTCTCTCGGACAGATTGTTTTTCAAAATCTGTTTGTTTGTCACGCTTTAAGATCATGTGTTTAGCAATCTTCAAAAAATAACAAAAAAAACTCAATTAAAGGGGATGACATAATGCGATTAAAAAGAAAGTCTACCCAGATTGTTATTCTGTGGCGAAAGATTTAATGGCCAATTTCGAACACGATCAACTGGCTAAAACACAAGGCAGCCGTTGTTTTCTGTTTTCCTCATCGAAACGAATCAATCAAATTGTTTACACGCCCATAAATAATTATTCTTTTGTTTGTTTGTTGTTGCCACTCGGCTGCCCTGTTGGTCAGGTTCTAATTTTATTTTCGCCAGCAATTCTCAGCTTCTCCTTGTTTTTGTTTCTGTTTTTTTTTTTTTATTTGGGGCATGACCCCCCTGCAGATTATCACCGTTGCAAAGAATCGCTTTTGCAGCTTTATCAGCGGCTCGCGCCATTCACATGTTGTGACACTATTTTTAGAAACAGTTTGCTACAAAATCATTCACAAAACAAATGACACTTAGCAGAAATTAACAGGTTGATAGCCTCTAGAGGAGTGCAAAATCTCGTGCAAAACAAAATTAACTTTTAGTGCGTTCGGCCGCGGAAATGGGAGCACATGGGGTTCAAATTGTTGCCAGGCCAGGATATTTCAATTAGTGTGGAGTGGTCGCAATAAAAAATACCACTTGGTTTTTAGTTTCTCAGAAAGGGGGCTTTTGAGAGCGAAATTTCACAGAATCTACAAATTTACGCGAACTTATTGTGACGAACACCATTGCTTATGGGAAATCTTCCATTAATCTGAAAATTCATATATTTCTTATCAGCTTCAGAATTCATCTTGACTACATTGTGACGTTTGTCGGTCAGGCCATGTCCATACTAATCAGTACATAAATCTGTTGAAATTACGAGGAAAGTTTTCAAACATTTTCTTGACAGTCATTTCCTGTCGATTCTTATAGTCAACATTCTAGTTGGAAAGTCCAAAAAAAACCTTAGATGTTAATGAATCATTGGAATTTATTTAATTAATTTTTGGTAATAAATTTCTAAGAATTAATTACTCTACGTTTTCTGTTCCTCTTAAGTTATTCATTAAAAAATACGCTCTGTTATATAGGTTATATGGTACTTTCCCAACAATTGTTCTGTGCACTTCGTTTCTATTTATATTTTTCAAGGGGAGAAACCACAAAATGGCATATTTGGATATTGTAGAACAGACAGTTACTACAGCTGGTTAAACACTTGGTTTATCTTGCGGCTTTACACGTTTCGTTTCGTTTATATGAGTAAAGTCAAATACTAAACCTCAAACAGAAACAGAACAATGGGAAATACTTGAAGCTTATGAAACATTCTACAAAGATATCGAAGTATGGTTAACACACACTTCACTTTCAGTACCGACAAATTGAAGGGCACTTCATATACCCGTACCTATGTACGTAAAGCTAAATCAAAAACTTTGAAAATGAAGAAAAGTTCAAGTCAAATATAAAGCAAGTTCAATGCTCTCACAAAAGAATTAAATTCTGTAGACGTTAAGTAAAAATGCAAAATTTGACTTGTCCATTTTGATTACCAAATCAATTTGTTTTAAATTCTTAAGGCCAATACAGGTAGGTGAGAGGGTGACTGATCTTGAGAAAATCCTTTCAAACACGTTCTGCTCTGGATTAATCAATGCCAAGCATTTAAACCCACTCACAGTTAGATTTGGAGATACCTATTCTAATTTTAAACTCATTTTTCATTTTCCCAGCTGAGCAATTTAATTGTTTGAGCGGCGCCAAGCTGGCGTCTATAGTTCTCTTTATTCGTACAAATATATATATTTCTATATATGAAGATCGGCTACAACCAGTACAAACACTCCCACATAGAGAAACATGTTAATGAGGAACGCTTTTTCGGCGTTTCGCTGGTCTTTGCGTTTTGTTGACTGAGCTTAATACTGTGACGTCAGGAAAGTCATTGAGCTATAATTTAATAGCGAGCGACTTCTCCGGCTGTCTGTCTGTCTGGTTAAAAAGAAGAAGAAGAAAAACTATAGCAAACATTCTGTGTGGAGTGCGAGTATGATTGAATTCCAAACAAGAGGAAGAGAAGCCAACGGAGCTACCTGAGCGCAATATTAAGTTACACTTATGACGAACGATTCCGATTTCGAATCCGAATCCGATGTTGAATCCGATTCTGAGCCTGAGCCAGTCCAGTCAGCTACGATAAAGTCGCGAGATTAAAAAAGTCAAGTGACAAGACAACCAAGTGCGTCAATCGTCGGGGCAAAAAGCGAAACAACATGGTGACGGAGTACAAAAGTCCGTCTGCATTGGTGGCATCTTGGTTTCTTTTTTGCTCCTGAGCTGAGTGCATCTGGCATCTGGGTTCTTTGTCTGGTGCTCTTAGCCACTGGTGCGTGCAGATGGCCCATCCGCATCCCTTCACCCAAAGCCGCCAGCCGTCGAAAGCCAGCGATCGTGACAAAGAAATTTCACGCAAATATTGCGTTTGACGTCAGGCCTACGATGATGATGAGGTTGATCAGGGTCTGGAACCGGGGCTGGGCTTTTCAAATGGGCTGCCTTAAAGTTGGGATCTCTGATTATTCACTCAAGTGGGAAGTGCCATTTGAATCGAGATGCGAGACGCCAATAATATCGCTTAATTGAAGTGCAGCCCCAGCAATGCGATTCAGTGCAGGAAGGGGTTTCAATTTTAAAAGGGGTGTAGTTTTAACCTAGGTTTATGAGGTATAGTATTTCATTTATGATAAAAAAGTTTATGCTTAAATTATTATAGAATTTAATTAATAATTCCGGATAAAAAAATTCTAGCTGTCATTCCAACTAAGCTTTTCGAAGATCCTGAAAATTTGTTTCATACAAAAGTTGTCTTTGATTTTTAAAAATTCTTTATAGTTTTAATAAATAAATTATTGTTTAAATATGTACATATTTATTATTATATTAGAACACTATTATTCATTAGTTAACAATAATATTTATCTATTTCATAAGAAAATATTATAGCTCTTTTCAAATATATTTATAAGCTTGGTTTTTCAATGTTGATTATTACGTCCGACACTGGTTTTTTTTATCGATCGTTATAATTGCAATGTATGAGCAGCTAACTAGGGCAACTTATTATTAATCGCTTCAGCTACGCCGGAATGGTAATTATAGCCAGAATAGTGTTGTCGGGAAATGGCTCGTGTTCGTCGGATCACGTGCCCGGGAAACTATTGTTACTCATACGCCACGTTGCCGCCTGCAGACGAAAAGTTCAATGCATTTCTCGAGGCATTTTCCCAAGTAATTAACATATGATGGCTTTGCATTACAATGACGAGGTCTGCGACAACTGACGACTGACGCAGTTGCCATGTGGGAACCGAAAAGAGGTGGAGGATCCAAGGGGGAGAATGCAACTCGAACTCGAGGGTTTGTATGTCACTCAAGCCCAGACTGACGCACGCATCTCGATGGTATAGAGATTGGGAGCGGGAAAGGAGATGGGAAAGGGTATTGGATTTGTATCGAAATTCACAATAAATATGCGCATATGGCCAGTATAGGTATTCTTTGGCCGATGGCCATGAACTCGATGGCTCTGCAAA
The DNA here is from genome assembly GCF_018153835.1 of Drosophila eugracilis. Classification (NCBI taxonomy): domain Eukaryota; kingdom Metazoa; phylum Arthropoda; class Insecta; order Diptera; family Drosophilidae; genus Drosophila; species Drosophila eugracilis. The sequence goes on along the minus strand of NW_024573311.1, from coordinate 1,122,265 downwards.
AATTGGCGCAGATTTCGGCGACAGTTTGCATAATCCCCCGATCCCGAAACATTGCGCAGTTAAGTTGGATTTGCATTGCAGATGGGTCCGGGAATTTCGCCAAGTTCAACAACAGCTCAGATAAAAGAATAAGTCGAGACGGTTCAATGTCTGACCTTAAATGGCGCCATCTGTCTGTCCTCCAGTTCTTGCCGCCCTCTGGACTCCCAGATCACTCTTTTGCGCGTTGACAAAATAAAAATCTGCTGTTGTTTCTTCGGGTCTAGGATTCTATGAGCTCTCCCAGCTATAATGTATTCGCTTTCAATTGTTTTCCCTTTCTTTGCGATGTGAAATTCCAAGTAAACAATAGTTGTGATCGTACTTCGGCGAGCCCTCAGAAATAGAAAAGAGGCGGAATAGCGATCGACGCATTTGAAATTCCTTGTTTACTATATAGTAAGCTATGGATTAATCTCAAAATGGTTTTGGTAGAATCATCATGACATTTACATTCAAGGTGACGAAGGCAGGAATGGTTAGGGATTTTCCACCATTTTAGCAATTTATATTTTAAGATTCTGAAGGTTAAGAACCTGTAATTGAAATATACACAAATTCTATATGATCTTTGATATTAGACTTTAGTTTAATGCATATAATGAAAAGCATGCTTAAAAATTACTCATTGAATAGAAAAAATTCCCTAATTTTTCTGTTTTGTACATATGTGACGTCAATTGCCAATTCATTTATTTAAATTTAGTTTCTAACCGACATAAAAATAAAAATAGTTTTTCATAATTTTAATTTTGTCAAAAATGAATAAAATCGAATTGTTTGGCTTCTTACTGAGTTCAATAAATATGTTTATAAAGTATTATATAATCTACTTTATACTGATTACTAAAGATCGCGCTATTTTTAGATTTTAACTTTTACCAAGACTCAAGACAATTCCAGCTTTACACTTTCTCAGAACCTTCAAATTCTTCCAATCAAAGACATAAAGTGTAGACATTCTATAATATGTATAACAATATAATAAAATAATTAAGTGAGATCAAGATCATCTATATGGTATTTTTAAATTGTGATCTTGTTATTATTGCGTTGTGATTATTGCGTTATACATGTTAAATTTGCATATATTAAAACATGATCCCTCCTACTTTTTATCGCTCCCAACGTTTTATTCCTGAAATATCCAGAAGTCTATATTGATCAAGAGGGTGTAACCCATCCCCTCTCTTTAACTCTCCCTTGCGCTCTTGATTAGTTCTCCCCAGAGAGTGAGCAAGATCCCAAACGTAACTCTCCGGCACTCCAATTCCCAGAGAGCACTTCGTCGTTTTCCCGAGACACGAACAATCAACGACGATTGCCGATTCGGCAGATCACAAAACTGGCTGCCATATGGCAAAACCAGTTAGTCGTCAACCAGAGCAGCCAGACAACGTAACGCCTTGATTCTCGCCGGACTCACCGATTTGCCGCGATCGTTAGTGTCTGTATACAGTTCCCAACGGAACCGAGCGATAAAGATAAATGTGCAAAAACAAAGCGCACTTAGATAAAGATAACGAAGTTTCCATGCCAAAGCACAGTGCAAGTGAAGTGAAACGAGAACGCAATTTTGAATAGGAAATATAAAAGTACTGAGATATAGAAGCCGAGACTCGGAGTCAGAATGCAAATGTGCCGAGCATAAAGCGTGAAAATCAACGAGTTGCCCCCAAACGATATAAACAGCTAACTTGAATACAACCAACTAAGTGAAACCAAGTGCGCCGAGTACCCGATCCGAATGACTATGACTTCAACGGTGCTCCAGCGGCCAATTCAAGCCAAAGCCGAGAAGAAGGCCTCAAAGTCAGCTAACTCAACGAGAAGTCGATCCACAATGGCCTGGTCAAATGAAAAGCTGCGCTTCTCCTGCATTGACAACATCGGCCTGAAGCAGCTATGGAAACTAATTGCCTTGGACACGAGTGCTTCCTCCAAGCAGCGCAATGCCATGATGTTGGATGTAGAGCAGCAGCAACAGCAGCAGCAGCAGCAGCAATCAAACAATAACAACGAGGTAAGTGACCGACAGAAAAGAAAGCTTGTAAGACACAAACAAACACAACAACCCAACCAACCAACCGATAAAGTGACGTCAATGAGGATTGGGGCAACGCATCCACATCCGCGTAGAAAGCCAACTTGCAGAGAAAGTGACCAAAAAAAAAAAAAACAGACAAAAAACATACAAAAAAGAGTTACGAAGTGGTGTTTAAACTCTGACTCCCGGGCCTTGAATGACGTCTGTTTGTTGTTCATATATTGTTGAAACAACTGTGGGACCCACCCAGCTACCCAACCACCCAGTCACCACCCGAACTATGCGAAATGCAAACAGAGTGTGGGAGATCGGTCTGGAATTTCAATAATCCACGTAACGCCAATTTGCATACCACGGCGGATTGGGGCGGTTTGGGACGGATAGGAGGGCCTGCGCTAATTAAAGCCCAGCAACGAGACCCGTAAACGTAACTCAGCCGGACATGGCCAGTTATGATCACACATCTGACAGCAGATTGAGATACGGACTCGCCAGAGGCGTCGCTTGTCCGCCAATGGACAATCGAATCGATTCATTTGATTCCGTTTTATTAAAGACAATTGATTCGTTGACAAAAGGCAAGAGACTGAGATGGAGATTCATCTCCCTTTTGAGGCAAGTCCTTATTTCTCCCAATTGACAAAAAACCATTTATTTGAGTTCCAAGGTTTATTGACTCCTCCCTTTTTTCTCTAAGTGTATCTAGCTTCAACGAGCTAAGCACTCTTAAGTATTTCAAGTGTCAAGTGCAGCGGCCCACACTCTTTATGGCCTCAGCTATTATCGGTTAATTTCGGCCATTTTTAATTTTTCGCTAGTCTAAGATCAAGGCTTCTGACAAGAGCGAAGGCTATTATAAGTTTGGCGATCGGGTTTGGGGCCACTAATCTAGTTTCTAATTTAAACCGTGGATATTCCCCTTAAATCCCCGTCATCTTAATTATGTCGCCAATTTTGTTGGCTGAAACTTGCGGTGAATGTCAAACTTTCGCAGAGTGATTCACATGGATGAATGCATTAAAGGGAAAGACGTTATTTATACTGACGCATATAGAGGGTCTAAGCGAATCCGGTTCTCCTCTGGCTAACGGTTACTCATGACCAACGAACCACTAGAACTGCGACTTAGATTGATGGCGATGCTAAAAGATTGTGTGATGGTTAAATGGTCGAAGTTTTCTGATAGTTTCTGCCCCTGGGACACGGATCTAACCCTCGGCTGATGATATTTTTATAAATTTTTTAAACCAACTGGTTTGAGCACCCCTTGGCCCCCATCCTCACCCCTCATCACCCTTCCTGGCGAGCCCCTCGCCCTGCGTTCACTGGATTGACGTCAATGCAAATAAACTCTCCGGCGGACCGAGACTATCGATATATCGATTAAATCCCCACTTTGAGACAGTCTGGGCCAATGCCTTGGGAGCGTCTCGGGAATCGTCTTATAATGTCAGGGCTGTGTTCTACAAAACCTGCGAAGGCTGCTGCACCTGAGTCACGCCCACAGAATGGGCATCCTGGAAAAAACCAGTTCTCGGTAACACGTTGCAGGTTCAGGGCCAAAAGCCACTAGCTTCTAGGCGGTTTAGGTTGGACCTTAACATAAGATGCCCTCTGTGGGGGATCAAGAACTATACACTCGGAGTCAAAAAATAAAATTCGGCAGGTTGATTTTGTTTAATTAACAACTCAGCCAAAGTGCCTTGACGTCACACGCATAAATTGATTTAAGCAAAGTTTTTGTTTTGCCTTTTTTTGTGTGCTTTAATTTTTTTGTTGCTATTCCTGCGGCTGTTTCTGTTTCGGTTTCTGTCGGTTAACACGTTCGTCCGGCGGCTATAGAAAATGTTAAGTAGTCATAAATAAACACTACTAAACTGTGAGCTTAGTTAAACGCCAAAAAATCAACAAGAAAAAATAAATAAAAAAGAATAACTAAAAATAACGTTGAGGCTGAAAAAGCGGCCAAAACGCACTCAGAACCCGAACTCGATCTCGAATTTGAACCCTAATAAAGGCGAACCGAATCGCTCAAGCGAAAAATGCTGTAATTTTTTTGCTGTCCGATGTCAGATTTAAAGTTAATTATTGTTTTGTTCGCTCTGCGGTTTCGCTTTCCAGCTGTCAGAAGTGATTTTCACTGAGGTTTTCCATCAGCGATTTTTCCCTGTGATGTGGCCATACACCAGTGCACAGAATCCAGACGGTGGTGAGATAATAAAACATATAATTCCATATAAAAATGAAGTAATATTATAAGGTATCGGGACCAGATTCTCCCACAGTATGACGCACTTATACTAATCCAAATTAATGCCCAGGTGCTAATTTCAACCAGGTGGTCTACGTGCAAAAATGTGCAAATATATCGGCCATTTAGAATGGGCTCGTTGGCAATCTGTAGTAAATGCAGTTGTAAAACAAGTAGTCAATGAATAAAAGCCGCTGACGTCGACTATTTCGATCGCGGCTATAATTAAATACCCGTTAACTCCGAAGCGTAACGTGTAACTCTCGATAAAGGTCAGTGCTGACGACACGAACCTCGTCGAACCTCGAATATTGGTTAATGGAATTTGATAGGCGGTACGCTCCACCTCAATCGAATGTGACATCTTATTAGCGCCTAATTAATACATAATAGAGGGGTTTTTGGTTTACGATCAATATGGAAATTCGAGCAGAAAAGACCGATAAATCGGACTGTCAGAAGATGTTCTCATTACCATATTTCCAAATGCCGAATGATTCTGTTATCTAAATTTCACATACAAAACTAATTTGCCAGTCAGCAGAATCGTGTGTTGGGGCGCCATTCATTATCTCTAACCTACATATATCTTGGGGGCTTTCGCAGTTAATCCAGTGTATTTGCACCCTCAAATCAAATATTTTCCAACCGCAAAATGCCGCAATATGATAAGAACAAGATCATACCATACCCAGCTGATAAGGAGCGATGACCCTGGCAACGGGTGTTCACTGTGGTTTCGCTATTCAACCCTTTTACCCCTACCTCCTGGCACGCGTGACGAATTTGTGCCACATATGCAAATTTGCTTGGCTTACGTAAAGATTCGCATTCGGAGCAATGCTATTAACCCAAGATTACGACCGTTGGCATGGGATCTGGTTAAATAAGACGCAGCGTTATCTTAGGCCAGTTAAGATACGATAATAGTGGGGAGATAGCGAAAAACAAGAGCAGAAGCAGATTGGCGGCTATATAAGAAGCTGAGGCATAAACAAGTTCCAAGGCATTTACCTTAATTAGTCAATTAATCAAAGCGGTGGAGTGAGGATCAGATCGAATCGTATTGAAACCGATTGGGTTGTATTGGATCGGATCGCCTTCTACGCTGACAGGTCGTTATTTGTTATGGCCAATGCTTATGGCTCAATTCGCATAGGCAGCACAAACAAAAACAGGCGACAACAAAAACAAACGCCAACTTTGCATACTAAGTGCCTCATTAGGGACACGGCAGTGCCGGGGATCGGTCGTAAACCACACACGACGACCCATCAAGCTGCGCTCTCCGTCTTTTTATATAAGCATAAACAAAACGGGCCGCTTAGAATTTTTCGCCGTTTGGCAATGCATTCGGTTTGAATAATTAATTAACGCCTTCGTGAGTCACAGTTGGGCAAAATCTAAAATTAATTCTAAACAAAAAAAATGCATTACACTGTTAAATGCAATTACAATTTACATTTACATTTTTTATTGATATATATATATTTTTATATTTTTGTTTACTTCTAAACTAACAAAATGATTTTTGTTTTCTATCATTACAGCGGATTCCCAATGAGAACTGCGACAACTTGGCCGACTATTTGAGTCACCAAAGAGCGGCCCAGGCACAAAAGAATCACATCCAATCCCAGGCCCCCGCCCAGATGTCCCTGCTGAAATTCTTGGCCATTGTAAGTACCCGTTGTTTTCAATCCTGTCATGTCAATTGGACAGAAACTTTCCACCTTCCACGCTTCCTGTTTAAAGCCTCAGACAATGTGCGATCGGTTGGCTTGCGGGTTGCCTGCATAAATTTCACGTTTACGAGGCTCGGGGCGTGGCTCTGCGGCTGGCAAATAAAATTTGTTTGATTATTTATAATCGCTGCCGGGGGACAGTAATGTTTCGCACTCGCGAAAGACCGATGCAAACCCGTTCCCAGCCGCGATAATTGTGCGATTTATCAATGAATTCGTATTCCGTTTTTACTAAGATCATTTCTTCTTTTGTTTGCAGAATGCTCTAGAGTTGAGTGCCCCAGCAACGCCACATCTCCTTCAGCATCAGCAGACTCAGACGCAGGCGAAGCCCCAAGGCTGGATGCAGCTTTCCGGTCACCCAGAGAGGTAAGGATCATAATATAATATGGATGGATATAAATGGATTAAACTCCGTTTTATTAAGTTTTAGTAGGAAATGGTGGAAAATCCTTTAGTTAATGGATTAGTTTTATTGTAATTGGCAATTATAAAAGTCATTTTACTGCAATGCAAAAATTTTAATGAGTTCCTCTAAAATCTTTTCTTTTCATTTCAGCATTGTTCCCACGTCTACCGGAATAGTGCGCAAACGCATCTCGGGATTCGAGGACAGCGAGGTGAAAGCTTATCGATTGATCTGCCAAGAACCACAGACCGCCCAGATAGTACCCGCTTACTTTGGAATACAAGAAGTGCAGGCCCAGCAATACATTGAACTGCAGGATCTCCTGGCCGGCTTCCGGGATCCTTGTGTGATGGACATCAAGATGGGCAGCCGCACCTTCCTCGAATCGGAGGTTAGCAATGCCACCCTGCGACCGGATCTCTATCAGAAGATGATCGCTGTTGATGCTGGAGCACCAACGCCAGCAGAGCACGAAGCACGAGCGATTACCAAGCTGCGATATATGACCTTCCGGGAGTCTCTGTCCTCCTCACACTCCAAGGGATTCAGGATTGAGGCACTGCGTTTACGTGGACGACCTCCTGTCAAGGACTTTGAAGACCTGCCGGACAAGCGACCAGATTGCCCAGACTATTGAACAGTTTCTGGCTGCCAGGCGATCCGTGCAGAAGGAGCTTCTCAAGCGACTAAAGCACATGCGTCTGGTTATCGAGCAATCATCCTTCTTTGCCCGCCACGAAATCGTTGGCTCTAGCATCTTTATCGTCTATGATGACGATAGGGTTGGCGTTTGGCTGATTGATTTTGCCAAGTGCCGGGAGCTGCCACCCCATATTAGGGTTGACCATCGCAGCGCCTGGACTCCGGGAAATAGAGAGGAGGGTCTGCTCCGTGGAATGGACGAGCTCATCCGCTCCTTTGAGGAGGTCTACGCCCGCTGCGGTTCCCATCGCAGCTGCCTTAAAATCTAATTGATAGATCGATTGCAACTGCAGCTGGATCTGCACCAAAAGACTGATCACTCAAGCTCCATTTGTACAGATAGAAAGAAAGAGAATAGAGAAGGATTCATCTCATCGTCCGGGCTGAGCTCCACCTTATATTACATTTCCTTTCCATATTGGAAAATCTTGAACTCAGCTCGGTTATAAAATGTAAGACTAGCTGGAGAAAAAATTAACGATTAGTATTGATCACCAAGCAGCATTTGTTTGATTAAAACAGGTTTAAACTAAGTATTTGTGGAAAAAATCTTAATCTAAACACAAAAAATAAAATATCTTAAGAATATTAAACTTTGCTTTTGTTTTAATTATAATGGGGATATATTTTTGCGGTTAAAAATAGGAACTAAAAATTTAACTCCGTTAATTTCATGTCATTCATTGTTAACTGTTAACTTAATGAATAGAATAATTTACGGAATAACTAATCACAAGAGAAAAGATAAATTTTATTTTTCGGACTTAAGTCAAATTAGTTAACAGTTTGTAAATTAGGAACTTAACAGCAGTATGTTAAATTGTAAATATGGGACTATTCAGTATGTTGAATATTTATGTAAAATTATAATTTGCTGGCTTATTTACCTTCCTGGATGTGGTCACACTAGGCGGTTTGTTATTAACGTGATTTTTCATTTTAAGGATGAATACAATTCGTCCATGTGGCTGCAAGGGCGTGCGAACATGTTTGGGATGCGAGAAGGACTTTCAGATAACAAAGCCATCGCTGCAGGAGCAGTTCCAACAACTGGATGCTTGGACATACTGCGTTCACTGTGAACTTTTACAGCCCGGTTGGGATACCTCCAAAGTGCAAAAAGATCATGAGAATCACAAAAAGGACGAAGGTCTTCCTCTGCCGGGCATCCTGGTGCAGGAAGGATTTCTTAGCGAGAAGGAGGGTTCCCAACTTATAGCTGACTTAGACGCACTGCCCTGGGATATTTCGCAGAGCGGAAGGCGCAAACAGAACTTCGGCCCCAAGACGAATTTTAAGAAGCGGAAGCTTCAGCTGGGTTCATTTGCTGGATACCCCCGAACCACGGAGTACATTCAGCGCCGATTTGAAGAGGTTTCCCTGCTCCGTGGCTTTCAGACAATCGAACAGTGCTCATTGGAGTATGAGCCCACCAAGGGTGCAAGCATAGATCCCCACGTGGACGACTGCTGGATCTGGGGCGAACGAGTAGTGACAGTTAACTGCCTTGGGGACGCCGTGCTCACCCTAACTCCCTATGAAGTCCAGCAAGCGGGGAAATACAATTTGGACTTGGTGTCCCACTACGAAAAAGAACTGATGTCGCCGCTGCTAACCGAGGATCAGCTGGCCAAGTACGAAAGAAAGGTGCTGCGCATACCTATGCCGAAGTAAGTCACATAACTATACACTCTTTCGTTGGTTTACCAAGCGGTTTTATACATTTTAGCCTCTCGTTAATTGTTCTGTATGGACCGGCGAGATATCAGTTCGAACATTCTGTTCTCCGCGAGGATGTCCAGGAACGACGGGTTTGCATTGCTTACAGAGAGTTCACGCCCATGTATATTAGCGGAGATGACATTCAAAAGGGTGACCCTGTGAGGGAAAAGTCACAGATATTTTGGGAAATAAAGAAGCCAACGGCTGTGTAAATCTTAAAATTGACAAGATATTGGTAGGCAGCTTTAGGAAATAAAATCAAAGATCAGGGGGATTACTATTGTGTATATGTTAGTACACTTTTATTATGTACCAGGGTTGTCCTGACTCGCGCTGGCTGGTTTGTAATCGAGTAATGCCACCTGAGCAGGTAGTTGTACTCCATGAATCTTTTTTAAATGGGCTCTTAGGTTGCTACTGGTGCTAAAAGGTGTTAGAGCAAACAACACACTGGTGGTGAGAGTGCTTGCGGCGAATGTGTTCGTTGAGATCGCGCACTTTGGCAAAGGCAGTGGTGCAGTACTTGCAGACATGCGAGTTGCGCACATGGGTTTTCAAATATTGCGGGGATGCATAAGCCAGAGGGCAGTACTGGCATTTGTAAATTGCTTGGCTGCCACTAGGCTCTACGTCTAGCAGGCGATTAGTCTCATTGTACTCGTCAAGGTTGTAGTGCTTCAGTTCGACGGCTGCGTAGTCTACGGTGCGCACCTCGTAGGCTGGCTCTTCTAGCTGCTGCAAGCGGGATTCGGTCAAATCCAGTCGTGGTTGGGCCGTAGTGGCGGGAAGGAACTCGGAGACAATAAGCGAGTCCTGATTTGCCAGTTTCTGTGAGGGCTTTGGACTAGGGTCTGTTTTTCTTTCTGTTTCTTTTGCTCCTGTCTGCGGTTCTAGAACTATAAAATCAAATGGTGAAAACTCCTCCCAGGTCTCGAAACCCTCTTCAGCATTTGTTTCAGGCTGCTCCTTCTTCAGAGTTTCCACATCCTGGCACATTTCAACCTCTGCGTCATTGTATAGCTGCAGAAGCTGCTGGTTGGCAAACTTAAGTTTCCGATAAAAGGCGTAGTGCAGTTGGCACTCCTTCAGACAGCCACTGCAGATCATGGGCAGCTCTTCAGTTAGATTAAGATCTATATTCTGGGGGATAATGATTGTATTGCTTGATGTTTAGCTTTCTTCAATGGGCATACCCTGCCGAACATGGTATGAATCAGCTCGAGAACTGTTTGTTCGGAGCTGCCGCTGCTTCTGTGCTCTCGGATGTCCACAGAAGCGCTGTCTACAAAGCAAATCCGGCATAATTTACGCAGGTCCATCACAATGAAAGTATATTATGCATTGAAACTTCAACAAAAAAATGTAAACAATAGTGTGGTTGGCTATTGTTACCAAAAAGATCTCTTTCCGAAAAAATAGTATATTTGGTATATTTATTTTTTGTTTAACGTCTGACTTGCGGTCTTACCAATTTTTCAAACTTTGAATTATTTAATTTTTTTCTTCTAATTTTAAAATTATTTCTTATTTTAAGAAAAAAATTAGTCGTTTAATTCTCTTTTCAAAATAAATTTTTATTCAGTTTTTTTGTTTTTGTTGCAATCATGTCTCTCGATTTTTAATATTAATTTGTTTATTATTTAAATCATTTAATTCCTTTGTTTTTTCGCTTAAAATTAATTATTATCGTCAATGTGACGAAAGTTATTTGTCTGCCAATAATACTTATTGACAACAGACTTCTTGCTAATTTTTGGTTTCTGTTTTTAGCCATTTTGTTTTTACATGCATAATTTTTGGGAAGATTTTATGGTTTTTGTTTCGCGTTTTGGCAATCGACAGAAATTCAGTAACGGTTTAATAATTATGCAATTAGCTATTTAAATTGATTTGGTAGTTAGACTTGGGACACAGGTGGAGGCTTGGATTTGGATTTGGGTGGGCTTGCAGGTATCTGCTTGGGTGAGTTTAGTGCTAAACATTTGCAGTTTACAGACTAAGTTTTTCTTGTAGTTTAGTTAAATGCTAATTTTAAATATATATTTGCCTTGTTTAAAAAAGTGTCTCGAATCGGTTTTTAATGCGCTATTTATTGTTGAACTCTGTTTAATTGCCCTGGGGATTGAGAACATGCGGAGTGCAATTGAAACGAAAATCGAACTCTTTTCGGTTTGTTGATTTCTTTATTTTGGTTTTTTTGTTTTTTGCTTTTAAATACGAACAATTCGAATGCTTCATGTCTGACTGTGTCCATGTGTGTGTATTTTGGGCGTGTACCAACCGTTTTGTAATTAGCTTTTTGCATTTCGCGATTGCGTGTAACTCTGATCAGAGGAAATTAGTTATTACTTGCAAAGTAAGTAAGTAGTAAGTAAGTAGTAGAGTTTTCAAATGAAAAAACATTTTGCTTTACTACAAGTTTGCATTTTTTTTTTTGCGGTAATTTCATTTTCATTTTGTTAAATTCGTTTATCGTTTTTAGTTTTTTTGCCATCTCTCGCAGTTGCATCATTATCTCATTATCTTGGGTAATCGCGTAGGTTGCCCTCTCCTAATGTAGGACGCTTAGTTTATGGCTCCTTCTGCAGGTCACCTCATTTCATTTTTATAATTGCCTAGTTAACGCTATATTATTATTACTTGTATTATACATAATCTCGTACATGTAGAGTTCAATCTTTTAAAGAGTGTAGAAAATGGTTTGCTTTTTAAAACAGCTTCTTTTTATCAAAAAGACATCCATACACATATACATAGTTCTAATTATGCGCCTAGCTGCTCAAAGACTAGCACTAAAATTAATTATAAAAAAATTAAATTTAAAATGCACACACCCTCCTATCGCACCATAGCCTAAGCAATCTGATTCGGATTCGGATTCTCATATATTAACTCAAGATCTCAATTTCGATTTGAATTGGAATTCACATTCGAATTTAACTAACTTTCGAAAAAACAACAACCTCATGGGGACAGAGCAGTTTTCGGTAGGATTACGCATCGCTCTGGGCGTAAGTAAAAGTCATCTCATATCAAATCTAAATTTAAATGTTGTACCTAAATGCAAATGAAACATACAAAGTGACTGTGTGTATACAAATATAACGCTTAGATCTGATCTGCAGTTCCTTCAGTTGATTCAGCACTCGATTGGGATCCTTTTCAGACATCCTGACATTCTGACAGCGGGTGTAGCTAATATTGCCGATCTGATTTCCATTAAGTAAACTTTTCGTCTGGCTATCAAAAGTGGTTGCTCGTCACACAATTCTGTTAGAAATTCTTTTGAACAGGAGAACTTAATCAAAAATTTTGGGGTACTCGAGGGGATTTAGGGAAGTGCGATTATAACTCGGCAGTGTTGCTATACTTCTTCGTCCCTTAAATCATTATCGTTTCTTCTCATTCAACAAGGAGGTAGGTTTTTCATTGATTTTGGTTTTTGTGTAGAAAATATTCACGTTTAAAAGGTTTCTTAGGTGGGTTCCGGAAAGAGTGTGTTCGAGTGTTTTGAGTTTGTCATTTTTTTTGGGGGCTATACCGTAAATATCACTGTTTTGCTTTGTGTGAGGGGAGAGCAGAGTAAAGTAGACAAAATTCGAAGCTCGTTTCTAGGAATACACAGAGGGATATACATAGATATAATATATAGACAGAGAGAACTCATCCGAAATCTATGCGAAATTTCCAACAAAATTGTGATTTTTATACGTGTGATTTCGAGTGGCATTGAGTTTTAGTTGGTTTTGTTTTTTTAGTTGGTTGGTTGGTTGGCTTAGTGGGGCTCTGTTCTTGCGCTGCTTTTGCTTCTTTTGCTTAGTGTCTTTAGTTTTGCTAGTTTCCGTATTGTTTTATTAAAAATATATCCATATATATATGTGTATGTATATATGCGGTGATATATGTGTCATAAAATATATATACACCTGTTCATCTTGTATTGCTAGTTCGGTTCTGGGATCTCTGGGGTTTTCGATTTCGATTTCGGTTTTCTTCTTTCATTATTACTTTGACTAATTAATTGGTGACTATAACTCGGTTTGTTTCGCCCTCGGGTCGTTTTGTCTTTATGCTTACACAATTTGCTACAATATTTCAACAATAAATTTTCTAAAAACATGATGTTCAACGAACATACTTTCCCACAATGTGTTCGTGAATGCGTCTTTTAAAAATTAATTCAATTCACTATGAGTATAAGTATGTATATATAGACCTTTGTTAATATCCATTATTATGTGTCAGTTTGTTACCATTTACAATCAGCTATCTTTCAAACAACTCCTTAAAAGCCTTCCAAAAGATGAACAATCTTAATGTAAACTGAATTGAGATTGGCTTTGATTAGAATGAAATGAAGTTTCGTGAAAGTTTGTTCATTGGGATCATATTTTGTTTGCAAACTGGAATGAAGGAAATCAAACAAAATATTGTTGGTCCACGTGATCCCAGAATGAAAACAGAAAGGGAAAATATTATAGCTTAAAAATGCAGACAACAAAGGGTCATCAGACCGTAACTTATGCCCCCATAACCTCATATCCCTCTCCGGGTTTCCTCTCCTCTCCTTTCCTTCTTTCCTACGAATAAATGGTTTCTTTCCCTTGTTTTTGCATTTGTCAATTAAGTGCTTCAGTGTCGGTGTGTCTCTGTACGTGAGTGTGTTGCCATTTTAAATACATATCTAATGTCTCATAGGAACAATCTCTTATATATATCATATATCTTAGGTGTAGCTGTGTGTGTGTGGCTGTGTCTGTCATCTGTTCATCTTACATAAATTATAACAACTCAGCATATTAATTAACTTATAACTCTGTTATTGTACATACAATTACCTAGATGTATGTGTGAGTCTGTCTGTGTGTTAGTGGGTATACACGTGTAACCTTTGTGTGTCCTGTCCCGCGATGTTTCTTTGTTGTTCCTTTCGTCTTCCTTCCTTTTTGCTCCTCTTTTTTGGCTATTCCTATGCAAATTTTTGTTGTTTTCTTAACTCTTATAATTTTGTATATGTGTATACGTGTCTGTGTGTGTGTGTGTGTGTGTATGTAGCTTACTTAACACTTTTTTCGGTTCTTGTACGGCAGTAATTTTTGCTTTTTTGTTTGGTTTGTCCATAAAATATGTTTTAGTACATGATTTTGTCTCGTTTCTTGTTTTTTTTTTTGCGACATTTTCTTTGCTCTTTTGTTTTTACTTAAAAATGTAATTAACAATTTTTTATTTGTATTATTTTTTTTTGTAGCTTTTTTTGTTGTTTTGGTTTTGCTTTTATTTCGAAGCAGCTTCGCTAGTTTTTGGGTTTTGAAAAAGAACTTAACTAGGCATCTCTCGTCCGCAGATGTTTCCATATCCGTTAGCTTAATTGTCTAATTCGAGCGTCCTTATTGCACGATTATGTGCGGAGCCGAGAGCAGCACAGTAACCGTTGCAATAATCGTAAAGAGCGTGAAAACAATTAAACAAAATCTGTGGAGTAGAAGAGCAATCAGAGTGTTAGCTAACAAATCACCAGAACCTTCAGAACAAAACGGCCACCGACCGGTAGTCGGCCATCTTTCAATATTTACAACACGTGTATGGGTGAGTGTGTGTGTGTGTCTGTGTGTGCTTGCGTCAGGGGCTACGACTGTGTGCGTTCATTCCGCCGGAAGTCGTGTGGCCTAATTGTTTGACTTGCCAGGCAGGCAGGCGGCTGTCGAATCCTGCCGGCTTTGGTTCAATAGATTCACACCCATTCGCGAGTGTATGTCTTGAAGTTCATAATTGTGTGGGTAAAATCGGATTAATGATGAATTAGTGGCTAGGGGATAAGCTGAAACTCAAAGTTTAGCCGAAAACAGCTAAAACCAAAATGCTTATCTTACTCTTACACAAAATTATCAGTTTCTAATCCATTTTTTATCATAGGAAACTCAGATCATAAATGATCTGGTCATAGTTTATATATCCTTAACGGGGAGATTCCCAAAGAGGTGATACTGAAAACTTACCTATCCACAACCATTGCCGCGAACTTCCAATCGCCAATCAATTCCGCTTCGTCGTCAGCTTTGCGCATGCGCGCCGTAATAAATTGCAATTCTTTGAGAATTAGATGAAGATCTTTGTGATTGCAGCCAATGGCTGTGTGATGCTCCTCCACCGTTGTGGGCCGGCCAAAGCTACTGCAGTGGTACATTTAAATAAATATAGAATACATTAATTTGAAATATTATATAAAAAAAAAATTTTGGTGGAAATCGAAGCACAACTTACGCCGATGAACCAATGGCGGTTTGGGAGCCCGATATTGTGTGCCGAAAGTCGTCGTCAATGTCAAGGACATTGGCCAACAGGGACTTGGAGGAGCGTTCCTTTAACTCCAGCTCCTTCATGCGATTGCTTAATAGTATTGTTTTGCGTGTGATCTTGCGGCCGGGTCGACCCATTCGCAAGATCCAGGGCAGCCATTGTAGGAAAACGGATTTAATCTGGGAACCGAGGAAGTAAAAGTCAAGCGGGGAACAGCGGGGTGACATGACATGATGATTGACTCACCCACGGTGGCATCTCGTGAATGTCCGCTGTGCGATGGTGATAGTTGAGCACCACTACTGTCAACACCACCGACGATGCGACCATGAACATGATGCAGTTGAAGTAGGTGCCTAAGGATTGTGCAGGTTTTTGGGGTTGCGGATTGCAGATTGAAGTTTGCAGTTTGTGAGGTGAGCAGAGAGCAGAGAGAAAAAATCCTATATTAGAGTGGTGCTCCGGGGACTCTTCAATTTATTAATAAAACACTAAGAACAAAAGCTCAAAAATAATAAATTACAAAAATATTACAACATTACTTTAGTTTAGCTTCATTTGATGAAAGACTTTGGTTAGATTTACGGTTAGAGAAAGTAGCGTAATCAAAATTACTGTGTTGTTACAATGCTGTGACTATGTTACTTTACTCAATGTTACGTTTACGTTGCGAATGCTACTAAGTAATTTCTAATGAAAGCCACTACGTTTGATGTTTATTATTAAATACTATTTTAGGTTTCATTCTCCATCATGCAGTTTAGTATAAACTGTTTAGACTAGGGATCATGCTTGGATTTTGGCTTTAACAATTGGAGACAAAATTGAAGCAAAGGACAGCGAAATCCTTATCGTATCTATTATATAATTTTTGATTTATTAATTCATCAATGCCATCGTATAAAAGGCTTTGCGTTTCTTTTAGATTTTCTTAATTTTCTTAGATTTGTTTTTGAATTCAACTGTCCTTTGCTGCTGCTACTCTAGTAAAATACAAATTGCAAGCAAATTTGGTGTGGGCTGGGGTCATCGGTTTTCTGTGTCTGGGTTAGTAATTTTCAACTTGTTCTAGAGAATGCTGGGAATCGATATTTTTATAGCTTTAGCGAACGGATTATGTGATTGCAATTGATTTAACGTTTCTGCATTTTACTGTATGCTCTCAGAATATTTAATAACGATATAAAATTCGATTTAATTAGCTCATTGTTTTGAGTAGGCTTTTGATACTTGGGTATGAGGAACAACGCCTAATGGCTAATAGCGGTTACCTAAAGCTTAGAAATAAATATGTACAAAACATTTCCGGTTTTCGACTGGGTGTCTAAAGCCAAGCTAAAGCACCCTTAGACCAGAAATCGGAAAGAGAATCGGTTTAGAATCGAGAGTGTGGTTAACGTGTTAGTTGGAGTTTGTCTCAGAGTCAAAGAGGTTCAGCCAAAAGTCTAAAGAAGCAAAGGTTGTTCGGTTGGGTTTCGGGGTTAGTTTTCTTGGGTTTCGGGGCATGGGTTCCAAAAAATACTTTTGGTTCATCATCATCTGCATCTCGTTTTTATCCAGTTGGAGTTGGATCATGCTCTTCATCGCTTAACATTCTTTTACCTACTTTAGTCGGTCTAGTTTTGGTTTTTACAAGATTCACTTTGATTTTTAGCGCAAACTTTCGTTAAGTCTAATGAGTACTTTGTACAATCGTTTTTGGTTTTGATATTCATTTTTTTGTTTGTTTGATTTAGCAGCTAAAAGAAAGAAGAGTTTTGGTTGTTTTTATTTTTAAAGCTCTAGAATTTAAATTTAGTTTTTGGTTGGATTGGATTGATTGTTAATTATTTTTTTTTCGAAATGATAAACTCAAAGTTACAAACGAGTCAATTGAAAGTTGGAATACCTAAGAGCGGTACAGCCTCGCTGGTTTTCGTAATGACATTGCCGACCAGCAGGGAGAAAACTGTTTGCGACAGTAGTATAGTGACACCTGGAAAATATTTTGTCAAATTTTTTTGGTCAGATCTCTCGTGTGTATTTTGGGATTTGGTCCGTCCTGGGAGTTATCCGTACCAGTGTGTCATCGTTTTCAGATTAAGTTTGAGGGTTGAGGTAGAGGATCGGGATTGGGTTACAGAGACGATTGCCTCTAGAAAAGCTTCAGGGTTTGTAGACTAAATGATATTTTTTGGCTGAACCTTCTCGCAGAGAACGCAACACAACTTGACACACAAGACATAATTTTCGATTTATTCGTTGTTTGTTGGCGGTGGAGAGAGTGCATTCCAAGTGGACAGTGGTTATCTGTTATCTGTAAGCAAACGAATCCGCGACCCATTTCAACAAACAAACAAAATAAGCGGATCTCAACGAAATGATATTTTTGCAATACCAGATATGCAATCGAGCGATCAGTATTTATTTACATAACACATTATTCAATTGGAATATTTTAAGGCTTTCAAAAGTTTGAGTTCTCAAAAAGGTTCTCAAGCAAAAAATATCATTCCGAGAAATGGGTCAAAAAGTATATTGAAGGTGAGTTCGCATAGATTTTGGGATATACATTATGTGTATGTGACTGGGAGATTGGATGGGGTGGGTGGGTGTCACAGACAATAGCTAAGAAAGTTAAAGTAGCGTGTTTGGGTGGGTTCTTGTGGGTGGTTTGTGGGTGGCTGGTGGTTGGGTGGTCATGACTGAGAGTATCCTGTGTGACGGGTGAGCGAGCGATAACGATAACGATAACGAGAACGAGCTTTAAGATGGTGACACAGTACTCATGGACAAACCGAGGGTGATAAATATATCATCTTATTTTGGTGGCGGTGACGGTGACGGTGATGGTGAAAGTGAAAGTGGAGCAATGCTAAATTCGATTATCTATTCATGAGCGATTAAGGTGGGCGGTGAGAGTGATAGTGATAGTGAGAGTGAGAGTGAGAGTGAGAGTGAGAAAACCAAATCAAACACAAATCAAAGCTGTTAGCAAAAAAGTCAAATCATACAATACAAGACATAAAACTTCTTTCTTTCTTTTCTTTTTTTTCATTTTCATTTTCTTTGTATTTTCATTAATTGATTTCTTTCTGTCTGTGACGACGACATCATTTAGCATAAAGTTGCGCCAAATGTTTGGTTCATCTGGGCATTAGTTTTCTTTTCACAAGTATTATCCCAAACTCACTTGCATTGAAATCTGTCTCATAAGTATCTTTTGTAATTACATATGGATTGAAATTGAGGGAGTGGCGGTTTGAACGAAGCGAAAAGAGTACAAGCAAGGTGTACTGTAATACATAACAGTTATATTATATATATATAGTTCGGATATATTGTATACATAATCGTATATAGTATATATATTTAGTTTTTGCACAAATTGAATAATTACAGAAGGAACTGGCCAAGGCGACACTTCGATGTACTGGATTAGCTTTTGAAATTGAAATTTTGAAATACAATTATTCGAATTTATATAGAAGTATATAGTTATTAAATCTAATACATCATCATCAGCATCGCTGGTTTAGTTCAGGGAATTGAGTATATATATATATTGAAGGGAATTTGATCGATCATTGGTGCGGCATCATTGGAATTCGTTGGACCGAACTTCAACGAGGCTGTGTGGAAGAAATTGAAGAGAAAATGGAAACGGAAGTGTAGGAAATATATAGATCGGAAGTACATATAGATAACGATAGCATTTAAAAGACTGCCCTAACTTGTGTTCCTGGCTGGTTGTTGATCTAAATTTAAATTGACTTGAATAAGAAGCAAACCAAAAAGATTGTTGATTGTTCAAATGAATATAGAAGGATATAGGCATAGTGATAGTACGAGATAGAGAGAGAGAGAGCGGGAGAGAGAGTCAGAGATAGCGGCAACAGAATATATAGTATGATCAACTAAGAAACTGCTTCGATATATATTTGTATTTGATATTATAACTTCAAGTTCAGAACGATTCAGAAGATAGGGTGGGACAGAGAGAACGAGTTGGAATTAGAATTGATTTGGTTTAGTTTGGTTTGGTTTTTTAGTTAAGTTAGTAAGTACTTAGCAAAGTTATTTGTAATTAGTAAACATAGTACGACGTACACAAATAACATTTAACAACTTTTATCACTTTAGATATTGGATATTGATTGTTTGACTTGGTTGGTTAGACTAATACTTTATTTAAGTTTTAAATTCGGTTTCGGTTTCGGTTTCTTTTTGGCTTTGGTTTGTTTTTGGGGATTAATATATGCGAACAATTTAGCAATGTGTGTGAGTAATATAATCGTAATAGATATGTATATATATATATATATATAGGTAACAACAATAACAATAATATTCATGAATATATATATGTAGTTTAGTTTAGTAACATATATATATATATATATGTATATATATGCGAATATATATACAGATATATATATATATATATATTTAGGCGTGTACGTGTAAATCATATTAAGTACTTTGTTAATTATTCTTTGGTTTTTTTGTTTGTTTTGACAAATTTGAATATATATTTGCATTTTGGTAAGTATGTTTTAAATGCAATCGCTACCTAACAAGGGGATTGCATCAGATACTTGGGGCAATGTCTCAGCTACAAGGTTGAGAAACACTGTGAGCGATAGAAGAATTGTAACTCCTGAAACAAAAGAATTTCGTTTTCGTTTTGAAAAATACAATAACAACCACACAAAAACAAATGACACAATCAAAATGGAAATCAAAAAGCGTACGTTTATGTATGTTCCAGTGTGTATCTGTAGTGTCCTTTGGGTGGCGTGTGTTATCGTGTTATCGTGTTTATAGACATATTCGAGGACTTCGGAGAGGTATGTGGGCTCAGTATAGTTTGGGGCAGTATCTGTTTCTTTGTATCTGTTCGAGGTTTCGTTTTACGCAGCGCCTTTCGGGCCGAACATGGAGATTGGAGATGGACATTGGACTTTGGATTTTGGAGATTGAAGAAGGGTTCTTTTTTTTTTTTTTTGGCTATTTAGAATTAGCATTTATCGGTTTCATTGATCTTGATCTCTGAATGAAGTGTGTGAATTGAGTGTGGATGAGTATATGCCTGAGTATGCTGCGAACTCAAAAATTGAATTGGGTCTAACAGAAATTGGAGGGCCTGGAAGGGGGAGGGTATATATTTTAAGGATATATACAAATATATATAAAAAGCAAGGGGAGCTCTTACAAAGTTGGTCCCCAATGAGATGGCGTTAGGTTAAATCTCTGAAGGTGTTTTTCCCCTTTTATGTCGCTTGAATCTGACAGAATGGGCACAAAATGTTCACAACATCTCCGAGAAATATTTATTTTTTTAAAACAAAATCTCAACTTTTCAAGAGCTTAGTGGTTGAAGGGGGTTTGGGAAGCGGGTGGTAGTACCATTCTACCAACTTTGACCCATTAGTAGGGCAAAGGAGGAACAGGAAAAACTTTGAAAGTAGCGCAAGTTTTTCTTGGCCAGAGAATATATTTGTAAATTGAACTCGAAGTCGACCCAAGACTCCACCGACACAACCCCCCTTTTACACTTGCCGCTACGTGTTGCCAATTTGCCACGCCCACATGCGCGCCTCATTTAATTTGCTACGTGCCACAGCGAAAGAGACGGCACCAGAGTGGAAGCAAGAGCGAGGACAGCGGCTAAATGGGCATTAGGAGGGGAATTTTGCATCTCGCATGCAAATGATTTGTCAAGTCTTTTCGGGGGAATGCTTTTGGGGGCTTGGAAGGGTGGTAAATATCGGAACGGGTTAATATTATATATATATATATAGATTTAGATACATGACATAATATGAACGCATGATGGGCTCGACATCATGAACGATACGATATTATGTGGAGTTGCAACTCTACCATCTGATCAAATGGATCTGCATAAATGCAAGTTCAAATGTTGCTTCGATTTTGGTTTCGTTTAGGGTTTATCGTTTAGGCGGCGATACGTTTAGAGCTACGGTTCTATATATGGTTCGTGGGTACGGTTTTAGATGCTAGGAGTTTACGGGTTGCAAATGACTGGAATTTTGCGTTTGCGTTTGCTTTTTTTTTATTTATAGATACATTTCCAGGTTTTTGAGCAAGAAGATCTAGATTAGTTTGGTGTTGTTTAGTGGCTGGGTGGTTGGGTTTTTGGGTTGTTTTGGTGTGTGAGAATTCAAGGAGTTCGTTTCTTGCGAGTAAGTAGGTGCAAGTTCAAATAGTTCTTGCCGGAACAAGAAGGAGAGATATAGTAGCTATATGAATATTGACAAACTGGTATATATACTGAAAGAGCGAGAGCGAAAGAGGGATTTTTAGACAGAGTGTTGAGAAGGTGTTAAGCTTTGGATTGCTTTCGGTTATAGCCTCTTTTTTTTGTTACATATTTTTGGAGTTGCATGCGCTCGTGTGGCGGCGTTCGACAAAAGTTCTGGTTGTTCTTTTCGTGGTGGTTCGGTGGTGTATTTGTACTTGTTGGGTTA
Source organism: Drosophila eugracilis (assembly GCF_018153835.1). Lineage (NCBI taxonomy): Eukaryota > Metazoa > Arthropoda > Insecta > Diptera > Drosophilidae > Drosophila > Drosophila eugracilis. Next base: position 1,100,580 of record NW_024573311.1, on the reverse strand, counting down.
AGGACCAGTGGTTTCGGTGTACTTACGTCTGTTCAGCGTGTTGTCTATTTACAGTGTTCGGTATTGTGGGTGATCGGTGTCGAAATATATATATATATAGAGTCATATATGATTAACATAGATGCTTAGTTTCGAGGGCAGCCCTGGACTGCCCCTTATTAAGGCTTTCTTTGTACAGCTCTAGCGATACAAACTCTTTGGTTAAGCTATACCTACCGCGAGGCATCTACAGTCAACAGGATTCGTGTGCTCAGAGGAGGTACAAGTATGACAAGCTCTGGCCTAGCTAGCTATTCCTCTCTACCAAGCCAAGTATCAAAATGTTCACATCAGCCGCCATACAAACCTCTTTTTTCTATTCACTAACTTTTACGAGGTAAATGCATTGAGTTACGAGGGGAATGATTCTACAATCCGAGGTCTCTGGTGATGTTGGCTATTGCAATTGACATTCGATTTGGCCACAGAGAAGAGCGAGGGAAGGCAGATGGCGAATTGGATTCCCAAGGACTGGCAGGAGCAGTGCGGGTCGTGAGTGTAAGTGCATTTCGTACGCTTCTTTGGCACTCTGCATCCCTAACTGACCTCATGCTGTGGCTGCCTGCCCTCGAGCCCAATCACACTACCACAATCCTTCCACCACTTTCACTCTTGTTCTATTTATGGTTTGTTGATGTTTTTGTCTGACCAGGCCAAGAAAAATACCAAAAAAAAAAAAAAAATTTAGGAAAAACGGAAAAACTGGTTAACTCGCTGTTGGGCTTTTTGTAAGTTAGTTAGTTGGTTTTTGTTTCTGGTTTTCTGTTTCTTTTTGGCTTTGGTTTCACTCCTGTTTTTCATATATTTTTGGTAGCGAAAAAAGGTGGTTCGTTGGATTTTTTATAGTTTCTCTTTTAAGATATTTGTGTATATATACAGTTGTGGCTAGATTTAAAATACATTTTCTTTAATTGCATTTCTGACTACGTTTTTTTTTTATGCGGTTTTTTGGAATGCTGCTATGCTTTCAGAGTCGGGATGATTAGACGGTAGGGAATGTGTAGAAGGAGGACTCGTCCCAGCGTGATTATGAGAGCGAGGGCACACTAAGGACAAGCTTATATTTACAGGATGATCGGGTTTACTCAGTTTGGGTTTATTGTTATATTCAACATTGGTAGGTTTGGCAGGCTAAGAACTAAAAAGACCAACGAAACGATACGATCGAAACGAAGGGATCAGCTAGAGGCACACGTAGATAAGCAAACGAATCCAACAAACAAACAATCGAACAAACGAAGCAACAACCAAACGACAAAAATAACTCAGGAACCGATTTTTTGTTTTTTGTTTTATTTTTTTTGGCAAACACAGCAAAATTGAAACGAAAAACTCTCTTAATTGTATTTGTACTTGTAGCTGTGGCTGTAATTGTGGCAGTAATTGTGATTGTGGCTGTGATTGGACTGGCGATGTGTGTGTTAGTCGTGTGGTCAAATACCAATTATGTCAGAGCTATCGGAGACCCCGAGGTAACCAGATGGAATTAAGTGGTTAGCAAAAAAGTATATTAGAAAAGACTGGGCAAGACCATAAGCTAAGTTAAGTAGGAAAATGCGAAAGAAAAGCTTAGGTAAGAGAGTGAGAGAAGAGAGTTCCTCGGGTTTGAGACTTGAGTACTTTACATGGTACTTGGAAAGGAGTTGTTAAGTGTTGGTTCATTGGTGTGGCAGTGGTGTGTACTGGGATATATATAACATATACATATGTAGAACGTGTGGCTAGTCTATCCGACATCCAGTTGGTTTTGGTGGTTCAACACGAGGTGAGAGTCCAGAGATTACAGAGAGATATAGATAGATCTATGGCAAACATACGGAGAGTTAGGAGTTATTGATCATTCCTCATTCGTGTAGAGGTGTAACCGGATGTAACCGGATGTGTGTGTGTGTGTGTAAGTGGATTTCCGGGCTATGTGTTCTTGTGGGTGTGAGGCAGAAGACAGTTACAGAAGTGTTGAGAGCTAAGTTAATTGGTATTTCGTATATCGTTTCTGATTGGTATCTTTTGTTAGTATTCGTGGCTTTGTTTTTAGTTTTAGTAATTTGGTATTTTTTGTATTTTTAGTTTTTTTTTCGTTTCTCAGTTCATTGCACTACTGTAGCAAAACTAATGATTAACTAAAAACAGCATTAGCACAGCACGACTTTCTGTTCGACACTGGTTGTAGTGATTGATGTTAGCTCGACCGATCGCAATCGGTCCGTACTTTAAGCTATAGCGTTTTAATTAGCGTGTGTGTGTACCTATAAGAGGAACAGCATCCGACGTTGTCGGCATGGACTCGGCGACAAGGTTTAGAAATACTGTTAATGATAGTAGTATAGTTACGCCTGCAACAAGAGATACAATAAATATAAAACGCAATTTAAATCAAAGTCGAACGCAAAACACATCGGAAAACTGAAAGATCAAGTTTACATAATAAGATTTATATCATTAGTATTTATCGAAAAATTAGGATAACTTTTACACATTTTACTCATCAACTTTTTAGGTTTTTAGTTTTACTCCTTTAATTTGGGATTGGGTGATATTGTTCAAGGAGTTTATAAAGGGGTTCATTATTTAATCTTTGCACGGGACAGCAGGGACTTTTTAGTTAATTTTATTTTTTGGGCAAAATGAGTGTTTCCCTTTTTGGTAATAATATACTTTGGTATGATTTTTTACTTATTTGTATTGTTGTCAAAAAGGAAACACTCTTTGATTCTTTTAATAAAAGTTATTTACTTTATTTTAAAACTGAACAGAGAACATGCATAGACTGACTATCGTTAGAAGCAGCGTTGAATACGTAGATTTTAAAGGGAGTTTTTAGGGTTTATCTTTGATAATTAAATCCAGCTAAGCCTCATTTCGCTACCCTTGCTGCTTTGACCTCACCGAACTCGATAACCTGCCGGGCCTAACTAGCTAACTCAGACATCTATGCATATACAAAGATTCGAACTGGAAGTTTCGATTCAAGGGATTATCTTTCGTATCACCGCTGAAAAAACTCACAAAATTCATTTAGAAAATTGGATAATACAGTTGAGATCGATTGGTAAATATATATATATAGAGAGTTTGTAAAGTGGTTCTGTGTTTGGGTCGAAGGGGGACTCGGTTGGCATACTCACCCAGCGTCAGCTTCTCGCCCGAGTCCGGCGGCAATGTGAAGCCCAAGAGGGCCATCGATGAGATTAGCACACATGGCACGATTAAATTGAAAAAATAATATAATGTACGGCGACGTATTTGTATAGTAAAGGTGATATCGACATATGGTTCTGGGCAGCAGGCGTAGACTATCGTATTCTTCTTTCCCGGCATGGCTGAACGATAAAATTGGATTAGTGAGCTTCGTGGCAAGGATATTATGGATCGAGACAGAGACACAAACATGGATACATTTACAGACACAAAGACACACATTATGTACAACAGATATTATATTTTTTTTTATACAGATTAGACTTGCGATTCGAGATCGTAAAGTTGTATGTACAATTTAATAGTAAAAACTAGATTAAAGAAATCAAGAGCTAAGCAAAACATAATGGTCTATGAAGCAATTTTTCGGTATCGCAAGCAATGTGTTTAAAATAATAAGGAAATGCGGTTTTTTCTTAGGCAATCGAGGTAATGCTGATTTAAGACATTTACAAATGACAACGATCGAAACGAAATAACAGTTAGAGAAATAAGCATAATGAGGTTTGTTTACTAACCAAGCAAGTACCACTCGCCATTTGTTATGAAATCGGAAAGATCCCCTCCATCTTCGGAATTCAAAACCAAATCCAACTGATTTTCAAACGATATTTTGAGTTTTTTTTTTTCATGGGTATTCACAGAGAATGGAAATCAATTTGCAATAAGCAAATTAATTTTTACATTTTTTTTGGTAGTTTGGTCATTGAGTTTTGAGTTTGAGTTTTCGGTTTTTTTTTTTTTTTTTTTTTTAATATTGGAGAAAGAGAACATTTAAGATTTTAGTTTGTTGTTGAATTTTGATTAGAGTTTTTACAATAAAAAGCCACATTGAAACAACAATTATGTACAGATATAGCATGTGTTCGAGGTGTACGAATTATATATAGAGAGAGAATAGAGAGCGAGCAAAATAGAGAATTTGATATTCTTTTCATTTGTTTTGAGTTAAAATCTTGTGGGTGCAAAATACGTGGAAAATAAAAACGCTTTAACTTAAAGTTCTTCTCAAAACATCCTTCATTTCGAGTATGTATAGATATGTATATGTAATGTTTATTTTTTGTTGACTTTCATTAAGAGTCTTTACGTCGTCCAAAAAAATATTCGCCTGTTGCTGATTTATTTTGGGCGTGGTTTTTGATTTTATTTGCCTGCTACCATGCAAAATAGTTGAAACTTCAGAAGTTCTCTGGGTTGAAAGATTCTAGGGTTTCAACACATGATTCCATTTTGGGAGACTTTCTACGACTGGGCTAACCGAAAGTTTTCCAACACTGGCAGAAATAGATAGTGCTGAAAACGGTTGCCTTTTTTGAGCTAAGCTCATCGTGTGCGTGTGTGGGCATAAAATATTCAGTTTTTTTTTAGAAAATAATCCGATTTGAATATTTCAGCCGACACACTGGACCTCTTACAGTTCAGTGTTGTTAACAACACTGCGATCTTTTGGTTTTGTAATTCGCAAAAACGCAAAGAATTGTTCGACATGAGTTTTACGAACGAACAAATCAAAAACTAGAATATAGATCGGGTGGATAGAGATAGAAAGACAGTTAGATAGAGAGAGAGAGAGAGAGAGATGGAAGTTTGGAAAAGCATATAAAAGAAATTACAAATCCGTCCTAACCCTATCCGTTTATCCTATATACTCTCTATACTTTTTCTTTTGGCTACAGTCAACTCTCGACAAGTTGGACCGCCCTCGCGTGTTCCTCGTGCGTGAGTCTCGTGATTGACAGAAGCGTGATCGTGCTCGAGTTTGAATGTGTTCTTTTTTGGTGTTTTGGGTGTTAGTGTGTGTGAGTAATGTGATGTGTTGCCTAGTGTAGCCAGCGTTCACTGTACTATTGGAACTAGATGCTGATGCTGTTGCTGTTGCTGTTAGTTACTGTTTTTGCTTTTGCTTTGCTGTGTATTTTGTCGATTGCCACTTTACCTGATTTCCATCGTAAGTCCAACTACCGAATTTCATATCGCAATGTTGGTCATCAAATGGGAACCACGTGATGTCTATCTTGCATGTGCTCTTGAAGATACCAGGGGGCACGTACAGACAACTGCCGTTATGTTTGACCACAATGTTGGTGTGATACGTGCCATCGAATCCCTCATCCGCGCTAGATTATTGTACAATTTGTTTTAATGGATTATTCTCTCGATCGATTTGGTTGTTATTCGCTTATCAAGTTACTAATTAGTTTGATTTATCATTTATCGCTTTTTTTTTTTTGATTTTTTGATATTATAGTTTTCTTAGCAGTTGATCGATTCTTTGTTTAAGTTATATTGTGACTTGCGCTTGTGATTTGTCATTTTCTTGTTTTTCATAACTACTAAAAATGTTTTTTTTTTTTTTGTTGTTTTTGGACTTTGCTCTAGGCAACTAGAGCTGGGAGTTTTTGGGTAGTATAACTATTCTGGGAATCATTTGGAGGATTTTGTGTTTGGTTTGTTGTTCTGGGTTGTGTGTTGGTCTTAAAGGCTAAACTCTGTGTGGTTCTCAAAACTCTACTTGGGACAGACTTATATGGCTTGCACTTAAAACTATTTGGGTTTACTTTGTTGCTATTCTGTTTTCCGTTTACTCGTAATGGATCTCAGCCAGCGTTTGACGACCCCAACGGAATTTCTATTGCCTCAATAGAGTGCGCCACAAAATACTCGACAACGGTCTGGGAAATGGCAATGGAAATGGAAATGGAAATCTGCGGCCGGATACAAATATCTTTGCAGCTATGTATCCAGTCTGTCCAGTCGTACTACCAATATGCGAATATGCAAATGAACCTCAGCAGATACTCCAAAAATGTGGGCAAAGCATAGCTATATATAAACCCATCAGTGAATATATATATATCTATATATTTGCGTGCATTATGTATGAGTGCCTCTTGACTTTGCTGATGTCCTCGAATGCTGCAATAAAATGCAATTACGGCTCTGATTCTGATTCCGAGTCGAGTACCGAGAATGTTGCGTAAACATTTTGTGGACAATTTTGTTTTGCATTTTTTGGTCACCGCAAAAGAGGCAATGTCATGGGGGGATTCATGATACTGAAATGCTGGGTGACAGCTAGAGAATGGGCGAGCATACATGGATGTTGGGGTGTTGGGCCGTGTTTCCCCATGGTAACGAGGCTTACATGCAACTGCTGTGGCATTTAAGGGGAATTTGTGCGCTGATTAGCGGCAGGTCAAGCTGAAACCAAAGCGCAGATGTTGCCCACTCGGGCTTAAGAGATTGCGGTTTTGGTGGGGGGTGGGGGGTCATTTTGGCCTGGCCCCAATATATATGTGAGTATTCTGCGGCATTACAGTTAATTGATATGACAGCGAGTGCTGAGAGCATTCTGGCCAAGAATGTGTTTTAACACATTCCAATTTTCACCTCTAATTGGCACGTCAATCCTTTTCGACCGGCGCAACCTTCATCACTTTGCCCGCATTTAAAAATCATTTTAATTTCGAAAAGTGAAATATTCGGTTCGTCTGTGTTTTTATATCGTCCTTGGTGCTGAATCCCTCTGTCGGGCCTGGCTTCTTATTAATATTGACGTTGGTCTCGGCACGGCACGGCACGGATCCTTCGACTAAGCCGACACCGCTGTCAGTTTCATTTTTTGGGTCGAACCTTCGACTGCGGCTAACTTCCAACTTCTGTGCGACTTCTGTGATGCTTTGAAGAATACAGATAATGTTGCAATTAGAGTGAAAGCTTTTCATTTCGCGTTGGCTGGCATTGGTGGTTTAAGGTCCGGCATCTCAATTAAGCAGCCGTGAAAGGAATCGCAATCCACGGCCGAAATCAGCATAAGTAAATGATACAAAGAAAAAAAGGAAGGAAAGCGATGTAGTCGATTGATTCGCAGAAAGAGGCTTCGTAATGAGGCACGGCCAGTCTTCAACAGTCATGTATCTCCATCTACGGCTTTTTCTGTATCCGTATTCGTGTCTGTGAATCTCTTGCTATTGATCTAAATGATGGCCGCACATTAGCAGCGCTGGCGACGCATACAAATTAGGTTCAAATGTAAGTCGAACGAGAGGAAGATGGTTGGAATTAATAAATTAAACGAAGTAAAAGTCTGTCGGGGCAATGTTCTTCGAAATGAAACGTGAACTCGACGTGGAATCCTTTGCAAACTGTCTAAGAAATGTGGGCGAATGAGTAACAGGGAACACCCCGAAGCTCCACTGTTTGACTTGGCTCCTTAGTCGGGGACACGAACCCTGGACTTTCTGTGTGCAAGTTCATTAGCAAACAAAGTTGACAGCCGAAAGGTTTCTCCATGGGGCGACGACGAGGGCCACGCCCAATGGCTCCATGGCTCCATCTACTGATTTCCCCTGACTATCCGATTACCCAGCTAATCAATATGATTTTTATTTCCAGCCATTCGCGCGTAGGCCTCAGCCTCGTCCTCGTCCTCGGCCTTCTTTTGTCTCGATTTTTGGTCCTGGTTGTGGTCCTTCGTCCTGGTTCTTAGCTCCCCAACCTACATTTTCGATGCCTTTTCCTGCGAAATCAACGCCGGATGCTGCGTGCCATGGAAATTAAACCTGCAACGCGTACGTGTTTTGATTCATTGTTCCCGACTGGGCATTTTTTTGTTTGCTCCGGCTCTCGGGTGACATGTAAATTCCATTTAGATCCAGGGGTCCAGGAATCTAGGCATCCAGGGGACATACATAGTGAACATGCCCCATGCGTCAATCAAGCGTAAACCGTGTGTGACCGGTCTCCCCCATTAGGTTAAATAAGCTTAGTCCTGCAGTGGCGGCAAATATAAATTGCAATTAGTCCTGCAAATGCACCTGGCCAGCGGTCCGCAGAGTTGACACTCCGCCAGGTGCATTTATATCTGGGCCCAAAGTCTCCGCAGTAGTTTGTCTTCATTTCGGGACCAAGTTTTGAGCCGTACTAAATGCGTATGTGTTTGGTTTTTTCTTTTTCCAGTTTTCAGTTTTTATGCCTTGGGACTTGTGTGGCATTTAAGTTGTTTTTAGTCAGCACCTGGCAATGGCCAAGAGGATGTGGAAACAAATTTTTGACGTTTAAGTAATGGCTTAAAATGTTTAAGCTCCCCTGGGTGGACACGGATTTGTTTGGCTAACTTTTCCTTTTTTTTTTTTTTTGGCTAGTGCCCTGAAAAGGTTTCGCTGCAATCGCAGCCGGCGGCGAACGCAGCTAGCAAATCGCAAAAAATGGAAATATCATAATGAAGTTTTTGCAGGCAACTGGTGGAAATGTTAGCTTTTTTGCCCGGCCATGAATGCATGGCGTACTCGTATATATGGCCAGGCGAATCTGTCAGATAATTCCGTTGGTGGAAAAACGCTGGATGAGATATAAATTTAGAGAAATAGAGTTATTCCTTTGAAGTCGTTTGTCTCTGCACAAAGTAGCACTGCAACCGCAGCTGCTTCATTAGGTGTCTCTGGACTTGTGGTTTCTTACATATAGAAGAGATACATACCCTAGAGATTTCTGGCCGGGAAGGGGGGATGCATGCAGTTGGTTTTGGAGCTTACATGGGTACTTAGGCTAACTTACGCAGACTTAATGGGTATGGCAAATGATTCCTCGATGCCTGTCTGGTTAACACATCGATGCACACGCACACACACAGATGGTAAAATATATATATATATATATACGATATATTTGGATATAAATATTGGTATATAGTAGTGGGTAGTTAGACACAGATATAAAGTTATGGGTTAGTAGATAAACAGCTTGTGGGTGGGTTGTTGGTTATATAGAGATATGATTATAACTGGACACCGAGCAAGAATCGAGAAACATGAGCTTATTATTATTTATTATTGTTTAGGAACACAGTGAACGAATAGCTAAAATGAACGATATATATATATGTATATAGCACACACCGATAACAATTGATTACTTTGGTGATTGCAAAGCTTACATACACACACACACACCACCCACTCTCTTGTTGGTCATTTTAAAATGGCGAAATGGGAAAATGAGAAAATGGTAAAATGGCGAAATGAGAAATGAAATGGCAATTATTCAAGGCACTTGAATGGGTGAATGACTGGGATGCGGGCATCTAACACTCGTTAGGAGGCCAAAAACATTTGTAATTTGTACTCCCTTCGCAATTGTTGTTAGCTTACGGGGCGTATGATGAATGCATGGCTATGCTATGGACATAATTACCAGACCAGTGGAGCACCACTGTTGTTTTGCCTAAGCAAGCACACACGCGCACACACACAATCACACTTCTAGATTAACTAGTTGGACATATAGACTAACATTTAGTGATAGCGTTTTGGTAATAAATTTAGTCAAGGTCTTTTAGACGGACTCGTTTTTAGGTATTTGCTTTTAGGATTAGAAAATGTAAAGATGATACTTCCATGAAATACGTTTTATTAAGATTTCTTTATTTTTAAAAATACTTATTTTTAATATTTATGTTTTGCCTTTATTTACCTTCTTTTAGCATCTTAAAAGGTTCACTTAATGGAAACGGACAAAGTTTCAGGCAAATCTACTTTAAGCCAAAAGAAAAATGTAAACTGCCGGCGGAATGTTGGCAAAGGATTTAAAAGATAACTTTTTACAAAGTTCTTCTCTTAACTAAAAGTTAATAAAAATGAAATTTCTGTGGAGATTAATCATTGATAAATGGAAGAAATTTTACTACACTAGAGTTTTCCAAGGAAGGTTCATCTTGTTCTCGGTAAACCGAAAGTTTTTTAGTTTATAATAATTATAAGCTTGTAACGTATTTTCTCGTGAAATGTTTTAATTTTTATTAGTATTTAATGCTTAAATGAAGCGGTTGATAATCAGTTAATCTGTGGGTGCATTGGTTTAATATTAACTTGATGGGTTTGCTTAGCTAGCCTAGCCAAGTTTTCGGTTTAGTAGAATTTATTTAGTTTAAGCTTATATTAATATGGAATGGATTCTCTATTTAGATACTTTTAATATGTTGTTAATAGATTTAATTTAATTGTGTTTCTATGTGAAGTGTTTTATGTATGTATGTGTATACGGAATGTGGGTGGTGGATTAGTTTGGGTGGTGGCAGCTGGTCTCCAGACAAGGTACATGTCCTTTTTGGCACCTTGACGGATCGCACAGCGGTTTTTAGTTGTGAGGGATGAGGTGGGGATTTAGGTTAAATATATATATATTTTTTTTTGCATTTGGTATTATTTTTATATGCGGTTTTATTTAGTCTTTTGTTTAGTAAGAGGGATTTGATTTCTCATGCACAATACTTGAAAATCTATTTTGCCTTTTTTGTGATGGTTTTCTGGATGGTTTTCTTGTTTTGTTTTTTGCAAAGCTACGTATGAGTTTTATGACAAAAAACATTTAGCTTTCCATTTCTTATTTTTTTGGTTTTAATTATTTTTTGTAGAGTTTGTTGTCGGCCAAATAAATTCAAGTACTGAACGTCTAACCAGAAATATTACACCAGCATATTGTTGAACAATCTCTGAGGTGGTTATTGTCTTTCGGATATAGAGCGAGAGGACTTTGACTTGAGCCCAAGTTAAAGGTGATTTTAAGGTGAAGTCTAAGTGTGAGTCTTTGACTGGGAAGCAGACCACAGACCGCTGTCCTCGATTCGAGGAATTTGACCCGTGCTGTTTCGAACAAAATACTTGCGCAATATTCTGGTTAAACAAAGTTTAGGTTCTTTGGAGTTTAGTCTGGGCGATTATTTAGCTTGTTTAGCGTTTACTTCGTCTTTGGTTTAAGTTCGCTTTTATGGCTTTTGATGTTTTTTTTTTTTTTTTTGGTTTTTTTGGTTTAGTTAATGCTGGATAACTCAGGCATTTCATGTGTTATACAACGTTCGGTTAGCATTACGAATCCAATTACAATGTGAGGCCCACATCAACGGCAAGCTGACAATGTACAGTCCCACTAGACAACCACTGCGTGTAAACTACTCTTATTGAAGTAAACAAATGTAAATTATTCTGGTTTTCTTTTTTTTTTTCCTTATTTTTGGTTAAGTCACTTTTCGAAACGTAAACATTGAAAGCAAATCATAAGTGGATAACATTGAAACACAAATATTATATAATAAAACGGGTAGGAAAAGTCGATTTGGCCACCGAATCAAAACACATAATTGCATGTTTGACTTGCGGCTTGTTTCGATTTTCAAATATATATTTTTTCTTTTATTTTTTTGCAAATATTTGTTTACAAATAGACACACAAACAATAGCGAGTGGATTATGATGCGTTTATAATAATAGCAATATAATTAGGGGGCTATGGATATGGGTCATACATAACTAAAGTGTATGCAAACATATCAAATATGGTGGGGATTATCGTTCGGAATTCAAAAACCAACTCAAATCAAAACGTACAAACAATATTATTAACTAAGGTGTATAAACTAACTTAACAGGGTCTGTTAACGGCTAAAACTTCTCAAATGGAGTTCATATATCCCTTTGAAAACCCATTCAACAGACTCTGCAAGTAGGCCACAACTCTAGTTGTTAGCTAGTAATCTAGTTTAAGTTAACTAAAGTGCACAATTCAACTACGTAAGTATATATGTATTCTAAGTTTTACTAAAACTATAACTGAACGCAAAACGAAACGATAACGTTAACGATAATGTCTTAGGGTCTTAGGGTCATCATCCTAGGCATCGTCTTGGATGGTTGTGGTTTCATTGGTCAGCCTAACTTACCATTGTTCAAGTAATACAGTGATTGTGGTTTATTTACGAGTTATATTGTGAGTTATACGATCCTATGCCTAGACTTAAGTCTGCTCTATATGGCTGGTTATTATTGTAATGCGCAAACACTTTATATACTGATTCTCAGATTAGTTTGATTGTTGGCTGGGTTAGCCTTTCTATTTGGTTACGTTTACTGAGAGTCCGTACTTGGTCTTGGACACAGATCACTTACCTGTTGTACATGAGCACGTCGGGCTTCCACAGTTTGTTGGGCGTGATTCGTAGATCCTTGACCCCGCCATATTCCGTTTCGTTCCAGCGGAGGTTGTAGTCGTTCCACTCCTGCGTTGACATGTTTTATTAGTTTTAATAATGATTGCTCTGTCATTGCTCTGATTTTAACATACACAGATATGTATTATTTACTATCAAATGAAACGTCTAAAAATTCAAACAAAAATGCGACGTGATGTTTTGGAAAAGAAAACAGATTTCTCTGGTTATATATGTATATTTTTGGGGGGCTCGGTTGGTTAGAGTACGAAAAGAAAGTTGGAAAGAAAGTAAGGTCTTTGAAAATGAAATCTACTCATATGCTGAGCACATGCACATATACACACACACATGCAAGCTATCAACTACCACTACCATTACGCACTAGGACTAGGATAAGGCTAAAAAGATGGCCAACTCGTTCCATATCTTTTTTCGTTTACTAACTGATTGGCAAGCTGTTGCGCTTAAGCATGCCAACGCACCAACACACACACACACACACAGTCTTTCTCACGTAGTCATACAGGGGGCACGCATACAGATACACTGTTGCTGGCTGCATTATACAACAATGTGCAACTTGACAACAATTTCAGGCTAAGTCAACCAGACCGCCCTCCGCCGCACCACCCCTCGACGGAACCGCATATGAGACAAGTTTTATCAACGTTCCTCGTTTGCTCTTTTCTGATCCTGTTTGTTGGTACACAGCGAGAAAAACTATTAAAGTCTTGATGGGAAATATAATTGAGGATGTTGCTTTAGTACTTTCGGGGTACTTAGATTGTATAAAAAGTAATTAACAGCCATTGAATTTGAAGTACAAATTGAGTCATAACTCTTTACATCCTCTATTAGTCTTACTTAATGATTTTCCCCAGTGTAGTCAAACAGTTGCTCTAGTGCTTTGTGTCACTCTGCGGTTGCCTGCAACGCGATTCTGTCCCACGTCCTGAATTTCCCCCTGGCCGTTGCGTTTTGTGGCTTTCCTACAAGTGGTTCATGTTCGTGTCATAAAAGCGGCAAAGTTTCCCCTCTACTTAGTTTCGCCTTTGCCGGGCTCATGTTCGTTCTATTGCTGTTGTTGTTGTTGTTGCCGCTGTTATGTTTATAATTTAACACATTTGTGGCATTTTTAGAGCAAGCAATTGTCCTGGCCGACCTCCCATAGAAGAACGTGCTCTTCTCCTCTCTAGCCCTCTTTGCCCCGGAAGCAGCAAACAATCCCTTTTTTAAATCACAAAAATTTAATTACATGCCACATGGCCTCGCCTGCTGCATTAAATTATACGAGTGTAGTGTATCTGCATCTGTGCCGGGGCAGCTTTAAAACTGTTTAAACTTTGCCACTTTCCCGTTTTTGTTGTTGTGTGCGGTTTTTATGACAGCTGTAAAAACAGATACCCCGGTACCACGGCCATTCCATTTCGAGGTGAGCCGAATGCCTCTATGGATCCTAAAAACTTTATTCGCCAGGCGGAAGGACGCAGATTTTGATGCGAGCGTGGCAATTATTTTGCAAAATAGTTACCGCGAATCTCACATTTAGTGGAGCGTGTCTAGGCTTTAGGGTCTCCCCTTTGGGGTATCCCTGCACATGGCCTAATGTGGTTAGGAATGAACTATTTTAAAATGCGGTTTAATGTCATGACTCTGGAATTTGTTTTGAAATCTAATAAGTGTCACTTTGTTTTATTTGATTGCCTTTTTTCTAGTTCTATAAATGTTATTGAAAATCTGCAAATTAGAAGAAATCAAATCTGTAACAATGCCTAATATTGATTTACATTCCTAAACTGTTTTACAAATTTAAGCTATTTATCTATAACCTTATTTAACCTTAAAAATCGTATGCAAGAGTAGTCGATGGTCATCGATTTTTCGGGCATTTACTGGTCGCGCTTTGTCTCTGATGGCTTCTGCGTTCATTTACCGGCTTTAATTGCTATTTGACGGCATAATTGGGCCGTCGAGCAGAACAACAATCGGTTGGTTGACTGGCACCATCGACAGCTGGAAGGACTGGCATTTGAAATTCCAGCAGCCTGCCTGCCTGTCTGCGGTTGCGAGTGGTATATTGACAAACATTTGAACACCATTTGAGGGCGAATGCCGACAGTTTATGAACGCCTCACTCGGACCAACAGCCCATCAATCATAAATAGTGCAGATTGCACCAGTTCAGATGCGGCATTTCATGTGTATTTTTCGTTTGATTGCAATTGTGAAATTACTAAAATTTATAGTTCTCCTTCTGGGATGGAATCGAACTGTGGGCTATGAGAAAGCGCGTTGCAGTTAGCAAGTCACGTGTTAAATAAATAATTTAATTAATTTCCCAAATTGACAGGACTTGACGGGGGTAACAGGATTAATGCCGGAAATGAGAGTAAAAGCTGGCAAAAAAATGTACAAAAATATATACGCCTGGATTTCCGCTGACTGATGTCCGTGCATTTACCCCTTTTTTTTTACCATTCATACGATAGATAAGGAGCAAACAATCTCATACAAAGGCATGCAGGACGAACTAACACAAATGGACATATTACACGATGCGATATGTTGACATGCAAATTGTAGTGTAGTTTTTTCTGTGCTGGGTTAGGTTCTGTTTAGAGTTATGTTTTTTTGGTCAGTTCGGTTTATGTGTTTGATTTTTTAGTTTGCTCTTAAGTAGAAAAGAAACTGAAACTAACTCGTTTATCGAGTACTAAATAAAAATGTCAAAAAACGGCTATTGGCCGTATGCCAAAAAAAAAAAAGAAATGCCATTTTGTAGATCTCTATGTAGAAAAGTTATAAATTCAAAGAGAATAAAAAGGAAATAGCGGAAATCAAAGTTCATTTAGCTGTGTCTGTGGGCATGTGGGGTTTTGTATTTAAGTAAGCGATTTATTACAGTATTTAAGCTTGTATTTAATGGTACTTATTTAAGTGCTGATGTTTAAATAATTTAACGCACACACGAGCTAAGCCAACGCAATCTCAACGAGAGATAGATGGGAAGAGAGAAAGAGTCTGGAGAATGAAGCGTTTTTTTTTACAACAGAGCTTTAGATTAGCAGGAGAGTTCGGATATGAAACTTTCAACTTTCAACAAGGAATATAAACTCGGTAAACTGTTGATACTTTAGGTTAGGGCCGTGTGTGTTTAAATTATAATCAGAATAGACTCTTTCTGGTCCTAATCGAGCATTCAGTACTACTACCAACTAGAAGGATAAGCCGGACAGAAACAGAAAGAGTCCTTGATGTTTGGTTTATGATTAAATAGGTTTAAAGCGATTACACATTATTTAAAATTACGATTTAAGCTAGTAAGTAAGTATTTAACTTGGGGTTTAGGTTTATGATTTATGATGGCGAGTTTTAGTTAAGACTTACCAACGAAAGCCAAAGATTCGTTATGAGAAGCTGATTCTTCTCGTCCTACAAACGCATTTGGAACGAATTTTGGTTGTTTTGTTGTTAACGCCAAAAGAACACAAGAAAATCAAGTTCAACGAAAGACGAACAATGGAAAGTAATATTAAGTAAAACATAAGAAAAGCCAAAATGTTAATAAAAGTCAAAAGTTTAAAAAGAGCAGAGCATGATAAAAGAAAGTTTTGGTTTATACATTTGTTTTATGAGTTTTATAAGGATTTTTTTTTTGTGTTTTTTTTTCGTTTTGAGCTGTTCGTCTATTTTTCTTTTTCTTTTATTTATAGCATCTGTTTTTATGACGTTTATGAATAAGATTGTTTTAGTTTAATCTCCACTAGCTCAGCTGCAATGAAGTATGACTTTAATGTGCTGCAAGTTCCTTTAAACTTGACTTGGTTTTCAGTTTAGTTTTTGCTTTCAAAGTGCAACAAAGCGTCAGGACCAGTGTGTAAGTAAACATTTATCGTTCCCTTTGGTGCTGTTGCAATTAACTTGTCCCATCTTCTCCCCCATCATCACTCAATTTGCACAGAGACCGAGAATGAAAGCCGAATGAAATGCTATCAGAAACTTTGTTGGCCCAGCTTTGAGCTGCTCGCCTTGAAAGCTAATCTCAATCTCTAATCCGAATCTCCTCCCGCCCAATTTTAATCTGCTGGTCGGTCGGCCTTCAGATCCTTTGTCCATTGCGCCAATTTACTTTACAATCCCGCCTTCCTGTAAGCCATACAGATAGCTATATATATATATTCTTCTTCTGGTCCACCATTCAGCCTGTGTGCTTGGCAATAAAAACTTTGAACTAGGTATCAAAACCCATTTATCTTTATACAAAATTTTAATTAAAGATATTTCATGCTGGCGCATTGTCAGTCACTATCCAGTCTAGTCCAGGACCAACCAATTCCAGTCAGTCACCGGATGATGGTTTCAAGGTGGCCCACAACGGATGCCGTTTGAAATGCAGATGAACGACTAACCGAAAACGGCAGATCTGCATGTGAAAGCCCCCTCTAAGGTGACTGTCATTAATAACTTGCCGGGTTAAACAACAACAAAAATGGTTACAACCCACAGCCGCAGAAAGAAAAAAAAAGAGAAAAACAAAAACCGCAGGACCCTCCAAAAAGGATGCGGGAGAGTTTGGCAGCAGCTGCAGTAACGACTTGAGCCATTAAAAAAAAAACAGATTCGGGAGAGTAGGAGGGGTCTTAATGATATGCAGGTTGGATGGTGCCGAACAGAATCCTTGGACATGAGTTTGCTCTGGTGACCTGGATGATTTCTGCCTCGCGATTTTCCCTTTTTCCACCCATCACCCAGCCCCGCGGGCTAAGAGCTCCCAGCAGCTCGGTTGGCATTTTCGTTTAAGCCAATATGCAGGCACTTCCTCTTCACGTCAAATGCCACAACACAGCAACATTTGAATGTGCGGTGGCTCTGAGGTTTTGGAGAACCTAAGGAGCGGAGGAGTATGTGTGTGTGTGTACGTTATGATATTTTTGCTGTTGACACCTTATAAAAATGGCGGTTTTGTGCAAATTTCATGTTTATGACAGCAGGATGCGGTGCCTGGGATGTGAGCCCCTGACATTGACGCATACTAATGACATTTTCCCTTCGCTTTTTCGTTCGACTTAAAAACTTAAAGCATCATTTGCAGCAGACTTGGCATCTGCATTAAGCGTTAGCTTCAACGTGACACAGTCGCTTCCACAAGATACAGTTACATCTACGTGGCGGCAACTCTCTCTCTCTCTCTCGCTCTCTTCGGCTACTGCATAAGCTTATAGATTTATTTTGCATTAACGTGCCAAATTGTTTTTAAATGAGTTTCTAATGAGCCAACAATTGCCGTTGTCGTCTGTAGTAACAACAATCCAGATTTCAGATTTCGAAGTACAAGAACGGGCACTCGATCCGGGGATCCCCAGGATCCACTTTTGGTAGTCACACTCCCGTGATAAATGAATGTTTTTTCGGGCAAAAGTTTGTTGCTGCTGTTTGCCTTACAAATGGGTTATGCACATGAGCCAAAAACGAGAGTAGACTAACACCACATCCATCCGTTCAAGGACGAAGTTTGTTGGCCTTGCCAGCTCTCAAAGTCCTTCAGTGAATGTACGAGTATGTGTGTGTGTATGTGTGTGCTTTCCAGGCGAGACAAATGAGTGGGTGATAAGTGAACGAGGCAGTTTGTTCAACGCTGGCAAATGACTTTGTCGAACTCTCTGGCTGATGTTAGCGGGCCATAATTTGGGCAAAAGTATGTTTATAATGGATTTTGGGCGTGCTTGGGAAGTATCAATGGATAAACCTAATAGATTTGGCACCACCTCAACTTCTAATCTTTGCCCTTAAAAGTCAAAGTCATTGACTGGGATTAGGATGGGGAAATTACCTTGAATATATTGTTAAGTTAGTAAGTAATTACTTTAAATTTGAACTCACTTATATTCTGGTTACTCTTATAAGTATGCTATAAAATTGAATTTGGTGCTTTCTATTTAAAATTTTATAGCATACTTATATGGGCCAATGAATTTCTCTTTTTTTTTAATTTAAATTTCAAAATCAATTTATCTTAAGTTTATTACCAATAATCACTGCCTAAATCGGCTAACCATTTTCAAATGGCTTTTGTTTGGTTCTTAACGAGGCAAACTTTGAAATTCAATAGCTGAATTAATCTTCATTATTTTTTCCCTCTTATCAGCTGGAAACTAAGAAAAACGAAATTTCCACACAGATTGCCAAATAATCTGCATTAGATTTCGATTTCTGACTTTTAGCTTTAGCCACACCCTGAACAACAGATTAAACACCATCAAAGCTTGTTCACTTCACACCCTCGGAAATTTGCAATGTTTTCATCCGCTTTTTTGGCTGGCTTGGGGAAAGCGTTAGAGAGGGTGGCCTTTGGCCATTTCCTTTTGACACATATTTCTAAAGCCCCAGTCATTTAGGTGGCTTTGTGGTGGCTGCAACCTGGCAAGTCATTAGACGAGAGGTTACTACGAGTGGAGGGATGTGGCGTTGAGGGGTGTTGAAAATGGTGCTATGGTGTTAGCCGAAAAATGCTAATGACTTTATTTTTCTTAACTTTGATGCTGATGACGCCCGCACGACCACAATGTGCATTTTAATGTCGTGCCAAAGGAGCCTTCGACTGCGACCTGACCCGCTCTCGCCTTCTCGTCCTGATCTTTCAACTCAATGGCATTCGGTTGCAACTGGCTGACATGACGGGCCATCATCATCATCATCTCCTTTATGGCAATCATCAGAACGAGACGGAGTAACCTTTTGGTTAGCCACGACTACGTGGTTGCCCTGAGATCCTTGACGGCAATTGCAAAACTTTGCCAATTGTCGGTCCTTTCGTAATCCCCAGCATCAGAGAGAATTTTCGAAGGACATTCATTATTAGTTGGTGCAATTTGAGTAATTGACCAAACTGTGACCAGGAGCCGATGAAAATGTCATGGCTCGTGGAATCATAAATCTCCATTCGGATCGATTTATAATTTATGCCACTGGAAATCAACGGGCTGCGGTTTCAATTTCACCCCCCCTTTATTTGATCCCCATCCTTGGCCATCCAAATGCTGTCCGAATGTATGCGAGTGCATAAATCAAATTATTTCATAAATATTTAATCGTGTAAATTAAAATGCATTTGATTTGCGAGTGCATAGATGTCCTGGCTTTAATTGTATAATTTATTCGTGAGGATATGATGGTTAAGAGATGGGTTGGATGGGAGCACATTAAAGTCATAACTTCATCTATATCTTTTGGATTTTTTTTTAGTAGGTTTTGGCTGTTAAGGTTGTTAGTTGTGTTAATCGCAATATGCAGATACATTTATATGGCAATATATATATATATATTTATATATAATATATACGTATAGCTATAGATACAAAGAAAACACCGATTTGGAATTTGTAGTTTATCTGTTCACTTTTTAAATGCACTTCGTTTAAACAACATGCAAGACACGACTTTAGTTGTTTTTGTTTTTTGTTTTTTGCTAACTTTTGTTTTGGTTGCGTTTTAAAAGTAGCTTTTTGCTTTTTACTCAGATATTAATAATCAGAGAACGCTTTATGACATGTACCCAGCAAAAATATATGGTAAATTTACGTATATCGAACATAATCCGTAAAGAATACATGTACACCATCTCTCACTGTAACACACAATCTCTCTCACACACACACAAACGCAAAACGATGGCAACTTAAATGCAAGTAAAACATAATTGAATATCGGGCGGTGGTTGGGGTGTGGCTAAAAGTAATAGTCTTGTAAATCATTTTGTCAATCGATTAATGCACTTAATGGACCAGACTAATTTGGGTCGAAGGTTGGACTTCTCTGAGGGTAGTCAGGATAGCTTTGTAATTTGAAATAAACATGTATCAAATCTACCTAAGCTGTAACTATTTATTTCAACTTAAAATTTAGTTGATTTCAAATTGACTTTACATCGATTAAACTATGAATGTGTTTTTAGATTCCTTTGGCGCTGGACTGTGATTACCCATTCCCTAGAGAAAGGCACTTTAATGAGGGGATTATGGAGGGTTAGCAGCAGCAACTGTGACCATCGGACATGGAATCGCGAATATAATTTCCCGACTAAGCACATTTATTCACACGGCATGCCGCATGTTTCCGGGGGAATAATTATATATAAATATATTGGAAAATGTTTTCATTTCACGTTTGCACCACCATTGGGGATAAAACCAAACGGATAAAAAAATTACAAAATAATTATAACAAAAATCGAAAATGTATAAATATGTATGACCATGTAAATCACACGAAACCAAAAACAGCAAAACAAAATCCAAATAAAAACGCCTAATCACCTGGCTGGCTGATCAGGAAAAGCAAAAAATATTTTAATTAAAGGCAATCAATTGAAAATATTGTTATGTAGCTTAAAGTTGTCGTTCTACTACTTCTTTTTTTCAACTAAAAAGACCATTAGCTAGATTCAAAAGTTGTTAGGCTAAAAAAAGGAGCGATTTTTGTTGCCATGAAATTGAAAATTGACGGGCAATCATAAATCTGCCTCTGGATATGGATAGCTCGGTGGCAGGAGGTGGAGCTATTAATTTTTGTTGAAAAGGGTTTTTCCTGCTCTGTCTGCAGCTCGCTCTGGTTTTGCGTTTATATGGTTCCGGGCCAAGAATGACCCAAACGATTGCAATTGGAGTTTTCAGGTGAGGCTAACAACAAAAAAAATGGCTGTCGTTTTACAAATATAAATTTTATTTATGGCCTTTCGGGTCCTTTGTTTTGATTTATTTGTTTATGTTTATGGTATGCCCGGCAATTTCTGCCAATTTAGCAATGCCATTTTGGGCATCCCTTGTCCAGTGGATGGCCATTACCCCTCCATCACGTCCATTCCAAGTGAAATTTGTGTAAATCAAAAGTTTCAGATGCGGGGCGATAAGATTAGCCCGAAAAAAGGTTCCCTACTCAAAGGAGTCTGAGGAAAATCCACCACTGTTTCATTTTTCAGTGAAAATGAAACCAGAAAGCTCTTCTAAATCATAATCAAAGCATTCTCCGTTATTTATTAACATTAATACTTAATAATTGGTTTTAATTTGTGCTGTATTTGCATGTGGTTTATGCTTTTAACGTTCTGTTAAATTGAAATGTGTTCAAAAGGCAACCAGCAGACGTCGTTTGCTTGCAAAATAAACTGACAAAAAGAACAAATAAAAAAAAAAAAAAAACCAATTCAGGCATTCACACATACTCACTCACTGACACTCATACACACAGGGTGAGACATATTGAGACAACACATATGCATACGCAAATATGTATTTATTTATTGATAAAGAAGCCCCCGTGGGGCAATAATTATTCAATGCCAAAAACAAATTCAGAGAAAATGAAACGAAAAAAATTTGTGGTTTTGGTGGTGGAACAAAGTAATACATATAAAAATTATATATATATTTGTCGCTTTTTGCCTGGTAAAACGGAAACCTCAAAAGAAAGAAATGACATCACAATAAAAAATAATCACAATCGTTCAAAATTATAATAAAAAAATAGTTGTGATGGAAGACACAAAAACGACGGGTACATGTCACTTACCAAATTTAACCACGCATTTGTGGTCAGAATCTGATTCTTTTCATCCTATAAGAGACGCAATCAATAATTGTTAATTCTTAGCCTGTTCACGTAACAAATAGCAGTCTTATGTCTTTGATTTCGATAGCGAATGGAGCCAAACTCCATACGAACTCTTCTCATATTTTCTCAGTTTTTTTTTTTTCTGAATTTTTCTTTATGATTTGATGCTTTTGAAAATGTTAGCTGGGCCAAAAGAAGGTCAGAATCCCCAGCGACCACTTACCACGTCGATGATCTGCTGCAGCGTCAGTCCAAACTTCACCTCCAGAGGTTCCGATTCATTGGCCACCGGTCGCTCCAGTGTATTATAGGTGGACAGCAGGTGATTTAGCAGGCGTTTTTCATGTGGTCCTTGACAGCTTTCTGCAAAAATACCAAAAACCACAAAATCAATGAGAGTGAAGAGTAGCGTGTAGAGAGCAGAAAACGTGTTGCAATTAAGTTGGGGATCATATTTGCCGCTGATTTATGGCACTTTCTGCCAAATTAAACTAATAACAGGGCTCACTTATTGGCAGTTGGGCCGAACGGCTGGCTCATTACGGGAAAAGCCATTAGAAAAATGCCATGTACTCTGGCAGCATGATGAGTTTTTGGCCGCCAGTTAATTGGTCAAAATCATTTCGGGACTCTAAATGAAACGTATTTTTCGCTCTTGCTCTGGGTATTTGTTAGAATTGTAGATGGACTAAAATGGATTGAATGTGCCAAATGAAAGCTAACAAATTGGAGTAGTTAAAGTAGTTAATACTCTCATTTTCAACCTGACTTTGGCATTATAATTAAGAAGCTCATTTTATAAAAGTTTACTACATTTATGAATTGCCTCCCAATAAAACCTATATCCTGTAACTTAACTATGGTTGCTGGTAAATAATATAAAGCCCAACCATTTAAGATACTTTGTCCTAAGACCTTGTATTATATTTCCATTTGAGTGCTCTTACATAGTTGCTTCACTGGCCTCCGGAAAATGACTTTGGCTCCCACACAATTTGGCCAGCCACCTCCGCAATTCTCTGGTTTTCGTCTGGCCTAGGTGGCAGCCATAAAATGTCATTAAGTGCCACTGTGTAGGAGCTCTCCTCCACAGTGAATGTAAGGTGGGTAGGGAGTGGTTGGTGGAGGCAGTGTCTCTGCTACATGGTACATTGTGTTAAAACACACCGTAAAATGGGCAATGGCAAATATTTGAGATGAGCGCAAAAAGTTTTTCGGAATTTACGAGGGGAATACGCTTTGACCAGCAGCAGCAGCAGTCGAGTTTCGTTTCCCCAGGA
The DNA here is from genome assembly GCF_018153835.1 of Drosophila eugracilis. NCBI lineage: Eukaryota > Metazoa > Arthropoda > Insecta > Diptera > Drosophilidae > Drosophila > Drosophila eugracilis. Next base: position 1,077,471 of record NW_024573311.1, on the reverse strand, counting down.
GCGATGATAAATTGACAACTCAATTGTGAAAACTATTTGCACGCCATTAGGCGAAAAGGCAGCAACAAGAGGTGTTACCAGAGTTGAACCAGGGGACAAATATTGACAGGGCAGCCGCAAAATTTGAGCCCAACAGTGTGTCAACTCATTCATGAATGCATTGGGTCTCCAGTCCAGTCTCCAGCCTCAGTGGTTTTGGCATGATTCCAAGCTGTTCGCATTCATGGTGGCAATCGAATCCATGTCGGAATTGCGTTTAAATTATGCAATCGGGACAGGAGCAGAATCCGTAGCAGAATCGAAACAGAATCAAAGGCAGAAGCAAGCCATCGCAGGCCATGAATTTGGCATGGCTGAGCCAACCACTTGGAACTGACCGCCGACCACTGACGAACTGACCGAACCCACAGGCTGTCAAGGTGAACGATTGTGTTTATTACACGAGCATTAATATGCAACGCAGAAGCAGAGGCAGATTAACAGATGACCAGGTTGCAAGTGTGTGGCACTGAAGTATTCGGTGCAAAATGGCCTTTGTTCTGGCGACAAGTGACATTGATAAGCAACTAACCTACATACTAACCAAGTGATTTTCTTATTAAAAGTAAACTGATAGTGAATAGATCATGGTTTGAGAGACCATTTTCCGATTGGTTTGATAGAAAGATGTTCAATTACATACTTCGACTGCTCTTGCTCAGAAGTTGAAAAAGAGAGGGAAACAGCAAGCACGCCAAAATTCGTGAGACCAGACCATCTCAATAAGAAATATCTTACATGCTAATACCATGCTAATATACCAAATTTTAATTAGTTATGTGGTCCATCAACAGTAAACATTTTAAGCTCCTTCTGACAGATTTTTATCAATTTTCCATCACTTAAATCATTTTGAAGTTCAATTTAAAGTTTAAAAAAAATGGAAATTGAATTCAAAGTTAATTGCTAAACTTATCTTTGTACACAAGATAAATGATTTTTTAAAAATAGAAATTTGATTAAAAAAAATGTTGAATTTTCTAATACGCACTGCTAAACTAAATTCAATTTGCTTAGCTTATATTTCATTAACAAAAATAACTAAGTCAGTCAGATATTATGATTTATGATGAATTAATGTTAATTGACGTCACGCAAAATTTATAATATTTTCGAGATATGTAATCAGTGTACTTGATTCCTTCCCTAACCCAGCTGCCCCATGAATGGCTATCACCAAAAACTAAGCTTTGAATTTTTGAATAGCAAAAGCTAACCCTTATCAGTTGCCTATTTAATACGTGAAGTCTGTGGCGGAGGCATTAGTTTTTTGACAACAATGGAGGGAATAGTGCGAAACTGCTGCCTGTTAATATTAATCGGCATTGCGGCTGGCTCCAGATTGCATAAATCCGATAGAAATCGTTCAGATATGGAGATCGCGAATTTCATGATAAGCAACATGAATTACAGTGGTAATCCCTGTGAGGACTTTCACAATTTTGCCGGTGGACGGTTCGCAGATCCACACAGTGAGAATAATCAATATCACCTACAAGACGTTATCAGACAAAAATACAACGATAAGCTGCAGTTCCTGTTCAATCTGCTGAAGGATCGAGTTTTCATCGACGAGGACTCTGTGGAGGAGAAGGTGTGGATCTACTACAACACCTGTCTCACGGCCCCAAAAAGCACTCGATCGCTGAGGCACTATTTGGAGCTGGTTCCGCCGGGTGAGAATCTAACATGGCCCCAATTCACACCTTACGGAAGTCAGTGGCCAAAAGGAAAAGTTTCAGTGGGTGGAGACCTTGGCAATCTTGCGCCGTTATGGAATGAAAAATCTGTTAATGTATTTGAATGCAGATTACGATAATTGGACAAGGGATAAATTCACTCTATTTATTTACAATCCCGACTTCACTAACGATAAAAATGTGTCTGAAATCCAGAATCTTCTGATCAGCACTGGAGTAAGCCCAGCTCGGGCCACTCCTCTTGCCCAGAGCATAATCGACTTAATCTCTGATCTTGAGGAAATAACAGATGAAAAGGATTTGCCACAGCAATTATACACCATAGAAGAGATCCGGAATCGAACTGGTATACAGCTGGGCAAGTACCTGGAGATTGCAGTTGGCCATCTTTTCGAGCCTAGTTACGAACTGAGCACAGGTGACATTAACTATCTTGAAGGCTTAATTGGAGTTCTTGAAAAGTACGACAGTGAAGTGGTGGCCAGTTATTTCATGGTTCAGTTCTCACTTTTTGTGAAAGATTTGGATGGCAGTGAGTCAGCAGGAGATGACTTTACCTGTGCCGAAGCTGTTGCAGTTCAAATGGAGTTGGCCACTGAGCTGCTGTACAGGAACTATTACATGGGTCAAGGAAAGCTGGAGAAGTACGACAAAGAGGTCCAGCGGATTTTTAGTGCTCTGCAGGAAACTTTAATAGCCAAAATTGAGGAGAATCACTTGAACTTCAGCAACGTGGAAGTCACTCATCTTCAGCAAAAAGTGCTTCCCATGAGGGTGCAAATTGGAACAATCCCTAGAAGTGGAAGCCCTCGCCGCTTTGTCACCAAATTCTACTACGATTTAAATTTTGATGCAGATTTGGATTACGCTAAGCAACAACTTAATGTGCTGGAACATCTAACGAAGAAGGAATTTGAGCAATTAAGTAAACCTGCTCCAAGGGGCAGTTCTTTCTATATTGTAGACTTCCATTCAAAAACGAAGGCTTGGCCCCAAAGGCTAAGTTTGGATACCATCGTTGTACCCTATGATGCTCTCCAGAAGCCGTTCTTTGGGCTAGCAGCTCACGACTCTTTCAAAATGAGTGAGATGGGATTCGTTTTAGCTCGCGAAATGATACAAATTTTCTGGCCAACCCTTATTAACTATGACAGCAATGGGATCTTCACAGAAACGTTAACGTCTTTCGAGGAAAACGAAGGCTATATCGACAGTTTGGCCTGTCTTAATAGAAGTTCTGAGTCGAAAGATCTCCAACAACGCTTAGATGACGTTGCGAGTTTGCAGCTGGTCTACGAAGCTTATTTCGGCGACAATTCAAATTTTAAAAAGAGTCACGAAGCGTTTAAAAATGTGTCCCTTCCAATGACCTTCCTGATTAGTTTCGCTGAGGTTTATTTGGGTGATGAAAAGTATATGAGCTTTACCACCACGGACTCCGACAAAACAACTGTTAACGAGGCGGTTAGCAATTTACCGGCTTTTGCTGAAGTTTTTAGGTGCCCAAAGTCCACACCACTTAACTTGGAGGAAACATGTAGATTTTTGTAGACCAAAAATGCAACTATTAAATACTTTAAACACTTTAAAAAATTCAATTTAATACTCAAATCTTTTGTCACAATAAAGCTAAAAAAAAATTCATTTTTGTTCTTGTGAATTCATGGAGGTCAAAAGTTTTTTCCCCTATCAAAAGGTCGCCACATGCTTGGCCTTACTGAAGAGCATGTGTGGATTAGTTGATTCGGAGCAATCAGATTTTTTAATCGTTGCCAAGCAACGAAATCAAATTAAACAAAACAAACAAATATAAACATATTATTTTTCGTAATTTCAAAAAAAAGGTTGTCTGGAAAACCCTTCGTTTATGATTCGTTGAAAAAATTTGTCGAAGGCAGCATTGCTTTGAGTCTATCAGGAGATTAATAGCTGAGACGATTAAGACACGAGAAATGCCGCCAATCAGTCGTATATTCAGCCAATCGGACATATTTAAAACCAAAAATTTCATTTAAATTAATGCAGTATGAGCCAGAGCCAATCCTTGAAGGACGCTAGAATTAAGCAGCATACTTCTAGGCGCATAGGGACCTCTTGCAAGTTGCTGTTTGCTTGTGTTTGGCTGTGTAAGTGAGTTACTATTAACTTATTTGAGCGATGTGTGTGTTGACCCAGTTTCAGTAGCTAGCTGGCTCTCGGGCCTGATCAATTTGGCCTTGAGCGTCGGTTACAACTTCTCCAGCTGCAGTTGTCCTTGCATTAAGTTGACATTTGATTTCTCCGGCCACCATTGTTGCCTTTTCCTACCCACTTTTGCCTCTGGGGTCGTCGTTTGCATGATTTAAAACTATTTAACTTGGTTTATTCGTAGTTTCTTTTTTGTTTTTAAACAATTTGGTCGTTTTGCATTTGGCACCTTGAATGCTAAGTGGTTTTTTCTTTTGTTCTAAACCCCCTTCTGTACCGATTCGCTGTGCTCGCTTTCAGTTGGTTTTTCAAAAATTTATGAGCACTTACTTTAACCTTGGTAGCAAAATGGGTGGCGTTCTCACAGAGAAATTCTTCATGCAATTGTGCGGGAGGGTTTTGGTAAATTGTTAATTACTATTGTGATGCATTGTGTGCCCCTTTTCCCAGTGGCTCTCTCGAATTCCTTGTGCGCTGCGCAACTGCGCCACCGTGCCGTATACGTGATTTTTGTGGGTAATTCAACATCAACCGTATCCCAGAAGCGTGCTGAGATTACTCTGCTGTTGTGAACGAAGTGGGAAAATGAACTCTTTCAACTGGCAGACATTATGACAAAACAAAAATCAACTTAATTCAATGAAAACTTCGGGGGCGGGTGGGGGTGGAACTTTCTCAAATGTTTAGCAATTCAAATGCTGAAAATCCGTAAATTGTTGTTTAAGTCAAGTTGCCACAGCCTGTCTGTTGTTGCCTCTCAACGACGCTTACCTAAGCAATGCAATTTATTAAACTAACTACTTAGGCATGCGAAAATAAGGCCCCCAGGAAAACACATAAAAATAATCTAACACACTCTCAAGGCGGCTCAGGCAGGCACTCTTCTGCCAAGAAGTGAACGAGGCAGAGGGCAGCTAGCAGCGGAGGAAGTGGAAGTGGATGGCAAGAGCTCGGAGAAGTAGCAGCTGGAGAACTCAAGTGGCAACACACACTTCAAGGCCCGACTCGACTTGGCTGCCAAAGAGATACTTTCAGCACGCCGTTCGACAGCATCACCAGGAGAAGCAACAACAACAACAACAACAGCAACAGCAACAGAAACGGCCACACCAACCAAATCAGTCACAATGGGAGATGCACTGCCTGAAAATGCAATTATAAACATCGACTTTAGTTGAGATTTTTCACTAAAACTAACTTAATTTTCAAATATAAAATTATTTTAAGGCCAAAATATTTGATTTTCCATCTTGCATTTCACTGCCACACCTTGTTCGATTTCTCTCAGTGCAGTCTGCTTTTTGCGACTTAATTGCAATGTGTGGGCCGCGCTCGGCCTTTGCATTATGCATGAACCGACACACGGCTCGTTATTATCATTTTGGAGCCGCTGCCTGCTTGGCGCTAATTGCAATTAAACAATAATGCAAGCGGCGGAGTGAAGAGATTCTTCGAGAGGGGGTCTTCTCGGACGAATTTTGAACAGAAATTTGCTTAGAAAAATATGTGTAACTGGCTTGTAATAATGTCGTTCACTTTCGCTTTCACTCGCTCTGTGCTTTGTTGCGATGGCAAAAGGCGTTTAATTAAATGTTAATAGCCAGCCCAGCGGGAAGGCAGCAGCAACAACAACAAAGGGAAGGCAATTAACGGATCTCGTTGCCATTCGCCGTCTTTGTTTATATGTATTTGCATATCATTAAGGCGGGAAAATAACTGAAAATGTTTTCCCTGCGAGTGCATTATCAACACTCGCCGGCGACATCTGACATCCTGGATGAGTGCCAAGACGCTGAAGTGTTTAATTGCCAACAGAAATTGTCTCACAACGAAGTTTGTCTAGGATAATGAGATCCTTTTTCGTACAAAGGGAACATCTCTCCTTTCTTTGCCGGAAAGGAAGAAAACAGATCAACCGAATTTCAATTGACCCTCTTCCCGTATCTCGGATAGCGCATTCTTGGTCTGCCCCCATTGCGTTTGTTCTAAGAGCCACTTAAGAGCCATAAAAAATCAACACCCAAAGAGCCCAATTTCATTACGCATAACATTTCGACCATCTTCGTTGCCATTTCCCACCAACAAGCAGACTAACACACACAGAAACAAAAAGATATTAAGACCTATTTCCATTTAGCTCTCAATGAGCTTGATGTGTTTTTCAATTTTTCGGGCATTTGGAGAACGAATCCAACTGGGATAGCCTCATGCCCACGACTCGCTTTCTCATATTAAATGCATATCGCAATGCGAATGTGTAAATTTTTGTGCCCTGGTGGGTAGATGAGTGAGGGCGGTTGGTTGGCCAGTTAGACGGCAAAGGGCGCCGCATCGCCATGCAGCATGTTTGTGTCACGTTCGCGACTTCATTTGAAATTCATGCATAATAAGCAGTCAAGTACAGGGATCCACACATACACATTCACGCCAACAACCCACCCATCCATGGCTGTGCATCACGAGGGTCGTCGGGTTGCCGGGTCGACAAGGGAATGGGAAAGCGAGTGGGCGTGGGTATGGGTAGGCTGAACTCCATTCGCTAGGCGGCTGCTGCATAAACAAGCATCCAATGTCGGAGCTAATTTTATTAAAAAGCATCGCCAGCAGCCAACAGCTAAGCTAAAAGGCAAGCAGCGAGAACACAGAGAGAGTTCCAGCACAGTGGATGCATAGCAACTTTCGGTACTGCAAAATCTATCCAATTACGATATTTTAAAAAGACCAAATGGTTTGCACTATATGCATATATATAGTAAATAAAATATATTGTTTTGGAAACAGAAACAGAATCTTTGAATTGAATCTTACCTCGAGCATACCTTTATAGTAGCCTCGGCACGTATAGTCCTCGTCCGGCAATCCATCTCGTATCTCGTTGGTGATGTATAGGGTTTAGTAGAGTAGTTCTTTAAACTCTGGCCTTTTTGAAGATATTGCATTTTGCAGTAAATTCAGTCAGGCATTAAGCCCCAACAAGTAGAATTGAGACGGCCTTCCCCGGCTGTGCTTGCAAGTTGGAATGAAATGGCTTGCAATCGATTGGAAATTTCAGAGATTTCATAGTCCATCAGCCGCATCGAATACGATTTTGGACCACTGTAAGTTTTGGCCTATTCAACCCCGTCAGTTGACTTTGGACATCCCGCTGTTGTGTAGTGCAGTTTACTGGACCAACTGAACCCAACTGATGGAGTGGCCGCAGTTGTAGTCCACGTCCACTCGCCCATCCCATGATGGTTCCACTTCGCCCAACTCGCCGACAGAACATAAAAATGCAGCTCTCGAGCATAAACAAACATAATGCGTGCCCTTCCCCACTGGGTTTTCTCTCGCAAAAATTTATGCGAAACGAAGTTAGGCGAACCGCTTAGCATATAGTACACGCACACACACACACAGGCCTGTTCGTCCTTGTTTTCCTCGATTCAGGACCCTAGCTCGGATTTTTTTTGCTCTACTCCCGGCTTCCATTTTAATTAGATACTCGTACATAAATTTTAAAGGATATTCTGTCGGGAGGGGTGGGCATGAAAGGTAGGCAGCTTTTTTCGATAGGTTCCTATATCCCTTTGTTAGTGACTTGTCATCGGCTAAGTTCTCTCATGTGGAAAAAGTAATGGAGCCCCTCTCCTTCGATGGTCGATGAGTTACATTATTAAATCGTAACTCAATTTTGACTATTGTTTGCAAACTGTTGATTTTCAGTTTTCTATTTGTAGTTAGAACTTTTCTACAACAAGAAGTAACTTTTTGGTAAGCAAAGAGTTGTAAATACAATTTTTGTAGCTTTTCAAAATTGAAAATGAGAGGAACATTTATTAGAATTTAAGTCTTGTAGTTTGCATTCCCTTATAAAGAGGACCTTCTAATTATCACGATAATTTGTAAATTTCAATTTAATCCCTGCTCCTGGTTTTCAGTAAGTGTCAACCTTGGTCAGCGGCTTAAATCATCAAAATTCCCCGTGGGCTTAGAACTCATACATGAAGGAAGGAGTGGCTCTTCAAAAACAAACAGCAGCCGCACGAGCACTTTAAATTTAATCGCACGATTTATGACGCACAATCTAACCGCTAATTTATAAGGCTTAAACCCCTACCAAGTCCCCCAAAGCCATGGCTGTACACACATCTAGATGTGGGAACTGTACGTACTTCTGCTCCCGCCACTGTCCACAAAACACTTTGCGCATTTCAAATGAATATTCCATCTCTCGACGTGTACGCAGATTTTTGAAATCGCTTGGATAGACAGGGAGAAAGCACAGGAAAGCAGGAAGAAGGGGGGGTTCTTTTATGAATTCGTGCGACTGTATGCGTGGCTAGATTTTGATCGCGGTTTCAGCGTTTGCGGCTCAGTCACTGGCAAATTCAATTTCAGCGCCAAAGCCACCGCCGACGCCGCCGCCGCCGACGCCGACGAGGACGACGATGATGGAGCCAGCGACTTGGTCATTAATTCAGCTGCGTGGTAACCACAAAATTAAATGTGCAAAATAATTTAAATTCGAGCTGGAAAATTGCCCCACCTCTCTACCTTTATGCTCTCTTGCTCTTTTTTTCAGTTGGTATTTAAATGGGTAAATTTACATTATTCACTATTTAAATTTTACCAACTCTGGCAGGGAGAATTGTAATTAACAATTGTTACTCCATTGTAAGCCTAATCTGGCTAAGTGCTTCACTTTTATTAATCGCATTCCGGTTCTCCGGAAATTTTTGATTTACTTTTGTGTTTTCCTTCTCCACTACTTTTACCCACGTTCAACTCTTAAATAATTTGGCACGAAGTCTCATTATCGTTTGCCAAAAGGGAAGCCCTTTCCTACTCTTCCTTGCCCTTACCATTGGAAAAGCTACCCAGCTAGGAAAAGTTATAAATTGCTACATAGTTTTCTGGTGTTTTCCCCCTTCTCACTAACTCTGCCTTTCGTCCTGCTGTTTGTTTGTGTGTGTATGTGTGCGTAACAAAATTAAATGTGCGCTAAGTAACGAGATATATGTATGTGTGTGTGTGTGTGTGTGAGGGCGTTGGTGTGGGCGAAGGGGCTGTCTAGTCTCAACATTTGGTAGGACAAATTAAAAGCACTCGGAGATTCCATTTTATGGCCCGGCACCAATGCGACGACGATGCTCTTGAAAAATTATGCATATGTTAGAAGTCAACGAGAAAGTCCATAAATTCACTAAAAAGATCCTAGAAGGAGTCGCAAAATGGGAATATATGCTCCTTTGTGTGTTGGTCTAGGAATGTCAGTAATGTTTGAAATTGATTCCGTTTTAGTTTTGTTACAACGGTTGAATGGCCCTTTATCTTTATGTAGCTATTCGTAGGAATATATAAGTGATCTGATTTGTATCCTTTGTTATCCTTTTAACGACTATTAAAATCAACAATTTTAGTTAGAACCTATTTGAAATTCGAAATCTTATCTTTTGGAATAACTTAAAAATCAAAAAGGGGACATTTTATGATTGCTTTAACTGTTAGATTAGCATATAGGGACCTAGCTTTAATTAATTTAGGAATTCTTTCCATTCGACTAGCTTAAACTTGTTTCATATTATCTAATCTAACTCCTAAGAAATCCCCCTTAACATTTTTAAGCAATTTAAGCGGAAATCTGTTGAATGGGCTTCCATAGAACTGAGATAGGCAAAGCAATGCGAAGCAAACCCAATCACATCCAATTGAGCACAATTTGTGCCCCATTCATGTTCAGTTCCACATCATCATCATCAGTGTCCCACCATCATTTCGGCGCAGTCACTAGGCAACTCATTAACGTTAGACCCACGCAAGGTCCTTTAACCCGAATGAAAGGAGAAAGTGCCGGCCTATCGATGGAACAAAGGCATCATCCTACCACCTGCAAAGGTCTACTCCTGCATCCTGCTCATTTTTTTTTTTTTTTGCAACCAGTCCTACAGAGATTATAATCTGGTACAAATGAGAAAATCCCAGCAAACCGACAGATTAAATTTGTATTCCACTTGTATTCCAAAGCGGATGTGGCCATGTGTGCAAAATTGAGTTCCCTCTTACAGATTATATGCCTTTCAGCCTATGTCTATGTCCTTCTGCGTGGGACTGTGGGATGGGGGCTAGCGGCATGGGAAGTGGTCATAGTTAGGTCCTCGAAAAGGGAATCTGTGTGGCACAGTGTTAGTTACTCTCCAAAAGAGCCTTCCATTATTAATGAGAAGACAACGCAAATTAAACACACACGCGATGGTGAGCTGGGGAGTCGCTTTTGGGGGTCGTAAAGTTAGCATCAAAGATTCATTGATATTGTAGGTCTTTGAACAAGTCTACCCCCGGCTTCCTTTCTCCTTCCGAAAACTACACTCCTGGATGGTTGGGGCCAAATGGTGGAATTTGTCCGAGTAATTTACGGAAAATGCCTGACTTTTGGTTAGCTGCCTGGCTTTTTGACTGCCTCTTAGTTAGCCAGAGGCCAAGGCAAATGTAATTTTGTGTAAAAATTTTCATGAATGGAATCGTTTTTCCCCCCTTCTTCCCCGCAAAATACAAGCGCTTCGAGCTTGTGTGTAACAATTGTGTGGCATATTTTTGGAGGTCATTTAAGTGAGTGAGTTAGTTAGTAGCTTAAATTGGAAAGGAAAATCCGAGAATTGTTCTCGTTTAGAAAGCGGAAACAGTAAGTAAGCGAGGCAATAGAAATGCTCTACTGGGTAAATTCCTGTGCGTCATGTTCTTAGAAAAAAAATTGGTATTTCCACTTACGCCAGGCCAACTTTCCCAAGGCAAATACATTTTACATGGCCTCCACATGACCACAAAAGACAGAGTAGTGCAGTACAGGTAGTAAATCTACCTTTTTTGTGGCTGACAGCTTAACGCCTCCAAATCATATTTCATTTTGGGGCCAGATCATTCGCACTACAATCTCCCTCAGTCATTTGTCTGTTCAACCAAATTACGAGCTCGGGAGAATCGGGATGGAAGAGTGCAGTTTTCTGTTGGGGAAATCGCTTTCGTAGTTGCAGCTTGATTAATGACACTGCCACAGCGCTTTCAATTGCACTCTCTGCGGTGCATGCCACAAATCTGAGATGAATTGCTCGATGGCACAGTGGTTTGGCTCGCATTCGTCACTCGAAATGTCGAAATATTAGGCTAGCTTTCGGCTGGATTCCCAACGACACCAACAGCTTGTTTTCCGGCTTTTCCAACAGGAAACACCAAATTCCGCTTCAAAATCGTAATAATATTCCGCATATATTTTTCTGCCACTTCTGCGCGTTGAAACTTCATTTGAATTACGATTTCCCCATTGGCAATTGCCAGGCAACTGTGGCACCTTGCAACGCGTTGCAACTGCGCTAAAATTGCATATATTTTCTATAAATTATATTGCCCAGCAGTGCCAAATGCAAACTAGGCTAAGAAAATGTTTCGACAAAGTTTGCATTTTCCTCCATAAATTTACGAGTCCCTCAGTCCTTTCGTTTCGTTTCGTTTCGTATCGGGCTAAATGAAATTGCACAGATTTGCACACACACAGCGGCCTCTCGCAAGGGTTTGCTCACTTTAATATTTATGAAAACAAAAGGCGTGTCACCCACGCCCCCTGTGTGTATGGTGTGTATGGTGTGTGTCTGTGTGTTTGTCATCCATTTATGCATGTTGTGTGCCTACATATTTGATGGATGTCAGCGAGGCGACGAGAATCAAGTTGAGTCCTGCCTTAAGAGCCCTTCATCATATTTTATGTGGCTTGGTTTTTCTCTTCTTTTTTTATGGGCTTTGGAAGACCAATCGTGGGAAAAGCTCCAGGCCAAGTGTCTCATTTGACGGGTGTAATTTAAACGTTACACGGAAATTAACACAAGTAAAAATCGGGCAATAAGACTGAAAGCCCATTCGAATGGGCCAGCGAGGCAGTCAGGCAGCTTGAAACCGAGCTACAGGCCGTTTGCGTCGCCAATAAATGTTCAAATGAGCAAAGTTATTTACAGTTGTTGCCGGAGCAGGAGCCACACAATTGTAGATCGTAAAACAGCTTAAATGATTGCCAGAATTGCTGAAGGGGTGAAAAAAGGAGGACTGTGTTAAGCCCTTTACTGCGTAGGCTGCGTCCAAAAATTCATCGTAAATAAGTGGGCAGAAATTCTATGGAAATTACGAGGGCTGCTTTACCCTTTCGTTGGACTTCTACCTATGATCTGAATATAACTCTTTTGGCAGCCCTCGCTCTCTTTCGCATCCAAAATATACGCGCTTTCTTTCTGTTTGCTCTCGCTGACGCTCGGCAATTACCGCCAAATGAGTCCGAAAAATAAATTCACATTAATTGTTCTTGTTGCTGTCCTTGTTGTTTCGGCTATTTGTTTTAAAGTTTCGACGCCTCATCCCCCTTCGCTATACACCAAAGCATTTAATTGCCCGCCCATGCGGCACTCGCTGTGCTCCATTCCGCTTACCGCAAAAGCGGCGCTTGGCAGGATTTAAGACCCGGCATGATGGACTAATGGTTGCCCAGTACCAAAGCTTGCCAGGGTGGACTTACCGGTTTGTTGGTGATGGATGGGTTATGAAGGCTTTAAGTATACGTAATTTAACAATTTTTATTACCCTCGAGGTTTAAGTACTATATCTCTGCAAGCTAACTACATTTATTTATTTTTTAAAGGATAGGTTGGTCATGGGATGGAGTCCTTCAAAATATATGAAATATAATTGGACTTTATAAGTTTTCAACATTTTTTCGACGGCTTATAGTTCTTAGGGCTGGACAATCTCAACTCTTCGATACACGGCTCTATTCGATATTAGTAGGGCTTCCAACTGATTTGCATATCGCTACATCGCAAAAATGTAGTACGTTACTACAATATATATGATTAATTCAAATGTGTATTTTACACTTAATGAATTAACAAAAACTTATGTGTGCATACAATCTAAGTTTTATTTAATAATAAATATAATAGATATTTAGGTTAAGGTTATGCTTTGTCACCTGATTTGGCGCGACTTTACAACTTTTTCAACTTTTTTTCGACGGCTTCTAGTTCTTAGTGCTGGACATTCTCAACGGGCTCTTTCGATACACGGCTCTATTCGATATTGGTAGGGACTGCCAACTGATTGGCATATCGCCTCCTCGCATCACGTACAAAACCATTTTAAAACCAATTTATCAACAGAGCTTCAGTTTAGTTCTTTAGTTTCTTTAAGTGACTTTTGTGGTTATTTAGTCTCAGGACTTTCGACTTAGCTTCTCGATCTGCAGTAAACCATTTAAAATGTACACTGGAAACAAGGCGAATTCTGGCTGTGTCCCAGCAATCTCAGAACCATTCGAAGCCACCATTCCGTGCTGGGTACCCAAAATGGCAAAAGGAACATTTGCGCGGCTTGTTGATTGTCGCGACACATTGCCCAAAAACGTGAGCCGACTGCCAGGCAGGAAGCGGCAAAAGCTGCAAAGGAAACAGGAAACCGAAACGCAGAGGGCGACATTTTTAGGTGGAGAAGGAGGAGGAGGTGCACCGGGAGGAGTAGCTCTGAATGTGTAGAGTAGAATCACAGAGTTCTACTAGTCCCTGGGTGAACAGAGGTGGCTGCATTTAAGTATTTCACTTACAGCTTTTATGGCAATTGGCGTGAAAATTGTAAAAATGCATTTTGCTGCCTCATTTTTCTTTTAGATTCCCCATCGACCCCGACCACTGTTGTTTTTTTTTTTTGCCAGTTCAGTTGACTAAATTGAGTTTCAATTGCCGACACATGGCCAGCCGGTACGTGGGGAATTCTCTCAATTGTTTTCTGTTTTGGGACACAATGGCTGGCTTTGCCATTATTTATGCATGGCCAGCTGTATGGGCTGCCAGGACACGCTCTAAATAATTGAGCAAACAGTGCTCCAGTGCTCTATTCCTGCTGCCATTTGTTGAATCCTTCTCAGTTCTGGCCAAATTGCCCGGTGTCGAAATGAGGACAATGACGTCGCCTTCAATGTCGTTTCACAAGCACCTCTGACAGCTCAAGAAGGAGTCAGCCTAAAGCACAATTCTATTTAATTAATTGCAATGCATTGGATTTTCCAGGTACTCCCCAGGTATTTTCCAAATGATTGTTGAAAGTTTAGAAGCCCGACTAATTCCAAGTTAATTCTTGGCATAGCTTAATGATCTTAGTGTATTATTATCCGTAAAGTTGAACCAACTTGAAGAATCTATTCGCTTTCTGCAGTCATTTTCCAGCTTTTATTGCGTTTTCATTGCTTTCTGCAGAAAATGTAAGCAGTATGAAAAACTATATATATTTTACTATAACTACTTTGTACTTTCACTGCTTTATAAAGCTAGGACATTAAGCAATATCTTTGATTAAACTAATCTTCTCATAGACTAGAAACTCATGCCTTTTCTAAAACTGCCGAAAATGTTTTTGTTTACGTAAAATCATTATCAACGCTTAGTCACCAGCTCATTAGTTTTGACTTTGAACTCTTTCTCTTGTTTTTTTAAATATTAATTTTTAATCGTTATCAAGCCCTCAAACAGAAGCTCTCCATGAACACAAGTTTAGTTCTAAAAAAATTGATAACATGAATTTCATAGATTAAATCTCTATACTGAAACCTCTAAGAAATTAAGAATTATAAGAAATCTTTTTCGACCAAGCTAATCTTATTCTTCTTGTGTACACTACTTAAGAAGTTTCCTAACTGCACTTTCTGTGGCTAGGAGCACCATCTGGTTTTGATCCCCACTTCATAAATGACAACGCTGCGTATGCGCATTTTGCCAGCACATGCAGTGGCACATTTATGACACCAAAGAAGACCAAAGAAAACAACGGAAGGCCATCAAACAAATGACTGCAAGAAAATGATTAACTCACTAGCAGAGCAGTGCTCTCACATAGCTCTGGCAGTGCCCTCTCGAATTTTCCTATTTTCCACATTTCCCCCGTCGCAATACCGACACGCACCAGATGCCATTTTGGAAAATGGCAAGGGATGGAGAATAGAGGAGTTGCCCAACCACGCAACAACTTTTTGCTGTCATTTTGAGTATATTTTTCATTTTTATGACGAAGAGATGAGTATTGTGCACTGGACTGGCCATTCATTCATTCATTTTGGCCAGCGTGCTGAGTTTGCTCCCATCTGGGAGACAGAGATTAATGAGAAGCCCCGCATTTTGTTAATTTTGACAACTTCTGCGTTGCTGACTGCGAACAGAGTGGTAAGGGCATTGAGATGTACCCGGCTGGTGGAATGGTGGGGCTGGCAGCTAAACAATATTTAATTGCCGCCCACCGCCCTGCCTCCAGTCGATCCACCTCTCATCTTCTTATCACAGTGGGCGCTCATTATGCTCGACGACATTTCGCATTTTGCCACTGTTGCTGTGGTTCATTAAACTTTTCAGTTTCATTTGTCATCCCAGATGTCGGGATGACGGGGGAGAAGGGGGCCAAGGAACTGGCTGGAGCATGCCAACAATTGAAATGTATTTGTCAGATAAAACTTTTGTGATGGCCGCGCTTCTAATTTAGTTGCAGATTACTCAAAGGTGGCAAATGACGCAAACTTCAAGCGCCATCAAATCTGTCAAAATGTCAGACGAACGAGTTGCCACAGGGGATGGGTGAGTTGAATGGGGAAAGCCAAACCTTTAATGTGCTAATTGTATCGTAAAAGGGTCTTCGATGCCTTGATTTGACTTGAAAGGCAAGGAACCTTTGTTGTAAGGTATATATCTACCTTCCCTTTCCTATTTACATAGCCTTCTTTTTCCCCTTATCAAAGGCTTACTATAAAATGTTTCTACTGATAATTCTCGTTCTACGTCGTCCCTTTAAAATGTTATCGCGAAAACTAAGCTTTGAGTAGCAAAAGCTTACCCCGACCTTATCAGTCGCCTATATAATAGGCGAATTCTGTTGCGGAGGCATTAGTTTTTCGACAACAATGGAGAGAATAGTGCGAAACTGCTGCCTGCTACTTTTGATTGGCATTGCGGCTGGATCTAGAGTAACTAGTTCCATTAATTCCAGTTCAGATAAGCGGTTCCTGAATTTTATAAAAGACAACCTCAATTATAGTGCGAATCCCTGCGAAGATTTCCAGAATTTCGCAGGCGGATGGTTTGCATACCCGAACAGTGAGAATGATCAATACCACCTACAACACCTTATCAGGCATTTGTACAACGATAGGCTGCAGTTCCTGTTCAATCTGCTGAAGGATGGTCATGTTTTCATCGACGAGGACTCTGTCGAGGAGAAGGTGTCGATCTACTACAACACCTGTCTCACGGCCCCGAAAAGCACTCGATCGCTGAGGCACTATTTGCAGCTGGTTCCGCCGGGTGAGAATCTCACATGGCCCCAATTCACACCTTACGGAAGTCAGTGGCAGAAGGAAAGGTTTCAGTGGCTGGAGACCTTGGCAATCTTGCGCCAATATGGAGTGAAAAATCTGCTGATTGACTTGTCACCAGTTTATGACGATTGGGCAAAGGATAAATTCACACTATTTATTTACAATCCCGACTTCACTATCGATAAAAATGTGTCTGAAATCCAGGATCTGCTGATCAGCACAGGAGTAAGCTCAATTCGGGCCACTCCTCTGGCCAGGAGCATACTCAACTTAAACTCCGATCTCGAGGAAATAACAGATAAAGGAGATTCGCGAAACCAGTTATACACCCTTGAGGAAATCCAGAATCGAACCGGTATACAGCTGGGCAAGTACCTGGAGATTGCGATTGGTCATTCCTTTGAGCCCAACTACGAGTTAGCCATAAGCGACATTAAGTATCTTGAGGGCTTAATTGGAGTTCTTGAAAAGTACGACAGTGAAGTGGTGGCCAGTTACCTCATGGTTCAGTTCTCACTTGTTGTGAAAGATTTGGATGGCAGTGAGTCAGAAGGAGATGACTTCACCTGTGCCGAAGCTGTTGCAGTTCAAATGGAGTTAGCCACTGAGCTGCTGTACAGGAACTATTACATGGGTCAAGGAAAGCTAGAGAAGTACGACAAAGAGGTCCAGCGGATTTTTAGTGCTCTGCAGGAAACTTTAATAACCAAAATAGAGGAGAATCACTTGAACTTCAGCAACGTGGAAGTCACTCATCTTCAGCAAAAAGTTCTTCCCATGAGAGTGCAAATTGGAACAATCCCTACAAACGGAAGCCCTCGCCGCTTTGTCACCAAATTCTACTACGATTTAAATTTGGATGCAGATTTGGATTTCGCTAAGCAACAACTTAATGTGCTGGAAACATCTAACGAGGAAGGCATTTGAGCAATTAAATAAGCCTGCCCCAAGAGGCAGTTCTTTCTTCATTGTAGGGGATTTCCTTTCAAAAGAGAAAGCTTTGCCCCAAATGCTAAGTTTTGAAACCATTTTTATACCCTATGATGCCCTCAAAGATCCGTTCTTTGCGCCTGAAGGTCATGACGTTTTTGAGATGAGTCTGATGGGATACAGTTTAGCTGCAGAAATGCTAAAAGTCTTCTGGCCAAAATTTATTTACTATGACAGCAATGGTATCTTCACTAAAACGTTGACGTCTTTCGACAACAAAGGTTATATCGAGAATTTAGCCTGCCTAAATCGAAGTTCTGAGTCAAAGGATCTCCAACAACGTTTAGATGACGTTGCAAGCTTGCAGTTGGTCTACGATACTTATTTCGGTGAAAATTCAAAGTTCCGCCAGACTCAGTCAGCGTTCACCAAGATGTCCGTAAAAAAGATATTCCTGCTTAATTTCGCTCAGAGTCTTTTGGGTGATGAAAAATATTTTACCTGGTCTAGAATTGACTCCCACAAAATAAGACTTCACGAAGCGGTTAGAAATTTACCTGCTTTTGCAGAGGTTTTTCACTGCCCGAAGTCTGCGCCTCTTAACCCAGAGGAAAAATGTAAATTGTGGTAGAAAAAAGATGTAACTTTTAAACACTTTCAAAAATATTAAAAAATGTAATTACATGTTCCATATTTTCGTCCCAATAAAGCTAATGAAAAATTCCATTTGTTATCAAAAAAGTGTTTGTTTTGGTAAATTAAGGTCAAGAGTTTTTCTCCAATGTCGCCAGATGCTTGGCCTTGGTGAGGGCACGCGTTAGAGTTAGGCTGATTAGTTGGGGCAATCAGTTTATTTAATTGTTGCCAAGCAACAAAAACAATTTTGAATATATTCCGAAAATTTAAAATATGTTCCCTTATTTAAACTCGCTCGCTTGTAGTATTTACTTTTTCCCTTTACTAGCACTTTTATCATCTCTACGGCTGGTGTTGCTTAATTTGTTGTTCCTTGTTGTTCGCAGCTCATTACCATGGCAATGCCAATTACCAGGACTGCAACGCGATTCCGAGTGCCGAGTACTGAGTGCTGAGTACCGAACCCGACTGGAGTATAATATCAGCACATTAACTGGTATATTTCTTAATTAAATTGATTGCCAGTCGCTCGAAACACTTTAATTCGAGGCGAAGACAGGCACACCCTTTCCATATATCTAGCTCTTTCGGTTTTCATTACTTGCACGCCTTTATGCATTTTAATTAAAGTTTATTATGCCCACGTCCTCACATCCGATCACAATGGGGAGCTTCAGCCATCACTTCAAGTGGGTTAAATGCCAAAAAAAAAAAAAAAAAAAAAATAGCAGCAGGAGAGGAGGAATAACTATTGTCCCGGAAATGCAAAGTTGCCCATTTCAACCTCCTGCCTTTAGCCAGCGTGACGAGTACGAAAAACGCTGGCCAAGTTGAACTTTTGTTAATGAAAATAATGCAATTACTGCTGAAACTGAGGAAAAGGATTTTGGGGAATGGGCCACAGTTGCAGGTCATGTGTGAACGTGTTTGTGGTTTAACCCCACCGACTGCCCAAAAAAAAAGGCAAACCAAAGAAGGAACAAATAGCCAGAACTTTTCAACTTGTCTGTCCGCCTGTCTATCTTGGCTCAACCGATCCGTTCTCATTCTAGTATAAAGACCGCCGCTGTTTGTTTAATGCAATTAAGCGAGGCGGAAGTAATTCTGCTTGAGCAGCCTCCTGACTGACTGCCGGGATAGTTGGGTTTTTCTTTTCAAATTCGGTTTTGGCGGAAGCAGTATTCGATTTCCATGAATCATCATGATGGCTAGGAAAACTATGTTATGGCAATAGAGCACTAACAAGCATTCTATTTATAAATAAATTTAAAGAATATGCAAAATATTCAGTTTATATTAATAAATCTGGTTTATACTTAAAGATGCAAAAGGGGCAAAATGTCTGTGGTAATATCAAGATAAATTGCATTTGCTACGAGAAAATTCTTTTTGTTTGCCAGAGTGAACTTAATAACTACTCGTATTTTAATATGGAATTACTGGAATATTTCTGGGATTTTAAGTTACTTGGCTTTAAGCCAGATCGTGTCGCATCTTGGTTTTTCCGTCTATTACACTCTCTCTTAAAAGGAATATAATAATGGGAAAAGCGGAAAAAGTTGTGCCTGCGCCCTTTGCAAACAATTTCCTTTTTTTTCTCCGCTTTATTTATTTAACTGTGCTCAAGTTTTAATTTCTTTTTTCTTCGGCTCGACATTGTTTCCGCTCTTCAGCGCACTAAGCATCACCACCCACCACCCACCGCCAACCGGCTACCGCCCACTTGCCTCAAGATGCTGTTGCGGTTTTGTTGCCACTTCTCTTTGTTCATTCTCCTGGCGGCGCATGTTAAAGTGGAACTGCAGCTGGAGAAGACGCCTTGATTTCCCACTGAATTTGATTACCGCCTTCATAATTATTGTCACGCCGTTTCGGTTGACGCCTGGCTTTGGCCTTTTGCCACGGCCCCTCTTGACATGTGGCAAGCAGTCCCGGCTCCAGGCCAGATTGCACTTGGTTGCAAGTGCTAAAAGTTGTCAGCATCGCAAAAACAAATAAACAAACAAATGGAGCGGAAAGGGGAGTGACATTCGAGGGAGGAATGGCCCGAGTGGCAGTATAAAAAGTAAAAGTTAAAAGTAAAGCGTCAACTACGGCCATATGTTAACAAAGTTTATGGAACTTTGTTGCTGCCACCAACACTGTGCAGTGCCACTACCTGTCCAAAAGGTAACACTTTTCAGCTGAACTATAGTCACAGATGAATCCATTGAGTCGCCCATAAGCCCCTCGTGATTAACCGACACCTCTTTGAGGTAACATTATACCTTTTCAGGTTATTTTCACTGGCGCTTGGCTCATAATTTAAATGGGCAAACCAAGCAATAATCCTTAATTGCTCATTTTGCTTAAGCATCTCTACACTGCTCGTCTCGTCCTCGTTCATGGCATAGCTACTGCCATTTAAAATGCCCAGCGCAAACAAAGTTTTCGAGGGGAAAGGCGTGTGAAACTTACTCAGCCCGGGTTTCGACGTCGGCCAGGTTTTCCATTATGCATGTGCCTGGTACACACAATTTTAGGCCTTTCAGCGGACGCCGCATGTGTATTTACTTTGCCTCCATCTAACCGAAGGGACAGGGCTAGGTCTGAAAAACGGGTAGAAAACTAAGGGGAACGATGTGGTGGTGTGGAAAAGTCGAGGTACTGCTGCAGGGGAAGGAAACTCTGCACAAAAGACGACAACGATGTCGACGGTCGACGGATGTTCACTTGCAATTCACGTGCAACGTGGCGTATGCAAAATATTTGCATTGATAAACAGCCACAGCCAACACGTGTGTGTGTTAGTGTTAGTGTGTGTGTGTGAGAGTAGGTTAGTCACCGTAAGTGTGTGCCCAGGGCTATTACCTTTTCATGGAAATACTCATAGTGGTTACTTCGTGGGTGGAAAATTCGAAACTCAAAATTACAGCCCATCATCTTCATTAAATAAATAATATTAATTAGTGAAAACCTTGGAATAAACCGAACATTTTCAATGGTAATTCGATAATGAATTTGCAAATATATTTATATTAATGGAAATATTTTCATATTTTAAAGCTTTAAGGGAAAGTTTTTATGATAACATCAAATTAGATTTCCACATATCTGGCTAAAAATCAGCAGATTAAGTTTTCAATTTCCATCATTAACAGGGGCAATGCAATATTTTCACAAAAGGGAAAATAAATAAAGCAAATAATATTGACCAATTAAAGCATTTTTTTGAATACTGAATTCTCTTTAAGTAATAAAAGCGTAAGGACCCCCTTCTTAGATTAAAGATTCCAATGCTCACAACAACACTTAATTTTATTGCACTTCAGCACGTCCCATAGACTGAGGGAAATGCAGGCAACCACTGTGCACGCCGACACTCGCAAACAGCGAACAGGTGAGGAGTAGATTCAGTAGGTGGGGGCAAGAGGAACTCATATGCCTCACAGCACTTAAAGTTTTTCATTTAAAGTTTTTGAAAGGTAGTAGTAGTAGTTCTCACCGGGCCCCATACCGACCCGCTCCTATGCAAAAGCTTATCGATTGGCATAGCGACACAGGCAGCGAGGGACCTCACCGTATGCAACGGAATTTTTATTATATCCTTTCAATGGCAGTTGCCATTGAGCGAGTTCTCAGCCAACAGCGACCCTGTCCTATCAGCCCCCCCCTAAGCCACATACCCCATAACCCTAACCAAGTCAGAGAACTAAAGGTTAGGGCCACCACAACCACAATTTATTGATTAATATTAACTGCCCTCGACAAGATGAAATTTGTGCTAATAAAAAGCAAACGCGACCTTGCCACAACTATGGAGAAGGAAGAAGGGCTGCAAAGGATGTGCTCTTTAATTGCGCAATTGGGCGTAAACTGCCAGATTGACTCATTGACAGACTAAGGAGGAGGAAGCAGTCGACACTGTTTTTGTTTTTCTTCATTTCATTTTTTTTTGTTTTTTTTTTATGGTAAGTGCACTGGCACTGGCACTGGCAGTGGCACTGGAGACGATGACGATGATGCACTTCATTGAGCAAAAATGCAAACAGCCAGCGAAAAAGGAATAAACAAGGAAAATCGAAAACGGGATAAAACCCATGCGATGGAGGTGCACTCAAGCCTGAGCAAACATATTTGGCACAGTCTATTTGTGTATTCTGAAGATGCCCGTAAGAGATATGCCACACACTCACCAATATTCCTTTTTTGGGAAAACAAACTGACTTGGCGAATCGTCTCGACCTAGCACTTGGAACCAATTAACAAAATATTCGATGCACAGAAAGAAGGACAAACAGTTTTCGCTTTGGGTTTTCTCTAATTTCGATTGATATTGCAGATATCTAAGATGGCAATGTTGTGTCAGCACTTTCGACAGCTTTCAGACTTTTATGGTATCTAGAAAACTGCATCTTGTTTGCCAACTTCAAAAACCCAAAAACCTATCCCACATAAAACATTGGATGCTTTGGCATTCAAGGGAGCGAAGGTGTAAAGCCAGCAAGTTGCTTTCAAAAACAGAAATTTCATGAGAGAGAGAAAAGTTTTAAATTCGAAATGACAGCACTGAACAAAATATGAAATTTGAGTAGCAAATAACAATTCTGTAATCCTTATTCTTTCTACCATTCATTCATTTTTACATCTTAGAAATGTTCATGACAAATAATAATAATTTAAGTTTTCGTTTCTGAGCAACAAAAGAAAATACTCTGATTGCCCCAAATCAACTAATCGAAAAATCCAAAACTATATCGCGTGTGAGGGGCACACCCAAGGCCAAGCATCTGGCGATTTTCTGATAGGAGAAAAAACTCTTGACCTTAATTTACCAAAACAAACACTTTTTTGATAACAAATGGAATTTTCCATTAGCTTTATGGTGACGAAAAAATGGAATATGAAATTACATTTTTTAATATTTTTGAAAGTGTTTAAAAGTTACATCTGTTTTCTACCACAATTTACATTTTTCCTCTGGGTTAAGAGGCGCGGACTTCGGGCAGTGAAAGACCTCTGCAAAAGCAGGTAAATTTCTCACCGCTTCGTGAAGTCTTATTTTGTGGGAGTCAATTCTAGACCAGGTCAAATGTTTTTCATCACCCAAAAAATTCTGGGCGAAATTAAGCAGGAATATCTGTTTTACGGACATCTTGGTGAACGCTGACTGAGACTGGCGGTACTTTGAATTTTCACCGAAATAGGCATCGTAAATAAGCTGCAAGCTTGCAACGTCATCTAAACGTTGTTGGAGATCCTTTGACTCAGAACTTCGATTTAGGCAGGCTAAATTCTCGATATAACCTTCGTTGTCGAAAGACGTCAACGTTTTAGTGAAGATACCATTGCTGTCATAGTAAATAAATTTTGGCCAGAAGGCTCTTAGCATTTCTGCAGCTAAACTGTATCCCATCAGACTCATCTCAAACACGTCATGACTTTCAGGCGCAAAGAACGGCTCTTTGAGGACATCATAGGGTACAAAAATGGTATCAAAACTTAGCATTTTGGGCCAAGCTTTCTCTTTTGAAAGGAAATCCCCTACAATAAAGAAAGAACTGCCTCTTGGAACAGGCTTATTTAATTGCTCAAATTCCTTCGTCGTTAGATGTTCCAGCACATTAAGTTGTTGCTTAGCGAAATCCAAATCTGCATCCAAATTTAAATCGTTGTAGAACTTGGTGACAAAGCGCCGAGGGCTTCCATTTCTAGGGATTGTTCCAATTTGCACCCTCATGGGAAGAACTTTTTGCTGAAGATGAGTGACTTCCACGTTGCTGAAGTTCAAGTGATTCTCCTCAATTTTGGTTATTAAAGTTTCCTTGAGAGCACTAAAAATCCGCTGGACCTCTTTGTCGTACTTCTCCAGCTTTCCTTGACCCATGTAATAGTTCCTGTACAGCAGCTCAGAGGCCAACTCCATTTGAACTGCAACAGCTTCGGCACAGGCGAAGTCATCTCCTTCTGACTCACTGCCATCCAAATCTTGTACAACAACTGAGAACTGAACCATGAAATAACTGGCCACCACTTCACTGTCGTACTTTTCAAGAACACCAATTAAGCCCTCAAGATACTTAATGTCGCTTATGGCTAACTCGTAGCTGGGCTCAAAGGAATGACCAATCGCAATCTCCAGGTACTTGCCCAGCTGTATACCGGTTCGATTCTGGATTTCCTCAAGGGTGTATAACTGGTTTGGCAAATCTCCTTTATCTGTTATTTCCTCAAGATCGGAGTTTAAGTTGAGAATGCTCCTGGCCAGAAGAGTGGACCGAGCTGGGCTTATTCCAGTGCTGATCAGCAGATCATGGATTTCAGACACATTTTTATCGATAGTAAAGTTGGGATTGTAAATAAATAGAGTGAATTTATCCCTTGTCCAATCGTCATAATCTACTGACAAATCTATCAACAGATTTGTCTTTCCATAACGGCGCAAGATTGCCAAGGTCTCCAGCCACTGAAATTTTTCCTTTGGCCACTGACTTCCGTAAGGTGTGAATTGGGGCCATGTGAGATTCTCACCCGGCGGAACCAGCTCCAAATAGTGCCTCAGCGATCGAGTGCTTTTTGGGGCCGTGAGACAGGTGTTGTAGTAGATCCACACCTTCTCCTCCACAGAGTCCTCGTCGATGAAAACTCGATCCTTCAGCAGATTGAACAGGAACTGCAGCTTGTCATTGTACTTTTGCCTGATAACGTCTTGTATGTGATCTTGATCATCCTCAATGTGCGAGTCTGCAAACCATCCGCCTGCGAAATTCTGGAAATCCTCGCAGGGATTAGCACTTTTATTCCAGTTGCCGTTTATGAAATCTAGGATCGGTTTATTTCGATTGGAACCATTGGAATTATGTGTTCTAGATCCAGCCGCAATGCCGATCAATATTAACAGGCAGCAAGTCCGCACTATTCCTTCCATTGTTGTCGAATTACTAATGCCTTCGACACAGATTTCGCTTGTTATATAGGCGACTGATAACTATATATAGCACATATGGTATCTTAAACAAACCCAGACCGCTCGCAGGAGGTCATATTTCGGGTTGCTTGTATTTAGGTAGGCCCAGGTGGCGGATGTACTTATAGATAGACAAATGCAGTACATAGATGCAAAAATTTAGTACCTGACATATGCATCTTATCTATGTACGAGTATATACTTTTTCGTGTGTTCTTTCTGAACACACGTTATAGTGGAGGGCCGCGACTCATTACTCTACCAGAAATCGATGCCTAGATTTAGGTCACTGATTTTTCAAGTTGATATTTCAAACTAAATTTTATTCGTTCAAATCCTATCTTAAATAGCTAACATGAGAATGTACATTATTGATCTTAGTTCTAGACCCACGCATCGGACAGTTCCCGATCGTGGGTAATACTCTAAGTGCGATAAGGGAGCACACATTTACTCCGATAGCACATATGGTATCTTAAACAAACCCAGACCGCTCGCAGGAGGTCATATTTCGGGTTGCTTGTATTTAGGTAGGCCCAAGTGGCGGATGTAGGTAGACCCAAGTGGCGGATGTACTTATAGATAGACAAATGCAGTACATAGATGCAAAAATTTAGTACCTGACATATGCATCTTATCTATGTATATACTTTTTCGTGTGTTCTTTCTGAACACACGTTATAGTGGAGGGCCGCGACTCATTACTCTACCAGAAATCGATGCCTAGATTTAGGTCACTGATTTTTCAAGTTGATATTTCAAACTAAATTTTATTCGTTCAAATCCTATCTTAAATAGCTAACATGAGAATGTACATTATTGATCTTAGTTCTAGACCCACGCATCGGACAGTTCCCGATCGTGGGTAATACTCTAAGTGCGATAAGGGAGCACACATTTACTCCGATAGCACATATGGTATCTTAAACAAACCCAGACCGCTCGCAGGAGGTCATATTTCGGGTTGCTTGTATTTAGGTAGGCCCAAGTGGCGGATGTACTTATAGATAGACAAATGCAGTACATAGATGCAAAAATTTAGTACCTGACATATGCATCTTATCTATGTATATACTTTTTCGTGTGTTCTTTCTGAACACACGTTATAGTGGAGGGCCGTGACTCATTACTCTACCAGAAATCGATGCCTAGATTTAGGTCACTGATTTTTCAATAAATTTTAAATAATCTTTCGTTTTGTTACACAAAACAGATCACTTCTACTTCAGAGTTTCAGAGAAGGCTAGGAAATGGTAGAAAATGCACATGCTCAGCTGCAAGAAGTTGGAAAACTCTTTATTTTTCGAAAGAAAATGCGGCAGGGGAAAACAATTTAATGATGTTGTAGGAAGCTGTCTTCCATCGTCTTGGCCAAGAGACCGTTGTGCATGTGAAGGGACGGCAGCTGCACTCAAACTGATTTTGAGCTGGTCAACGTCGGGCCACAGCACTCGGACTTAATTATGACAGCAGATGATGCGGGGTTGGGAGTGAAGTGAACTCGACTGGACTGCTGGTGGAAAAAATGTGGTATAACTTTCAGAGCTTTGCCTATTTACTGAACTTTGTGGAGCCAACGGCTGACATCTGGCTAGAGCTATTGTTGTTGGTCAGTCTTAATTAAACGTAATTAAAAAGTTAGCTACGACACGCATTTGTTAACGTGCAGCAGAAACATTTTCGCCTGCATCGTTTTCACCACTCTCTCCTTGCCTTTTTCATAGCCGAAAAAGTTGTTGGCCAAGTCAAAACCTTTTTGCGCTCCCTTATTTTTTTTATGACTTGTCTGCCTTTGCCCCTTTTACGGTCACTTCGAGGCAAAAATTTTTGCGCATAATTAGACAAAGTTTTGAGCTTTTCTGCCGGAAAGTTTTCGTGGCCGCAAATGTGCGAGAAAAAGTTCTGTGGCGAAGTCATACAAGGATATGCTGGCTAACAGATTTCTGGCCACATAGTGGGCGGTCTGGGCCCGAAAGACTAGAAAAGGTACTTAAAATGGACTAAAAGTAACTATGGTAAAGTATAAGACAAAAGTACCATTAAAGGGGATAGTGAGGGGTGCGATGTTTAAGTATTTTATGGCTCTAAATGTGGGCAATTATTTAACCACGTGAGCTTATTAGAAAGAAAAAGGAAAATAGTGAGTTTTGTCATTCGATATTTGAGTGTTTTCATTGTATCGCAATTTGCAAAGGCAGCTCTTAGGAGGATGGCACTCTTAGTTGATTGGGCATTAGGAATTGATCTCTACTTTTATGGCCTTGTTTACTCGCCTCGGCCAGTGTTAGTTTATGGCAAATGAAAATATATAGAAGCGGACATAAACGCATATAGATTTATATGGTTATTCCCCTATCACGATACCGCCATCCACACCTGACTCCCCTCGCTGGGGTTGGAGTTCTGTTTATTGCTTTTATTTTTCTCGATTTCATTTTTGTTATGGCTCGTAAATATTTTATGTTCTCACATTTTTTTTTTGTTCGGACCAAAGTTGGGTTTTTTTGCAAGCTCTTGCCGTCTCAACGGTGCTGTTGCTGACTTTGATGCCTTCACTTAGCATCAAGCCAAGTGTCAACACAATTTGGCTTCAACCTTAATTGATGGCCATAATGCACACAACTCTTCCTCTCGCCCGCTCTGCCTGGCTGACAATGAATTTAATGCCTGGCAACATGTTCGTGGGAAAAATTCAGCCAGGCATAGATATATTCCGCTGTCATTTTTAACACCTCTTCTGGCCCCGCACTTCAATTACTGTAATGAGAAGGAGGTAGGGTGTAAGGGGTAAGAGTGGTTCAGGGAAGGTGGACGAGCTGGGTGTAGCGTGCAACATGCCGCAAAAGTCTTAAGTGCCTCGGGCGGCAGCTTCGTTGTCGACACTTTGATGGCACTCGACTGCCAAGGGCTCCATCTCGCATCCACATGCACACTCGCAAGCACCCTCATGCACGTAGTAATACACTACATAGAACAGACGAGGTCAAATTAATAGCACTCGTATGTCCACCTACAAATGCTAATGTCTAGCTTATAGAAAGATGACGGGATTCTTTATAGTTAAAATCTCTTCAAGTTTTTCATCAAAAACTGATAGCAACATAACCTGAGAATCTGTCATTAGAAAACTTCAGCAACTGAAAGTTTAAGCTGTTTAGTTTTATGTTTTGAGTTAGAGGAAAACTAAGTTTAATGAATGCTTTTAAAAATTTAGTAACTTATACATTTATGTCACTAAAATAGCTAAATTTGAAAAGTTTTCTTGAGGACTGCCTTGACAAGAATACATCATATTAATAAGCAAATTATAATAAGAAAGAAAGTTCTAATATTTCCAACACAATTGTAATTTATTTTCGACTAAAATTTTGTGTATCGTTCTTTTTTGAGCCGCACACGTGTTAAGGTATTTTTGCGTTCTTTGCGAGTCGTCGACACTTGACGCCCGTTTTGGGTGAAGGTCATTTTAATTTGTCCTCAGCCTGAACCCTTCCCCTTGAAAAGGCGCCTTCAAAGGAAAGGAGCCTTTAAAGCCTTGCCAAATTGTTTGCCCAAGAAATTAAAACAATCAACCAACCAATGTCAGAGCAATGTCTCTGGTTCTCCCTTCTCTCATCCCCTTGCATTTTTTGCTCGCTCTAATCCTTTGAAAGGCTGCCGAATGGCAAAATGGCGAAGGAAAATGGTAAAAGCAAACTGCGAATCCAAGCTGAAAATGTGTCAAGGTCCGCGGATTTGAATTTAAAAGCGAGCCCTTGCCAACGTCCTTATCCCGGGTTAAGTAAGTGCGCGCCTGAGCCTCCCCACTTCACCCGTAAAACAGACATAAAACGAGCGAAAGTGTGGGGGTAGCCTAAGCCCGCGAATTGCAGCGCGGACGTATTTAATTTTATTCTCAAGTCCCACTGGGACCCCAGCTGGAAAAAAAGGTCAAATGACCAAAATGTTGTTGATGTTGGGACAAGTTCAAAGACCAACTGAACAGCGGTTAGGGCATAGAGCAAAGGAGCACTAATATAACAATAGGGCCTGGCAAAGTTAAAAATTCACAGCCGAGTAAATCCAAATAATGATTGAGCTCAACTTTATACACATCTGCAGATACTTTCAATTATAGGGCGTATTAAAGAAGTAATATAGCTGAGAAGCTTCTTGACTTGTAACCACATGAATTTTGATTTGGATTTTGACGCCCACATGACGTATGAGCAATGTGCATTCACTTGCAGCTGGATTGCTCATACGCCACGTGGTGATTGCGTGTCGGCAAATCACACGTCAACTGCTTGCTGACTCTGACATTGGCTATAGTCGAATGGGTTAGCTTATACATATTTTTGGGCTAATTTATGCATTGGTCCAGAGACTACATACATTACACATACGTCACGTGGATCAGAGAAACTTCCTCCTGTGTGCTGGCTTTTGGTCTCTCCTCATAAATCCCTCACGTTAGCAACTTTCGGGCCATCTTATGGTCACTTTATTGCCATAATAACACATCTTTACTTGGGCCACGTAGTTACATTTAAAAGGGTTGCAATTGCGGTAGTTCTGCCTCGGGCTGTTCATGATTTATGCGTGTGTGTGTGTGTGTGTGTGTACGTGTATGTGTGCAATAAAATGTCTTGTCAACATTTCATAACTCACTTTGTATGCCTCCGCCTCCTCTGATGCTCTCTGCAGGATTCACACTACTGCTTTTGCCCCTCCTCCTCCGCCTCCATCTCCTTTGGCGCCCTTCTGTTTGTGCATGACCAACACAATGGCGGATGGCCCAGACTTTAGCGCTGGTGAGGGTGCACGTATCCCTGTGTGATGGTGTGTGTGACTGGCGGTAAACAGACACGCACAGTCGTGTCTGACTGTCTGTTTGCCAGCCTCTTTCTCACTCATTTGTTACTGGTCTCGTAATAAAGCATTTCTCATATAGTTTGGCACTGATAATGCGGCCGCCTGTCTGCCTTTTACCTCGCCGCCCATCACGATAAAGATAATGATGATGACTATAGTGACGGTGACGTTAACTTTTTAAATGATAAATAACTCGATTCCGAGTTGTCAGACTAAAGCCAGAGAGACATGTGTTAATCAAAGATATAGCCATGATTGAAGCAAAACGTATTCAATGGCATAACAAGCTTGAGCAAATTCGATTTCAAATTTAATTCCGTTTCATTCCATTCGAGCTGGAGGAAATAGAAATTGATTTTTGAAAACACTTTCCTTTCCTTCCGTTGAGCGCATTCAAATTAGCTTCAACTTTGTGTGTTTTCAATTATTTCAAGTACCCAGGAGGCGAGTTCTAAAATACAAAAAAAAAAAAAAAAAAACCAAAGAAAACGAGAGACAGGGAGGAAATCGACACAATTGATTAAATTTTACTGTCGTCAGAGGAGGAGCTTGCCCTGCTTTGTGCCCCGATTTTGGCCATAACTTTTTACCTTTTCACCATGTTTTGCTATTTTCCGCTTTCACTTCTGGGAACCCCCATCTTGTCCCGCGTCTCGGCGTCTTGTTTTATGCTTTGCTGCATGTAATTTTACACCAAGCACCATCAAATGGCAATTTTTACGTTTATCTCAAATGACATTTATGTTTCCCAATGGTTACATTTTATATCAAATTGAAATTGCACAAACAAACACTTTTTGCCTGTCTCTCTCTCACTCTCTGTTTTTAATTTTTCTGTTTTCCTTTTTGGGGGGCAGTTTTGAATTCGGTAGACGGTCTGGGAAATGGCAAAGTGAATTTTTAATGGCATTTTGATAAGTGTCTCGGCCAGTCTCTGTTTGTCGAGCTTGCCAAATGAAAACGGCAAATATGTTGATTACAGTTTTCTGAGAACTCTCTGGGAATATCCTGCAATCATTTAAGTTGCAAATGCAACATTTTTGTTTGTTTACCTTTTACTGGAGTCAAAAGCTTTTGGTGAACCAAAATGCATACGAGGTCGAGCAAAGATTATTACATTTTCTCTGCTTTACAATATACAAAAGTCATAAGGAAAATATGAACCTGAATTTGTTACTAAGAAGGAACTGAGAGAGGGAAAAGCAAAACTACAAAAAACCTAAAATCAAAAATCGTATTAAATAAGCATATTTTTGTGCCAAAAAGTTCGATCTGAAAATACACATTTTTTTATTTTCGATTTATTTATTTTAAAGAGCTTAAAGAGTAGCCAAAACTTTATATTTGTTTTGTCAGCTGCATTTTGATAGTGAGTGCACTCAACACCCACAGCCATAACGTTATTTTCACGACTAGCCATAAATGCTATCAGTGATTTCCTTGCAATACCCACCAAAACTGCTTTTTTACACCGCTAATAGAATGCAAATAACATTCTAACGGCTTTTGGTGGCCGAAAAACATAAAAACCCAACCGAAATTGGAAGCGTATTTCATTTTTTTTAGGGGATTCGATTTAAAATGGAATAAATATATATTTAAATAGATATACAGTGTGCATATATCGTGTCCCAATGGCAATGGCCATATATCATCTGGCATATTTGTATGTTCCAATATAAATATAACCTAAGGCTGAGTTCTGGTCAACAATGCCGCGCAATGCAAACAATGTCACTTCAAAATGTCACACAAATCAACGGGGTCCCGTCTCCCCAAAAAACGACGGCATGTGCCATCGATCAAAGCGCATTCCCTTTGGATCCGGGCCAGAAACGCATTTGGTGGCGTATACTCGTAGTCGTATGTACGTAAAAATATCATTCAATTGTCAGCACTATAAATGTGTGATCATAAATCATGCAGAGGCACCCACACGCACCCAACCAATGGGAATGGGGGGCGGTGGGGAAATAACTAAAAATAATACAAAACAATAAAGGCAAAACGGGGGGAGTGGGGGAAGAAAATAAGTAAGTAAAAAGGTAAAACCCAAAGACGGCAGGCGAAGGCAATAAGAAACCGTGGAGATGGCAAAAGGGCTAAAGGACCGCAACATTGCGAAGGCGAAGGAGATGCCTTTGGTCCTTGGCGCCAAAGAGGGCGACGCCAGGACCCACGCACGCCTGCATGCGTATGGGTGGTGTGGTGAGTTAATAATTTATATATTTATGCCGCTGAAGCGTAAAACGAAGTTGAAAAACCAAAGCCAAAACCAACAAAGGAATAATACAATAAAAAATACACATAATAAAAGAGCTGCGAATGGTGGCAGGAGCAGCAGGGAGTCCGATGTCGGATGTTGGAAGGAGCATAAGAACAATCCCTCCATAAGCCACAGCCTCACTCCAACCCTTACCCACTTACCCCAGTTGGAAAGCATAAGCATAAGAAATTGGCGACAGAAACCGAAACGAGTTTTCTTCGCTCGCAGTTTCCCACACCTGAGTGCCAGAATTTCAGGATCAAATGTTGGCGTAAAAAACCACAACGAAATGGTTAAGGACTTTTCGTCAAATACAAAAACATTGAAAAGTAGTTTAAAGTACATACTTAAATATTTTTATAAAAAGAAAGCCAAAACAAGTGGATTTTATTCAGCAAACATTTTACATTTTTGGCTAAATTAGGTAACTGAGGTAGGAACTAGGAAAATGCAATGCTCACATAATTTATTTTCATTTTCGAAAACAAGAAATCAAGGAACATGCAACCACATCGAATTAATCAGGGTCCACCACCATTTGTTTTCTGATGCTCGCTGACCTTATCCCTTTCATTCTGATTTTGTGGGATTGAGTGCAGCTCTGCAGCTGTGGGAAATGCAACATCGTGTGCAGGACCTGCACCGAACCCGATGCATAATTAATGTTGACATACACAGTGGAGGAGTGCAACGCCAAGGCTAATTCGGTGTAGGCGCATGCATTTGGCGCATAAATCACCTTGAAGGACCACCCGAGGACTAGAGGACGAGATGGCCAACTAAGAGCTGAAGCTGCTATTGTTTTTAAGCAACTTTCTAATTGCCACTTTAGCTGGCAACACGAGGGCGAGTGAGTGTATGCGTGTGTGTGTGTGTGTTTAGCTGCTCATTCATTAAATACAAACTGCCAGCAGGCTGGGAAGGAGCAGCCGGCAACATCCTTGCCTTGCCTTCCTTGCCTTTCCTCTAACGACAAACAATGAAAGCAAACGGCATGGCAAAACAAGAACATCATCAACAAGAGGGTAGAAAAGCATAGGACAAAAGTGCAGAATTGCGAAAATCTCCGGCACGGAAACTGGTATACCCTGCTAAGGAGCCAGAACGGATAATGGCCGTGCAACCCATGGCCATTAAGTTGTGATTAGGTTTTCGTCGACAACATTTTGATCAAAATTATAATAATCTACCCCCACTTATGGTATAACATTTTCCCTATGCTTTTTGCCCTAATCCATTCAGAGCGGAAGTGACCGGGTCCCGAGAGGAAAATGTGAAAAGTGCGAGAACACACTTAAAAATTTCTCAAGTATACCTAACGGACATCATTTTGTACAACTCATTATATATGTACAACAAACTCACACACATGCAGGACTGTTAGCTCATTTCTATTGTTTGCCGCAGTCTGCAGTTCAGCTCTTCCCTTCCCAACGGGCATTTCGAAACCCTCGTACCTCCTACCTCCTACCTTCCATCGTCCTTCCGCTGACAGCAGAGACGCGTTGTCGTTGTCCTTCCTGTGCTTTCCCCTGCAGCTACAGCCGCCAAACAACAACAAAAGGAGCAACGAGAGCAACAACAATTGCAACTAAATAGCCCACTGCTGCCGCTCATTGTTGTTTCTGTTTGTCTTTTCGGCCCAAGTTGCCAAAGTTGAGCGTGAACATTTTATTAATATATATATATATATTATGTATATAGATATATATGCAACATGTACTGAACACAGAACGAGAGAAAGGGAGGTGGTGGATGAGATTTTTCATTTTGAAAATGCTTCAAACTAGCAAAATGTTCGCTCTTTTGCTCCTTGCTGGGTCCAAGGGCAGCTTTATCATATTTTATGAGACGAGATGAGAGCGTGGGCGTGGGTGTTAGTGGGTGTGGGCGTGGCCTGACCTGAGCCAAGCCAAAAGCTGAAGCACTTTCACTCTTACGCAAAAAGTTCAAGGACTTTTTAGCATTTATAAAGCAATTAAAATTTAAATGAACAATTTTCGGGCGCTTCGGTCCCAAACAAATTGTGACATGAAAGTCGTAAAATATTTATGAATCATGCAAAGGACCCAG
This sequence comes from Drosophila eugracilis, assembly GCF_018153835.1. Taxonomy (NCBI): domain Eukaryota; kingdom Metazoa; phylum Arthropoda; class Insecta; order Diptera; family Drosophilidae; genus Drosophila; species Drosophila eugracilis. The sequence continues at coordinate 1,043,476 of NW_024573311.1, read as the reverse complement.
TTAAATAATTGTTGGCATTTTGTGCAAGTCTAGAGGTCATGCAATTTTATCCTAGTCGCTGTCCTCTGAAAACATTTGCGCCAAGCAATTAGTTTAATTTGCAGAAATTTCAACGTGGCCCGGATAAGTAGGCAATACGTTTTTATTGCAGCCACCTGATGAGTTTCCTTCTAAAAGGGCCCCTCGAGGTTGGCAATGATTTGTGTCCTTAGTTTTTATATTTCCGGCTGCGCTTGAAAGTAGGCAGCAACAAGTGAAAGGACTTTGTCGAGTTTTTATGTGATTTTCGGCCTCATATTTTTTAAGTTTGAGTTATTTTAGTAAAGTAAAGAAAAATCAAATCAATTACCATAAAAAAAAAAAAAAATAATAAATAATTTAGTATAAATATTAAATATAAAAATAATATTAAAACTGAAACAGTGCGCTGCCTTCCCTAGAACACTGCTTCGCTAAAATCCAATTCTTATGCTAATTTATCTTGTTCATAATCCAGAACCTAGCCCACAAAATGGATGTTGTGGGACATCATTTGTATCGATTCCGGACATTAGGTATCCGCTTTCAAAATGGCCGACGGTCGACGGTCGACGGTCGAAGGGTGATTTTCTGTATACACACAAGTGTCGGTATTCCATTATAAAGTTTTGGCAGCATTTCGTTTTTAGCGCATTTCAATTATGATGAGGGTCCGGTTCGGTACGGTTTGTTTTAGAACTTTGTTTTGGATCGGACGCATTAACTTTACTGCCGACTTCCTCGTCTGCTGCTGGGGCCATAAATTACTTGACTCGAACAAATGCGACCGGGGCATGCAACAAGCTGCCGAAATACTGGCCTCCCCGATCACCCTGTTTATCCCGGGCTTGTTTGCTTGCAGCACGCGAGCATTAAAGTTAAATTGAAAATAAATATGGCCATGCGACCACGGCGAGCGATGGAAATGTCAATATAAACTACCCCAAGCAGCATGTGTTTGGGCGTCCACTGTACATATTTGTTGTGTATTTGTGGGTATGTAGAAAAACAAAATGGTTTTTCATATGGTATTTTTTATATATATTTTATAAAAAACTGTCTCTCTCAACTTTAAATAAGCCATAGGCGATATTTCGCAAATAAGTTAAACTAACTTGTTTGTATGATAAGGATAATATTATACTTTTTTTACAGTTCGTTACATAGTTTACTGTCCCCTTTTAAATTACCCATAAGGGATATGTTTTTTGCCAATTATCAGGTTTAAAATTTGTTTTTAAAGATAAATATTTTTTCTAAGTGACTGCGGCGCAGCTGCTAAGGACTCAATCTCTTCAGATCAGACCTCGCTTACGCATAAAAATCTTATAAAAAAATACTTCCAGCCAACTATAAAGTATGCGCTTTATTCGCTCGAAACCTGTTGTCTCGTTAACTGTGACAACTTCGGCATTCGGGCGTAACAACAACAACAACAACAACAACGACAACAACTGCTACAACAACAACGGCAACAACAATTATGGCCTCTTGTCGACATTTAGACTTAATTTAAATGCAAGACTAAAAACAAAAAGGGAACGCAGCAGGAACGAAGTGAAATGAAAAAAAGAAGGTAACAAAGGCCGCTCGACGTAACGTAGCGTAACGTAATGGCTGACAACAAAAACAGCGACAGCACGAAATGTATATAATTTATGTGAATTTTATTTGTTGTTGCCGCTGTTCCATCCGTGCACCCGCACACACACACACACACATATATATATATACACGAAAATGTTGTTCATTTCGGCGTTTAAGTTTGGGAACAAGGGCATGAGCTACATCCAATTGAGTTTCAGTTAGCCCGGGATAAGAACGCACACACAGATACACAGCAGATGTACTATGTGTATCCACACACACACACACACACACATATACGCACCACATGCCGCTTAACCCAATTCGGTGTGGAAAAAAAACTCAAACTGAAAGCTAAAAACGCAAGTGTCTTAGGCAGTTGTTGGTCTTGTTTAGCTTTCGATGGTGGAGGTGGGGAAAAGTCGGAAGTTGGGTGGTTTTTGGGCGAAACGGATGTCAGAGGTTAGTCTGCGTTTGGCAACGAGGCAGCATTCGCCAAGGAATGATTTTCAAAAATTCTGCTCCCAACTGGCGAGAGGGTTGCTCAAGCAAATTAGCTTTCAATTAGAACCAATATAGAAAGCATAATTTCACTTTACTTAATTTGCCAATCAATCAACTTTCCAACCGCCGACAAACTTTCCTAAAATCTGACTGCCTTAAGTCGAATTTTGTGTAATTCGTTTAGTGCTCAGATTTTCTTTCTTTGATGTCTTAAGTTTTAAGCGATTATTGGGGATTAAGTATTAAGATAAACTTAACTTACTTAGTCTTAAGTATTTATGTTAAAATGTGTTAAAAGTTTTCCTTTTTAAGTTTTAGCAATGTTAGTTCTGTAGCTTTAGATATGCAAATAAAGTTATTTTTGACTAACTTTCGGTAACAGATAGTTAACTTTACTAGATAAACTTCCTAATTAACCCTCGTTGAAAATCAACTACGCAAAGCCGCGTTGAGCTGAAAAAATCTATGCTCCTGCAGTCAGAATTTCTGGCAACTTCTATGCGGTTTCGGGAATGAAGTCAATGTTGTCTAACCACTTTCACCACATGATTAACTCTCCGCTAACCTTGGGGCAAAAACTTTGTGTCAAATTTAAAGCTTTGGGAACAAGACGATTACGATAACGACGCGATAACATTAAAGGGCTAAACAAGACAAGGCTCATTGGGCCATAGTTTCTGATTTGGCAAACAAACTCGTGCGTGCGTTAAATTGATTTTCGCCAAAAGGCTGAAACCAAAACCATTCTTTACTCAGCTGGGTTCCCGTTGTCCAGAGTTCTTCCTTTTTATGACACGAAACGAGGCGAACTTAAAGCTCATTTCGATAGTGGAGGATAAGGATACAAGGATACACATGTGGGACTCTGTACTGTTCAGCCGCAGATCATCCCCTTTGTCACAGTTCCGTTTGCCGTTTCTCATATGGATAACCCAAGCCTTTTGTCCTGGACTCGAGTTGGGACAGGATCCATTGTAGTCCTTAGCGCGAGTATGTTGCCCTCAATGAATATGAATCTTCTCCTTTGGCCCACAGCCTCCATCTCTCCATCTTTATAATCAACTAAAAGCCAAATAATCAGAAAGTCAACACAATACCCAAAAAGATTTCCCTGGCAAAGGGGTTAAACACATTGTTTGTGAGTTGAAGGATCTAGATGGGTTTCTTGAAATGTAGCCATGATTGGAATTTCTTGGAACCTCTTCAGATATTTGTGCTTATCAGCAAGAGGTGATTCAAATCATAATTTTAATAAAATTATCAAAAGAATGTAATTCAGCAGCTTCTTTAATATGAATTCTTTGATTTTATCATTTTTGTTAATAGCCCAGACTCTTTTCATTGCAAATCTAACAAGACCATTTCCTCCTTCATTATGGTTAATCATCAATAAAAGGAATTCTCATAAAAACTCTATGATTCAGCTTGTTTTACCCTCCCGAAATAGTACAAGAAACGATTATCTGCGGACTGACAAGTCCATGAAGCTTGTCGCTTGTCACTTGGCAGGCGTTGGCCATAAAAATCAATGAACGCTTTTTGCCCCCAAAATAGTTGGCAGCTGACAACGGCAAACAGCGACAAAAAAAAAAAAAAATATATAAATGAAACGGTGGCAGGATGTGAAGAATTTTTTAAAGCTTTCTTGCGACCTTAGTGCCCTGCCTTTTTAGGCCATGTTTCTGTCTCTAGCCACGTAAGAGTGTGTGTGTGTGTGTGTGTGTTTATGTGTTTTGTAGTAAACTTATAAAAATATCTAAATACAATAAGGCAGCGGGTGGCAAGGAGGCGTGGCAGGGCGCAAGCAGGCTTTCCACACAACATGTTGCCTACTTTTTGACATTTTCAACATGTGTCCAACGCCTCCACGCCAACCTGCCTCTCTCTTTCTCTCTTTCTTCTCGTTTGTGTGTGACTTTTTTTTTGTTTTTTTGTTTGTTACTTTTTAGCGTTGACGTTTGCGTTGATTTTTGACAGCTGCCTTCACACACAGGCACAGGCAAGCGCACACACACACACATACACATATGAAAACAATAACAAAAACTTGTTACCAAAGTTAAGGCAGATTGCTTCTGCCTTATTCCTTCCTGCAACAGCCCTCCCCCTCTCTCTCTCTCTCTCCCCCATCACTTTCGCCCACTTTCTCTATCCATCTCCGCTCAGTTATTGTTAGACTTTGTGCGTTAGATGTGCATACTTTTTGCCCATATCTCTAAGGTTTATGTCAAGGTTCCCGTTTTTTTATTACTTTCACATATATGTGAGGGGGTGATTCTTTTTAGAGCTCATACTTGCGACATTTTTTCCCTTCTACCTTCTGCCCTGTGCCACAAATTGCAGTTTAAAGTTGACAGCAAAAGGATATGAGCACTTACCTGTAAGTAAAAGAAAGGTAAAACGAAAGCTGATTAAATACAAGGCCAAGGGAACTCTACTCTTAACAGCATGGCTATGTGTGTGTATGTAAAGGTTCTGGTAATACAGTTAACATTTATAGGGCAATATCGCAGTGTGAATGGGCGAATGGAACGGCAGATAAAGAGACAGAAGGACAGAGACTGCCAGATGGTTCACTTCCCAAATGGTAAATGCTCGATTATCCGGGAGTGCTCAGAAATCGGACACGGAGTCTGGATCTCGAGAATATCCTCATGCAATTGGATGGAAAAATAGGTTTGCTTGGGTGTTTGTACCTCTTAACGAAGCTCCAAGTTTCTTTTATTCAAATGCTAGGAAAGCTAGAAAGCAATTATTAGAGGATGCAATAATAGCTTACGGAATTTCGAAATTGAAAAGGATGCATATGTTCATAGGGAAACCAAGTGAAGCCATTTCATTGTACTCTTTTACAGTGAAAGGTTGATATTTTAATCCTTAAAAATCAAAATGTTTTTGTGAGTAAAACTCAAGACAATTTCCAAAGCATTTAAATGTCCTTTGTAACTTTTTATGTGCTTAACAAGTTGCATTTTATTCGATTATTTAGTTATTCACTTTCGAAAACGTACTGGCAAGAAAGCCAGAGAAGGTCGTCGATGATTCCATTACTTATAAACCCTCTCAAATTATAGCCAAATCAAAAGCTTGCCACACTCGGACTATCACATTACTTTGCATACGAAATTTCATTTGTCAACTATTTGGGACTTAGTTGCCGCCCACTTTATATATGCATGTATATAGCATGCCTAGTACATGCCTCACATGGCAATTGCAATCAATTAAATGGTAGCTATTTTAAGCCTGGTCAACAGAAGAATTGAAATTATATTCGATTTTCGGGGCAATCAAAGCACAATATGCAAATAAACTGAGAATATTTTCGGGGGCGTCATTTAAATGCGTTTCACAATTGCTTTCTGTTTGTGTTAGCAAATTGGAAATACAAAAGCCACAAACCTAGATTCGGATATGGGTATCTGTGTGTCTGTTTGCCAGTGCATAGATAGATATATATACTATATAGTATATAATAGATGGACCCGTAGAAAATGGAGCATGGAAAAACATTTAACGCTTGACTTAAATGCCGAACTGAGGACCAAACGAAATACAATAAAATGTGAAAATTCGAAGCTTTCAAACGGCAATACAAGAAGTCAAAGATTGATACTGGATGCGGGGCGTGATGGTCGATGGGTGGCAAGCCAGGGGGCGTTCCATTGTAAACACACACACACACACACACACACTGAAAGCAAAAGGACCTACGATGGCAAACGAAAAACGACAGCCGAAAACTGAAAACTCGGAAAAAAGTGCACGCGCCGAACAAAACAAACAATTTGCCCAAAAACTTGGCAAAAGCAATTGCAATTGCAAGATGGGGAAAATGGTGAAAGGAGGTTGCAGGGAATGGTGGTTGGGGGATGGGTGGATGAGGGATTGAGTGGTGCATGGCACCACAACAAAGTTGTTGACAATGGCAAACACGTTAACCAAAAACTTTGGCACAAAGATAAACGCAAATAAATTTGGCAACTTGTTCTCGTCTTTCTCACAGTTTGTCTTGCTGTGGGTGCCTGCCTTAAGTTTTGCTGGAAAATCCAGGGAGGTTGCAAAGACTGATGAAAATGCATTACAAAGCAAGGCCCGCATCATGATCACTGGCTGAGCAAATCTAAGCCCGCATTCAAATCACATAAATATTGTAAATTCCTTGGACTTTGATCAGCTCTCGGCCATAAACGATTTTCACGGTTTCGCAAGGGGTGCCGGAGGAAGAACTGGGTAGAAATACGGATAAAGAAACCACAAATTGACATGCATTGAGCAGGACTCTACGCCACCCAAAAAAAAAAAAAAACAGAAAAACACCACACAATCCTGCCAACCAGGAGCTTTATTTCTGTGCAAGTGTGTGTCAAGAAAAAATATATATATCTCCTGTGTATCTTGTATCTTTCAATCTTTGTTGCTGTATCCGTGTATCTGTGTCTGTTTCTGTTTCTGTATCTGTGCGAGTGCTCGGCAATGTATCTTGCGAGTCGAGCAGAGATTTGCGACGCATGACACTCATAAGTAAAATGCCTTTGGCCAGGCAACGTGAAACGGAGCCGGGACAGGAGCAAGACCAATGAGAAATCAAACCGAATGTATCCCCCAGCTTACGGCCGGACAGTAGCAGTAAAAAGAGCAGTACAAAGTAGCCAGGAAAATGGCACTTCAAAAAAATATGTGAAATTCGGACAGAAGATAATGCAGATTCAGCATAAAAATCATTAAATATTCTTCGTAAAGAGCCCCAATTAAGAAACGAACTTCTTTTTTACATTAACAACTAGCATAAAAACTTCCTTGTGTTTTACTTTAGTATTTATTTTCTGCCCAGTACACCCAGCATTTCATTACAGCTTTATTAATTTCTATAAAATAATTCCTTTAATTAATGCTGAAATGTATTCAGTGCTGTTTTTTACCCATACGCTTCATGTTGCTATTCAATTTGCCAACGTTTTTACATAGCATTAAGGTTAGCGATAAAAACCGTTCAACCTATTGAAAAACTAGCAGTTTTTCTACTTTATATGCATGACAGCTTTTCTTTCATGTCGCATTAATTTGATCATTTAAGTTCGCAAATTGTTGTGTGGTGGTTTTTGTCAGTGTGCCAGAACATAAATCGTTTTGCCATGTCCCATTTCCCTTTCCCAACGTGTCCATTTCTGTATCTTAGCTCTGAAAACGTAAGCCGCAACCGTTTCTCTAACATCTAACAAGTTGTCGATAGAGTTTTTTTTTCTTGGTTTTGTCTAAGACAGGGGGAAAAAGCTACAGCAATAACTAAGTATGGCAATCTAGGGTGGCTTGAAAATCTGCCAGAAACTATGAATAAATATTTTTTATAATAAAAAAGGATTAGAAAAAGGGAATTATTTGTAGTAAAAGGTTGTTAAATTATTTATACAAATCCCTATTTTTAAATATATTTTCTCTTTTATTATACAAAATATAGCAGGTCCCTGTCGATTATTGCCCAATCTGAGCATCTTCAGAAGCATATTGGCTACACTTGTTATTGACAGCTTTGTTGCTTGGACTTCTTTGCCCGCCCAACTCCCTTTTTCCATCTTTGCTGGCAAACTACAAGGAATAGCCAAAAGCTGTCGCAACAGTCCGGCAGTTAGTCACCCATCGACAAAGGGACCACACAACATGGACATGGCTATGGAGGGCAGGGAGAACTCAAGAGTGACAGGGCAATCGCTAAATCGTTGCACAGCGAGTAGAAGAGAAATCTCTGAGGAAACGTTAAAGGATATTACGGCACGGCACGAGTTCAGTTCAGATGCCAATAAGGCAAGTTTTTGGTCATTTTTATTGGCTGTGAAAGCTGTCAGAAAATGCTGAACTGAAGTTACCGAACTGCCGAGCGCCCATTTCCCGCAATATTCAACCCATTCGAACGAGACACATATGCGTATACGTAATGCGGCGCGGGGAGGAAATGAAAAATGTAATTAAAAAAGTTTTTTTCGGCCAAGTCTTTTGTCATGAGTTAAAGGGGTTCTTTTTTGGGGTTGAGGGGCAAAAGGGGGAATACAGGGGGATGTTTGGTGGCAAGTGAGCAAGCCTAAGTTGCAAGCCAGCAATTTGCAGGGAAGCCTCCTCACTCGGAGGCAGAGTAGCGCCCTTTAAATGTACGATGAGTGTCATTCAGTTGGTTGGGCACGCTGCAAGCTTTTTAGTTCCCCACACACATACACACACACAGACCAACACACATAGACACAGATACACACATACGTTGAATACGATTCATGTGCATGTAAAAAGTGCTCATTAAAACATATCAACAAGCTTTATGACTGCTCCACCTCGTACCCTTTTCTCAGTTGCCTCATCTCATGTCGTCGTCATCGGCACCAGCGACGGCAGTTAAATTCATTCATAAAATACGTGACAAAACGAACGGAAATGTAAGAGCGGAAATTGCCAACAAACACACACATACACACATACACTTACAAATAGAGGGGTCTTAGTGCTTAACCACACACACATTTGCAGCTAGACACTAAGAGTTTGAGAGAGGGGACTCTGAGTGGGCTGGTTTTGGCCCAAGTTGGGCAAAAAGTATTTTACCACTCACCGCGGCAGTCTTTCCCTGGCAAATGCAACTATTATCAAAGGAATTAAACAGGAAAATACTCTAACGAACGAGTCTTAATGATAAAAGGAATGCTTTAAAGATCTTTTTAATTGGTTTTTAATTTGTTAAGTATTTGATAAACTTGAAGATATATTAATATTATATTCATACTTTATTTGCCAAAATCTATTTCCTAAAAAGGCTTCTTGGAAATACAGGACTGCTATTAGTTAAAAATAAGGTTTCTAACAGGTAAAATTTGGTTCCTTCAGAGTATATTTTACTTCGTTGCTTTGCATATTTAACAATTGTACTTGGTTTTTTATTCCAACTTTTTATACTGACGAATCCAGTAAAGTGTCTACTTGAGTGTAGCGAAAACGTTGAATCTCTGGGCAGCACCACCCCCTTTCGCATACATAAAACCCACCTTCCGTTTGCCTCGCCCCACAAACACCAATCATATTACATTTGCAATATTTTCCTTCACTTTCGCTCGGAGTAAGCCATCAAATTGTGTGACGGATGCGTGGGAGGTGGTAAAACTATCTCATAGGCAGGCGAAATCTCATAATATTGATAGTATTTCCTACGTTGAGTGGGCGGAAAATCAAAAAAAAAAAAAGGAATAAAAGGAAAAAACGAAACGAGTAGGCGTAATATAAAATCAAGGGTATTTCTTTCTGTTCTGATTGCAATTGAAATTGGATAGAGAAGGGGAATAATTTTGTTTATGCTACGGCTTTTGATGACAAGCGCTTAGGCGGACCTTTTCGGGGCAAGACCCTCGTCGAATATCAGTAAATAAAAATGCAATTTTCCAGAGCTCGCTTAAGCCCGGCTAAACCCTTGAAAGAACTAATTTTCCCAGCCATTAAATTCACTTTCTCTTCAACATTTCCCGTTTTTTTTCCTTAACAACATTCCTGCGCTCTTTTTGCTCAACTTTAATGCAGCGCAAAAAGCTTTTAGTTGTAAGCTAACAAACTAACGGTAAACGCAATTGCAGCGGCAACAGTAACTGTAAAAGTGAATGTAACTGTCATTGGCCCAGCCGAAGGACGTAAAAAGTATAAGGAGCGAGTGAGAGTGAAAGCGAGAGCGAGAACGAGAACGAAAGAGTGCAACAGATAGATAGACACACTTAAAATAGCAAACAACCAACCCAATGAGCAGGCTCTTAGTTGACCCAATTTGACCTTGACCCATTTTCACTTGCCATTCACCCGCTGGGTAGCCTGAACTACTATAATTAAATGTTAATTAGCAGACCCCCGTCACTTTTGTTGAGCTCACAGCCTTTGAAGTCCCGTCCACTTGGCCGAATCCCCTCAAGCATTGCGATACGAAACGATTCCATCCGATTCGATTCGATTCGATTCCGCAGGCCCATTCATCTCATCGTAGATTACAATCAATTCCAATCTGTCAATATCGCTTCACCTGCCCAACATTTATTCCACACGCACAGCATATAGAAGCAGCTCACCGCCCACAGCTTATGGCCCACTCTAGGCCGAAGCCTCGAATCCACACCCACACCCACACCCACAGTCATCCTTGGACATTGGAGGTTTCTTCGGTCCGGAACGATAAATGTCAAAGTCAATGCAGGGCGGAATATTCTCTCCATTTCCAACTACTTGTCCAGCGTTCAGTCAAGGTCTTGTCACTATGGTAACGTACAGTAAAACTTGCATAATAATGAACGATGAAAATAATTAAGTTATATTTTTAATTAATAATGATCTCAGATACAAGTTTTTGTTTTATAAACTTGAATGATTATTTTTAGGTTATGGAAAACACATTTAATAAATGGCCTGTAAGTAAATTTATTATACAGACGTTTTACTGTCGGCAAAATTATTCAAATGGGTCAACTCTATTTGTCTCCCTTCACCACCATCTGTCTCCATCTCTTTCCAATTACCGAACTCAGCTTCTTCTTCTTTTTTGGTTAAATAATTGAAACGATAAATTTTACACACAATAAAATGCTAGAAATTCAATAAAGTTCACAATTTTACAGGACACCACACATTCGGGGCGTGGCATTGACATGGCATCCGAGGCATGTAGCTAGCATGTAGCATATATAGGTTGTAACTGTAACTTGTTGCTATTCCCAGCTAGAGCGAGACAGAACACGAGTGGGACATGCATAAACATGATTTTATGTGCACACAACACGACAATAAAAATCACGCATGAATTTCATGGATCCCCAAACTCACAGCCGCTTCTCTACCTTCTCTTTTCCCCCTCAACGTGCCACTTGCATAAACAACTAGGAGAAATAGAGAAAGTGGAGAAAGAGCCACAGAGAGCTAGACCAACATAAATAGAGAGAGAGGGAGGTGTAGAGGTAGGGGTTGAGTAAAAAGGTCGTCGTGAGAGTACAAAAAACCTCAACACGAGTAAAACAAAATGTAATTACAACAAGGACTTTTCAACAGCAGCATTTTGCACATTGCAACAGCTTTGTTTAGTGAAAGAGAGAGGGGGGAATGAAAACAACAATGCCACGTACGTGAAATGCAACAATGTGCCACGCACGTATGTGTGCATGCGTGTGTCTATGTGAGAGTGAAAGTGAAGGTTAGATACACTGAAATAAAATATAAGTAAATCATGACTCATTTAATTATTATTATTTATCTTTACAAGTTAAGAATCGCCTTTTAAATATTTTGTATGGTCCAGTCCAACCCATTCTTACATCATTTTTGCAAATTCTAATATAATCCTTACTTAATATTTATTTCTGTGTTTGCGAAAAACTCGAGCTTAGCTGGGCCAAAACCAAAACCAAAGAGAAGAGCAGCCCAGAGGGGGACGGATGGAAAACATTGGGCGGTGGGCTTAAGGACGGTCTACACTTGAGCTTTATTGCATACATTAAGGGGCCAAGGTGCGCCGCAGAGCAACACATGCATGCAGCTCATGTTGAATTGGTGTGAGTGAAGGGGTGTGGGATGTACAGGGATCACTGTTTCTGCGTCTATTTTCCTAATGGACAATGTCGCTATCTATTGCCAAGTAGAACGACAAAGAATAATAAGAGGAAGAAGCCAAGACCCACATATCTTAGTGGAAGAACTATAAATCAAGCCACAAATCCAGACAGCGGGCGCAGAATAATACAAAATGCATACATAAGATAGATACATATATATATATATACGACTAGAAGACTGATGGCCAAAGTCAGGAGCACCTCATTTGTTTAGATATGAGACAGTTTGGAAGGAAATGATTGAGATGAAGTAATTGTGAGGATAAACAAAAAACTAACTAAGTAATAGTTCTCAGATATGTATATAAAAACTTAATTTTTAAAGCAACAAAAAATGTATTTTCCTTAAAAAGAAAACTGTATTATATTAGAAAATAGCTAGACCTATCCTAAATTAGCTTTCAAATATATAAGTTAAAAAAAAAAGAAAAGTACTTTTACATTCCTAGCATCCCCAAAAGTGAGAGCCTTTTTAATGCAAAATATATTTTCAAAAAAATTCCTGCTCAGCTGGTGCCCAATTTCACTTACGCTCTTAGTGATCGTTATTTTCGGGGTATGCGGAGTGCCCATCCTACATATATCCTTCATGGTTCCTCTACATGAATGCCAAGTAGGCGTCACGGTGAGGGAACAAAGCAGGCGTGGGCATGCCACATTCTGGAAGGCTCATTGTTCGGCACTTAGTCAGGACGATGTCGGCAGCAGAGGCTCCTGCGTTGCAGCCACGTCAATGTCGATTAGATGATGCTCCTCTGAGCTGCCGGCAATCCCCGCCTGACTAACGAGCGACTGATGCGACAAGCGCCATTTGGCTTTTAGTTTGGTCGGAAGGGTGAAATGCGGTGGCTTTTTGGGGGTGGGCGATGCACCTGCAATAGCAACCTGAGGACACGGGCAACGATGAGATGGCGTCGACATCCTTGACATGCTTGCGGAATGCCATGACAATTGTGCCACCAATCTCGACCTTTATCTCTGTCTACTATATGTTCCAGCCCCTCCCTCTTTTTAAACTGTAAGCACCGCGAAAAAATAGCTTTAGCTCAAAGCAATTTGATGATAAGCAATCGTTTTTACTAGCAAGTTGAATATATTTTATTTATTAATTGGGCTTTACACTTTAATTTTGATTAGAATCAGAAATTAAATGCTTTGACATCGCACGCGTTGACCCGAAAAAGTAACAATACAAAAGTTTTGGTGATAATAGAATAATAATCTAAAATTTTCATTAAAGCTTCATTCTCTGATAAGGTTTCGGAGCAGGGGCTACTTCAGGATGATTTGATAGTAATTTCTACGAAAAACATTGAGATGATTCAGCACAGCTAGAGAAAACAATAAAACTAATCAAATATAAAATGACGTCAAATTTAAAAGGGTATCAATGCCTGACCTCCATGATTAGACAAAATGCTTTGTTTACATATAAAATTTCAAATTAGTCACACCAATTAAGTAAATTGGTGTTAATAGACAGGCAAACTGATAATATAGAAGCCTATCAAGCCAAGTTCAAGAATCTCAATATTTCATTTTGATGATAAGTGATTCAAAAAACCAAAGCATGACTCACTCCTTAATCGCAATTTATATAAACAGAAAAATAGAAAAATCATGGGAACTAATTAGATTTAAACGTGAATAAAAGTCTATTTGTCGGTAATACTGAACACTTTTATTTTATATCTTAGCCAAGACTGAATCCAATCGAAATCATACTTCACAAAAACGATCTTATGTTTCATCGGCTATCGGGGTTATATCGATATTTAAAGTGACCGTGTAGTCAGCGTACTACAGATATTAAATATGAAGTAAGGAAAAACAAAGTGTTATGATAAATGATAGACGATCTTATCTTAGCTTAATTCAGGTTCACTGATTATCGAGTTATATCGATACTCAAAGTCAACATGTCATGCCTACTACAGATACTAAATATATAATAAGGAAAAAACAAAGTTTTATGATAAATGATAAAATGTCTCTATATTAATTTAAGGCTGCTTTTCCCACAGTGTATTTCAGAAATTTCCTAATTAAAAAGCCGCCGTTTTGAGCTCAATAGTTCGGCCATGCCGAAACATAGTTACGCACTTTGTGGCAGCAGTTTGCAACTGTTGACAGCCTTGTTAGTGGGAATGGAATATGGATTTTCGGGCGCACTTCCTGCGCCACTCTGCCTCACGCCTCCTTTTACTGCAGACAGGAGTCGCATCAAAAATTCAACTGTCTGTCAATTATAGGACCAAAAGGAAAATACACACTTGATGCTGTCTGCCAACCAAGACACAGATACATATGGATATTAATATATATGTATATATACAGGATGATAGGTATATATATATATATATATATATATACATATATAGATAAATCTATTGAATGAAACTGGCTGCGACTTGGACTTTGAGTGAAAGAGCCAGGCACCCACGCAAACGCTCTCTATATCACCCAATCGCTCTCTCTCTTTTAGTTCTCTCTGAGGAGTTTACAGCTCTCGCATTTTCCAGGAATTGAGCGGAAAAAGAAACGGGAACAAACATGCGCATCCCCGAATATCCTTGAAAAGGCGAATCTCGATTCCAGATTTTAATTCATTATGCTTCAGAATAACTCAACTCAATGTGAGAGCTCTGGGGAACAGAATGAAGACGGGGCCAGGGGCCAAAAAAAAAAAAAGGGACTCTGAACTGGGATTGTGGACCAAGAGTAGGACTCACCTGACTGCCAGGGCACCAGCCCATAGTCCATAACCTACAGCCCATACCCATGAAAACCTCGGCACTCGTTCACGTTGCTAATGTCACCATGGAGACACACAGCTGCCGAAAACTGTGGATCCTGGGCGCCCTAGCGTAGGCTATGCAAATATCTCGACGCACAACAAAGTAAAATTCGCTCTGGGCCAGCCAACCGTCCCAATCCCCAACTCCAATCGCCCCCTTCGCACACAAACCAGCGAAATTTGCATGTTTTTCTTTCTGTTCTGTCTGTTTTCCCGACAGACTGCTGCCGCTCCTGCCGGCGGGTTGGCAACTAGAGAAGCCCGCCCTGCCAAGTCAGTCAATTGGGCCCCACGTTCTCCATTCCCTAACACCAGAACCCCTGACCCCATGACTCCGATATACATTCACATTCACTTTCATTTTGGCTACCGTTTCGCTCTTGCCATTCCAGAGGCGTACGGATGATTTGGGGCTTAAATTCTTTGTTTTACTCTTCTGCCTTTGACATCGGTTAGCTTTGGTCGATTTTCTCTAGTATTTACTATTAATAACTAACTATTTACCTTTAAAGTTGTGAAAATTGCAGTAAAAAATAACTTTAGAAAAACACACAGTTACTAAAAGAGTGTTCTATCAACCTGTTTTCATAGTTAATATATATACTTAATTAATTACCCCTCCTTAAAACCCCTACTACACTAACCCATGAGTACGCCACTGTTTTGCATACATTACGCCGTTCGAGGGGGCGTGAAAAAATATGTGGAGGGGTTTCCAAACGTCGAGCCTTCGGGTGGCCTGTTTGTAATTCGCTTTGCAGTCGCCATGGGCGCAATTATTTTTTACCTTTTATGGGGCATCGTGCGAACGGCGGCGCCCCGTCGAAACTCCCTGACTTTCTCTTTCTCTTTCATTTTTTTTTTTTTTTTTTTTAAACGCTTTTAGTGCAGGAAAGTATCGGAGCAGCGAGGCATTCAAGTGCCTGGCAAACAGCCGCAGAAAACTCTCGCCATCGCGATTTTAATTTCGCCACCGCTCCTCCGCGGCCAGAAGATACACCAAAAGATACTTTAGTTGGCCCTTTGCGGAGGGAGAACTATTTCAGGGATCATCATACTCATCATCATTACAAACGGCGGGGCTTTCTGGCTTAAAGCAACTAGCTCGACAGCAATTTGTGAGGTGTCATATTAGTTAATTAATAACAGAGCTTTTTTATAATATTTTTGCGAATTTAAAAAAGGGTTTTCATTGGGATCGAACATTGGAAATGATTTAAGAACTATAAATGTAGTTTATTGGTTTGAGAATACATTTTACAATAGAATTAAACAATAAATTGAAAGACAAGTGAAAGTGCAGACGAAAGGAAAGTCTAATCTACAGACTTTTATTTTAAATTCAGTAACTTGATTTATTAGCTTGAGCATAAGGTTATAAAAGTTTGAAAGAAAAGCTTAAGAATAAGTGAAATCAAATATTGAAATCTACAATTGAATTTGAATAAAAATGGTCATAATTTTTCTTTTTCCGAATTGAAAGCTTAAAAAACACAAGGCCACGCAGATGATTGGAATTAAGTAAGGAATTCCTCTGTAATCACAAAGTCGTTGGAAGGCAATACAAGGTCGTAAAGTGAATGGAAATTCCCCAGTGGAAAGTGGGAGGTGAGGATGGCTAAGGTGAGTGTCCTCATCCTGACTTCCTTCCTTCCGCCTCTCCACTTTTTTAGTCCTCTCCTGTTACTTGTTTCGTTTTTATGACATTTTTAAGTAAGTCGCCGCGCGCAGCTTGCAAGTCTCAAAATCCACCTCTCGGGCGTTTCATCTTCCTGTTTGTTACCAACATTATTTTCCCCCTGACTTTTTACTTGGGCCATCTTCTTTTTTGTTTTTGTAATTGAATGCGTTAAATTACAGCAAATTTATGCTTATCAAGTTTTGTTTCTGCTCTGCTCGGTTTTTTTTTTTGACTTTTTTGATTCCCCTGCCAACGGAATTATCTACCCTCGGTTTTTGTTTTTGCTTCTTTTGGAGGGGCCCACGAGTGCTGTTTACGGTTATTTAGGCGCAGGCACTAAGTTCCCTCCTTGCTGCTCTCCGTACTCGTATATTTTTTTTACGATTCTATGGGGTAGAGATGCCGGGATTGGCAGTATAAAAAATACTTATTTGCAAACTTTTGTGGCGGCATCGCTGACTCATTCAAGGATGACAATGAGGAGGAACCGGATCTGGAGATGGGCGTAACGCTGATGCCTACAGGTGCCCCCAAGGCCGGGCGTGGATTTGTGCTTACGAACATCACCCACTGAAGGGATGAAATCGTGAGTCACGAGTGCACTGCGCGAAATTATGACAAGTAATAAGGTGATAAAATTTCAGTATTACAGCAGGTGGGAATAGTTTTTGTACTTTTGTCGAAACTCTTTTACCTTTCATAAAAAATGTAAAAAAAAAAAATATTTTTAAAAATCCTTGGCAGTTTTACAGATATAATCCACTAAATAAGAAGTTTTCGACATCTTTGGAATACGAAAATAAAACCAATATATCAAAAACTCATTGCCAATATTAGAGTCCACCTCTATCTCAGCAAAAGGAAGCCATAAGCGGAGCAAGGTTAGTCCGTTGATGGCGCCACGGAAGTGCAGAACCCGTAACTGAAACTTGTTTTCCTTGCACTGCAACTTGATTCGCCTTTGTCCTGGTCCACAGAAACAGATACAGATACAGTTTCAAATTCAGATACAGTTTCAGCTACAGATACGATTACGCGACGGCAACCTTGAAAGTTTCGTCCTGATTGCGGTGAGGTAGAGAACAACTGAAGCCGGAAGTCCTAACCAAAGCCAAAGTCACAGTCAGATTCTGGCTCAGAATCAGAGTCACAGAGCCAGGAGTCTGGTTCCGAGTCTGAAATATCCGGTTTACCTGGCTGGAGAGAACAGGCGGTGGCAAGTTTGAAAGTTGGCTTAGAATCCAACCAGAAACATGCCAATGAAAGACGGAAGAAGTTTCTTCATTGCCAGAACTTCAGAGCCAGTTCTCAGGATATTAACAAGGATATTAACAAATACATTGTGGTCGAATAATCCCAAGACTTGCTCCCTTCGGCATCGGATATTCAGAGGAAGTAAAATAGGACAAAGCTGCAAAACAAAAGCAAATTAAAGCTGAAAATGCCCATCCAAGCTTTGGCAAGCAAATCCAATAGAAATTTATTTCATTTAAATGTACGAAAATGCGTAAAAAGTCTTAAAATAAAATATATGACCAGCCATATATATACGAATGTAGTCAGGACGGTCTGACAGTGTCAAGGTGCTGGTGGTGGTGCAGCCCAGACTCGAATTTCCGCACAATTTATGCGTTTGCCAACTGCCAAGCGGTGGCAACAAAAGCAATAAGGCTGAATGTTGAATGCTGAAAAATTGCGTATTTCTGTCCCGCTCGTCGCTACGCAATTTCCAACTCCTGATTTTCCAATCAGTGCACACTCCGATATCAGTTTATTGAAAATATTTGTCTTTGGCCAAACAATCTCAAGTCGCAATCCCCGCCGAACTGCGAACTGAAAACTGCCGTCTTCATTAGTCTCTGTCGGAGCATCTCAAACGAATTGGGAATGTGGGTAGTGTGGGTTGGTTGGTTGGTGGCCAAATAAAGAACATTGACATCGCACAACGACGGCTCGGGACAAAGTCAAAGATTTTCGCCCGTCAACTCCCCAAGCGATGCTTAAGTAATAACTTTTCAGCGACAAGAAGACAATGGCCCCTCAAAAGGATCCCACTGTCAGTGGCGGCAAATGGAAGAGGTTGCCGGAGCTCTGTCTTGCATTTCCATTGGCCTGCATCAGGAAGCAATCAAGCTCAAATTGATTGTTAAATTCTCAACAAAAGGTTTTCTATTAAGTTGTCTTTACATTAACAAATTAATTTGAATTATTTTGCATATACTTTATGAGCTTAAAATGAGCTCAGAGAAGTGGAAAGTTCTTGTTATCTTCACCAAACTAAAAGCTACTCAAGTGTTAAGTGTCTCCAATTAAAATGGCGAAGGCGATTTTGCTAATGATCTTTATTTTAAGCTTGCCTTTAATCATCAAGACTTGTAGGAAAGTGACTATTAGGTATTTCTAGGAATAAATTACTCATTAATATAATATTAAATATAATTTTATTGATTTCTCGCTCAGTACCGAAAACTCAACCAAATAATAATCCTGTGTTTTTAGTGTCGACTGTTTCTGAGCTGGATGTGAACTTAATTTTGTGCATTCAGAACTCTGTCGCAGTGGAAACACTTGAAGCAAACAACGAGAATTGAGTTGAATCGCGCCGACCCGTGCCGCACGTTGTTATTTTTGTCAAAAGGGGAGGGCACATGAGACTTCATCGGACTGGAGCAACGACCAAAAAAAAAAAACAGACAGACTTTCTCAACTCTCGATGCAACTTAAAAAAGACAGATATTGTGTATAACGTTTGGAGAAAGTGAGTGGTGGGGTGGGGCTTTGTTTTCCCTGTCCTCCATTCTTTTGGTGTGTATTTTCCGGCGAGTGCTCGACTGACTCCGGGGAAAAGAATGTGGATTTGAAGTGCGGCCTCCTGGGGGCTCCTCCGCATGACAATTCTATTTTTTCTACTTGAATATTTGTCTCCTTGCTGCACTGCCCCCAAGACCACCTCTAACCACCCACACAACCCGCCACGTCTGCCTCTTTGTTTTTCCAACTTTTTCCCACTTTTCTGGCAATTGTGGAGCTCAGCGAGCAGTGAAAACTAAAAATATGGCCAAGTTTGGCTCAGGGCGATCTCCATGTGAATTTATGGTCCACTGCCTGGGAATATCCCGCATGTACACACACATACACACACGCACACAGAGAGCACAACATCCTATACCATCCTATATAAAAGATATAGCCATGGCTGTAGTTGAGTGTTTTTTTGTGAATGGGTAGGAGGTAGGGAGCTTGGCTTTTACTTTTACATTCCGCTGGCATTTCTTGGCCTGCTTAAAGCGCCGTGAAAACGCTCGCAAGGAAATTGAAAAATCGGATGCGGAATTGAATAATGTGTCGGATGGGCGGTTGGGTGGTTGCATGCCCTGCCCTCCTATTCAGCTGGCAAGGCCAGGCGGTGTCACCTTGCCGCAAGATTTATGCACGATGGAAGGGGTCGAGCGAGTCGAGGAGATTTCGCATTTGAAATTGATAGTGCGACATGAGTGGGATTTGTTCGAGTTTCGCCGCACTCAGCGAAAAGCGGAAAAATCTCAAGCACTTGTTAACGCAAATGTTAGTCTGTGGTAAGGTGAGACGTTCAACAACGTCAACAAAGTCAACAGTATCAATGGAGTAATAAGTTTGTAAGTCCACAGATAATATTTGACCTTTGAAAATATGGAATTTTAAGAGTCTCTTTTAAACTTTGTTGGAAAATTGGGAGGCATTAAAAATGATGTCCCAATGGTTTAATATTTAAATTAATTAATAAATAAAGTTTGCCTTTAATGTCTGAATATTTTATGTTTAATTTTCTAGAACCCCCAAAAAAATGGCAATGAAAGGCAGTGAAAAATGTTTTCTTCAACCTTTTTCAAGGGTCATAAAAACTGCAAGGGTTTGCTTTTTCATAAGACCACTTTTCCCCCTTAAACCCGAACCAAGTTTAACCGCATACTTTAATATTTACAATTATTTAATTAGTGCCCACCTAAGCAAACCCCGGGCCAAAAAGGGAAAGTTGTTGGCCAAGGTAAACGTTGCTGGAAGACAAACAAAAGGAGAACAGAACCAGGACCAAGAACAGAATTCAAAAAGGAGTATAGCTTGGGGTGAATAGTTGTCGTGGAGCACTCACCTTTAATTATCGCCAGAAAGATCAACAGGACAAACAGCGACAGCGACGCTGGCAGCGGGGAGTCCATGTCCTTGGCTTGTTTGTATCGCGTGGCTCTTGGCTTGAATGGTTGCCCCGCGCCTTCTGCTGCTGCTGCTGCTGCTGCCTCCTTCTGCTACTACTCCTACTTCGGCGACGACTTCTCCTTTCAGATTGGGTGTCGGTGTGGTTGAGCTGCAAAGTGCCTGGCAATCCTTGCCTCGTCACCTTGGCTAAATAGTTGGCCAGGGCTACTGGTCCTGGGAGCTGCCAACTAGCGATGATGATTAGCACAAAAGGCCCGAGACAATGCGCCCGTGTGGGTCAGAGTTCAACAATGGAAGTCCGACTCCGTAGTCAGTTTGGCATTGCAACCTTTATGAGGCGCTTAAACTATCTCCACTGGAACTGAAATCTCTCGATTCCTCCTCGCTTTCTAGCAGAGACTTTGATTATTATTTTATTTCTGGTTTTTTTGGAGCAAATATTTGGCACGCGTTTTCCGTCTACTCGCTTCTGCGATTTTGCTGCGGTTGTGGTTGTGGCACAGCTTCCTCTTCCTCTTCCACTTTGGTTCAGCTCTGCAGATTTAATTTCCGGTTTTCGCCTGGTCACAGATATTTTTTCAGAATTTTCTTTTATATATTTTTTTCTTTTCGCTTTTCCGCCGCTTCTATTTGACTAATTCTCTTTCGTTTGCTTTATGGTTTCCCCTTTGCGTTTCGCCTTTGCTATAATTTACATAATTTGCACTTTTTGCTGGTTTGCTTATATGGTTTTTATTTTCGTTTTTGAGTTATTTGTTTTCTTTTTAGAGTTTGAGAAACCTTAGGTAGCAGTTGTTGTTGTTGTTGTTGTTGTTGTTCTTGTTGTTGTTGTTGTTCTGGTTGATTTTCTGGTGATGGTTATCCTTATCCTTCTTAGTACAGTTTAGTATCGTTGTTTTCGTTCAGTTGTAAGATGTTAACTGCGGGCGAAAGGTTATATTTTGTATGTTAGAAAAAGTTTTTTTTTATAAAAATCTAGTTCTTTTTCTTAATATTTCATTAAAACTTCTACCTCCCAATCTTTATAAATCAACCACATTTTGAGTTCCTTCTAAACCAAAACCTCTTTCCCCTATTCTAGCCAAGTACTTAGTCCTCTTTTAAATAGATTACGATATCCCCCGTTTCTCATTTAACGCGATTTGCTTTAATTCCCTTAGTCGTAATCTTCCCCGCTTGTGAGGTTTCCCTATACACACAGCCCTGGCGCAGTTTAGTCCTTTGATATTAAATCCCTTGCCACAACTTAGCGAAGCGAACTTGCTGCTTACCGCAAAGGCAAAAGACCGCAAAGACAAATACCTGAAAAACAGAATGAACACCAAAAACAAAAAACAGAAAACAGAAACACGGAAAAAAATGACAACAAAAAGTTTAGCTGAGTTAATGTTTCATTAAAAATATATATAGTTAGATCCATTAGGAGTTTTTCTAACCCAATTCCAGTGTGAGACGAGGTGCAGCTGCTCTGTCACCTCGGAGGCCGTCGATAACAACAGCCAAAACCACCGAAACCACCCATTGCGAGCCCAGTCATTGATTAGTTTTTGTTTTCGGTCAACAAACTTGAGTAAATTAAAACAATGAATTTGCGTAAAAACGCGACTCGAACAAAAACAAGAAGGGAAAACCGAAGCAGAAAAATAACAAAAGCAGGCGAAGCGCAAATTAAAACAGTGGCTACTGGCTTTCGCGAGAAAGAGCGAGGTGGGGGAATCGAAGGGCGTGGCGACGGCGGGCGTGGCTGGGCATTGGGCCGAGAAATGCAGTAATTGAAATACATGCGGCGATGGCGGCATCGAGGCTGCGTGTGGCATGAGCTGCTATGTTGCTGCTGCCACAAAACAACGAAACATTAATGGCAACAAGCACAGAGATTTACTGCACTAAAAGATACCTTTTAGTTGATTTTAAAGATATTTTCTATCCTGAGCATCGTTTTATCTAAAAAAATCTTCATTAAATCCTAAAGGTGACATATTCAAAAAAGTTCTAAAGAGAGCTAAAGAGAAATGGAAAATCGACAAATTTACTTTACACAGCCGAAAGTCCTTTTCATCCACCTGCCACATGCTGCACCACGAACACGGAACAACCATTTTGTCCTCGACTGCTGGGTGCAAATATCGCAGCATGCTTTCAGGCGCCGGCCATCAGTGTCGTAGAAAGCCACAATAATTTACACGTGCTCGATGGCCACAGAGGGTGAAGAAGCAGGGAACAGAGGAATGGTGTGCGTGAGAGCAGGAAGGGAAGGACTAGCAACCGCATCATCTGGGATAAACTAAGTCCGTGGGGTTGGAAGGTTGAAAGGGCATTAATTATGATGGAAAATTAAAATATTCAACTTATTTGATTCCCGAGCGGTGAAGTCAAGAAAGAGGTGCACCCACTTTACCCTTCCCCCTTAAAAAGGGAAGTGTTTCATTTTGCCAACCGCCCCGCCCCGTTTACTTTCTATATCTTTGTCTATGGCTGCGTCAGCTGTTTGTCTAATTAGAGGTTTTATGAGTTATGTTGTGTTGGAGAAGAGGAAAGAGAAACCCCAGGGTTGAATAAATGGTTGGGGTAAAAAGCACCTCTCGCCCTTGTCGCGGTTAATTAATTTCAAGTTTAGTTTCAGTTCGCTCCAATTTGTTGTTGGTTTCTGCGGGCTTTTTTGGCACAAAGCTGGCAGGTAAAAAGTTTCAAAGTCAATTTAATGCTTCGCCAATGATGAGAGGCAGCCGTCGTACACAATGAGCCTTGAAATTGAAAGAGTAAGAGTCCTCCACCCCACCCCACTCATCGTATTTGACCTCATCGTCTAACTATCCCTTCTCAAAGTCCTCCTCCTCATATTTACCGATAAAATTGCAACCGCATAGGCGCGACAAAAATCGGGACAAAAGGAAAAAAAAAAGAATGTGGCTTGGGCTGCGGCTCCCTTGAGGACTGAGCTTTGCACATCTGGTGGCTGCATTTTTTAGCGCACACCCCACAAGGCCTCAAATTACCTGCTGCCCCCGATGTGTGCCACAAGTGCCTCACTATATCCGCTTTGAGGTTTCAACTTTTTGCGGTCGTCGGTTCATAATTGAACCCTTTGGTGGCCACATACACACACATTCTGCCTGCCAGGAGATTGCTGCACAAATTTGCCTTAGCCCCGCTGCAAATTATGCTCAAGGGAATCCACTTAGCGGCTTAGTTGCCAGGGATTTAAACAATGTAAGCCTTAATACACACGTTAAAAATTCACCTATATCCTTTCCATGGAGCAGGATTTTTTCTATCAACGTTATCCAGCGAATTGAAACTTCAGATACCCATTAATAACATTCATAAACCATGGAATAAGGTACTTTCGAGCTGATACAAAAAATAATATACTAAGATTACAAAATTTTATACATTTTGGACTTCTTTAAAGAAAAATAGTTTAAATGTTTTCCCTTTGAAAGCAATTTCGTTGATATTTTGCTCGGTGCTGAAACTCAAACTTCGAATGACTGCGTAATGTTCGTTGAGCTAGCTAATCAAGCGGCTAAGTGCGATTCGAAAGCCAATCAAAGTAAAACTGCATGTAAAATGAGCTTTCAGCATAGAATTTAGAGTGTTTTCGATATTAGAAAGCTGACTGACAAGCTGACAGAATGACAGACGCACTCAGGCGCCTCTGTTCGCTTTTGGCCTTTGCCCTGCATTCATTCATTCATTCAGCTGCTAACATGGCGATAAACATACACACCCAAACACACACTTCCTTATACATACACACATACACACATACATCAGAAGCCAGAAGCACTCGTATGGACGCTGCAAATATTGCCATTGAGCGAACGTCAAAAGTCATTTCGACAAAATACTGCTGCATACTTTGCGGCGCTGGCTTTCGAGTGAGGTTATTGGCGCCTCTTCTCCCTTTTGAGAGCGCATTTTGCTGAAGTGGTTGGTGGAGTCAAGGCTTTTGTTAGCACAAAGCCAAAACAACAAGTGCTATGTAATTACAACAACAACATCACCAGCACCAGCACCAGCGCGCAGCCAACAAGGGAAATGCAAAAATTCACTGAAAAGAGAACTGCCGAACGGAAAGAAGCTTATTTGTTGTTTCGGTGCTGAGAAACGACCTCGTGAGTAGTCACGAGGCATAAACTATATTGGGATTTAGTTAGCTTTATTAAGACTTTGACGAAATGATATTTTGAATATCATTAGAATGAGAAAGAACAATGTTATAAATCAAATTTCATAGAAAAAAGAAATATCTTCCAAACATTTTATTTCAATCTTTTTTAAGCCTTGCCTATTATTTTTACAAAAAAAATATATAATTTATAAGCTTGGGCTAAATGCCGCACGATTCGTGACCTTTGTAACCGAAAATACAACCACGAACTCATCCACAGCCGCCTGTTGCCCCCCAACTGGGTCAGACATCGCATCGGTAATGAGGCTGCCAATGCTGCCGATGCATCGCGATGGTGATGTTGATGGTGATGGCGATGGCGATGGTGAACGGATGAGGATGACAACGATTATGAGGCAGAGCAGAATGGAGAGGCGGATGTGGATGATGGCGACGATGATGAGGATGATGTGCAGCTGACATTATAAACAATTTCGCAGCCATTGGCGCAGTTTAATTAAAATGGCGACCAAAAATATTCAACTATAATCTATTGCAGGCAGTAAAGAGAGAGAAGAAATCGAGAAAATAAGCGGGGCGAGGGGGAATGGAAGTTAATTTCATGGCGCAAAAAGGAAATGGCACAGCAAACAAAGGCAAAGACAATGGCCACGGCCAGGAAAACCCAACCGAGCCAAGCCAGCCAGGATATGGGATACGGATAAGGGGAGCCGAGGGGCCACTGAGACAGAAATTAAATTGGAAATGTTGTACTTCGTGCAGCAGACAGGCCAAAAGGAAATACACCAAAGGCATCCTGCAATGCAAAACAAAAAATCAGGCTGCCCTCGGTGTGGGTGGATTGTAAATGTGTGTATGTGTGTGTGTGTGTGTGTTGGTGTAATTCTGCATCTGTGAGGGCGAGCAACAACAAGTGGCCAGGACACGGCAAGCGGAAGCTGTTGCTGCAGGATGCAGGGCCCTGTGTTATTATACAAATGGAGGCGGCCTCTTATAAGTTGGAAATTGTCTCAGATTTAGCAGGAAGAAAAACGAGTGAAAAAATAAGCAACAGCAGGGAAAAGCCAACGGAAGATAAGGGCAACTTCAATTTTCCAGGAAACGAAGGACGAATGCCCTAGAAAAGCTGAACTTATTGAGAGAAATTTAATAAACAATAATTCTGCGAACAAATCCGCACTTCTATCGAATTGTAAATAAAGCTAAGATAAAGCCCAGAGTGCTAAAATAAATTCCTGATCTTATTGCCAAGTCTCATCTGCCCAAGTCCAATGCAAACTTGTTAAACTTTTAGTGCAGTTACAAAGAGAGTACTAACCATCTTTCAAAGCGACAGACAAGACAATGTGGGAGATGGGAGATGGGAGTTGGAAGATGGGGACTTGGAAATGGAGACTCAAGGAAGCCAAGGGAACCAGGCTATACAGAGAGACATTGGGGAAAAGGAGCCACAGCCAAAGGAAAGGCTCCGTAACTGAGGCAACATTATTTAGGTTTAATCAGCAAAGCAGATTTGCATACGACAGTTTGGCTGCAATGAAATAAACCAACTGGAATTCAAAGGAGCCATCCCAGAGATATCCAGAGCACAGGGCTAAAAGCGGAAAATACATCAAACAAATGAGGAGGGCCAACGAGACAGGGTAGTCTATGGAAAACTATTACAAGCTCCTGACAACTGGAGAAATGGACATTTCAGCCAAAATGTCACATGCCAAGCCAACTTAAAGTCAACGAATTAACAGCCTGATTCAATTTTGATTGTCCTAATATACGGAAATTGTCCTAGCAAATTAAAGAAAAAACTCGTTGAATTTTTAATTAATGCTGAGCCAGCAAATTACAATTCGTAATTCCTACCTCAACTCAAATTTGTTTCATCTACTCTCCTTTTTTTAGTGCTGCCAATTTCAGTGTTCCCTCCGTGAATTAAAATCAAATTAAGCAACTTTTCGCACTGCACTACGACAGGAACAGGGTTAAAGCAATAAAAAAAAAAAACAAGGCTAAAAAATGCATCGTGTTCCGCATCCGTTAAAAAAAAGTTGTTGACATGAAAAAACGAAGTAAGTAACAAACATTTTTTGGTCAGCATCGTGTGTGGGTGCAAAAATTTCACAAAACGGGTAAAAAGCACCATTCAAAATGCAGCTGATGGCAAGGAATTTGCCCAAAAACGTCTTCATAGCCCCGCTCTACCGTAACTCTACTTTTCGCTGGTTTGGGAAATTGCTTTCGGTGATTTTTATTGGATTTTCGTGTGTAATATGAAATTCATAACAACAACCAACAACGACGAATGGTCAGGCAGGCATCAGGCCCAGAGGAGGAGAAAATTGGAGGACAGACAGTCGACTCCAATTGCGTTGGCGACGATTTGCAGTTTTTCATGATGCCACTGCCACTGACTCCATTGCTGCTTCCTCTGTTGCTGCCTTGATGCCATTTTAAATTTCCAGCTAGTTTACTTCTTTTTTTTCACCCAGTCCCGACAACGCTGAGCTCGACACTATTTGATTGCTGGCTGGCCGAGGCGTCACTCTGACAAGTTGCAAGTTTTTCCGCTGCCCTAACGAATCTCTCATTTGGGCATATTAACAATCAGCCACAGTTGGTTGACAAAAAATTTTCTTGCAAGGATAATACTTACATTTTTCCTTCAAGAATAAAATAAGAAAAATTCTTTACCTTTTACTTTCTTTGTTTTTAAAGAGAAATCAAAGTTAAGAAGCTATATAAGCTGTTTTTTCTCTTAAAAAACAATTCATAAACATTAAATAATTTGTGTTCTCCAAAGATTTTACACTTTCAACTTGTTATTCATCTATCCAATTTCGTATCTTGTTTAAGTAAGTGCTTTTAATTGGAGTTTACTTCCCATTTATACCTCTCTTTTAACTCAGTTTTTTTTACTACCTCTTCTAAAAGCCTCTACCTAGTGCTTATACTTTGGCTCTTCGTTGTATCCTGTCATTTATACTTCGTCCTTTTTTTCAGCATGAAAATGTTTTTTAAGCCAGAGTATACCCAACTGACTTTGAATCAGTTTCAACTGCAGCAATTTCCCAGTTTTTCTTTTCATACACCATATACGAACATGTCACATATCTGCGAGTTAACTTAGCTAAGTCTGCCATGGAAATTGTGAGGAAATTTTATTTCTGCATTTGCTAATTCACAGAATTTGTTGACCGTTCCATTCCGTTCCGTTTCGTTTCCCCAATTCCACTTACCCAGCAATTTTGTCGAAATGAAGTTGAGAGTTTCTGCTGTCCAAGAAGTTGCTGTTGGATTGCTGATGTTGCTGCTACGAATGTTGTTGGTCTTCTTGATGATTTTCTTGTTGTTGTTGCTTCTACCAATTGTTGTTGTTGTTGTTGTTGTTGTCGTTGTATTTGCTGCAGCTGCAAACAATCGGCGACCTTTTTGTTTTTGCAATGGAACAAACACAACAAAATTGTTGATGAATGTTCCATAATTAATATGAAAATTGAATTTTGCTCTCTTTTTGTTCGCCTTCGAGTGGTGTTAAGTTATTTTTGTTTTTGTTGTTTTTGCGTTTTTTAGGTTTATTGTTTACAATTGTTGAAGTTTATTTTACTTTATTTGGATGCATTTAATTTCTGGCATTTAATTTGGAATTGTTGTTGCAGTACTGGTTGCAGTTTTTTTTAGTCTTGATGAGTTGATGGCAGTTGCAAATTGATGAGAGAATTGCTTGATTGGTTGCTTGCTGGACTGATTGATGTATTGATTCTGGATTTTCGATTGGAATTTAGCTGGCATGTTTGATGCTGCATCGTATCATTCGCTCAGCAGATGCAAGGATATAGATATAGATACAGATACAGATGCGTATAGAGATGCAGATACGGGTGCAGATGCAGATACTTATGCAGAAACATGGATGCGAGAGTAGTAGATTCAGATGAGTTTGGTTTCAATTTAACGATTAATGCTTTACTTTAAACCTTTGTTTTTATTTATAATTTTTTAATTTCCGTTTTTAATAGTTATGAACACATTGTTGCTGTTGTTATTTGTTTTGGCTTTCCCTCGTGCTTTTTAATTTGCATTCATTTAATTTTTATTTAACATTTTCTGAGTTGTTTTTTTTTTGTTTTTGGTTTTTGTTTAATATTTGCATATTGCCTTTATGTGGTGAGTGTAAAGAAAAAACTTTTATTTAAATTGGATTTTTATCTGTATGGCAGGTCAGAGGGAGATAGGAAACAGAAAGAGAAAGAGAGACAGAGAGAGAAAGTGATGTGAATATTTACGTAGCTAAAATGTTTATTGATATTAACTATGAGGGGTATGTGCATTATCGTTTCATTTACTGCGAGTCAATCAATCTGCCGATTTTCCACTTGGCCCTCTCGATCTTGAGGGCCCAGCGTTTTGATTGATTTTCCCCCAAATTCCCAAACACAAAGCACAGCCTAATCGGAATTCGGCAGGCAATCAGCTTAATAAGAGCTTGCTTCTCTTTATTTCGCAGACATTTGTATCTCATCGATTGCCTGTTGCATGAACAGAGTGAAGAATTTCGTTTCTAAATGTCCGGCAAATAAATATGTATTTTTCCCATTTTTAAGAACTAGATGGCGCTATTTCAAACTGTCACAGGCCATAAAAATTCAATTCGTTTCAGAGAGTTTGGCGAAATAAGAAATAACAATTGCCCCGGTCACGCCCTCCTGGACAATCATAGCGCGGCACTTCCTGATGATATTCCCCACCATTGCCATATATATTCGACATCATACCATTCCCCATTGCAAACGCCCATCACGTGCCACAATTTACGGTCAAAGTTTCGAGGGTCGCAACACTCGCAAAACTGTTGCGACTGCCAACTAAACATTAGTTTAATGTGAGTATCTTCCTGGCCCCAGACCCTAACCTCCTACTTTTCTTCTGGACCCCTTCTGGACCCCTTCGATAACTATAAGTACTAGTGTTTGGATAGCCGGAGCGCACAAAGTTTGACAAAAGTCACTTAAAGCCGCCGCAGCAGCCATTTCGAATATCCGTTATGAGAACACAGGGCCAACTAAAAAAAAAATAAAAAAAAGAAAATGAAAAGAAAAGAAATGAAAGGAGTGGAGTGTAGATGGGGCAAAGAGCAGTTAAGAAGGACGAACGAATATACAGAAGAGTTCCAACTGAAGCTACTCGAATGATGAGAGTCCCTCGAGTGAGTTCGTAAGCAAAAGTTTGTTTTCTTTTTTACTTTTCCCATAAATCAATCAGTTATCGATAGCCAGGAAATTAGATAACTTTAGATTCCCAGAAACAAAAACATACCAGTGAGTTTAAGCTATATTGAACTTAAAGTAAGCCTAAGTTTTAGGGAAATAGTT
Organism: Drosophila eugracilis; assembly: GCF_018153835.1. NCBI lineage: Eukaryota > Metazoa > Arthropoda > Insecta > Diptera > Drosophilidae > Drosophila > Drosophila eugracilis. Next base: position 1,013,580 of record NW_024573311.1, on the reverse strand, counting down.
TCTAATGTTCTTTTTAATAGTTATTTACTTTTGAATATTGAAATTTAAAGCTTTTAAGCTCTGAAGATTTCAATCTTAAGCGGTTTATTTGTTGTAAATATAAAATCTAGAAGAAAAGTTTCAAACTGAATTCAATTTTTAGATTATATTTGTAGATAAATTGAAAGAACTGGCATAAGTTTTGAAGGAAAAATAATACAGAATGAGTGAAGGTCTTTTTCCCAATTATTTACATATCTGATATAAAAATAAAAAGAGTTTTTTTTATCAAAATTTAAACTACAAGCTCTAGAAACAAATATCAACTCCAGTTGGATTTTTAATCTTTTTTACTAACTGACCAAAACGACCCCTAATCCCTGTTAACCGTTCTTCCTTTCTCCATCGTCACTTCTCTTGGTTTCTCTCATAAAATACACCTCAGAGCCCCGAATCGTTCTCGTCCAGTTCCATCAAGTTAATCTACCCGAATAATACCCTGGGGACGGGGGACTGCTAAAAATGATAAAAAGAGTTGAGCCACTGACCAAGAGACACCAAAAAAAAAAAGAAGGACAGAGAACGACAACCAAAAAAAAATCCCAGTCACTCAGCTAGTTGGGCCTTTGTTGTTGGTTATTCTGTCCCTGTTGTTGGTGCTTTTTTGCCTGTTGTTGGTAGACAACGTTGTTATTTATGACAATTTCATTGTCTTGTCCACTTGCTGCCCTTTTTATTTCCGTCTTTGCCTTTTGCTTATTTACTACCACCCATACACAGCCATACAGCCACACAGGATGTTCACACAGACGGGGGGAGTGAGCGAAAAGGAAGAGGGAGTTAGAGAGAGCGAACTTGCTTTTGTGTAGCATACTTTTGTGCGCGCGGCGTTATCAAACGTTTTCCGCGCTGTTACTCTTAGGAATCGGTGTATTTTTCTATTTCTTTTTTTTTTTTTTGGTGTACTAGGACATCTTTTTAAACAGCTCTATCCGTGTGTCGCTTGTCTGCTGTGTGCGTGTGTATGGCTGTTATCAGTGGCGTAGGACTCATTGATGGAACGTTTTGAGTGAGTTTCACCGAAACTCATTTTGAGCCAAAGAGCAAGAGAAAGAGAGAGTCGAATTAGAAAAGGACTCGACCAACTCAACTTATGTTTACACTTGGAAGAGCACGCCAAACGGAGTCCTGCCAATTGTTGCAAGCCCTTTGTTGTTGTCTTGCGGGTGAAAGCTTGCTGAAAACCCCTACATACACACGCACACACCAATATTTATGTATAACCAATTCGTTTTCCTTCTTCTTCTTCTTCTTTTTTTTTTTTTGGCAGTATTTGTTCAAAAATTTATGAAGCTTCTGCTCGGTCAAAAGTGGCTTAGGAATTTATTTAATTAACCCCAGGCTGCCAAGGAAAAGCACCAACAAGAGCAGCTTTTTCCCCTTTTCTTTTTTTTTTGCTGTATGACAGCAAAATTGTCCTTTAAGTGTTTTATGAGTGCGGCATGATTTGAAATGATTTCTATTTCTGTGCGGTGTCTCTCTGCTTGCTTTTTTTTGTTGCTACGTGCTCCAATTCCCACGCACACATACACACAAGTAAACAGGAAAAAATTGTGATATTTTTGAATGATTGAAAAGGAACGTACCAAAACTAAGCTGGCTGTTACAACCAATTTTTAGGCAACTAATTTTGGGTTAATAAGAGGTTATTACAATATTATATTGAAAGCAATTATTTTCTTCTGTGTACGCACTAGTACATACGCAAACGTAACAATAGCTGGCAAAAAAAAAATAAGAGAAGCAAAAGCGGAATGCCAGGATAGAGGCAAAAGTAAACTTGCAACTTGTTTGCGCTTTCCCTCACTGCCATTGTTACTGTTTGTTGTTTTTGTTGCCGACTGCCTGCTGATTAGAAATGCTTTTGATGTACGTATGATGAAAATCTGCGGCTTTTCCACTGCGGCAAGTGCAGCAACCTGATTCAGGCGTAATGAGCAATTAAAAAACTTTCCCTCCCCCTTTTGTTTGCCAATTGAAACTTGGACAACGAGATCTAAACTTTGGATTAAAATAATTGCCTTTAAAATTGTAGAGCTTAATTTTAGTTGACATTTAGATAAAAGTTTTAATGGAACTTAATTATTTAAGTTACACTTTTATATGCACAAAAAAATGTAAAATTTTTGGTTTGAAACATTTATTTAAAATTTAAAATAATTTTAACCAGATAAAAGCTTTTATAAAGTTTAACAAAATGAAAAATTTTTGGTATTTTAACTGTATTTGAACGCAAAGGAATAAGCTTAAATAAGTTTTGGCCCATTAGCTGTTTGTTAATCCTGACAAACTTCAATCATCATACATTTTCACATTAATATTATAGGAAGTAGAATTGAAAATTCGTTCTGCTACACGGTTAATGAGTTTTAAAAGTTTCTCAGTCGGTCTGTGAAAATATTGTGAATTAATTCTGTACATTTTTGTAGCCTTCTATCTACTTAAGCTTGAGTAATTCAACTCCAACTACGCATTCACAAGCTTCATATAACTTAATAAGTAACTTGAGAATTTTCAGCAGCTGCATTCGTAGAAAATGCAATTACCGGCCTGAAAGTTGTTCATATTGTTCGGCAGCTTCTCCGTAAAGGTATACCAACAATTTAAACTTTACACCTTTGGGTATTTCTACGATTACCCATCGTAAACTATTCGCTGACCCCAAAGAGAGTTCCCGACTTTTGATAATTGCTGTTGCCTTGCATTTTGAGCTACTAAAAAGTGAAAGAAAAAATGCGTAGCTTATTCTGAATTTTATGCATAATAACTTTTCTTTTTAGGATAAGTTTACCGAAGCAAGGTTACCTCAGTCCGCTCTGTGATGAGGTTTATACTTTATGCATTCCCTCATGGCTTGGTATATAGTGTTTTTTTTGCGATTCCTGTGAGATATTGGGTATGGCCTTCACCCCCAACTGTCTATCCAACAGCCTACCCCACTTCCCTCATCATCCGTTCCATGTGTTAAACCAAAAAGTTGTAAATCTGCCAACTTACGTTTAGTGCAACAAAGTCGCGCTTTCGTATGATGAACATAAAAGTGTGAGCAAAAAACAAAAAAAAAGGAAACTTTACTCACACATGTACAGGGGCAAGAGGAGGGGAAGCGAAAGAGAGAACGGGGCGGTGGAGAAAGTGAGAGAGGGCGAGAGGGCAGAGCGGGATGGGTAACGGTTAAGTTAGTGCTGAGGAAAAGCGCCGAGCTCGACAGAATTCCATGCTGGCGACGAAGATGTTGTTAAAATAAAATAGAAACGAAGGCAAACGACGGACGAGCAATAAAAAAGTGCGTAAGGAGAAAAATAGAAAATGACAGAGAGTGGTAAAGGAGAGAGGGGAGGGCAAAGGACAGCAGGCAGAGCGCGGCAGCAGCAGCAGCAGAAGCAACGATGACGATGTCGAAATTAATACGAAGGAATCACATTAAAACTTCTACAAGAAACCAGAAACAAGGAGCAAGGACTCAGGACTCCTTGAAGCTCTCGCCTGGCGAAGCTTTCGGTTGGGTTAAAGACGAAACATATTGTGCGTAGACGCCAGTAAAAAGGACGAACAGGACGACTCACCAATACACACACACACAGCCAACAACAGAAACACCAACACAGACAACGTGTTTGGGTTTAAGTGTTTCGGTGCAGGTTGATGACGGGGGTTGGATTCGGGATTTTGGATTCTGGCAGACAGATAGACACGCACACAAACCCCCACACACTAGCAAGTGTATACACACGCAAAGTGGAGCAATTCCGACAACTCCATTTGCATCGGTATGTGTGCCAAAGCGTGTGTATTTGCTTTCCATTTATGTGTGTGTCTCTGTGTCTTTAGCGTTTAGAATAAAGGTACACTCACATATACACACACTCATCACGTTTTTCCGTTTCGGCTCTTTATTATGTCTCCCTCAAATGTTAAATCGAAGAGGGCCAAAATAAAAAAAGGGGGAAATGTGGCAGAAGCCAACTCGAAGAGGACAAACAAATTCAAAGCAGTACAACCTAAAATCATCATAAACAAATCCCCAGGCAGGGCGAACTTGAATTTAGTTTCAAGAACAGATGATTTTTTTAAACTTTTATTAGTCTTTGAAAATTGTAAGCTTTTGGTAGAAAATATCACGAGATTGTTTATATTTTGAATTTATTTATTTTTTGAAAGATTGTAAAACAGCTTTCTGATGGTCAATTTCTATATTTTATTCACAATTTCCATAAATCGATTTATTTATTTACCAAGGCTTACGGGCGAAAACATCGATCTCATATAAATTTATGACTTTCTTTGAATTTGAGACTAAAAGTTTATTGTGAAACAAAAGTGGCGCCTGAAGCCTGTTCAAAATTCAAAGTTTATTTGAATTTATCACAAAAAGATATTGCAAATTTGATATAAATTTATCACAATAAAGCACAAATACAAAAATATTCATAAAATCACAAAAAAAAGAACTAATAAAATGCAATATTCGAGTGGCCTGATTATGAGATCAGAGCTATTTTAGCTATTGCAAAACCACTGGTCGAGAGTCCTTGTCAAATATAACCCAAATTTAATATCTATAAACTATAATTTTCATTTTTCAGCATATGCAATCAACTAACTGAGGTGGAACATTAAACCCCCACACAATGCATAAATTCGATTTATACTTCACTCAATCAGAGTCAGAGGCGATTACGTTAATATGCCATGGGCGTATAATAAATAAGGTAATAAATTCGATTCCTTAACTGATTTATGTTAATTGAGTTATAAGCTCAACACTTAAGAAAATAGCAATCTACGTTTTCATCACTTATCAAACAATGAAACTATTATCTATAATTACGAATTAATTAAGATTTTATGTCATTCTTAACTATTAGGAAAAACATGAAAGTAGTTTTTTTATCTTTAATTAAAATCACTACTGATGTAGAGTGAAAAATGTTTTAAGAGAATTTTGCTGTGCTCTTTTATATGAGACCTTTAAAAAGCTTAAAGTAGTAAGCCCTTGGGTGGCCGCCTTTTCCCGCTTCAGGCGCCACTCGAGCTGCCTCATTCGTCTCATGTTTCCGAGTGCCACCACCATCTCATGTGGCACCACGCGCTTCGCAGAATTCGAATCCCCCCGTGCCCATACCCACCAACAACATCAAACTATCGATGGGCTGCGGCCCAATTTTTAAACTACATGCCCTAAAATGTGAACTAGGCGTAGTCAAGCAAAATGATTGATGAAAAATCTGCGTGTGTACACAACTTGCCACTCAGCACGACACACATACGAACATTCGCATGTATACACTCACACATGGACGCACATATACATGACCACTTACGCCCACTTAGACACGCCGCGTTCTGGTTGCTTTTTCCATTTTTCCTTTTTTTTTTTTTTTTTCTTGTATTTCTCCTTATATGTGTGGTGCGGCTGCTGCTTTTGCCAGTTGTTAGTTTGGCAGAAAAGTTTTCTTCCCTTTTGCCAAATTGAATGATAAGGAGGCAGGAGAATGAAGGAAGGGAGCAGAATGGAGACATGAAGGATGTGGGTGGAAATGACTAAAAGAAAAGTTTTTCTTTTTGGCCAACTGATTGATAATAGTGCAAATGTTAATTGCATAAGGACTTGGCAAGAGGGGGATCGGAGCAGGAAGTTCGAAGAGGAAAAACCAGAATCGAAAACCGCAAAACTGCAATTTCGTATGAGAGAAAACTGGCAACAATCTCGGCACAATGGATTCGCAATTTAAGTTGTGTACAATTAAATTTTAATTATCGCAACAACAGTGAATCCGAAAACAAACGAACGCCAACCGCCAGCCGCCACCCCCCATAAGACCCCACTTCAAACAATCAACCACAAAAATGTGCGTTTTAAATCGCAATAAAAGTGCGCTTAAGTCGCTCTGATTTCGATTCCAATAAAACAATCAGTCAAAGCACAGACAAAAAAAAAAAGGAAAGAAGCCAAAAAGCCAAGCAAAAAATGTGCAAGCGAGTGGAACTAAAGGGGAAAGAAGGAAATCGCTGGGGATTTCCCTTCGACTGTGTTCTGGGAAAATTGCTACGATTCGTGGAGATAACTGTCAGAAGCAACAGTTTATAAGCCAAATACGAGCCCGAAAAACTGAACTGCACTTCGGTCGACGATTGGGTAATTCGCTGGGAAACTTTACGTTTTCTTCTTGCTTATGTTTACACAATTTTATCACTCACCAAATTCAGTTATTTTCTTTGTGGCTTGCCACAAATCAAACGAAAATTTCACTAGCAAATGAAATTGTTTTTCCAGCTAAACGAATCCGAAATATTCTTCTTTTTTTTTTTTTGCAAAACGAAAATATGTATTTCGGAAATAACAAAACCAAGTTGGAAAACATTAAAATTTGTAGCCAGTTTGTGGTGTTTCATATGGTATTTGGCCAGAATATTTTAGTGACAACCTCACACTAGATGCTCGTTAAATTATTTTAATTTGCCCGTCTCCTGGAAAAACTAAAACCAATAATTCCCCAGTTGCAGGACATGCAGCTTAGAAGCAGGCGCAACAATTACACGAAATATTGAGTGGGAAAATCGTAGCATACTTTTAAGCTGTTGCACCGAAGCGAGTGCATTGGTTTGTGGGAAAAATGAGGAAAGCAGAAAAGTTGCAATGCGAACGGGATGGGGATGCAAGAGGAAGCAACAATTTTGCTGGTTCTGTTTACCTTTGTTCGTTTAAGCAAACATTTTTAATTGGCTATCAATTTACTGCAATTTTTTAGTTGTCGTTTTGTATATATTTTTTTATGGGTATTTATTTATTAAATTTAATTTTATTTTATTTTGTTGATGATGAACACACTCGAGCTGAAGTTTTGGGGAAACGCACAAACACACGCACAGACGACACTTACACACACTTGTACGCGCGAGAGCTGCCACAGAGGGAGATAAAGTAATTTGTTGTTTGTTTGTTTGTTTTTTTTTTTTGGAAGTTTCTTCACGCACTAGTCAATAAGTTTTTTAAGTCTATACGATTTGGTTAGCTTTGACTTTGACTTTGACTATGATTGGGTTTCGTTTCGATGTCGGGACTTCCCCGCTAATTTCCCTCTCTGCACAGGACAGCTGAACTAACGGTACACACACGCCAAGGCAGGCGAATGGCGGCAGCTCGGAGAAAGTGCGTCCTGTCTGGTTGTACCCTAACGACTTAATGCGCTCAACGCAGCTTTTCACACGGCCATGGACCACGAACCACGCAGCATCCACAGTGGCTCGATCCGAAACGGAAAACGAAGCTTCCAGCCGAATGGATGCCGAACGTTCGAGTGAGTTTTTCTTGCTCCTATCTTTTTGAGTGAGTTGTGCCTGGAGAACTGAAGGAACTGTGTATTCGGGGTCATTGTCACTCAATCCTGAGAGTGGCAACTTGAGTGAAAGCTGCCCTGGAATGTTTACAGTCGAGTAACGAGCAACAGCAAATGCTCTGCCAACGACGACGTCAACGGCGGCAGCGTGAGTGGGGGCGGCCGTGGCTGGTCAATGTCTCTATACTATACCTGAAAAAATAATGGGCCTGGACGTGGACACAGCACAAGGCACTCAACAAAAAATTAATATGCTATATTCGAGGGTGTCAAGGAAATGTCTAGAGACTTCATAACTCACATGCTGGATTTTCTAAGACCAAAAATTTCATTAAGGATCTTCAGACACATTTTCATGTTATTAAATATATGCTGAGTATTGTTTAATATTATAAAAACACAGAATTTTGATTTTTTAAGTTTAAATTTACTGCTTGATTGTATGGGAGCCAGTCAATGACCAAATAGTTTCAAAAACCATAAACGTATGCGTAATCCTATTCCGTATGGTATAAGATAAGATAATAATGGAAATTGGATTTTATTAGCTAAATAAGTAATATTAACAAAAGGATTGCCAAAATATGATTTTCTACTTAAAACAAATTTTATAAAATTCATTTTCAGTGTAGTCATGCAAGATGACGAACCCTAACTAATGAGCGACAAGTGTGACAAACACTGGCCTTTTAGAAGCTCGGATAAAGCGCTGGTTGATGACTGGCTAATATTTTAGCGAGCAAGAAGACAGCGACAGCTGCACCGATTTATAAAGACACACGCGGAAATCAAAGGAAATAATGTCACAGCGGGTTGGCTTAAAGAAAGCTACCAACAATATACACAGTTATCATTTATATGTCATCCCAGTTGACCTTGAAAAAATCGTCTGATGTCCAATGCCATAATCCCCCAATTGCTCTACTCTGCAGAGCTTATAGCAGGCAAGCGAGCGAGCTTACGAGCATGAATTATAGAAACCAATAAAATTAAGTGCATTAATTTATTTTGTTGTTCTTGCTGGAATACAAAATGGAACTTGGCACAGCCAAAAGCCAAGGGCAAAATAATCAAATATAACAAAAACGATAACAGGATTATATTCAATGTATACTATACACAGTTATAAGAATGCACATGCATTCGAAAGCCGCTGGGCAGCTTACACATGTGTGGCACTATGTGCATAGTTCACAGGCATCAAAATAAAATGAACATCTGACGTCCTTTAATTTTATTAATTGGGGCTTAAGTGAATTAACCAAGAAAATGTCTATGACTTATATTTGTATGGAATATTATTAAATATCTAATAAAACGAACCTTTTCTAAACTTGGCAGTATTCAGAATTGAACTTTAATATAATATTTTAATATCCTATTTTTCTATAAATATATTGCGCATATTTTTTTTATTTTTCAAAAGTAATAGCTTCTGACTCGTCGAGCAATAGAGGGACCACATTTTAAATAAGTTGAAGTATCATGATAGGTCTTACGATCCCTATGGATCGTCGCGGGACCCAAATCTAATCCTGCAATCCCAAATTTATCCTTCCTATGACGACTATCTGAAGGATCACGCATGGCAGTTGCTTCTTCAGAGTAGGGCGACTTCCAGTTTTCAGTCGATATTTTCAGAGTGGAGTCTTCAGTCTGGCATATAGCCAGACAACACTTCGTTCCATCTATATTGTACAGTCCCTTGCTTTGTCCCTTCCATGCTTAAAAACCATCTAATTCACCTGTAAGAGATGACAAGTATAGCCGGAAATCTAAAATGTGAATACAGGGTGCTTATTGATGTGCGTCCTAACTATGCTAGGTGGGTGAATTCACTAGATCGGAGGGTGTACTCGATTAGTGTTAACCGTCTAACATTTTTTGTGTGTCCAGAAACTTAAAGAAGCCATTACATCATAGAGCGCTTTAGTATACGTTTACACTTAATAGAACTGTTAAGTAAAGCCTGTTAGTTAACGCTCACTTCTAACATAGTCCAGTAAAGACGATGAAAAATGTGTGACCAGCGTCAGCAATAGCCTGTCACTAAAAATTTGTTTTCTTTTTTGACAACTTCTCAAATAACAACTACTTGGTCACTCAGCTTCATAGAATTGAAATTAAAAAAAAATGCCGGAAGAAAATAAAAATCAAATTGACTTATCCGGGGACGGCGGCGTCCTTAAGGAGATCCTTAAGGAAGGAACAGGTTCGGAGACTCCGCACAGCGGTTGCACCGTGTCTCTGCACTACACGGGTCGCCTGGTCGACGGTACGGAGTTTGACTCCAGCGTTAGCCGCAATGAACCCTTCGAGTTTCCGCTCGGCAAAGGTAAGTGCTTGCCGGTTTCCCGAAACTTCTACTCAGCATTCTGACCTGTGGTACTCTCCAGGCAATGTTATCAAGGCCTTCGACATGGGGGTGGCCACCATGAAGCTCGGTGAGCGGTGCTTCCTCACATGTGCTCCCAATTACGCTTACGGTGCTGCCGGCAGCCCGCCCGCCATTCCACCAGATGCCACTCTGATTTTTGAGGTATGCTTAGAAAATATTCTTACTCATAGTTAAAATCTTAAATAAATATTAATTATACTTAATTCAAAATGCATATAATTCTGACCATTATAATTATTTTTATCAATATATTTACTTTGTTATTCAGACAATTTGAAAATCATATCTGTAAATCAAAGCCAATCCATAAATCTTTTCCTTTCAGCTGGAGATGCTGGGATGGAAAGGAGAGGATCTGAGTCCTAATCAGGACGGCAGTATTGACCGCACCATCTTAGAGGCCAGCGATAAGAAACGCACTCCCAGCGATGGTGCATTCGTCAAAGGTTAGCTTATCATATTTATGCGGTTAACTATAACTTATGCGGTTTCCCAAAAACAGCTCACATTTCTGGAACTTTCGAAAATCGCGTATTTGAGGATCGTGATGTGGAGTTCGACTATGGGGAAGGCAAGGCCATCGGTATTATCGAGGGAGTGGAGATTGCCCTAGAGAAGATGAACATAGGCGAGACCTCCAGGTAAATCCCTTCAGTCATAAGAAACTATGAAGATTAAAACGAAACCTTCACAAAATAGACTAAAAATTCAAGCCAAATATGCGTTTGGAGCAGAGGGCAATGAGGAATTCAAGATTCCACCCAATTCAGCAGTAGAGTACACAGTTAAGCTTGTAGACTGTGGTAAAGGACTGGAGGAGTGGAAACTGAGCGACGAAGAGCGCTTGGCAGAAGCCAAAGTCTACAAGGAGAAGGGCACTAACTACTTTAAGAAGGAAAACTGGGCCCTGGCCATTAAGATGTACACAAAATGTAAGAATCTTCTTCCCAACACTGCCGATACCAACGAGGAGGTGAAGAAGATCAAGGTGGCCACACACAGCAACATTGCTTTGTGCCACCAAAAGTCCAACGATCACTTCGAAGCTAAGCAGGAGGTAGGCTTTTGCGTTCAACACATAATATTGAATAATTAATTAGGGTGTTCATACATGATTTAGTGTAACGCTGTTTTGGATTTGGACGCGAATAATGTGAAGGCCCTATATCGTCGTGGTCAATGCAACTTGACTATCAATGAACTGGATGATGCTCTTGAGGATTTCCAAAAGGTTGTTAGCTTCTTAACGTGATTCCATTTCAGTTATTGTAAAACTGTATCTTTAAGGTTATCCAATTGGAACCTGGCAACAAGGCCGCTGCCAACCAAGTTATCATCTGTAAGCAGAAGCTCAAGGAGAGCAAGGATAAGGAGAAAAAGCTATATGCCAACATGTTCACCAAACTGGCCGCCAACGACAAAGAGGTATAGCCAAATTCATAATAAAGTAAAGCCAAATAAAGTACAACATTCTTATGTATCATCCCCACGCGTGTCTTCTTCGCTGATTTAAACCACGAAACTTTTGCCAAACTTTAGACCGAACCACCGCGGGAAACTGACGTGCTTAGCAAGTGCGGCGAGTGGTCTGAAGAGGATGCCAAGCGCGAAGCCGAATTGACGTTAGAACGCGACAATATTATCATGATCTAAACCAGATCGACTAGTGCTTTAAGTAATATTCCCTAGGGTTTATAATCCCACATCGAAAATCCAGTAATGTAATGAAGAATTGGTCTTAATGCCTATTATATGAAATAAATAATCGCTTTGAGAGCTATATCGATGGTCAAGTATTTCGAGGTAATAGCTGGAAGCTAGGTTTTGTCTCCCGATCTCGTAGCCATAATGGCGATGTGGGCACCTGGGATTTAATGTACTCGGAGGCCTTAAAGCAGTATCCGGAACAGAACTTCTTCCGTTCTGTTAAGTCGTAAACCTTGTTTTTAGAAGCGCAGATGGTGTACTTTTGCTTGGGAATGCTGCAATGCATTAAAATTTAAAAACTGAATAAAGCCTAGATATTTAAAAGAAGATATGGAACACTTACTTTTCTAAAACGCTGGAGCATATCGGATATCCACAAAGTTTATTTATTTCCCGCTCGTCCACAATGTCACAATAATTTGATGGACCAATCTCCCAGAGCTGCACATATAAAAAATACTTATTTCCTTCACATCGCTTAAAATGTAAAGTTCTTTTACCATTGATAGAAACTCTGGCTCTGGTATTCCAGGCTCCAGAAGTCGCACCACAATTTCATGAGCCCTCGCAATCGCCGCTCGTTTCTTTACCACCGCCGCTATAAGTTGTTGCCTGCGCACCATGGGGCATTAAAATTCAACATCATTGAATATGTATTTATTGTGATTTACCTTAGTTGGTCGTTCTTCTCCGTTGTCATATTTGTGTTTTTTTAATATAATTTACAATTGAGATGGGCGATCGCACGAAAACAGAAACCGATAAAAAAATGAAACATTGTTTTAAAGTACAATTTTTGAATCGTCATCGTCAAAAAACATTTCTAAATTATATAAAAATAAATGTATAAATAAAAATGCTAGTTATTAAAAAGAAATTTTATTATAGATTTCTTAAATGTTAATATATTTATAACATCACCTTATTGCTCGATAGCGAGCCACTTTTTATCGATATATGTAATTATAATTTTTTTTTTCTTAGGGTCACACTGTTTTTGTAAACGTAAATAAGAAATTGATAAGAAAACAAACGAAAAATGGTTTGCGAGAAGTGCGAGGCAAAGTTGTCTAAAGTTTCTGCCCCCAATCCCTGGAGAACAAGTACAGCTCCCGCTGGTGGACGTAAGATCAACGAAAACAAGGCCTTGTCCTCAGCTCGCGAACGATACAATCCCATCGGAACTGCTTTGGCGCCTTGCCGGTAAACGCAATCTATCAAGAAACATTTTAAACATCTAAAATGCCAAGTCTTAACATTCCAGGATCTGCCGTCAGAAAGTACACCAGATGGGAGCCCATTATTGCCAAGCATGCGCCTACAAAAAAGCAATATGCGCTATGTGCGGCAAGAAAATCATGAACACCAAGAACTACAAGCAGAGCTCAACGTGATGCGGTTTATCAAGGAATTCACTTAAGCCTAACCTAGCCATAATTAACAGAATAATTATATTATAGTACAACAAATGCCTTAATAAGTCAAGCCTCTGAAGGGGTTTTTTTCCCGTTTTCGTTTGCCACTTTGGATCTGAGAGGAGTAGCTTAGACCATCCTTGTCAAATTCCAATGGCATTATGCCAAGATCGCCAGAATAGCGATTTTTGGCAATCTGTAGATATTTTTTACCCCTCACAGAAGTCAGCCTTTTGTCCTGGATAATCAGCACATTGTCCGCCTCTTGCGTGGCCTTCGCAGTTCCGAAAACCGAGCTTGTGGTGAGCTCATCCTCCTGACGCTCTTTGCGCGGATGCATAACCAGCGTCACGTGAACATTATGCTTAGTGGCAAAGGATCGAAATGCTGCTATTATAGAGTCCTGCTCCCAGAACTTATCGCCTCGATATGTCGACACGCCCATCATGAACTGCAGATTGTCAATAATCACGTGCATCACGTCGTGCACATAGGAGGCATGCTCGATAGCTTCCAGAACGGGCTTAAGTGGCTGCTGTCCGTGAAAGGTCATAAAGTAGAGGGGCAAACGCTCGAATTCCGCTGCCCAATGGTTAAACTCCTGCAACCGTTCGTCCAACGGATATCCAACATACTGTCGAAGCAGAGTGGCAGCCAGCCGGGTATTCCGTATCTCGAAAGATCCCCACAGCGTGCTTACACCTTGCATGGCCAGGTCTAAGGAGTACTCGCTCATGAAGGTGGTTTTTCCACTGCCTGTGGGTCCTGTGAGAATAGTCAACTCTCCCCTCCGGTGACCTTTGAGGAGCTTGTTCAGGACTGGAAAACGCTTCCATTTCACTCCATTCACTTTTTCGATGTTCTGCAACTCGCTAAGAATATCATTCCGCATGGCTCCAAATGTGGTAATGGCCTTGTGCCGCACTGGCGTCGCTTTGGCCAAAATGTGGCGCAGATTAAGGCGTCGGCGCAGAGCCAAATGGGGTGCTGGTTCCGTTTCGGTGGGTCGGATCAAAAGACACCTTCGTTCGTCCATTTTTAGTGCAAATGCTCGAGCTGCATCCCAGCTATGACTGGCATCGTAGTGCAACCAAAAGACAAGCTCCTTGAACCGCTCTAAGCCGGGCAAACACTCCTGAGGCAATGTCTTTAACTCGTAAGGCAGACAGACAACGCAATCTGAGGAACAATAAAAGAAAGAGCATTAATTTTAGGTAATTTAATCAGAGCGTACTTCTTTTGCACTGATAAAAAATTGTTTTTAATTTCTTTTCAACCACTAAGATAATTCGTATCTTGAAATAATCCTAGAGCACGCTATGATATGAATCTTATGTATAACTATTTTTTTTACCAATTTGTAAATTTATGACATTTTAAAAATGAAATACAATTTTACTTACGCGTATCAATATTCTGTGTCGCAAGGACAATAAAATCCAGAAGATTGCTGACTAAAACCGCTTTGTTCTTGTTTGCCGCGCCATGAATTAACAGTCCGGAGCTCGAGCTTTCCTGGAAGGTTTCCTCCCGTCGATCGCCCAGATATAACACCTTTTCACCCACCACCACTTGCGCGGCATTGCGTAACCTAAAGTGGAGTAGTTTTTGCTTCGGGTCCCACTGAGCTCCAATGACATTTAGTTGGTCCTCCTTTAAGCCCTTAACCCCTAGAGCTTCACATGCTTCGAGAGTCACATCGACGAGGTGAGGAAACCTGGAGTCATAGAGCGGTTTTCTTTGCGGTGGTCGCCTGTAGCCATCTGGCGTAGGCAACTGGTAGGATAATAAAGCGTTGGCCAGGGATGTTTTTACATCGCAATTTGGGCAAATAAAGGCTCCTATGGGGTAATCAAACACATAATAGGCACGTTTAAAGTTATTACTTCTTAAACTCACCCGTCCTCTTGTTTACGTAAGCCAACAGGCCTTGTTCGGCGCCTTTTTGGGCATTTGTCGCCGGCTGCCTGTTGCGTTCGCACAGTCGGCACTCCAGTTGCAAGCACGTGTGTCCATCTTTGTGGGGCAAGTTTAGCTGCCTCAGTTGTCTCTTGAAGTCCACGTACTCCTTTGGGTCCAGTGAACACTCTGCCAAGTTTGAATCAACTTGATTAGCGTAATTTTTTCTCCAATCCCGGATTTTGTTGTTATTTATACGCAACAGCGGTTTGATTAAACCGGCGCGTCTCATTTTCCATGTTATCGGTATCGGAGGTTGGGGGTGTTAAATAGGGATGGTAAGTTTAAAATGTCCGCGTTGTTTGGCGGAATAGCACATAATTTAAATATACCTTATGAGCATTAAATTATATAAAACTTTATAGGCTGAGAAACTTTCTGAAATTTGATTTACCACCTCTGCTGGATTTGTTTACTTTTGCTAATTACTTTAGAAATTAGAGTGGACATGCCACTTCCAAGAACAAGAGTATGTAACTTTTCAGCCATAACTAATTTTATTTAAGTTTTCAGCCAACTCGAAGTTTCAGCATTTCCTACATTTTTTAAAACTGCAAACCCCTATATATTTCCATACCCATTTTTAATAAAAATATACATTTTTAAAGCTTTTTACATTTATTTTAGGAACAAAAGATTAGTTTTTTTTTGTATAGCAGTTTTCTGGTCGTCATTCTGAAATTAAAGTAAAAAAGTTTTAGAATTGATTCAACTAGGTTGGAAAAAATGTATTTTTTTAGAAAAGCAATCAGACGCCTTAGACCATCCTTAAGCCGAAGCTTTCTGGTGGAAACCGCAAAAGGTGTTGAAGGTAATCATCATTTAATTGCTTAACCAAAGCAATATTGTAAAATATAATTACCTTTGTGATAGACAGAAAACAAAACCCTCCAATTATTGATCACATCAATTCCTTATTCCTCAAAAAATGCCAAGTGATTCTAGAAATCAAAAAAAAAAAAGTTAGTTTAGTAAGATAATAAAAAAATGATCACAGGGTTTTAATAAATGTTTTTGTCAGACGCCTTAGCCCATCCTTAGACCGAAGCCTTCTGGTGGAAACCGCAAAAGGTGTTGAAGGTAATCATCAGTTTAACAATTTATTAGACAAAAATGAAACTGCATACAAAAAAATAAATACCTTTCTTGTTATAGTCCATGTGCTCGATGTTAGCAGAGCCAAACATAACCTAGAATTGGCAACGTGAGGAAAACGGCCATTTTAGCATCTCCTCAAGCTAGAAAAGAAAAACAACGCTTTGTTAATACCCTAATAAGATACACATAACCATTTTTTTGAATTTTTTTGCATCAGTTTACAATTTTCCACACGAGTCTAGCTCTCGGTACAGGTCTGTGTAAAAATTCATCACAACAGCACAAATTACTTAAAACTTCATTATACCTTACCTTTAAAATGAGTAGTTTAACCAAAGGTCTCACGGCCCGGGTGTCTCATCGACCCCACATTTCGGCTGGAGGTCTCGGCGTCCTCACATGTTACACCGAGGTGTCTTACATGCACAAAGCATGCATTTGCTTAATTTCAACCAAAAGGTTTCAGAGTCCAATATTTCTACTGTAAGAAAAAAAAATCATCTTAAGTACAAACTCTAGGTAGAATTAATTAATACACTTTTAAAGTGATATGCCATCAGATTGCCGATTCATCTTAATTGAACAAATATAATTCAACAAAGCGCTGAAAAATACAGCGCAAAGTCGAGAAAATGTCCCTTCAGTCTCGTCATCAGTTTCATCATTTGAGGCATAAGACTTCCCGTTTTTTACGCACTTTAAATTCTTCTAATTAAAGACCTTAAAATCTTCAGCGGACTTACCATCTCCTTCGAGTTTTTGATAAAAAGTGAACCACATCCGTCAGCACACGTGGAAGGAAAAGTATATGTAAAAATGGCGGCGTACTATCGATGTCGTTGCATGCAGCCATGGAAATATCGTATCGGAAAAGCATTAACTTTAAATACATTTAAATTAATAACTATAACGACAAATAAATATTCTAATTTTTTTCCGTATTGAAAGAAATTTATCTTGTACCAGAGTTAAAAGTAATAAATGATAGAACTATCACTAACCCTAAATCGAATCAATCTGTTTATCTTTAATAACAAATAATACATATCCTAAAAAAGAAGTAGTTTTCATTTGAATTAAATGTATTTTTGGTTTTAATCTTTTGCCAATACAAATTTAAATATTAAAAAAAGATAGTCGACAAACCGATAGTTTAAAATAATCATCGCTGTTCATAACAAAACAGCTGTTCACCAAAATAGTTCCCGCACGTGTGCCACTCTTTTATTTTTATTGTTTACATTTTTTAAGGCATTACATCTAAAAATGGTAACTAACTATAAAATTTAATGAATTTCATAAACTTAAAAATTTTCTTGTATTATAGGGTAAGCACAAGAAAACACAAAAGGTCAAGAAACAGCGAAATTCGCAACTAAAACGCCTTGATGAAGCCAACGGATGCCCGGATCAAAGACCAGATTCGTGTAAAAAGGAAGAAAGTCGAGGATCCTCAGAAGATTAAGTTGCATCAGGCTACCCAGCAGAGCTCTGCCTTATTTTTCCAGTACAACACCCAGTTGGGCCCGCCGTACCACATCGTTTTGGACACAAACTTTATCAACTTCAGCATCAAGAACAAACTGGACATTGTGCAGGGAATGATGGACTGCCTGTATGCGAAGTGCATACCCTATATCTCTGACTGCGTGCGAGCCGAGCTGGAGAAGCTAGGCAACAAGTACAAGCTGGCCCTGCGCATCATCTCTGATCCTCGATTTGAGCGTCTGCCCTGTTTGCACAAGGGCACCTACGCGGATGACTGCCTGGTGGAGCGGGTGCGCCAGCACAAGTGCTACATCGTGGCCACAAACGATAAGGACCTGAAGAATCGTATTCGAAAGATTCCTGGTGTACCAATTATGTACGTAGCGGCGCACAAGTACGCAATTGAGCGTATGCCCGAGGCGTACGGAGTGAAGGCGTAGATCATTTGATTATCTATCATAAGTGTAATTTTTTAAATATAAATGTAATTTAAGCGACTACAATGTGTTTTGTATTAGAACTTAGACATCAAAATTCCAGTTCCAGATCGCTACATCCGCATTTTAATATTTTTTGGCAATACACCGATTTGTGATTTCTTTTTGGGGAATTTTATACTTTCGGTTTTTAGGATCCTGCTTTTAAATCTCAATTCGTAGCATATTTAATAATCAATTACCGGTGGACTTAAACAATGTACATTTGAACATGTACCACAAAGATGACAAAAGTAAACTTAGATAGCCAGAAGAATAAAAAAGACAAAAGTTTTATATTTTAATGTTTATGACTTTATTCAAAAACTCTGGATTGCTTGGCCTCAATGATGTTCATTTAGGCATCGGCGTGCAGGCGAGCAGTGGGCTTGGACAGGAAGTCCGAGTATGCTTGGTAAGGGGTAGAGCCCAGAGGCATCTCCTTCCACAGATCGGGAGTCAAGTAAGCGTACGTCTTGGCGATGGCGGCATAGGTGGCCTTAGCGAAGTTGCCAAGGGTTCCAGTGGAGCCACGGGCCGAGGTGTAGCAATCCTCGATACCAGCCATGGTCAGCAGCTTCTTGGGCACAGGGGCCGAGACGATGCCGGTACCACGGGGGGCGGGGATAAGACGCACAGATACAGAGCCGCACTTGCCGGTGACCTTGCAGGGCACGGTATGGGGCTTACCGATCTTGTTGCCCCAGTATCCACGGCGCACGGGCACCACGGAAAGCTTGGCCAGGATGATGGCTCCACGGATAGCGGTGGCCACTTCCTTGCTGCACTTAACTCCCAGACCAATGTGGCCGTTGTTGTCGCCGATGGCCACAAAGGCCTTGAAACGGGTACGCTGACCAGCACGCGTCTGCTTTTGCACGGGCATGATCTTCAGCACCTCATCCTTCAGCGCGGATCCCAGGAAGAAGTCGATGATCTCGAACTCTTTGATGGGAAGCGAGTACAGGTAGATCTCCTCCAAAGACTTGATCTTGCCCTCGCGCACCAGGCGTCCCAACTTGGTCACTGGCACCCACTCCTTGGAGTCCTCCTTGCCGCCACGTCCACGGGCACCGCGTCCACGGCCACGACCGCGTCCACCACGACCACCACGAGAGCCAAAACCGCCACGGAATCCACTACGGGCTGGAGCTGCGTCCGCCATTCTAAAAGGTAAAAATTACCAAAAATTTGGTTAGTTTCACATTTACATGGTAAATTTTCAGTTTTTCATTTATTCAGTCAGACAACTAAGCCCATCATTCTGCCATCGCTGCCTTCTGTTCTTTTCGTCGCCATTTTAAGACACGTGGTGTCCCAGTGGAAAAATTTTTTTTTAAGAAAATACGTTTAATCACTTTTGTTTTTTAATTTTAAATTATCTATTTGCATTTTTCAAAATACTAGCTGTGCAAAAGCACATTTTTTCTTTTAGAAACCTATTATTTCTCACAACATTTATATAAAAATTCTTACTTGTAGGTCTATCAACTTTATTGGGGTGAAGACAAAAACGAAATGGCCGAGCCATCCGCTTAGAGCTGGCGCAACCCCTCACGATAGTATCAATATATCGAACAAATGTTCATGAATATCGATAAGACGATATCCACATTTACTTACTAAACCTTATGGCATTTTGTAAAATTTTTCAAATTGACTGAATTATTTCTGCAACATCAAAAAGTAGTACTTATTCTTATAATTATAATCTTATAATATAAAAAACTAATATTATGTTATATTCTTTCTGCACCGCTCTTAAACGAGTTCTTGTAAAGTAGTTCACTGTTATTGTCAAATACAATAGCTTTATTTATAATTTACATTACATTTTGTAAAATTTTTCAAATTGACTGAATTATTTGTGCAACAGGTGTAACGCAAAAAGTAGTACTTATTCTTATAATTATAATCTTATAATATAAAAAACTAATATTATGTTATATTCTTTCTGCACCGCTCTTAAACGAGTTCTTGTAAAGTAGTTCACTGTTATTGTCAAATACAATAGCTTTATTTATAATTTACACAAAATAGTTTTATACTAATAAAAACTATTAGGAGACAAAATTAAAAGAAATCGGTTTGGCCGACACGAAACAGTTACTAAAAAAGATAAGATTTTAAGTTTTAACAATATTTACTTTACGATTAAAACTAAAAATTATTTTGATTTAATAGATTATAATTTTGGTTTGTAAAATATCCCTCAATCGTATTAAATGCCTACTATGTACATACATATATTTAAAATATAAGTTTGCATTACCCTATAATCAACAATGATGAAAATCATCTGATTTTCGATAACCATATTTTTTCTTAGCCAAGTTAGAAGAAATTTCAACTACTATAAATACTTATATGGTGAGCATTTTCAAAAATGTATTTGTTAAGGTTATGATTGGTTTGTAGTGTTTAATGATCGCCAAAAAAAGGTGGAAAGTGAACCAAAAGGATTTGGCAATTGTGGTAAGGGTGGAAGATTGGGAAGTGATATTTCTGGTGGGGATATTGCAGTTAAGTTAACTTCAGGCAATGGTGGTATTGTCGGTAACGCGGCTGGTAGAGGGGGCAATGGTAAAGGAAATTCTGGAAGAGGTAGTGGTGGCCAGGGTAGTGGGAGCGGAAGAGGGGGAAGATTAGGCAGTGGAAGAAACGACTGCCCGGGATCAGCGGGCTTATGATAATGAATATGGTGATGTTGGTGATTATTTTGCGTTGCTGAAGTGGTTAGTTTCGTCGTGGATACTGTGCTTGTATTACTCTGATTAAAAGCCTTAGTAGAAGTATGAACGGTTGTTGTTCCTAATGTTGTAGGCTCTTGACTTGTGGTGGTATTTTCCGTTGTTGCCCTTGAAGCCGTTGTTGACCTTCGAGTTGTTGGCTTTCGGGTAGTCTTTTTAGTTGTTGTTTTCGGAGTGGTTGGAGTTTGTTTAGGAGTTTTTGTGGAAGTCGTATATTTAGTGATCGGCTTTGTTGTGGTCTTTACAGTTGTTGTCTTCTTGGTTGTTGGTTTTACAGTGGTTTTTCTAGTTGTGATCTTTGTTATTGGTACTATAGTTCCTCTTGACGTGGTTGATTTTGCGGTTGTCTTATAAGTTGGCTTAGAGGAAGTTTTTTCAGTCGTTGTTGACTTTTGAGTTGTTGGCTTTCGGGTAGTCTTTTCAGTTCTTGCCTTCGGAGTGGTTGACTTTCGGGTAGTCTTTTTAGTTGTTGTCTTCGGAGTGGTTGGCTTCTTAGTAGTTTTTGTGGCAGTCGTCTTTTTAGTGTTCGGTTTTGTTGTGGTCCTTACAGTGGTTGCTTCTGGGGTAGTCTTTTTTGTTGTTGTCTTCTTGGTTGTTGGTTTTATAGTGGTCTTTCTAGTTGTGATCTTTGTTATTGGTTCTATAGTTGCTCTTGACGTGGTTGATTTAACGGTTGTCTTATAAGTTGTTGGCTTAGGGGAAGTTTTTTCAGTCGTTATCTTAACAGTTGTTGGCCTTCGAGTTGTTGCCTTTCTAGTAGTCTTTTTAGTTGTTATTTTCGGAGTGTTTGGCTTTCGGGTAGTTACTCTCGATGTGGTAGATTTTGCGGTTGTCTTATAAGTTGGCTTAGATGAAGTTTTTTCAGTAGTTGTCTTAAAAGTTGTTGACTTTCGAGTTGTTGGCTTTCGGGTTGTCTTTTTAGTTGTTGTCTTCGGAGTGGTTTGCTCCTTAGCAGATTTTGTGGCAGTCGTCTTTTTAGTGTTCGTTTTTGTTGTAGTCCTTACAGTTGTTGCTTCTGGGGTAGTCTTTTTTGTTGTTGCCTTCTTGGTTGTTGGTTTTATAGTGGTCTTTCCAGTTGTGATCTTTGTTATTGGTTCAATAGTTGCTCTTGACGTGGTTGATTTAACGGTTGTCTTATAAGTTGTTGGCTTAGGGGAAGTTTTTTCAGTCGTTATCTTAACAGTTGTTGACTTTCGAGTTGTTGCCTTTCTAGTAGTCTTTTTAGTTGTTATCTTCGGAGTGGTTGGCTTTCGGGTAGCCTTTGTGGTGGTCGTCTTTTTAGTGTTCGGTTTTGTTGTGGTCCTTACAGTTGTTGCTTCTGGGGTAGTCTTTTTTGTTGTTGTCTTCTTGGTTGTTGGTTTTATAGTGGTATTCCTAGTTGTGATCTTTGTTATTGGTTCCATAGTTGCTCTTGACGTGGTGGATTTAACGGTTGTCTTATAAGTTGTTGGCTTAGGGGAAGTTTTTTCAGTAGTTATCTTAATAGTTGTTGGCCTTCGAGTTGTTGCCTTTCGAGTAGTCTTTTTAGTTGTTATCTTCGGAGTGGTTGGCTTTCGGGTAGCCTTTGTGGCAGTCGTCTTTTTAGTGTTCGGTTTTGTTGTGGTCCTTACAGTTGTTGCTTCTGGGGTAGTCTTTTTTGTTGTTGTCGTCTTGGTTGTTGGTTTCATAGTGGTATTCCTAGTTGTCATCTTTGTTATTGGTTCTATAGTTGCTCTTGACGTCGTTGATTTATCGGTTGTCTTAAAAGTTGTTGCCTTAGGGGAAGTTTTGTCAGTTATTGTCTTAACAGTTGTTGACTTTCGAGTTGTTAGCTTTCGAGTAGTCTTTTTAGTTGTTATCTTCGGAGTGGTTGGCTTTCGGGTAGCCTTTGTAGTGGTCGTCTTTTTAGTGTTCGGTTTTGTTGTGGTCCTTGCAGTTGTTACTTCTGGGGTAGTCTTTTTTGTTGTTGTCTTCTTGGTTGTTGGTTTTATAGTGGTATTTTTAGTTGTGATTTTTGTTATTGGTTCTATAGTTGCTCTTGACGTGGATGATTTAACGGTTGTCTTATAAGTTGTTGGCTTAGGGGAAGTTTTTTCAGTCGTTGTCTTAACAGTTGTTGACTTTCGAGTTGTTGGCTTTCGAGTAGTCTTTTTAGTTGTTATCTTCGGAGTGGTTGGCTTTCGGGTAGTTTTTGTAGTGGTCGTCTTTTTAGTGTTCGGCTTTGTTGTGGTCCTTACAGTTGTTGCTTCTGGGGTAATCTTTTTTGTTGTTGTCTTCTTGGTTGTTGGTTTTATAGTGGTCTTTCTAGTTGTGATCTTTGTTATTGGTTCTATAGTTGCTCTTGACGTGGTTGATTTATCGGTTGTCCTAAAAGTTGTTGCCTTAGGGGAAGTTTTGTCAGTCATTGTCTTAACAGTTGTTGACTTTCGAGTTGTTGGCTTTCGGGTAGTCTTTTTAGTTGTTATCTTCGAAGTGGTTGGCTTTCGGGTAGCCTTTGTGGTGGTCGTCTTTTTAGTGTTCGGCTTTGTTGTGGTCCTTGCAGTTGTTACTTCTGGGGTAATCTTTTTTGTTGTTGTCTTGTTGGTCGTTGGTTTTTTAGTGGTCTTTCTAGTTGTGATCTTTGTTATTGGTTCCATAGTTGCTCTTGACGTGGTGGATTTAACGGTTGTCTTATAAGTTGTTGGCTTAGGGGAAGTTTTTTCAGTAGTTATCTTAATAGTTGTTGGCCTTCGAGTTGTTGCCTTTCGAGTAGTCTTTTTTGTTGTTATCTTCGGAGTGGTTGGCTTTCGGGTAGCCTTTGTGGCAGTCGTCTTTTTAGTGTTCGGTTTTGTTGTGGTCCTTACAGTTGTTGCTTCTGGGGTAGTCTTTTTTGGTGTTGTCTTCTTGGTTGTTATTGGTTCTATAGTTGCTCTTGACGTGGTTGATTTAACGGTTGTCTTATAAGTTGTTGGCCTAGGGGAAGTTTTTTTAGCCGTTGTCTTAACAGTTGTTGGCCTTCGAGTTGTTGCCTTTCTAGTAGTCTTTTTAGTTGTTATCTTCGGAGTGGTTGGCTTTCGGGTAGTTTTGAGTGCTTTTTAGTGTTCGGCTTTGTTACCTACAGTTGATGCTTCTGGGGTAGATCTTTTTGTTGTTGTCTTATTGGTCGTTGGTTTTATAGTGGTTTCCTAGTTGTGATCTTTGTTTTGTTATAGTTGCCCCTAGTGTTGATTTATCGGTTGTCCTAAAAGTTGTTGCCTTAGGGAAGTTTTTTCAGTAGTTGTCTTAACAGTTGTTGACTTTCGAGTTGTTGGCTTTCGGGTAGACTTTTTAGTTGTTGTCTTCGGAGTGGTTTGCGTCCTAGTAGTTTTTGTGGCAGTCGTCTTTTTAGTGTTCGTTTTTGTTGTAGTCCTTACAGTTGTTGCTTCTGGGATAGTAGTTTTTGTTGTTGTCTTCTTGGTTGTTGGTTTTATAGTGGTCTTTCCAGTTGTGATCTTTGTTATTGGTTCAATAGTTGCTCTTGACGTGGTTGATTTAACGGTTGTCTTATAAGTTGTTGGCTTAGGGGAAGTTTTTTCAGTCGTTATCTTAACAGTTGTTGGCCTTCGAGTTGTTGCCTTTCTAGACGTCTTTTTTGTTGTTGTTATCTTCGGAGTGTTTGGGCTTTTTGTTGTTCGGGTAGTTACTCTGCGATCTTTGTTAGGTTCTAGAGTTTTGACGTGGTTGATTCGGTTGTCTTATAAGTTGGCTTAGAGGAAGTTTTTTCAGTAGTTGTCTTAAAAGTTGTTGACTTTCGAGTTGTTGGCTTTCGGGTAGACTTTTTAGTTGTTGTCTTCGGAGTGGTTTGCGTCCTAGTAGTTTTTGTGGCAGTCGTCTTTTTAGTGTTCGTTTTTGTTGTGGTCCTTACAGTTGTTGCTTCTGGGGTAGTCTTTTTTGTTGTTGTCTTCTTGGTTGTTGGTTTTATAGTGGTCTTTCCAGTTGTGATCTTTGTTATTGGTTCAATAGTTGCTCTTGGCGTGGTTGATTTAACGGTTGTCTTATAAGTTGTTGGCTTAGGGGAAGTTTTTTCAGTCGTTATCTTAACAGTTGTTGGCCTTCGAGTTCTTGCCTTTCTAGTAGTCTTTTTAGTTGTTATCTTCGGAGTGGTTGGCTTTCGGGCAGCCTTTGTGGTGGTCGTCTTTTGAGTGTTCGGCTTTGTTGTGGTCCTTACAGTTGTTGATTCTGGGGTAGTCTTTTTTGTTGTTGTTAATGCCTTTACAGTCGTTTTCTTCTGAGTTGTTGGATTCCTAGTCGTTTGCCTTTGAGTGGTTTTTTTTGCTGTGGTTGGTTCTCTTATTACTTTTACAGTGGTTTTCTTCTGCGTTGTTGGATGCCTTGTCGTTTTTGCTGTTGAAGTCTGTAAAGTTGTTATTTTCTCCGTGGTAGGCTCTTTTGTTGCCTTTACAGTGGTTTTGTTCTGAGTTGTTGGATTCCTTGTTGTTTTTGCTGTTGAGGTGTTCAGAGTTGTTGTTTTCTGGGAAGAGGGCTCTGTTGTTAACTTTGCAGTTGTTGGTTCTGTTTTAGTTTCAGTGGTCGACGTCTTTTGAGTTGTTGTTTTCTCGGTTGTAGGCTCTGTTGTTGCCTTTACAGTGGTTTTCTTCTGAGTTGTTGGAGTTGTTGTTGTTTTTGATGTTGGGGTGTTAAGAGTTGTTGTTTTCTCGGTAGAGGGCTCTGTTGTTGGCTTAACAGTGTTTTTCTTCTGAGTTGTTGGATGTCTTGTTGTTTTTGCTGTTGAGGTGTTTAGAGTTGTTGTTTTCTGGGTAGAGGGCTCTGTTGTTAACTTTGCAGTTGTTGGTTCTGTTTTAGTTTCAGTGGTCGACGTCTTTTGAGTTGTTGCTTTCTCAGTGGTAGGCTCTGTTGTTGGCTTTACAGTGGTTTTCTTCTGATTTGTTGTTTTCTCGGTGGTATGCTCTGTTGTTGCCTTTACTGTTCTTATGGTGTTTTTACAGTGGTTTTCTTCTGAGTTGTTGGATGTCTTGTTGTTTTTGCTGTTGAGGTGTTCAGAGTTGTTGTTTTCTGGGTAGAGGGCTCTGTTGTTAACTTTGCAGTTGTTGGTTCTGTTTTTAGTTTCAGTGGTCGACGTCTTTTGAGTTGTTGCTTTCTCAGTGGTAGGCTCTGTTGTTGGCTTTACAGTGGTTTTCTTCTGATTTGTTGTTTTCTCGGTGGTATGCTCTGTTGTTGCCTTTACAGTGGTTTTCATCTGATTTGTTGTTTTCTCGGTGGTATGCTCTGTTGTTACCTTTACTGTGGTTTTCTTCTGAGATGTTGGATTCCTTGTCGTTTTTGCTGTTGAGGTGTTTAGAGTTGTTGTTTTCTGGGTAGAGGGCTCTGTTGTTAACTTTGCAGTTGTTGGTTCTGTTTTAGTTTCAGTGGTCGACGTCTTTTGAGTTGTTGCTTTTTCAGTGGTAGGCTCTGTTGTTGCCTTTACAGTGGTTTTCTTATTAGTTGTTGTTTTCTCGGTAGAGGGCTCTGTTGTTGGCTTAACAGTGTTTTTCTTCTGAGTTGTTGGATGTCTTGTTGTTTTTGCTGTAGAGGTGTTTAGAGTTGTTGTTTTCTGGGTAGAGGGCTCTGTTGTTAACTTTGCAGTTGTTGGTTCTGTTTTAGTTTCAGTGGTCGACGTCTTTTGAGTTGTTGCTTTCTCGGTTGTAGGCTCTGTTGTTGCCTTTACAGTGGTTTTCTTATGAGTTGTTGTTTTCTCGGTGGTAGGCTCTGTTGTTACCTTTACAGTGGTTTTCTTCTGAGTTGTTGGTTTCCTTGTTGTTTTTGCTGTTGAGGTGTTTAGAGTAGTTGTTTTCTCGGTAGAGGGCTCTGTTGTTAACTTTGCAGTTGTTGGTTCTGTTTTAGTTTCAGTGGTCGACGTCTTTTGAGTTGTTGCTTTCTCGGTGGTAGGCTCTGTTGTTGCCTTTACAGTGGTTTTCTTATGAGTTGTTGTTTTCTCGGTGGTAGGCTCTGTTGTTACCTTTACAGTGGTTTTCTTCTGAGTTGTTGGTTTCCTTGTTGTTTTTGATGTTGAGGTGTTTAGAGTGGTTGTTTTCTCGGTAGAGGGCTCTGTTGTTAACTTTGCAGTTGTTGGTTCTGTTTTAGTTTCAGTGGTCGACGTCTTTTGAGTTGTTTTTTTCTCGGTGGTATGCTCTGTTGTTGGCTTTACAGTGGTTTTCTTATGAGTTGTTGTTTTCTCGGTGGTAGGCTCTGTTGTTACCTTTTACAGTGGTTTTCTTCTGAGTTGTTGGTTTCCTTGTTGTTTTTGCTGTTGAGGTGTTCTAGAGTTGTTGTTTTCTCTGGTAGAGGGCTCTGTTGTTAACTTTGCAGTTGTTGGTTCTGTTTTAGTTTCAGTGGTCGACGTCTTTTGAGTTGTTGCTTTCTCGGTTGTAGGCTCTGTTGTTGCCTTTTCAGTGGTTTTCTTATGAGTTGTTGTTTTCTCGGTGGTAGGCTCTGTTGTTACCTTTACAGTGGTTTTCTTCTGAGTTGTTGGTTTCCTTGTTTTTGCTGTTGAGGTGTTTAGAGTTGTTGTTTTCTCGGTAGAGGGCTCTGTTGTTAACTTTGCAGTTGTTGGTTCTGTTTTAGTTTCAGTGGTCGACGTCTTTTGAGTTGTTGCTTTCTCGGTGGTAGGCTCTGTTGTTGCCTTTACAGTGGTTTTCTTATGAGTTGTTGTTTTCTCGGTGGTAGGCTCTGTTGTTACCTTTACAGTGGTTTTCTTCTGAGTTGTTGGTTTCCTTGTTGTTTTTGCTGTTGAGGTGTTTAGAGTGGTTGTTTTCTCGGTAGAGGGCTCTGTTGTTAACTTTGCAGTTGTTGGTTCTGTTTTAGTTTCAGTGGTCGACGTCTTTTGAGTTGTCGCTTTCTCGGTGGTAGGCTCTGTTGTTGGCTTTACAGTGGTTTTCTTATGAGTTGTTGTTTTCTCGGTGGTATGCTCTGTTGTTGGCTTTACACTGGTTTTCTTCTGAGTTGTTGGTTTCCTTGTTGTTTTTGCTGTTGAGGTCTTTAGAGTAGTTGTTTTGTCGGTAGAGGGCTCTGTTGTTATCTTTGCAGTTGTTGGTTCTGTTTTAGTTTCAGTGGTCGACGTCTTTTGAGTTGTTGCTTTCTCGGTGGTAGGCTCTGTTGTTGCCTTTACAGTGGTTTTCTTATGAGTTGTTGTTTTCTCGGTGGTAGGCTCTGTTGTTGCCTTTACAGTGGTTTCCTTCTGAGTTGTTGGATTCGTTGTTGTTTTTGCTGTTGAGGTGTTTAGAGTTGTTGTTTTCTGGGTAGAGGGCTCTGTTGTTAACTTTGCAGTTGTTGGTTCTGTTTTAGTTTCAGTGGTCGACGTCTTTTGAGTTGTTGCTTTTTCAGTGGTAGGCTCTGTTGTTGGCTTTACAGTGGTTTTCTTATGAGTTGTTGTTTTCTCGGTGGTAGGCTCTGTTGCTACCTTTACAGTGGTTTTCTTCTGAGTTGTTGGTTTCCTTGTTGTTTTTGATGTTGAGGTGTTTAGAGTGGTTGTTTTCTCGGTAGAGGGCTCTGTTGTTAACTTTGCAGTTGTTGGTTCTGTTTTAGTTTCAGTGGTCGACGTCTTTTGAGTTGTTGCTTTCTCGGTGGTAGGCTCTGTTGTTGCCTTTACAGTGGTTTTCTTATGTGTTGTTGTTTTCTCGGTGGTAGGCTCTGTTGTTACCTTTACAGTGGTTTTCTTCTGAGTTGTTGGTTTCCTTGTTGTTTTTGCTGTTGAGGTGTTTAGAGTTGTTGTTTTCTGGGTAGAGGGCTCTGTTGTTAACTTTGCAGTTGTTGGTTCTGTTTTAGTTTCAGTGGTCGACGTCTTTTGAGTTGTTGCTTTTTCAGTGGTAGGCTCTGTTGTTGCCTTTACAGTGGTTTTCTTATGAGTTGTTGTTTTCTCGGTGGTAGGCTCTGTTTTTACCTTTACAGTGGTTCCCTTCTGAGTTGTTGGGTTCCTTGTTGTTTTTGCTGTTGAGGTGTTCAGAGTTGTTGTTTTCTGGGTAGAGGGCTCTGTTGTTAACTTTGCAGTTGTTGGTTCTGTTTTACTTCCAGTGGTCGACGTCTTTTGAGTTGTTGCTTTCTCGGTGGTAGGCTCTGTTGTTGCCTTTACAGTGGTTTTCTTATGAGTTGTTGTTTTCTCGGTGGTAGGCTCTGTTTTTACCTTTACAGTGGTTTCCTTCTGAGTTGTTGGATTCCTTGTTGTTTTTGCTGTTGAGGTGTTTAGAGTTGTTGTTTTCTGGGTAGAGGGCTCTGTTGTTAACTTTGCAGTTGTCGGTTCTGTTTTAGTTTCAGTGGTCGACGTCTTTTGAGTTGCTGCGCTCTCGGTTGTAGGCTCTGTTGTTGCCTTTTCAGTGGTTTTCTTATGAGTTGTTGTTTTCTCGGTGGTTGGCTCTGTTGTTACCTTTACAGTGGTTTTCTTCTGAGTTGTTGGATTCCCTGTTGTTTTTGCTGTTGGGGTGTTCAGAGTTGTTGTTTTCTGGGTAGAGGGCTCTGTTGTTAACTTTGCAGTTGTTGGTTCTGTTTTAGTTTCAGTGGTCGACGTCTTTTGAGTTGTTGCTTTCTCGGTGGTAGGCTCTGTTGTTGCCTTTACAGTGGTTTTCTTATGAGTTGTTGTTTTCTCGGTGGTAGGCTCTGTTGCTACCTTTACAGTGGTTTCCTTCTGAGTTGTTGGATTCCTTGTTGTTTTTGCTGTTGAGGTGTTTAGAGTTGTTGTTTTCTGGGTAGAGGGCTCTGTTGTTAACTTTGCAGTTGTTGGTTCTGTTTTAGTTTCAGTAGTCGACGTCTTTTGAGTTGTTGCTTTCTCAGTGGTAGGCTCTGTTGTTGCCTTTACAGTGGTTTTCTTATGAGTTGTTGTTTTCTCGGTGGTAGGCTCTGTTGTTGCCTTTACAGTGGTTTTCTTCTGAGTTGTTGGTTTCCTTGTTGTTTTTGCTGTTGAGGTGTTTAGAGTTGTTGTTTTCTGGGTAGAGGGCTCTGTTGTTAACTTTGCAGTTGTTGGTTCTGTTTTAGTTTCAGTGGTCGACGTCTTTTGAGTTGTTGCTTTCTCAGTGGTAGGTTCTGTTGTTGGCTTTACAGTGGTTTTCTTATGAGTTGTTGTTTTCTCGGTGGTAGGCTCTGTTGTTGCCTTTACAGTGGTTTTCTTCTGAGTTGTTGGTTTCCTTGTTGTTTTTGATGTTGAGGTGTTTAGAGTTGTTGTTTTCTGGGTAGAGGGCTCTGTTGTTAACTTTGCAGTTGTTGGTTCTGTTTTAGTTTCAGTGGTCGACGTCTTTTGAGTTGTTGCTTTCTCGGTGGTAGGCTCTGTTGTTGCCTTTACAGTGGTTTTCTTATGAGTTGTTGTTTTCTCGGTGGTAGGCTCTGTTGTTACCTTTACAGTGGTTTTCTTCTGAGTTGTTGGATTCCTTGTTGTTTTTGCTGTTGAGGTGTTTAGAGTTGTTGTTTTCTGGGTAGAGGGCTCTGTTGTTAACTTTGCAGTTGTTGGTTCTGTTTTAGTTTCAGTGGTCGACGTCTTTTGAGTTGTTGCTTTCTCGGTGGTAGGCTCTGTTGTTGCCTTTACAGTGGTTCTCTTATGAGTTGTTGTTTTCTCGGTGTTACCTGTTGTTACCTTTACTGTGGTTTTCCTCTGAGTTGTTGGATTCCTTGTTGTTTTTGCTGTTGAGGTGTTCTGAGTTGTTGTTTTCTGGGTAGAGGGCTCTGTTGTTAACTTTGCAGTTGTTGGTTCTGTTTTACTTTCAGTGGTCGACGTCTTTTGAGTTGTTGCTTTCTCGGTTGTAGGCTCTGTTGTTGCCTTTTCAGTGGTTCTCTTATGAGTTGTTGTTTTCTCGGTGGTTGGCTCTGTTGTTACCTTTACAGTGGTTTTCTTCTGAGTTGTTGGATTCCCTGTTGTTTTTGCTGTTGGGGTGTTCAGAGTTGTTGTTTTCTGGGTAGAGGGCTCTGTTGTTAACTTTGCAGTTGTTGGTTCTGTTTTAGTTTCAGTGGTCGACGTCTTTTGAGTTGTTGCTTTCTCGGTGGTAGGCTCTGTTGTTGCCTTTACAGTGGTTTTCTTATGAGTTGTTGTTTTCTCGGTGGTAGGCTCTGTTGCTACCTTTACAGTGGTTTTCTTCTGAGTTGTTGGATTCCTTGTTGTTTTTGCTGTTGAGGTGTTCAGAGTTGTTGTTTTCTGGGTAGAGGGCTCTGTTGTTAACTTTGCAGTTGTTGGTTCTGTTTTAGTTTCAGTGGTCGACGTCTTTTGAGTTGTTGCTTTCTCAGTGGTAGGCTCTGTTGTTGGCTTTACAGTGGTTTTCTTATGAGTTGTTGTTTTCTCGGTGGTATGCTCTGTTGTTGCCTTTACAGTGGTTTTCTTCTGAGTTGTTGGATTCCTTGTCGTTTTTGCTGTTGAGGTGTTTAGAGTTGTTGTTTTCTGGGTAGAGGGCTCTGTTGTTAACTTTGCAGTTGTTGGTTCTGTTTTAGTTTCAGTGGTCGACGTCTTTTGAGTTGTTGCTTTTTCAGTGGTAGGCTCTGTTGTTGGCTTTACAGTGGTTTTCTTCTGATTTGTTGTTTTCTCGGTGGTATGCTCTGTTGTTGCCTTTACAGTGGTTTTCTTCTGAGTTGTTGGATGTCTTGTTGTTTTTGCTGTTGAGGTGTTTAGAGTTGTTGTTTTCTGGGTAGAGGGCTCTGTTGTTAACTTTGCAGTTGTTGGTTCTGTTTTAGTTTCAGTGGTCGACGTCTTTTGAGTTGTTGCTTTCTCGGTTGTAGGCTCTGTTGTTGCCTTTACAGTGGTTTTCTTATGAGTTGTTGTTTTTTCGGTGGTAGGCTCTGTTGTTACCTTTGCAGTGGTTTCCTTGTGAGTTGTTGGATTCCTTGTTGTTTTTGCTGTTGAGGTGTTCAGAGTTGTTGTTTTCTGGGTAGAGGGCTCTGTTGTTAACTTTGCAGTTGTTGGTTCTGTTTTAGTTTCAGTGGTCGACGTCTTTTGAGTTGTTGCTTTCTCAGTGGTAGGCTCTGTTGTTGGCTTTACAGTGGTTTTCTTATGATTTGTTGTTTTCTCGGTGGTAGGCTCTGTTGTTGCCTTTTCAGTGGTTTTCTTCTGAGTTGTTGTTGTCCTTGTTGTTTTTGATGTTGAGGCTTTTAGAGTTGTTGTTTTCTCGGTAGAGGGCTCTGTTGTTAACTTTGCAGTTGTTGGTTCTGTTTTAGTTTCAGTGGTCGACGTCTTTTGAGTTGTTGCTTTCTCGGTGGTAGGCTCTGTTGTTGGCTTTACAGTGGTTTTCTTATGATTTGTTGTTTTCTCGGTGGTAGGCTCTGTTGTTACCTTTACAGTGGTTTTCTTCTGAGTTGTTGGATGTCTTGTTGTTTTTGCTGTTGAGGTGTTTAGAGTAGTTGTTTTCTCGGTAGAGGGCTCTGTTGTTAACTTTGCAGTTGTTGGTTCGGTTTTAGTTTCAGTGGTCGACGTCTTTTGAGTTGTTGTTTTCTCGGTGGTAGGCTCTGTTGTTGCCTTTACAGTGGTTCTCTTATGAGTTGTTGTTTTCTCGGTGGTTGGCTCTGTTGTTACCTTTGCAGTGGTTTTCTTCTGAGTTGTTGGATTCCCTGTTGTTTTTGCTGTTGGGGTCTTTAGAGTTGTTGTTTTGGCGGTGGTTGGCTCTGTTGATGTTTTTACAGTAGTTGTATTTGGGATGGTTGGTTCTTGTGGTATATTTATTAGTTGTGGTCTTCTGAGTTGTTTTTCTAGTGTCCTGCTTTGTGGACGTCTTAATAGTACTTGTCTTTAGTGTTGTTTTTTCAGGTGTTGGCTTCTTTGTAGTTTTAACAGTATGTACCTTTTTTGTGGTTAGCTCGGTAGAACTTTTTGTTGTTTCCCTTTTGGTAGTTCGGTCAGTGATTGCTGTTGTCGTTGGGTTGAAATCTGGGGCAAGTGGACACTCCGGAAGGAAGGGAAATAGAACGCAGTTATCGGGATACTTTTGGGAAGACGCAGTAGCTAATTTGTCCCCAAATTTTGTTTCACTTCCATCCATTGCTGCATTAACAGCTTGGTGGAGTGTAAACAAAATAAAACATCTTAACATTACCTACAATTTAAAAAAATATATAATCCAGTACCTTAGAGAACTTTCGACTTACCATGGCAACTTTTCGAGCAAGACTCTGAAATTTCGAGCCCAACCTTGTGCTTAAATAGGAATCAAAAGACATGAAATAGCAAGGTGCTGATAAGCTTAATCAGGGGTCGAGGTTCAACAAAGGTCAGCAGGTAGACATTCCTTAATTTTATAACAAAAAAGATAAGCGTCTAAAACATTAATACGTTTAAAGTATAGTATTTGTGTGTACATCCATGATTTCAAGAAAATTCAAATTGTAGACTTTTTGACTAGCTGTGATTTATTACACATAAATATATGGATTCACATAAAAGTTGAGCCTTAGAATATAGAAGAGTCCGAAGATACCGAGTCAAA
The DNA here is from genome assembly GCF_018153835.1 of Drosophila eugracilis. Taxonomy (NCBI): domain Eukaryota; kingdom Metazoa; phylum Arthropoda; class Insecta; order Diptera; family Drosophilidae; genus Drosophila; species Drosophila eugracilis. The sequence continues at coordinate 980,533 of NW_024573311.1, read as the reverse complement.
TCGGCAGATCTCATTTGGTACTGGGCTTGGTGTGTAGTGAGCAAGTCTCGGGTTAGTTTCTCTCTATTGCTGGTGCCGAAATAAATATTGCTTATTCCTAGGTAAGAGTACGATAAGATAAATAGAACAGAAGTTTTCCAGGCCCTAAATGCAATGCGACAACAGAAAATATAGCTGATGGTGTCTTTTAGATTGCACAGTGCCCGAATCCCCGCCTTGGTACTAGGTTCAGATCTAGTTCAAGTTGTTTCCCATTTTCAAGTTCTAGTTGTTAGTGTGTGTGTAGTAAAGAACCGTGTTGCCTGGAAGCTGCCAGTGGGATGCCTTCAGCTCGATGAGCTGAAGGAGAGTGCGTCGAATGGATGCTGCTGATTCGCCTGCATTCAGAAAGGCATCGCGAACGAGACCCATTAGTAACTCCAATTGCTGTGGCAGCTGCTGCTCCATATCCTGGCCAATGCATGTCAGCACATAGAAGAGACATTCGATCTGGTAGAGAAATAGATAGCATTGCATATTAATGAACTTAAACAACAATTTGTAAATTTACAGACTTACCTCTGAAAGAGATCTTATAGGTGGACGCACGCAATCCTCGCAACATTTGGACAACAAACTTAGTAGCACCAGCGGAGGGGAAGTCCCCTCGTGGTGGGTTCGCAGTTGGAGCTGTCGGCGCTTCAGCTGACAAAACATCTCCGTGAGGAAGGCCATGAATGCGGTGAATCTAACACGGGATGGCGACTTCATGCCCTGGATGGCAAACAGCAGCTGTACAGATTAGAAATAGTAAAGTATTAAATATATATTTTATCAGATATTAGATTAAATTACTTACTTTTTCGCGTTCCTGATACCACTGACGGCATGTGTTGAGAAGGGCCTCCAAAAATGTCTCCTTCTGCTCCCGGGCGATGATGTTTAAGCACAGGCGAGAGATTGGTAATGCAAACCGCCGGCTCTCCACCGCACGCTTGATAAATTGCGATGTTAGTTCCATTAGACAGCGAGAGTTAAGTTTATTTGGATCCTCCAGAGCCGTGTCAATAAGAGCTTGAATCTCTGGCGTGAACTGGCCAATGTCGGCAACTTCGTTTCCCAACCCCAAACCTAATCCCGCCATTCCTCTAGTTAATGCGTCTGCTGACGATAAGGACTTCGAGCGTTGCAATGAATTCCCATTTATGTATGGATCGATTCCATTAAGATTTGCCTGATAAGGCTGAACGTAGTTATTATTTAGCTGTCCAAACTGGTTTTGAGTAGCCACCTTGTGACCTCTGGGCTCAGGAGCAAACTTGACACGATTCGTTGTCTGAAATTTAAAAAAAGTTTAGCATAAACAAGTTGTTCTTTATTTAAAACTTATTAACTAAAAAAAACTTATTAAGTCATTCCTATTATATATTTTTTATGTAATGACTATTAAATTTAAATACCATTTTCGCTTTGTTAATTTAAAATGGAGCTTACATGCAATATATTTCCACTGGAGGGCGAGTTCATGAGCGGCAACTGACCGCCAAGGGGGCTGGCACTGATTGGATGCGTCACCAAGATAGAGCTGGTTGATAGATGGTGGTTGGCCTTCAAGCCCGACATGTTCCCAAGGGAGAGTCCGGCCTGGCGGCGATTCACGTTTCCATACTGACCCAAAACCGGAGCCACTCCGGGTCCATTTGTGGGTGGGAAGATTAACGACGAACTGGAAGAATGTTGTAGACTGTAGTTTAGCTCTGCAAGGAGACGGGAAGAGGGGTAAACAATGGCATTAAAAGACTTTGCATTACCGATTGCTGACTGCCTCGGCAGGTGCCCCGGAGCTGCTTGTCATTGTAAACTCCTGGGCATTGACGTTCAGCTTGTTGGCGACACCACCGGTAACACCAATTGAACCATCACCACTGCTGGCTGGAGCAGCCAGCTCTCCGCGCACATCTGAGACAGAGGCAAATAAGTTTTGGGGGGTCGGGATACCCAAGGATGGATGTGATGATGTGAGGGACAGGACAACATTGTGTGGGGAATTGGAATGCACAGGGTATGAGACAGAGATATGAAAAGAATCAAAAGAAAAATGTGGTCTCAGTAAGTAATCGTTGGAACTGATAAGCTTGCAGCGAAAAGAAAAAAGCAATCCAAGCTGAGCTGGCTGATAGCCATTCTTAAGTGAGATAAGATCAGAAACTAATCTCAAGCTTGGGACATATATATTTCTGGACCAGAATAATATGCTTTTAACGTTTAACTTTTTCTTTTAAAATCTATCCATAAAAACTTTATTATTCGTACTTAGGTAATTAAGTAGTCTAGTACCATCCTAATTAAATGCAATTCACTTTAAAAATCCTTTTATATGATCAAATTTATTAAGAATAAGTTCACAAACTTGAAAAAACGATCAGTGAAATAATCTCGGTTAAAATCCAATAAAGCTGTCAATTGTTTCCCGTTATTGATTTCTACAAATGCTATAAAACCGAACACCCCGCCAAGCACCCAAGCGAAGAGAAGAATTTATTAAGAATGACTATAACTACTCACTTGGAGGCCTGTATATATCCATGGCTGGTTTGCCTCTCATCTGTCCGGTCTGATTGCCAGGCACGTTGAATGCCAGACTTCGTCGTTTGTTGATATTCTGAAACCGCAAACGCAAATATAGTTAATGTTCGATATTGATATCGTTAGATGCAACTCACCTGTTGATTTGAGCTGCGCACAAAGCTGCGTTCCCGGGAGATAACGCCGGGCTGAAACTCAGGTGACTTTCGCACCTTTCGGGGATCATTCTGTTGACCGTTTAGGCCGGCCTGGGCCAGTTCAACTTTCTCGGCCATTTTTTTGATTTTCGAGTACTACTTCTGCTTTATATAGATAAACTTAATTGAAGGTGAAAGCCTAATCTTTGGTAGATTATCCTCCGGTTAATCGTTTTATAACTGGGATTCCGTGGAATAAACGTCTAAATATGTGGCTTCAGTATTTGAGTAAATTTGTACATATCACAATAGTTGATTTCCTTTCTTCCTTTTTCTTACTCCTTTGTCGAGTTGAGTTCTCTTCTTAATACGATGTGAGGGCTATGTTCCCTTTTTGCAGATTCAGATTGCTGGGTCTGAAATGCAATAAAATGTTAATCGTGAGAATCCAAAGCTTAAGCCCTGAGCCAAACCCAAAACATGTTCACCTACTCATAAGTCAAGTAAAGATATACAAAAACTGTTTACCCAAGACTCGAGATGGAGGCACAAACTACTTGATCTCTTTGAGCAACCGGCTTTATGACGAAGCGTAGGAGTTGCATCTGGTTTGGGGTCTTTGGCTAGAGTACTTCGTATCCGAGCATGACATCAGCCCCCGAGTAATTCTTATATGGTGCCCACAAGGAGTCCGGAGTGAGTCTCCGCGAAAGATACACACTATAAAGTACAGTCAAGCCTCAAAAAATGACGCCAAGAAATGTTTTTTGAAAAATAAAATAAACTACCAATTTAAAAAGGAAATGACTTGCTGTTAGCTAACATTTTTATTACTTTAACAAATTACATGTATGATCTTTTGGCTTCTGGTTCAAAAAAGTTAATAGTTTTTTTATTCTTCTTAGTTTTTTTTTTGGTTTTTAAAGACTTTAAAATGTTAAACATAAAAGAAAAAAAACTATATAGTGTAGTTGTACTGTGTATGACTACTACCACAATTATGTGAACTTGCCTCGTTAATTGCTTGACAGTCTATTCCCAGATTAGCAAACAGAATAAGCTGGGCCTGGATTATGAATCACAGCGATGGATACTCACCTTTTAGTGCAAAAATTTTTCATCCAAATTTGTTTCGTTGTTGCTGCTGCTGCTTGAGCTTTTGTTTATCTCTCTCTATAAAGTATATAGATGGGTTTGTTTGTGCGTCGCTATTCGTCGATTCGATTGTTGGTTGGTGCTGCAGCTTAGTTGTTCGTATAAAGATATTTATCTACTTCGTAGATACGCTCTTTCGTGTCTCGTTTAATCATGCTTGGCATGCGCCAAGTCAAGCCGTAAGCAGTGTCAAATATAATTAATATTTCAAAGCGGACATCCACGCCCCAATATTCCGAATATGTTGGAACACTAGATGGTTATGGATTGCGCTCTTCCAGATACAGATACAGCGGCAAATGCAAAGACACAGATACAAAACGCACACACACGCACCGCGATCACAATTGATTGTAGTGCTTATTGTTGTTCTTGTTGTGGCTGCTGTGTGAGCGAGAGAGTGAGATGAGTGAGTATGAGCGGGTGGCTCATTAAGTATACGCACCGTTGGTATCATCTATTTTTGGTTTGTCGCTTTGTGCTGCTTGTTCTCGGCTCGTTATATGCTCGTCAATTATTACAATTCCGTTTTGTTTTTGTTCGCGTTATTATTTTCGTTCGTTTTTCTTTTTGTGTGATTTTTCTCTCTTTTAATGCAGATCGCTCGCTAAAATTATAGTTATTCTTCGGGTTACTCACACTTTTAAACATACATATTATCGGTCACTACACCCATACAACGCCAAAGTGGGGGATTATTAATTGTTATTTATATTTTCATATATTTATTTCATGTTTAGCCTGCACGCGCTGTTTGTTTTCCCCCAACTTGTGCGCCGTATTCTTTGGCAATTGCCAAAAATTGCTCACATGTGCCGCCGCATCTATATTTATAGTATATGACAGCGCTGCGAGTGATGACTGTATCGCGGCACTGTGTAGATACATCTATAAACCTATATGCAGTTGGCGTTGCTTCCGTTTCCGCTAGTCAAAAACAATAAGATCAGACGGGCAGAAAGACAAAAAAAAAATGTATTTAATATTATTGGCCTGATTTATTTAGTATTTTAGTGGCCGCCGCGGCAATATGATTTCCGCTCGCAAACTGTTTGTCTATTTTTAAATAGAATTCAAGAAAGAATTTGGGTAGGAAACTTATGTACTTATGCATGATTCACATAACGGCAGCGCGGACTTAGATCCCGAATTGTTAGGACAAAATATAAAGGATTGGGATTTGATTTTAAATTAATTTATATACATATATGTATAACTCGACTTGTATTTTAGATTTACTTTAGGTTTTCATGGGTTCGTTGCTGTCGATCGAGACACTATATCTGCGGGGTATATCTATTTATCGATGTACGCCGTATTATGTAGGCATGTATATTCGCACGTATGTATGGATGTGAGTAACGCTGTTGGCTGCTACACTGGCCTGCGTTTAACTTAAAAATTAAATCATCGGCGCGAGCGATCAGTTGAAGACTAAAGACTTGATGAATCGCCTCGCCACGATCAGAGGCAAAAGCTCTCCAAAACTGTTTTACTCTCTCAACATCGCTCCGAAATCACACACAATCGGGGAAATGCGAGAGAAATCCGATGAGGGTTGTCGAGCTTCTCGAATATCAAATAAAAACAAACGTCATGTTCCCATTCGTACACAAATGATTTTTATCCTTATAACAAGATTTTCAATTCTATACATAAAAGCTTAAAGAAAAGAAAACTATGCAGGTTGACAAATCAATAAAACAAGAATATGAAATTGTCTGCCTTGGCTTAGGTGGAAATGTTTTTGTTACTAAAGATGAACAGTTGTCGTTCTATTGATGACAAATTATTAAACCAATTTATGATCCACTTTCCGTTGAGTTTCCGCAAAATCGCTCGTTCCTAGCCACAAGTTTATAAAATATAAATACAATCAATTAATCAATAGACCAGTAGAATTACTCAAAAGATTTTAACAAAATATGAACGCGCTAGGGACTTAGGATACGTTGATCCAATTAATAATTACGGAGGTGGGGAAAAAGACAAGAACGACGACAACGAGAATGCCTACTTGGCGGGCGATGCTATAGAGTTGTTCAGTGAGTTATTTAGCTGTTCCTCCTGATCTTTGTCCAATCCTAGAGCCGTGGTTAGTAGCTTGACCACACAGCGCTGCTCGTGCACCTCGCCCTTCTCGTTAGAAGTAATGTCCTTTTCTAACTTTAGCTTCTCTTCGGCGGCCATCAGGATGCCTTCCTCAATGGTACTTTCGGAAATTAGGCGGTAAATGGTCACCGGGCGCTGCTGACCCATACGGTGACACCGATCCTCGGCTTGCTTATCGTTGTAAGGGTTAAAGTCGATGTCGTGAATAATGCAGGTGTCGGCAGCTGTCAGATTGATGCCAACGCCCCCGGCTTTTGTGGAGAGCAGGAACACGAAAATGCTGTCGTCCACATTAAAGTCAGTAATTAAGTCCTGGCGGACATTCACGGCAGTCGCACCATCCAGACGGCAGAAACCAAACTTTCGTATCCGCAAATATTCCTCCACAATGTCCAGCATCATGACGAACTGACTGAAAAGCAGAACACGGTGCCCCTCTTCCTTTAACTTTGGAAGCAGTGTGTCCAGGTACCGGAATTTCCCGGAATCGCAGATTAACTCGTCGGGTATTTTCACATCGTAAAATTCCTAAAAGAAAATTAAAAGATTAGTCATTTTCAATTACGTGCCCATTTGTAAGAGACTCACATGCTTGTTGCACAACTGAAAGACCTGAAAATCAGACATGACGGCGAGCTCCTCAAAGATATATTGCTCATTGGTCTTCTTGTAGGAACTGACACTTGCCAGGCGCTTAGAAAATCCACGCAGATGAGCATCGGTGAAGTAGTGCCGCATCAGCAACGGGTGGTTCGCAATGCGTCGCATCTCCATCATGATCGCTATCCCGGCCCTTTCACTACTGCTGCACACCTCTCCCTTATTATTGGAATAATACTCTACTAATTCGTGATAATAGTGTTTTTGTTGATTGCTCATGGATACTTTTTCCTAAAATTAAACAAGTAATTAATATTCTTTAATAGTGTTTTTAACTGTCCCTTACCACTAGACTTAGCTTCTTGGGCAGGTTCTTGAGTACATCTTTTTTAAGGCGTCTAAGCACGAATGGTTTCATGATGCGCTTGGCTCTCTGGATCTGTGTTTCCTGAAACTGTGACACCTCTTCCTGGTCGCCATCGGATTTTCCCTTCTGAAATAAAGCATGTTATTTATTTTTCTTTTGATTTTACCTTTTCTTGTTTACCTTAACGAACAACGATTTAATGTCCTCAATACTCTTAGCAAAGAACTTGGGCATCACGAAACATAGAAGAGAAATTAGCTCCAGCAGATTGTTCTGCAGCGGAGTTCCGGTAAGAAGAATACGCATCCTGGCATTGATGGTTATAAGGTTGGCATAGCGTTGCGTAGTCATGTTTTTCAGCATGTGCGCTTCATCAAAGATAACGTAATCTAACTTGCAAACTCGAAACATTTTTCTTTCCTCAGGAGTGGATCCAACAATGTGATAACTTTGAAATTTAAAAAGAAAATTATGTTTTAATGAGCTCATATTATTTGTTGGTTACTTACGTGGTCAGAAGAACATCGAAACCAGTAAAGCCATCCCTAGCAAATCTACCTCTCATTCTCCTCCGCTCGTCCTGCGAGCCATGATACTTCTCTACTACCAGTTTGGGACACCAGCGGGAAATTTCCGCTTCCCAATTATCCAGCGTGGACGAAGGAACCACAATCAAATGGGCTGCCTGGCTTAGACCATTCTCCTTTAGATAAGCCAGAAATGCAATCACCTGAATTGTCTTTCCCAGACCCATTTCGTCCGCCAAAATGCCATTCATTTCTTGTTTATGCATTACAGTGAGCCAGTTAAGCCCAATGATCTGATAGTCAGCCAACTGTAGACTGCAAAAACGAAAAAGTAAAGAGAAATAAGAGGGAATTTTGAGTAACACTTACCCGCTGCTTAGAAGTTTAGGCTGCTCTGCAATGCCAGCACCATTGGAAATCGCCTTCTCCAGACGCGACACCATGTTGTTGCACTTGCTTAGAATGTTGGCCACCGTGTTCTGCTTATTGATCAGCTCCTGCGCGTAGTTCAAGAGATCACCCGACATTTTGATACTCTCCAGTTTTTTGCGTAGTCCGGCCCAGTCACTAAAAGGTCGACATTCTATGATGGCTAATGCTTTTTTCTCAGACAGCGTTTTAACAGACTGCAGCTCAATAAGAGTAGCCTCGTTCATGAACTGGAAAACTTTTTTTCGCTGCCCTGTCATTTTGGTTGACATCTCGGAGTCGCTATCATCGCTGTCGTACACCTGATCCTTGGACTGCTTTACATCCTCATCATCTGAGTGGTCATTATCCGAGAAGTGACCCTGTGACCTTCCGCTAGTTCCATTTGAACTTGGCTTTAGCTTCGGCTTGAACAACGGTCCATTCTGGCCCTTGGGTTTGCAGTTCTCCCTTAGGTAGCGTATAGAGGCAGCCACATCCCAATTGGTACGGGATAGCGACTCTTGAATGGCCTATGAAATAAAAAAATTATTTTTGTGGATATTAGATGAAGCAAAAAGTAAAAATAGAAAACAAGAAAATTAAAACAGTCGATACGTAAATTCTAAATACAACATAAAAAACTCTTTTATGTAAATTGAATTTCCATAACAAAAAAATAACAAACAATAATCATACCATTTAAAAAGGTGTTCTATAAATCAGCTGTTTGGTAAGGAAGTGTTATACACGAGCAATATGTTTAAAGCCATTTCTACCCCCGTCAGCGACGACCCTGGCAAACGACAGCTGTTCACAACGCCGGGCCCGAACCGAATCGCCATGTTCGGTGAACACAGACGTAGAGACGCGCACTTCCCCGCCAATCCCCCTAAAAACTATGGATCTTGGTTAGAAACTTACCATTGTGTCGTACTGGGGCGAAATCTTGGCAGCTGCCATATAGCGCTCCTCCTTTTCTTTCACGGTCAACTCCAGTTTGGTTTTCTTGGGCGTTTGGGAGTCGTTTCCATCGCTGTCACTATCGGCCATCACCTGAATGCGCTTTTTGCCAGGAACTCGCTCTGAAATCACTGGGTTAATCAGCGGGTTTCACCTTTGGGAGTTTTAGCTCATAAAGTACCAGTTTTCGCAGGACCCGCGGCGACAGATGAGGCATTCTTGTTGATGCGAAACTGTCGCAGGTCACTAAGACTCGACTTGGCGGGAGAAGACGAGGATGCGGACGCGGATGCGGCCACTGAGCTGTCCGACATTGTGGGACAAGTCGAAACGCTTCCGTACAATCTGTCAGTCCTTATTCACAAATTTTGTTTGCAACTCCTACGATCGTGAGGTTGTATTTGTGAGGTCGTGCATGCTAGTGCGACCGTTTTGGTTTGGCTAAAAAATCCAATTTCACAGAGTAAATTTGGTCACATTGCCGCTTATTTAAATATTTCCCACTACTGTTCACATAGAGTTGTTTTTATAAAAAAAATTTTTGTAGAATATCTTATTTTCTCTTAATTTAATTATTATAATTTAATTTTAATTATTAATTTTTATTTGGTTCTAAACAACACGAAAAATACTCTCATTCTGTAATGAATTTACTGTGTATTTCTGTATAGTGCTTCCTTAAAAAATCGCTAGACCATAATTTACTGAGTTGCCAGCTGTAATCGATTTATCGCTTCCGTGTTAATCGAAAGTTCGCGACGCGTTGCAACCCTTCATTTTTTCGCTTGCTTTTGGTAGGTTAATTGAAAACACTTTTATTGCAAATAAACTAATTGCCGAGCCGAGGGCGAATCGAGAAACTGGCAAACATGGCTGGCGGCAACACCCCGCGTGTGATCCAGGTGACCAACATAGCGCCGCAGGCCACCAAGGACCAGATGCAAACTCTATTCGGCAACATCGGAAAGATAGAGGAGATCCGTCTTTACCCCACTATCCGGGATGTCTCCTGTCCGGTGCAGTCTCGCATCTGCTACGTGAAGTACACGGAGACGACAAGTGTGCCTGTGGCACAGCACCTCACCAACACGGTGTTCATTGATCGCGCCCTAATTGTCATACCGGTGCTAGCAATTCCTGAGGAGTACCGGGCCCTGGAGATGCTCAAGAACGGCACAATAGTGCCAGGTCTCCAGAAACCGGACTCAAAGCTGCCGCCAGAGGTCATTAATCGTATCGAAGGTCAGCTTCCGCAGCAGGTGATTAAGACGTACGACCCCAAACTGGTGGAGTTTAATCTGCCGGAGTACCCGGCCTTGCCCTCCTTTTACGATGGCCGCAAGATTGAGGAGATTCCGGCGCACCATCATTGTGTGCGACGTAAAAAACGAGTGGCGCCTGGACGACCTGATGGATTGCTTTCAGCGCGCCGGCGAGGTTAAGTACGCCCGTTGGGCTGAAAAAGACAACAAGACGTACTGCATGATAGAATTCTGCGAACAGACCAGCATTATCCACGCTTTGCGCATGCAAGGCCAGGAGTTCAAGGGCGGCCATTTAAGTGTCTACCATTCAACCTACTCCATAACCAAGCCGGAGGCCAAGTCCAATGAGGCAGCACAGGCGGAGATTGAGGAGGCCATGACCATTGTGAAGGAGGCCCAGAGTATGATCTCGGCTGCCATTGACCCGGTGATTGGTATGCTCGCCAAGGACAAACGGCGCAGGTCTAGATCACGCTCCCGTTCTCGGGAACGTCGAACCAGTCGATCTCGCTCGCACCGTTCCACATCGAGGCGGCGTTCCAGACGTTCCGGTTCCAGGGAGAGACGAAGCGTATCCCGTTCTCCGGCGTTCACGCTCGCGGGGTAAACACTCATCTCGTTCGCGCAGCAAACGTTCTAGATCCCGACACCGTCGGAGTTCGTCGCGTTCCAGGAGATCTCGCTCCCGCGGCGGCAAGCATTCTCGATCGTCAAGGTCGCGTGGCAAGCGCTCCAGGTCCCGCCATCGCCGCAGTACATCACGCTCTCGTAGCTCTCGTTCCCATGGAGCTGGAGGAGGAGGCAGTGGAAACGGCAAGCGTTCTCGATCTCGCGAAAGGAGCAAGAAGTCACACCGCAGCGAGAAACGCTCGTCACGTTCACCCCGATCTAGAAGCAAGCGCAGCTCTCCCTCACCGCCGCAAGTGACCGGCAGTAGCAAGTCACGTTCTAGTCGCAGCAAGGACCCGGCCATCATCTCCTCTAAGTCTTCGCGGCGACGCGACCGCTCACGCTCTCCCGAATCACGAAAACTGAAATCTATCTCCGAGGACATGGAGGTGAAGAGTTCGCGGTCTAGCGCCGATTCGAAGTCACGTAAATCGGTGAGCGTCGAAAAGTCGGACAACATGGACATCTCCAACTCACCCTAGACATAGAGAGATTGCACACTACTTTATAATAAATGCAGAACTTAAGTAACTCCCGTCTCCATTATAAGCCGATACCCATTATTCTCAATGAGATTTGTATTCTGCTCATACTCTGTCCTAGTACCCAAGCATAAAGTCTAATTAAACAAGCAACATTTTCGGAATCTTTACTTAAAAGATCATCCTGTATACCCTTTGATATCTTATTGAATACAATTTTAAATTTCTTGGGAAACTTTTCTATTGAACTCACTGTATTAATTGCTTATAAAACCTGATTTAATTTATGTAAAGCTATGTTAATTAGCCCGAAAATACAACATATTTGGGAGAGCAATGGCTAATTTTGTACTAAACAACTCAAAACTTAAATCTTTTTTACCAAATAATAATTGTGTACGGAGATTTCCCTTCATAAAGATATATTAAGAAAAGAATTAAAGTCTTTTATTTGGAAACTACTAATTTTTATTTCATCTCTATTGAAAATTAAATAAGATGAATCGTCGAAAGCTATAAAACGTAAAGGCTACTTTTTTGCAGTGTATCGTACAGCTGTAGTAGGTGGGCTTGTCTCTTTTTTGTTTGCCAGAGAGAAGGAAAAAGCTTTTGAGCTTTCATCCAATAATATGTCGGCGATGGCGGCTATTCGCGACCAGAAGCCGAGAGTTATTGAATTGCGGTAGTCGCATTTTCTTGTATTTAATTATTTTTATTTTAATTAAGAGTGAAAAATTACAGAATGTCTGCAGCAACTAAAGGTAATTTTAGGAATCCTTTTCGGTAAAAAAAATATTTCAACAGTTTAGGTGCGAGATGATCTCGTATAAGGGGTATGAACTTTGGACTTGTTGATGTCTTATCTGATGCTATCCCCCCCGCACTCAGCCGGTTGCACTTTGGACCTGTTGAATCGAAAACAAAAATCCGCTTTCTTTAATTGCTAAATTTGTGCTATCACTCTTTGCCTACGCACATTATCTATGTCATACAACAATGTTCATATGTCTGTCCCCTAAAAGGTATCTATATTGTGGCTGCCAAGCGTACGGCCTTTGGAACTTTCGGTGGGTCCTTGAAGGGTATCAACCAGACCCAATTGCAAACCACTGCGGCAAAGGCTGCCCTGGATGCCGCCGGTCTTAAAGGAGAGCAGGTGGACACCGTCATCGTAGGAAATGTGATTGCGGTAAGTAGGATAATATCCAGGTCCTTAAAGATTGTTATAAAAACAGGATGTGCTAAGCAAAGACAGTACACAGTAAACAGACAGTTAAACTAAGCCAAATGTTTTAGATCTAGATAGTAATCGGTCAGAGCAACATTAGAGATTAGATATGGATTTCAATACCTGTCTTTTTATTTATCACAAACTGTGACTCCTTAAAATCTTTTAAGGAATCCGACATAGTTTATTTATGAATTCAAAAATATATTATATAAATCCACGCAGTCCTCCTCCACGGATGGTATCTATGTGCCCCGTCATGTGGGCCTTAATTGCGGTGTGCCGATCGAGAAACCTGCCCTTGGAATCAACCGATTGTGCGGTTCCGGCTTCCAGTCAATTGTTAATGGAGCGCAGGACATCCTGGTTGGCGGTGCCAAGGTAGCTCTGACCGGTGGAGTAGAAAACATGTCCCAGAGCCCGTTCATCGCCAGGAACGTTCGATTCGGCACCACATTGGGCGTCAATTACAACCTGGAGGATGCCCTGTGGGCTGGACTCACAGATACGTACTGCAAGCTGCCTATGGCCCTGACAGCCGAGAACTTGGCTGATCAGTACAAGATTACCAGGGAGCGCGTGGATGAGTTCTCTCTGCTCTCACAGAAGAACTGGGAAAAGGGTCAGAAGGAGGGTGCTTTTAACGCTGAGATCACACCTATCAAACTTAAGGTCAAGGGCAAGGAGGTGGACTTTGTGGTGGACGAACACCCTCGCCCCAAGACCACCATTGAGGGTCTGAATAAGTTGCCCTCGCTCTTTAAGAAGAATGGCGTTGTGACAGCCGGAACTGCCTCCGGAATTTGTGATGGAGCCTCTGCTGTCATTGTGGCCTCAGAGGAAGCCCTCAAGGAGTACAACCTTAAGCCACTTGCTCGTCTGGTGGCCTTCTCCTTTGTGGGCGTGAAACCCGAGATCATGGGAATTGGTCCAGTGCCCGCCATTCAGAATGTCCTAAAGGTATCTGGAAAGAAACTGGAGGACATTGATCTGATTGAGGTAAGAAAGATTTCTTACAGACTACTTATGAAATCGGAAAATAACCATAAGCTTAACAGATCAATGAAGCCTTTGCTGCCCAGACATTGGCTTGTGCCGATGCTCTGAAGCTGGATCCCTCAAAGCTGAATGTGAACGGTGGCGCCATCGCTCTGGGTCACCCTCTGGGTGCCAGTGGCTCTCGTATCACTGGTCACCTGGTGCACGAGTTGCAGTAAGTTTTAGAGGATATAAATCACAAAGTGATCATTGTAATATGTTCTTTAAATTTTTCCAGGCGCAAGAAGCTGAAATACGGCATTGGATCCGCCTGCATTGGAGGTGGTCAGGGCATCGCTCTTCTCCTCGAGGCGGTTTAAGCTCACAGCTCAACTGGAACTCGTCCTGCATTTACACTTAAACTAGAGCTACAATTTCCGTTTCAAAACTCCCCCGATAGCAATAAAGAAATTATTTTACCTTTACAATTTATTAAATCATCTGCATATGGAAGTCTATCAGCTTTCTACAAGAAAGACAACAAGTTGGTGTTTATATTATAAAATTTCTATGCTCGCATTGCTGGAAACGCCAATGGGAATAGGGCTGACGGATGAAAAGGAACCAGCTAGCTGTCCCAGGAAATCTCTTGAAGGGCCTTACATTACGAGTACATGAACATGGGATGACATGGCGGCGATTTCACTTAGTTCGTCTGGGCGCTGGTGGAGAAGAGCGCCAGGGCGCCGCTGGCGATACCCACGGAAAAGATGTAGTTGATGAACGGCGTCGAGTTCTTCAGGATAAAGAAGCTGATAAAAATAATCACAGCCAAGTAGATGGCGTTGTTGTAGAAGATGGAGAAGGTGGTGGCTTCATAGTCAGCCACCTCGTTCTTCTTCCATAGGATGCGCTCATCCTTTTCCTTGCGGGTAACCTTCTTATCGTCGCCCACCTGGCGGTTGACCTCGCGGGTCACAGCCTCCTCCCTCCTTCCGGCGATCTTATGCTTCAGCTGGAACTTGATGTTCTTGTAGGCGGTGGCCATTAGATAAGTGCTAGCCGCCGTCACCAAAACGAACAGGATGGAACTGGGCCACAAATCCATGTTATGGATGCGCCAGAAGAGCCCTGTAAGGAACATCACTTTCATTCACCAAGTGTTCCAAAACATACAACGTGTCACTTTACTCACAGATTGGAACCGCTGACACGATGAAGGCATTGCCGTAGAAAAGCGCCGAAGACTTGGTGCTCACGTTGCGGCTGAAGTCCTGCAGCAGCAGCTCCTCCTCCTTGGTGAATCCCGAGGATTGCACTTTTTGTTGCTTACCGGAGCCCATTTTTCGGTTAGATTTTCGTAGAGAAAGTAGCGAAGGCTGAGGTGGAGTGTACACGAATGCAAGAATACGATTCGTTATCGGCGTCGACGGATTGTGACGTGTAAACGTCAAAAAACAAGGTTGCAATACGGCTGTCAGTGCAAGAAGTGACACTCGATGGGCGATAACAGGTTATCGCTTATCGACATGGACGAACAGTTATTATGGCGGTTTGAATTAATTATTTGAATGAGATCTTCAAATACTTCCTAAATAATATAAAATTGGAAGCTTTCGAAAAGATATCAATGGATTTTGCAGATCAGCAGTTTTATAAATTTTTTCAATAAAAAGTCATGAAAGCTGTGCAATTTATTAAACTGAAATTTAACATAATAAAGAAATTTATTTATATTTTTCCATAACAAGAAAGCAACTATTTAATGTTAAAAGTTAAGCCTACTTCAACGTTCCCTAGATATGCTTATTAAATGTTTTCCTTATAAAGGCATAACGAATTCGCTGTTATCGGATTTTCCATCCGAACCCTATACACAACTCCCCTGCCTAATCGATAGCGCAACAGGTTTTGCGGCAGATGAGGTTGTTTGTTAAAATAGCTCCCGTTTTTATAAAAAAAGGTAAGTACAAAAATTTATTTTTTTAAAGGTATAAATTTCTTTGCGATATATCAAAATACAAGCAACAAATATATATTTGGATTTTTTTAAGATTAGGCAGCCTAAAAAGTTTTGTACCGGTATCCGTTCAAAGGTCACTTTCAATTACGCCGTTTTGCATTTCAGAGCATAATGTTGCGATCAAAAGTCCTGAGCTTGGTGGCCCGTAGTGGATCGATCCGCCTGATGTCCACCGGCACAAAGTTGACCACTGTGGATGTCAACGACAAAACCGGAATTGCTACTCTTACAATGAATCGGCCACCCGTAAATGGACTCAACCTGGAACTACTGCAGGATCTGAAAAGCTCCATTGATGAAATCGAAGGCAACAAAAGTCGCGGTTTAATTTTGACGTCGGTTAGTCAGATTTAATTTCGTTGATTTTACAATATTAATTGCATAATTCACTTTTAGTCAAGTTCCACTATATTCTCAGCTGGTCTAGATATCCTGGAGATGTACAAGGCGGACAAGGACAGGATTCGAGCATTTTGGACGCAACTACAGGAGACTTGGCTGGCACTATATGGCAGCAGTGTGCCCACAGCAGCGGCCATTAATGTGAGTTCCTTGTAAGACTCTAGAAATCATTCTCTAAAAGACTACGTCTTTAGGGCCACTCTCCCGCTGGTGGATGTTTGCTAGCGACTTCCTGCGAATACCGAGTCATGGTGCCCAAGTTCACAATCGGCCTTAATGAAACACAACTTGGTATTGTTGCGCCCAAGTGGTTCATGGCCTCTTTCCTGAGCGTTTTGCCACAACGTGAGGCAGAGCGCGCCCTGAACCAAGGACGTATGTTCACCACAGAGGAAGCCTTGAAGGTGGGCCTCATCGATGAGACTGCTACCAACAAGGAGGAGGCAATTGAAAAGTGCACCGCCTTTATTACAACCTTTGCCAAGGTCAATCCTCTGGCTAGGTCCCTGACAAAACAGCAATTCCGAGCTGCCGATCTACAGCAACTGGAGAACGAACGAAAGGACGATTTGGAGAAGTTCTTGTTCTTTGTCAATCAACCAGCCGTACAGAAAGGCCTTGGCATTTATCTCGAGGGACTAAAGAAGAAGGCTAAGAAGCAATAATTAAAAGATTTTATACATTTTGGAATAGTAATAAAGCTTTTATAAATCTAAAAGATCATTACATTTGTATGATTTCGGAGTGAATTTCAATATTGGCAGTAAACTAATTTACAATTTATATTTGTTTTCATATGTATAAAGCTGCTGGATTAATGCAAAGGGGAAAATATATGAAATACAATGTTTACCTGTTTAATCAAATATTTAAAGCTTATTATATTCGATAATTGTCAGACTGTCAGGTCGATAGTTGATAACAATTCTCTGGGAATATTCCACCGATGATCGGTAGACTTTTTAACAGCTGAGTAGATAAGAATTTTTAAAATCAGTTATTGAAATATTAACTAGGTAAGTAATTATAATTAAATTAATTTCGTAAAATAGTCGTCATTTTAAAAGAATTAAGAGAATGAGATTTTTTCTTTCTACCCAATAAACCACATCTGATCCAAAGGTCGTTGTTTTATACATATATCAAAGAACGATGTTGCACTCAAGTCTCTTAAGACTAGTGGCCCTCAGGGTCCCAATAAGACTGATGTCCTCTACCACCAAGTTGACCACAGTTGAGGTCAATGATAAAACAGGAATCGCTACCCTCACAATGAACCGCCCTCCGGTAAATAGCCAAAACGTGCAATTATTGATAGATTTGAAGACTTCCGTCAATGAAATTGAGAAAAACAAATGCCGTGGCCTCATTTTGACGTCCGTAAGTTGTTATGTTTACTTATTGAGTAAAGTAAATAATAGATTAATATTTTGAAGGCAAGTTCCAATGTGTTTTCCGCTGGTTTGGACATCCTGGAAATGTATAACACTAATGAGGAGCGTCTCCGTGTCATTTGGACTGAGCTGCAGAATGCATGGATTGCCCTCTATGCTACCAGTTTACCCACTGCAGCAGCTATTAATGTAAGTGGAACTCTTTTGAATTCCCAGACTTTTAAGTGTTTCAACAGTATAGCTCAACAATGATTTCGTTAATATTGCCCGTATGACTTTCCAGGGCCACGCCCCCGCCGGAGGCTGCCTCTTGGCCACTGCCTGCGAGTATCGTGTGATGCTGCCCAAATTTGTAATCGGATTGAACGAAACCCAACTGGGAATCATTGCCCCCAAAGTGGCTGATGTCCGGATTCGTCAACGTACTGCCCCAAAGGGTGGCAGAGCGTGCTCTCACTCAAGGTCGTTTGTTTACCACGCAGGAAGCTTTCGATGCAGGCCTAGTTGACGAGATCGCCAACTCTAAGGAGGAGGCCTTAGAGAAGTGCGCTGCCTTTATCGGCAGCTTTTCTAAGGTTAATCCACTGGCCCGTGGGCTGACCAAGCTTCAGTTCCGTGCGGAGAATATAAAGGAGTTTGAAAAAATACGCGAAAAAGATGTTGCGGATTTCATAGCCCTTGCCTCTCGTCCTGAGGTACAAAAGGGTATGGGCATTTACCTCGAAAATCTGAAAAAGAAGGGAAAGAAGGAAAAGGACTAAATTAAAAAATGGATTCTATTTTATGACATAAAACATGTTGATCATGTTCGATTTTGAAGAGCAGACCAGATACCAGCATTTAAATTAGAATTATAAGATTTCAAATCGATACGTTAAAAAACGATTCAACATATGTAGCTTAAAAATAAAAAATATATGTCTATATTTTCAAAACATTTTTCATCGTCCACAAACCAAGATCATCTCGATAAGCAATACTTATAAAAACGAAGTTAATAAACCAAACAAATAAACATCTTCATAAATATATGCATTTTAACTGCGTAATTTGATTATTTCTTTAATATCTGATCACGAAAAAATTATCTAAGTGTTAATAATAGAACAAATATAAATTTTCAGATTACTAATTTAATTACCCTGTGCATTTCAATAAGTTTGGTCACCTTTTAGTTTTTAATAAAAAAAATATATTCTCTAATAAAAATCTATTAAACAGATACGTTCGACTGATACTTGTTGATCTAGATTTTTTCCGCCGTATAAACTTTGCCTGGAAATGCCGACCAGCTGATCGTTTCGGATTCAGTGTTTGTTTTATTTGGTTCGCAACTCGACTTTGTATATGATAAACAGGTTAATTTGTTTAAATTCCTATCTGCCGCTCAGTGCGTGATTGCTGCTCCAAATCCAAAGTCGTCGTAATGTTGCGTAACAGGCTAATAGATGGAGTCAAGAAGATAAAACCGATAATTTGCGGGGACAATCGCTACGATACTTGGTCAATGGAGCGAACTCAAAGCTGACAACTATAGAGGTCGATGATAAGAGTGGAATCGCGACCCTATCGATGAACTTGCCACCAGTTAACACTTTGACGATGGATCTGATGCACGACATTATCGATTCGATCAATCAGATCGAGAGTAACAAGAGCCGTGGTCTTATCCTGACTTCGGTGGGTTTGAGTTACGAAAATTGATTCCAATATTAATGAATTTTAACTTCTAGAGCAATGACAAAGTCTTCTCCGCTGGCCTAGATCTCAATGAGCTGTTAAACCCGGATGTGGAGCGTTTGCGGTTATTCTGGACGCGATTTCAGGACTTGTGGCTAGCCCTGCATCTTTGTGGTCTGCCCACAGCAGCAGCTATTAACGTAAGTCTAACTTTTGGGATAGATATATTAAAACTCTTCAATAATCCCAAAAAAGGGTCATGCTCCCGCGGCCGGATGCGTCTTGGCCACTGCTTGCGAGTACCGGGTCATGCTACCCAATCTGTTCATCGGAATCCATGCTACCCGTTTCAGTTTCGTTATCTCCAAGTGGATGATGAACTCATACCAGAGCGTCTTGCCCCGGCGCATTGTAGAGCGGGCCCTTAACCAAGGTAAACTCTTCGGCACTCAAGAGGCACTGGAAGTGGGCCTCGTCGACGAAGTGTCGTGCAGCAAGGAAGAGGCTCTTGAGAAGTGCACCACTTTCATAGCGACCTTTGACAAGGCGAATCCCGTGGCCAGATGTCTTACGAAACGAATGTGCCGCGATGCAGATGTACGAGAGCTGCTTAAGGATCGGGCCGGAGATCTAAAGGAGTGCGTTGACTATGTAACTACTCCGCTTTTCCAGGAGGGACTGTGCGCCCACCTCGATGGCCTTAAAAAGAGGAAATAGCGGGCTTCTAAAACTGGGTGATCAAATTGCATTTATTATATATGTATATGTGTATTAAAATTGTTAATTCGAAGGGGCTTCCTGGTGCAATTCGTTTGGCAGATTGGCCAAAGCCTCTGTCATCATTTCCATAAATGAGTTGATCTCTAGGACCTTGGCACGATGGCGGTCTACTTCTTTGCTGTAAAGATATAGATTTAGTGGACACATCTCATAAAAATCTGTTGGGATCATACTTGTTAAGCTTCATGATCATTTCATCTATGAACTCCCTGCTGCGTTGGGCCATGCGATCCTCGCGCTCATCCACCCGTGAGGTATGGGTTGTCATCATGCCATCCACAAATTTAAGGACTGCCCCCCGGTCATCCACACACATTCTTAACTCTCCGGGAATGGCATTTAGCTCATTGCAAGAAAGCTTGTTGGAGAGAAACTGGGTTACAATCTCAGTCATGTTGTCGGCGAAGTAGCTACACAGAACACGCAGCTGCTGGAAGATCACCTGAGCCTGCTCAACAAAGCTGGCCATCAGCTCGGAGATCTTGCGATTGAAGTTTAGCGTGGAGTCCTGACAAGCAAAACTAAATGAATTATATAATTGGACCTTAGATCAACTTAAACTTTTATTCACCTCAACAGCCTCATGCAAATGAAGCTCCTGAGCCATAAGACTCTCCCACATCTCGTTCAGGGAATCCTCAAAGTGGGCAGTAAGGGTATCCAACTGGGTTTGCACCTCCTCCAACTCTTCGTCTCGTTGATCGAGTTGTCTCCATTTCAGGCGCATCTCGTCGAAAGTTCGCTCCTTATACTGTAGGAATTCCTCGATTTGTCTTTGTCCCTGGGCCTGTAATTCCTCCTGACCTTCATGAAGGTTGTCATTGAAGTCGCGAATCTCCTCATCTCGTTCGCCGAAACGCTCCAATCCCAGACGGTAGATCTGCTGAGTAAGCTCATACATATCCTTCGAGTACTCTTCGTAGAGCTCCTGAGCTTGTGCCCCCACTAACATAAGGATACGCCCGTTTTCATCGCCTCGCCACAAGGAATCGAACAACTGCTGACCATCCAGATGCTCTACAAAGCTGGAAGCCAATCGATCCGCCTCGGCCATTTCGCGAGCCTTCGTTTCCAAGCCCTGGATCTCCCGCTCCTGTTTATCCTCGATTTCACGTAATTCACGGCTAAAGTAATGGAAATACGTCATTATGCATATACAAGATAAACTAAGATTGAGGGTAGAACTTACTAAAATCGCTTTTGGGCTTCCTCCCTAGCCTCTGCTTTGATGAAAACGTATTCGTAGTAATTCAACTGGGGCAATATAGCAGTCACATAGGATGACAACGGAAAGTCTGGTGTTTTCGAAATGGGATTACCCTCTAAATTGAGAACTTTCAGGCTGCTCACAAAACGCAATCGTTCGATCTAAAAGTATTTAAACTTACAATTTTAAATTTTCTTTCTGACACATTCTGAATAAAGGTTTTTAAATGTTGTTTTCCAAAGAACTTTCAGTTTTGCTTAATATCAAAAAAATATCTGGTATATAAATAATATCCCGTTTATTTCATATAAATTATCTTTTTAAGCATTCTTACCCCTTCCACCGTATCGATGAGATTATTACCAATGCTGAGAATAACCAAATTCTTTAATGTATGTATATTTTCGATTTTCCGAATGCGATTGCTAAACAAAGATAACTTTTCCAGATTGACTAGTGTTTCTAAGTTCTCAATCCGTGTGATGTAGTTAAAACTTAGATTCAAATCTTTTAGAGCAGTGAGCATTTCGAGATGCTCAATCACCTCGATTTTGTTGCAGTTCAAGCAAAGCTTTGTCAGATTGGGCATCATCCAGAGGTGGTCAATCCTTAAAATGTCTACGAAATAGAACATTAGCTTAATCTTACATTGTTTTTAGAAAAGATC
This sequence comes from Drosophila eugracilis, assembly GCF_018153835.1. Taxonomy (NCBI): domain Eukaryota; kingdom Metazoa; phylum Arthropoda; class Insecta; order Diptera; family Drosophilidae; genus Drosophila; species Drosophila eugracilis. The sequence continues at coordinate 958,924 of NW_024573311.1, read as the reverse complement.
TTACTCTTGAATTCCAATCGCATGGTGGTAATGCGGTCATAAACCACCGGTTCCAGTTGATGTAATCGTCTAGCTTCCCCCTTTTGTCCCTCCTCCAGATAGGCGGTTTCGATCATTTGACGATCTATGATGCCTGGTTCTGGACAGTTTATCTCTTCTAGGAAGCCCCTGAGGGGCTCCTCTTCCTCCTCCTCCACCTCAGCGGCACTCTCACTTGGCTGACTTCTAACCGGCTCGTCCATTGTGGTTGGTTCTTGTACAATATATCCCTAATCCGCGTGGTCCGCAGAATGGACGGCAAGTTGCCAGGGCAACCCGCAAAACATTGCCCTGCCTAGTAACCATTGGTCGTGTTCCACCCTCGAACACTTCGTGAGTTTGTGGAACCGGAACTGGAGACCCTTTCAGCCGGCTCGGGGACCTTCGGCTCTTTAGCATTCTCTCCCGGATTCGAAGGGTGGTCTACTTAGGGCTGCGGTTGCTTGGGTCGTCGCGTTGTTGTGGATATCGGGACAGTCAGTTGTTAGTGTTTGCTTATCAAATAAACTTCTGTTCGCAAAGGATATCCGCATCGGGAGCAGCCATAAATCATATTTAAAACGGACTAACACATTAATTCAAGCGATCTCGGATTCAAATGCAATTGAGCTTAAGGTATTAGTGATAAAAAGTCTCCAAATAATTAATCTTCTGGTGAAATGGGCGATGAAAAGATGACTAGACCGAAGGGACTTTTTGTCAACCCCCAGTTCAATCGATAAAGTGACCCCGAACATTTAACTTTGTTTATTTGTTTGTACACGGTGCGAAAAACGACATAGTAGCTTATCGGATATAGTAGTGCATATAGTAATCGGCTAATCGGGCGACGGATGTGCGTGCCAAGAGTTTAAGTGAGTCAAATGTGAGTGGTTCAAGGCTGTGACGCATTATTCAAGAAAAAGCCTGGTCGAACCGTGGCTCCGGTTGCCCCGGGACCGCCCCTTCCCCGCCCGAAATTGCAAACCAAAACAATACGAGTATATACATACATATATACGGATATTAAAGGTGAAAATGGTTCGTATAGTATGAATAAATTATCACCCAAGGAACTAAATTCGCCAAGTGACCACAAACCAATTACGAAACAAAACTAAACCGACTTGAGTATAAAATATTGTTGCAAAGTTTATAAGTAGTTGTTTTTTTTGAAAAATAAGAAAAGCTGTAAAAAAATGTAATATCAGATAAATTTAAAGTAAAACCTTATCGACTTCATGTTTTCTTTACGGTCAACTGAAGAATGCATAACTTATTGATTTCTGATTATGTGAGTACTTACTCAGTTTTTTAACTTCTAAGCTATCAATGTAAAAAGTACCGAGTAATGTCTGTAATGAAACAGAAGAAACCGTTCTTAAAATGAAAATTCCAATTAATTTAACTTTCGTGTTATTATCTTGAAGAAACAAAAAAAATTTCTTTCGACCACATTGAATGAAAAGACATACAGCCGAAATCGAGCTAACAAAGGAACTCCTTTATTAAGGAAGAATTTATTTAATTATTTATTAAAGAAACATTTAACATTTCTGGTTACATGTATGAAAAGATAAACTTTAGCTTTTAAAGCGTTGTCTAAGGACCTCCTAGACCAAAGGAGAATCTTCCGCCATGTGCGTTTAACAAAATGGAAAGTAGAACGAACTGCAGCGCCATCTTTTTGAAGAATGAATCAACTGATTAATACTTTTCCTTTTATACACAAAAATTAGCAACGTTTTAGCTTTTTTTTAACTTTATTAGAAACGCTCTAGGAATGCGTTTAAACTTAATTTTTACTTTGACATTTGACATTATGTTTAGTGTTTAGTGTTCAGACTTGTTACAAAAAATGTCTTTCAATTGAACACAATATGAGTATAATCTATATCGCTCGTTAACTGAATCGACTCTAGTTAACAAACTTGTTAGGACAATCATAAATCATGTCCAGGAGTTCTTTCCCTTCCTTTCGTTTATTTCATGACCCTGATGAGAAATTCGTTTTTGGGTTAAATAAATTTGGTCAAGTTCTTAGCCGGCTACACGTGATCGATATATTGATTTTAATTAACTGAACTGGCATCCGAAAATGGAGACTCACGAAATCCCCCATTTGGATTTGATTTGTGTTGAGTGTTAGTCATTTAATTTAACTGTGATTTCCCTTGAAGTCCCCTCATGTGGGCGGTACTCATAAGTTATTAAGGACTCATTCTGATGTCGCGTGTGGCTTGTACTTACCTTGGATTTTCTGTCCCTTCGTGTAGTCGCATCCGGAGAATGTGTGAAGAGCTGCCCCCATCTGCCTAAGCATGAATCGCTATATCACGCTGACCCAACTGGGCGATGGAACCTATGGTACCGTGGTCCTGGGACAGCGCAAGGACACTGGTGAAAAGGTGGCCATTAAGCGCATGAAGCGCAAATACTACTCCTGGGAAGAGGCAATGAATCTGCGTGAGGTCAAGGTGGGTTTCGCTCATCTTCCTAAAATTGAAGTTTCCTGAGAATTTTTCTCTTTTTCAGTCTCTGAAAAAACTTTCTCATCCGAACATTGTAAAGTTGAAGGAGGTGATTCGGGAGAATGATACCCTCTACTTTGTATTTGAGTATATGAAGGAGAATCTCTACCAGATGATCAAGGATCGGGATACACACCTGCCCGAGCCGGAGCTTAAAAGTATTCTCTTCCAGGTGAGTTGGCATGTCTGAAGAGTCATTCGGAGATGTGATAACTTGGCAATTCCTTGTCTAGGTTTTGACTGGTCTGGCCTTCATGCATCGCCACGGCTTTTTTCACCGCGACCTTAAGCCTGAAAACTTGCTGTGCTCTGGCCCGGAGCTCATAAAAATAGCCGACTTCGGGCTTGCCAGGGAAATTAGATCAAGGCCCCCATTCACGGACTACGTCTCGACGCGATGGTACCGGGCACCAGAGGTACTCCTGCACTCCACCAACTACGGCAGCACAATTGACCTCTGGGCCATGGGTTGCATCATGGCCGAGCTTTACACCTTTCGTCCTCTCTTCCCTGGCAGCAGCGAGGTGGATCAGCTCTTCAAGATTTGCTCCGTGCTGGGCACTCCAGAGAAGGTAAAAATAATAATTTTCCTATCCGGAGACTACATAACATTTATTGTCTCTACCTACCTCAGGGTGATTGGCCGGATGGTTATCGCCTGGCTAGCATGATCCACTTCCGTTATCCTGACTGCATCAAAGTGCCACTAAGCAGCGTCGTCAGCCGCTGCAGCCAAAATGGATTGGATCTGTTGGAGGATCTACTTGCCTACGATCCCGACAAACGTCCGACGGCTCAACAGAGTCTTAAGTATCCGTATTTCCACGCCCTCAAGCGAATCTCGCCCACAGCGGCCACCAAGGCGAATGTGAGGCTCAACTCTAAATATGCGGCGTCCAATGGCCATCCGGTTCAGGCTGTCTCCAACAACGTGCTTCCGGTACAAGAAAAGCTGCAGGCGGTCACAGAGTTGCTCCACCAGACTAACAATAACATCAATAGCCACACCAATCTTAGCAAGAACAACAACTTGACGGCCAAGAATGGGGGCATGCCGAGAAAGTATCAACCGAAGCTGAGCTTTTTGACTACCAACGAGATGGGTGCGGGTTCCCAGGCTGATTCATCTAGTCTGGGCGGAGCCACAGTAGATGGAGTTCAGGTGCCACAGATTCAGAACGGTGGAGAGTCCATAAATGACATCTACCTAAACCGCAACATATCGCAGCTCTTCGGACTGCCAGCTGGTTCGCAGCAATACCAACAGGCGCACCACCCGAATGTCTCATTCAGTACCACCACGTCCCGAAATGCCGGCGCCATCTACGTCAATGGCAGTCATCTTAGTTACGACACGGCCAACATGAATGCCAAGAACAATGCCAAGATTGTGGTGGGCGCATCCAATGGTGGTTACTATGTGCCCGTGGCCAGGCCATCACTTCTGGGCCCCGAGGCCAAAGTTTACAACGTCTTCTCCAAGGTCAGTGCCAGCCAGGCTCCACCCAGCCTCATTGTACGACAGCCCCAACTGCAGCCGGAAAGCGGTCAGCCGCCTATGCGACTCTCGGGAAGATCGCGAGCTGCTGCCCAGGAACCCAAATTAAGTGCACTAAAATCGGATGATCTGGATCTGATATTAGGGTGAGTTCATGAAACAAAAGTAGGTTAAAATAGCACTTTATAATTAACCTTGACTTTCATCCAAAACTTTTTTATTTCTCAACTTTTAAATGAAAACGAAAAAGTATTGGAAGAATTTGTAAAGTTTGAGCTACAATTTCTGAGTGGGAGCACTCCTGGCACCTCATTTCGTTTTGTCCTCAGCCACCTCACTGTGTGTTTCTCCGTATCTCCCCCACGTAGTTCCAAGCTGAAAACCTCCGCCAAGCGTCAGCGCAATGCCAAGGCCAATATTCTGCTGGAGGACCTCTTTGGACAGCTATCCATGGATTCGGACAGCGATGGAAAGTATCCGCACACGGTGCCTCCAACGCAGCAGGCAAAGAGTGGGAAGACGTCGACTGGTGGCCCTCGAGAGCGGGATCTTTTCGGGGAGAGCTTTCTGCCCAGGCCGGGATTACGGAAGAAGGCCACCCAAAGCAGTCTAGAGGTGAACAATGGCAGCCACGCGGACTCCCTGTAAGTGGGTAGGATGACCTTATCGCTGAGGACATCCTCGCTGGCCTGCATGCCCTGTAGACCTTGACCCATGCTTCCTTGCATCCTCATGATCATCTTTCCTGCATCCTGTCTCTCTCTACATTGTACTATGTCTCTTTCCTTTCTTCCCTCTTTCTCTCTCTCTCCCTCTCTCTGTCTCTTAATCGCGTTGTCTCTGTCATCGTTTTGTGTGTGTTTTCATTTGCTTGTCATTGAACATTGAACATTGAACACTTTGTCTGGGTGCCCCAAGTGATAACTCCTCCTCGTCCTCCCCCTCAATTGATGAAGAATGTCGCTTTTGGCCCATAAGGTAAAAACCAACATTCGCCATTGAGCTGTAAATACGTTTCAGTAGCAGTAGAGACTCTTAGCCCACAATATCATATCATCATCGTATATGGGGGAGAGACTTGCCGATCGTACTTGTGAGTGCTTTCAGCAAGGATTTCCCTTTCAGTAGTTGAGCACTTATAATTTGCCTGTCTCTATTTACACAGTATTTTATTAGAATAAATTATCATTAACTAGAAGATTTTCTTTTCTATACTTTTAATATAGACACTAACTTAGGTTCTTTATACAAAAGATATATTTTCCTCAGTGTTTTAATGAATTTTGATTTTAGTAGCAAAAATAAATACATTTACTAACATTTTACTAACACCCCTTTGTTTAACATATTTTAAATGCTTAACTCCCATAATTTCAGAGCTCCAAACACTCAAAAGGAGAAGCATACAGTGGCTGCCAGTTTCCCCTGGGATGAATCGAACAAGACGGAGGATGAGAAGCTTACGGCTTGGATGGTAGCTGAGAATGGTAACTTGGTTTTGGGTAGTCATCAGCAAGCGTAGAAGTCGACAGCACTCCACTCCAATTCACAACAAGTAGTTAGCAAACATTAAATTGGAACTAGCGAATGGTAGAGTTAATTAGATGAGCACAAATTGAAATTTCTGGATATGGAGTTTCAATATAGCCACTATCGTATTCCCAGGATCGCTGCTGGAAAATAAATTCTGAGGAGATCGACTTGCGAAATGCCGTTGTACCTGAAACAGAATGGAGTAAATTCAAGTGCCTGCTGGTCTGCATATTTTCGAACTGAGTCTATATCCAAATCACCAAGCCATGGAATCATCGATTGGGCGTGTAGAGATAGTCTAGTCTCGATATAATGTTATTGCTGTGATACAACTAAGCTAAAAATATTGTGTAAAGTAGTCTACGAACTTGAGTCTCGAGTGTAAGTTGTACTTTAAGCTACTATACGATAATATAATCCGAGTGAGTTTTGAATCGATTGCAACAGTTAAAGGCAAGTGCAGGGATTTGGTTTCATTTCCCTCATGGGCGAGGTATATGGGTTGCATAAGGCTTAAGAGTAGTGCGCGGTATTTGATTTCAGCTCCCATAAGTTGGCCACTGCGACAATGGGCCAAGCATTGTCTTATAAAAGAGGTCTGAGCCCTGCTCTTAGTCATCAGTCGAGTGAAATACATCGCTCTAATTACACCTTAAACGTCTTCGTCATGAATGTCTTGGTAAGTGGGGACACTGTACATCCTATTGCGTATCAAAAACTTTGCTATAGCATTCCAGCATCGCCTTCTGCCTGATCCTGAGCGCCCTCGTCGCCGTTCAGGCTGGGATTATTGCCAGTCATCCGGATGAATTGATTGCTAGTCCTGCCCAGTATGAGTTTCATTACTCCGTCCACGATAGCCACACTGGCGATGTAAAGGATCAGTTCGAGCACCGACGTGGCGAATATGTAACTGGACGTTACTCCCTCATCGAACCCGATGGTCACCGTCGAATTGTGGACTACACCGCCGATCCGTTGCTGGGATTCAATGCTCAAGTTCGTCGGGAACCAATTTCTCGCTATTGAGATGGGTTATTAGAAGAAGTGATACAGGATTTATCCACCGGACCGGACTAACGATTTGTCTACTTTTAAGATAGAAACCTTTATTCGTAGAATAAATCTGAAGGCTGTTCATTTTAATATTGAAGTTGATTATTGATCTACATAGTTCGTTTAACAAAAAAAAGCTGGAGGAGTTCTGTACAGTCTTAGTTCTGTTTAAAAAATGGAGATAACCTGCCAAGAAGGTTTTAAAATTGGTGTAAAAAACAATTAGACAATTTTGTAATCTGATCATTTTTGTATAATAAGACTTAGGAAACATCTATATCTTCATTTATGCTAATTGCAATTATCAAATTTCAATATTTCCCAAATTTTCATATAAATTTAAAAAATCAGTATAAGATATGTTTTCTAAAAATGCATTTATTGCCTTCTATTTACACATAGTATTACATAGATGAGATAGGGGCCCTCAGTCATCGAGTTATGGCGCTTTTGATGACCGGATGCCGAAAAGTCTTAGAAGAGATATCAGAGAATAGGAAAGAAGATTGGTACAGAGGAAGCTACATAGATATGATAGGAGGTGTCTGGGTGGTTAAACAATAGTTCAGATACAGATGCGGATGCGGATGGGTCGTCGTCGATGCGATGAAGTCAGTGTTTGCTATCTCTCTCGATCAATCCTTCCCAAATCTTAATGGTAAATGCCGAGAGGAAGTTTAGCGGGAGCGAGGAGCTTGGGTGCCGCATAAGCCAGGGGCAATGGTGCGGGAGCCAGGAGCTTGGCAATTGGCGCAGCCTTAATCACCTTTTGGCCCAGAGGATCACGACGAACCACGGCATTGAAGCCATTGTGGGCATCTGAGGTGTAGTCCACAGTACGCAGGTATCCATCAGCATCGATCAGTGTGTACTGACCCTGGACCTGATCGCCCTTCCTGGATTCCGTCTGGCTCTTGATGTCACCGGTGTGTTCGTCGTGCACAGAATAGGCGAAGTCGTAATGGGCAGGTGCCTCCACTTCGACGGTCTTCAGCAGTGGCTTCACAATGGCCGCTGGCGAGTGGTAAATGGGGCTAATCGGCAACTCAATGGCAGCGACGGCTCCAACACCCAGGATAAAAAGTGAGACAAGCTGGAAGTGGTCATTATAGGTAAGCTAGATACTAATATCCACTTTATGAAAGAACTTCTAATATCCTTTTCACTTACAGCGAACATTTTGGCTTGGACTTGTCTTGGGATTTGGTAGATTTGCTGACTTGGTGGCTGCTGCGGCTCCTGCACTGAACTATGTCTCCAAGTGTTGCGATCGCAACTTTTATAGTCAAAAGCACTGCTCTCTGGCCCTGCCCCACCACCTCAAACACTTGATGGGTGCCACGCTCCAAGCACACGCACCACATACTTCATAGCCCAAACCAAAAAAAAAAAAAACTACACTCCCCAAAAACCGATCTCCGATCACCCAGCGAACCGGAATCCAGCTAATGCAAAATTGTTATTATATTTGTATTTCATTTTTTTGGCAAATCTAGCGCTATGGTAATAAAACATTTACTCTGCTCCACTTTGGGCAACAATGTAGCCACCGTAATCTCTTGTCTCTGGATTGTCAATCGATTCCTATGGGTCCACCACAATTCATAGCTTAATATTGAGCCAAAGTCAAGTGAAAGTTAAGGGTGATATTTATGTTCAATGAGTAAACTATTAATTATTATTGATAAATTGTCATTAGCTATCATAATATTAAATTACCAGTAGGGTATTGGATTAGGAGTTAAATTTAAGCAATTGGCGAAATATTTTGAACTGCTTAAAAATCTTTAAGATAAGCTTAAAGTTAACTTTCTTCTTAAGAAATGGTAAATATTTAATGCATAAATATACCTTAATTAAAATTTCCCTAGCTTTTCTATCAATCCGAAATTAGAGCTATTGAGTTACCAGACAAGTTGGCTGACATATTGAATGGCTTTAGGAGGAGGGGCATTAGCGTATCTCCCGTCACATCAAACAAATTGCACGTTGACATTCGCAGATCGCTCGATCAGCAAAAATCGCTATACTATATGTAGTTTAAGAGCTTTGCCGATTTTCCACTTAATTAATTAATCAAATTGCAACATCCGCCCGTGTGCCGCCCAAGATCGCTGGTGTGGCTCTGGATCTCGATCTGGATCTGGGCCTGGGCTGGTCAGGTGGCAGAGCCGTCGCCTTCGCCTTTCACGCATGTGCTCCGCACACAAATCAATGCACCATGGACTCCCCAGACCAAACTCGTTGCCAAATTCGATATGAAGTAATAAGCTGGTCAAGTGGGGTGTGGGGGGTCAGGTGGAGTTGGTTGCAGTGGAGTGCTTCAGTGCGTATGCGTAATCTTGCGCCACATTTATTTAGAACCACATTACGATTGCATTGCGAGTGGTTTGACTCTGAATCTGAGTGGTCGTGGACCAATTTGGCATCGCCGCCGCCTGCTCACGCACTCGGACAGATCGGTTCCTACGTCTCCCCTTCCGTCGACTGTCCATTTGATCTCAGGTTCCATTTCTATGCCTCGCGCGCGGGCGTGCCGGCTGTCGTTCGCTGTCCAGCGTCGCCCAACCCAATCAGCAAACAAGACATATAAATTTAAGTAGTCTCTATAAATAATAAGTTGTGTCTACTTAGCGACATGTACACTAGCGGAGATCGTGTCCGATACAATTGCAGGAATCAGGGGATAAGGGTGGCGGCAGGAGCTAAAGTGCACGCATGTTTTGGCATATCTGTCAAATATGCTAAGCGAATGGCACTTGATTCTTTCGGCAAAGCTCTTTGAATCTACAAAAATAAATATCACTGTTTGGCATTTCTAAAGATTTTTATTATCGATTTCATCTGCGTTATATGTTTTCTTGAAATATCAAAAAATTGCAAATAGATTACATATGTATTTCACTGACATCTTTTTGGTTTTTTTTGTTAATTGTTTCAGCTGTGACAACAATACGACGCACTACACATAATCATTTGTCTCACATATGAATTCATTATGTAGAAAAGGTTAAGTAAATCGCTAGCGTATTGTACTATATAGAGCCGTATATGTTCAGTAATTGGCAATTTTGAAAACGTTGAATCTATTTGGCTTCCCTTTGCCTGCTCCTAACACCATTGCTCGTCCTTAAAATAATAATAAAAATATGGAACACAATTACAACAATGAAAACGAGTGCATGATCTTTGGCGCAGGCAAAAAGCCACTGAGGTAAAAAAAAAGCAAAAGCTGTTAACAAGAAAAGGTGCGACGGTCACCAGAATGATGGCTACACCTCTCATAATGCTCCCGGCTTGAGGGAGAACGAAAGCTTCGGCCTGGAATTGTTTTTGCCTAATATGACCTTCTGCTCCTCCTTAACACGCTTCTCCTGCTCCTTGCGCATACGTTGCCGCTCTTCGTCCATCAGGCGCTGCTCCTCAATTATTGCTAACCGTTCTTCGGCCTAAGAAAATCAAAAATCAATAAGAGAAACATTCAAATAATTAAATTGATCAAATCTTACAAGTTTTCTTTGCGCCTCTTCGATTTTACGATTGTTTTCGGCCAAAATTTCTTCGAGCTCTTCGCGTTTTTGTTTTTCATCCTCCTATAAAACCCAAACAAAATGACGATTAATACAAAAATCGACTCTTTAGCCGGAAGCTTAGAGCTAAGATATAAAATAAACAGTTTCTTGACATCCGCGATGCAAACAGTGCGGCGTATTCGACGCACGTTTGTGGTTGCAGTTTTTTGCTTGATGAGCTGCAAAGGCAGTTAGAATCTAGTTTTATGTTTAACAATAAATTACAAAGAAAATTTCAGTAGAAAGTAAAACATTTAGTAGTGTCTAATAAGAATGTTTAAAGTAGGTTTTTCTTTTAGTTTATTACATTAAAGGAGCACACAACATAAACAAATGTACTAGTATTTGCTAAATGGTTGGTCTTCATTTGATTTTTTTTATTGTTGCTACTTACTATTTAAATAGGTCATTATTCCAGTACAAAGGCTAAATTTGTGTTAATTTATAGGTTTTTTTTTTTTTGCAGATTTTTGATTTGGGAGTTTTGTGGAGTTTTTCGCTATTCCAGACGTACAAAATTTGCTCGCAAAAACAAAAAGCTCAAACACAAATAATTGGCAATCGGTACGGTCAAGAATCCAATGCAAATCCGGTTTTTAAAAATCTTACAGAGAGAGTTCTATAGAGCTAAACACTTGGGGTGAGTCTGTGGGTCTCTTTGGCGTCCATTCGCCGATCACAATTTAAGATGGTTGTCGCGCCTGTTTATCCGTACAGCTGCTGGCTTATCACATCGCTGGCGTAGGAAACTCACCCGTCATTTTTTTGGCATTGAATTGCTTTGCATGCAGCGTACAGTTGGGACTATACTTAGTCGGCCCGCCCCACAACTAGAGAACCTAACTACCCGGACTAACTTAAGGACACCAGCTCAGTTTGAATTGTTTGGTTTTTTTTTTTTTTTTTTTTAGTGTGCGGGGGAAAGTGCGTCCATGGACCAAACGCTTGGCAGCAGGCTTGCTCAACTTCCGGCAAGGCGGCTCAACGTGTAGAGCACGAGAGTGTTTTGCTGTGTCGGGTAACAAAACACACACTTGCATACGGGACAAGAGCAGCACGTTCGTTGCACGGGCCTACTGAAGCGGAGTTTGCGCGCAATAACAACAACAACGAGTTACGAGAACCAATACCAAAAATTAAAATTATACAAGATGTGGGTAGGAACGAACAAAAGATGAAGCTAAGAGAATGCAAGAGTTCTGAAATAATGGGCATCAAAAATGTGACACATGCGACACTTGGCAATGTCGTCATTTTGGCTTTTTTGGTAGGAAAAATAAAAATTACAAAATTATTGGCAAGAAGAAAAGGGGCGAAATTATCCGTGGCGTTCTCATCACGACTCACTAGCTGGCTGGCTGCGTATGAGGGCTCTGAAAAGGTGTGACTGGTTAGTGATGTAGCCGGTTAGTGAGAGCCCTGGGCCCAAGGTTATGCAAGCAATATACTACGGATATGATGATGGGACATGGAAGGATGTATGAATAGCCAGTGAGTCGCGGCTGAGAGCGCCGCCGGATCCATTTCGCGTGACGTGGTAGAGACGACTGTTTGAACTGCTGTTTTGGGTTTATTTAGGTGTACGGTAGATGTGGCATTGTGTACGTTTTTCTGACAGTGATAGCAGCAGTCGTCCAGCGGAATCTGAATACGAGCACCTACCTCGCGCCGGCGTTCTTCTTCGCGTATCTGCTCTCGCCGCCTCTCCAGCTCCAGCATCATTTCGCGTTCCATTTCTGCCTTGGCGGTCTCGACGCGTCTGTTGACCTCCTGCTCAATCTCGTCGCGCCGCTTCTCTAGCTCCTCCTCAACGCGCTTTTTTACCAGCATCTCGATGCGTTTAGCGGCCTCCTCTTCGATAGTCTTTTGTTCGACCTCCTTTGCACGCCGTTGCCGCTCCATCTCGGCCAGGCGTTCGACCTGCAGCTGGTTTTGCTGGAATGGACAGTATTAGTTTATTTAATACCTCAGTGACATTAGGTTTACTTACCTCGTCCAGCTTCTTGAAGCGGCTGCGTTTCTGTTTACTGCGTTGCGACTCCTGCTCAGAGTAATGGCTGTCGCTGCTCGACGATGTGGAGCGTTTCCGAGACTTAATAATCGAGGGAGAGTGACGATAGTCGCGCTCTGTGTGGCGGTCACTGCGGTGTCTGTCACGTTCGCGATCCCTGTCTCGCTCGCGGTGTCGCCCATGATTTTCACCTCCGAGGATTTGTCTCTATCCGTCCGGGTACTAGGTCGCTCGTGGTCGTGGTGGGACTTACTGCGTTTTTTGTGCTTGCTCTTGTGGTGGCGTCGCTTGCTTGACGGACTGGGAGTGCGTGAATGCGAACCCATTGCACTGAAGTGTGTGGTTATTTTTAAGATTTACGCTTTGGAAAATGCTTAAATCGGCTGCCACAACAAATCAATGGAAACGAGTAAAAATCTCAAGCAATTTTCACAGAAGCCTTGAAAATAGTGTGGCAGTTTGGCCGGACATGATTGTGGTATTTTTTATACTGTTTTCGGTGCTTTATTTATATACATTTCAGTGTTGCGCAATGTTTCATCGCTTATTGTTTTCAATTTACTTTGGTTTGTTTTGATCTAAAATCATGTTGTGGAATTTGTCGATCATGTCTTGGTTGTCTTTGAAGCCCACGATTTCCTTAGCCTCTTCCTTAGGTAGCCACTTAAGTTCTGTGTGCTCCTCAGACAGAATGGGCTCCTGGCACGGATTCCGCAGCTCAGCCAGCCAGTAAATCACAATCTTTGGCTTGCCCCCTACCGCATAGTTAAGCGTCAGCGGCGAGTCCTTGTATATGATCAGATCCTTTTCGTCAAAGCTGTGGATGTTTTTCAGAAATTAAGAATGTCATGACGAGAAAATAGTTAAGCACTTGCCCGGCTTCCTCTTTCGTTTCCCGCAGAGCAGTGGTAAAATCGTCTTCGCCCGGGTCTACATGACCCTTAGGAGAACTCCAGTGGAAAGAGCCATAGGAAGCCTTTAGCAGAAGATATTCAATTTCCCCGCAAAGACGACGAAAAATAACAAATCCAGCCGCTTTCTTCATTATACTGTTGTCAACTCGCCAGAACCGGTGTCTGACCAGTGCTAGAATGTCCTATGTAACAGTGCTGTTAATTTAGCTTTTTTCCGTCAATTAAATATTAAGAGTGTTTTAAGTATTATACATTATAAAAATCTTCTTGTAGTTGTTCGGTGTTAAATTGAGAACTAGTCAAAAACTAAAATATTCAAACTCTACGCAATTAGCACAAATGATTTTATGCTACTTTAAATAATTAGCAACAGTACGCTTACAAAGAAAATTCGTCAGTGCTGGAAAACGAAAGCAGATTTAACGTATGTTTGCGGATTGGATGTGCACGTTGTTTTGTAAATTCATTACATAAATTTGGAAGAAGTACATTCAAAATGTATGCCCTGCTGCGCCGCTTTGCCGGCTTCACCAACCTGGGCAACTCAGTCAGAAACTATGCCTCCTTCACTCCCAGGGATGTGTTGAGAAACACTGCCGACGAGACCGGCACAATGATCACCCGATTCGCCAAGCATATTGCAATGGAGCGGTATAGAGATCGGGATCATGTGCTACCCAAGACGACAGTCCGGTACGCTGACTTCTTCCCCATTACGGATGACCGGTACTTCCAGAGGACAGTACAGAAGATTGATCCTTCTCAACTACCTGCTCTGATTATTCAAGCCTCCAGCTATCGCTCTAATGCCGTTGTGCCCATGTATGTGGCCGCTCTGAACGCGTTGGATAACTTTGCGGCCAATCAACTGACCAAGATGGACACAGGCACTGTGCTAGAGACCCTGTACTCATTTTTGTTTCCTCATTCCGACCTGGTTGAAGCGGACAGACTTTTATTGGTCAGCCGTACGGCGATTGGTAAAGGAGGACTTCCGGGATAACAAAGAGCGATTCGTTCAGGTGTGCTTCTATCTGGGATTGCAGAAAAACCAGGCTAAATCACCTAACGACTTCCAGCAGCTCCTCGAGGAGCAGCTACTCTCTCATCTGCCTGCCTTAAGTGAAATGGATCTGGCTGTGGTCAGCAATGCCGCCTACAAAACATCCACAGTGATTTCGGGCGAGGCGAGAAATGCCTATGAATCGCGCCTGGTTGATGCCATATTGAATCTGCAGTTCGCTGCAGGGAACGACGCTTTGCTGACCATCTTTGTCAAGGCTTTGCGGTTGCAACGCGTTAAGAGCGAGCAAGTATGCCAGCATTTGCAGAATATTTGCCTTGATCCCGCAAAGATCGCCCTGTTTGAGCCCCGAGGACTAGCACACATCTTCGCATTCTTTGCCGAACAGCTTTGGGATGGAAAAAAATTCCTGGCAATAGTTATAGAGCGACTAATGACTTGCTGAAACCAGGAGACTTGCGCGCCAAGGATTTAGCCACATTTGTTTGGGCCAGCGCTCAACTCAACTGTGAATTGTCTCCACAGCAAATCAGGCAACTTGAACTGGCAGCTCTTCGAAAATTGGACCATGGAGAATATGATAATTTTCCGGACAATCTTGTGGACACCTGCCTTTCATTGTGCACTTTGGGACACTACTCTAAGGATCTGATTGATGCAGCCGAAGAACTTAAGGCAGGACAACGACGACAACGTGATCAACCCAAGGTGGATAGCCGGTTGATTGTCCTGCGATCTGCTGTAGCCATTGAGCAGCCATCAATCGCACGACTTAAAACAGATCAGGCATTCAAAGAATTTGATCGTGCACCAAATTATTTGCTGAGGGATCGACCGGACTTGACCAAATATGCCAAAGACCTAAATGAGGACTTAGAAGTGGAGGGCGTGGATTTGGTGTGTCCCATTGTTGGAATAAATCTGCCGAGCTTGCGAGTACAGACAATGGGCGACCAGGAGAGTGTGTACTTTGTGGAACTGCTAACCGCAGAGCAGACCCTAAAGTTTAGCAAGCAACCTACATCGCTATTGCGCCTTAAGAAGAGACTGCTGGAATCCCTTGGGCAAAAGGTTGTAGTGGTAAGTATTTTGGAAATTTTGAAACTACAATAGGCTAACAAAAAGTGTAATCACAGCTGAACTCCACCGAAATGGCCACAAGTGCGAAAGAACTACATCAGCTTTTAAAAACAACATCCGATGCAAAAGTAGAATCCGAAGTTGCCCAAGGCCTGAGCAACTGAAATGTGTGATACAGAGGTCAACGTGGCTTTCTAGGCTAGTTACAAATCGTAGCTTTATTTAACAGTTTTTATGTACTTGTACATATTATTTAAATATTAATAGCACTAAACGTAATGTTCAACAATTAATTTCTAATACAAGGAATGGGCAACAGGTGTGTCTTCCCTAAACAGCCTATCTGATTGACTTGATCTTGGCCTTGAGCACGACGTAGGAAACCAGTCGGAAAATTAGGATCATGGCAACCAGAGCAATGACATCGTTCCAGAACTGATCACCTCTCATGGTTATTTCATCTAAGAATTTCTTTGGATACCTGTGGGCGATAAAAATATTAAATATCGAAAAATCATAAATGCCTGAAACTATATACCTGTAATGGCAGTAGGGCGCCTCATCGCAGGCCAGAACTCCTCGATCCAGACCATATATGGCCGCTATGAAGCCTTCTAATCCATATCTTAAGTATGATATGTGACTGCCCCATCTTAAGTAGCTTGGCAGATCCCGCAAAGTCACTCCAAATCCGGCAAACATCATCATCGGAATAGTTAGTACTGGAGCCAAGAATGTACCGTTGACCACATCGAACCAGGCACCAATCATCAAACCAAAACTATGGCCCACAAACACGGTCAGTAAACTAATGGCGAAGAACATCCAGAAGCGAACCCACTCCATAGGCTGATAACTCCATAGGTAAACGATTACCGTAAAAGAGAAAGCAACTTATAGTCTATAAAGGATAAACCTTAGTTAATAAGACTAAATTGGGAAAAATTAAATCGAAAGCTCACCGATATGGGCAGGTCCACAAGGGTCATGGCAGTGTAATAAGCTTTGAGTGAGTACCAGCGGTTAAAGTGCTCCTTGATCAGAATGGAAATATCCATGGGGACTGATTAAAGGTAATTTGATTTAGTTAACATTTCCATTCAATAAATTAATGTAAACTTACAAGTCAGAACAGTCAACATCATCGTGGTCATTGAGTGGTGCATAAGTATGGCAAATAGTAAGTTATAGTTGTCCAGCACTCGAGATCCCTCTCGTCCCGTGTGATCGTACATGGCTCCAAACAAAGCAGCCACCGCAATATTGACTCCGATCCTTAAGTGCGTCATCGTCGTGTCTCGTTTGGCTTTGATGAAACCGCGTCGCAGTAGCACAGAGCATTGGTTTGAGTAGCTGGTGTCCTCCAAGGAACGGCTTTTAGCTTTCTTTGGGATAGGATACTTTCTCATCAAAACATCAGAACGCAACACGGCACTGGGATTGTCAAACCAAGTCAGGCAGCTCCCGTTCTCCGTGGCAACTTTAAGGGTGTATACTTTGTCGTAGCCATACTCTCCGCAGGCCAGCTCGATAACTGCAATATTAAGGGTTTAATTAGTGTCTCATTCAAGGCAAAATATTTAGCTAAGCTCACTGTAATCCGCTGGATTGTGGTACATGGGACAGGGCAGATCCACGGAATGCAGAAATGGCACCAATTTTTGGGTGCTGCCCTGGTAGACACAGTTTCCAGCTGATAGAACGTAAACCTGATCAAAGATCTGGAACAACTTAGCCGTAGGCTGATGGATTGTGCAGATAATGGTTCGACCTTGACTGGTCAACCTCTTGAGCAACTCCAGGACCTTTGTGCAAGAGCTGCTGTCCAAGCCACTGGAAAAGAAAATGAATATGTAAATCTTTCTTAGATTGGTAAATATATATTGATTCTTACGTCGTGGGCTCGTCCAGAAACATCACAGTGGGATTGTTGATCAACTCCATGGCAATGGATAGCCTCTTCTTTTGGCCACCGGACAGGCGCATTGTTAGGGTCTGATCGTGATCGTACAGACCTAGAAGCAGCAGAATATCCTCGATCTTCCAAGGAAGTGGTGGAAGTTATGATATTGACTAACAACTGAAGACAACTCATGGACTCACCCTGCTCTCCTTCTCCTCATAACTGACAGTCTGACCCAGTTTAAGATCGGCGGCTATATGCATATTCTCATTCACGGTCAGTAGAGGCTGGAGACGATCATCCTGCGTGATATAGCAGGACATGCGACGGAAGGAGGCTGAACAAGAAACATCAGATATAATGCTTTTCAACTTGAAAGATTTTATATAATACTTACGCAAGTCACGCCGTCGACCATTAAGCAAGATGGAGCCATCCACGCCGGTCGTTTTAAAACCCGATAAAGCATCTAGTAAAGTAGACTTTCCTGCTCCCGAAGGGCCCATAATGGCGATGAGTTGGCTGCCGGGGAACTTTCCGCATACATTGTGCAAGATTTCCTTGGATCCTAAAAAACCGCGAAATTACTTAATGCTATCATAAATGACCATAAACGTTTAGTAGACATTTTTATACGGTCGTTGGTATCAAGGTTCAGGGAACCAACGGACAACCCGTAAATACACGTGCAGCGAATGATTTTTTCCTTGAATCAACTGCCGGCTATAACTAAACTCAATTAAACGGCTAGTAAGGTAATGGCTCAATCAAAAATGTTACCCCTATGTATTATTTAATTAAAATATCATTTTTTAGCTTTATTAATCTGCTTGACTGAATAACTTTTTAAGAACGAAACTTTGAAAAAATACCTAATCAATCAAGAAAGTGTAAGTAGACCAAATAGCTGCTAAACAATTTTTAAAATCGTTGCATATGAAAAGACAGTTAAAACCTGTCATTTTAGCAAGATAATTAACGACTATTGAACATTGTATTTACTAATCTGATTAGTTAGGTACTCTAATCAACTCAAAACAGCTTAATAAAACATAAAATCCATTTTAATAAAGACTTTGATTTCCCTTAACAAGATACAATTTTAGCACAATGATAAAAATGGCATGATTTCAATCTACCTTACATTTGACCACACATATTATCTTTATTTTAGTATAATTACCGCCACGGGGCAAATAATTGTATGGTCATCAACCGGGGTTCTAATCAAGTTACCAGGGGCAAGGCAATACCGATATCAATTACTGTTTGCTTCCTTCTGAACTTTGAAATTAGCAAGTTAGACTCTTTTTAAACATTTATATTGAACTACAAATACTCTATTCATTTTCTTAAGGAGAAGTTATTCTTTCTTATTGTGTAAACTCTACAATAGGGAATTTATGAATGACTAACTGGCCGCGTTACAAACGCCTTGCCGAAATATATACAACCGGGAAGGAGGTGTGATCGGAGTGATCGACGCTTATCTAATCAATGGGAAACCAAGTTGGTAAAAGAACTAGCAAGCAAGTGTTTATGGCTGATTGGTATGTGAAGCATTGCCGAAAGCAATAACCTTGAAGACAAATTTCTTATAATCTACAAACATCCATATTTTTGTTATATTTTTTCTAATATTCAATTGAAATCTTCCCTAAACTTGCACTATTCTATTTATAAAACTGGTTTCAAAAAACAATACTTTAAATTAATATCCAGAGCGTTCACTATATCAAAAGGATAACAACTTCTTAAGGTCGATCTGTAAGAACACATCACAAAGAGTAACCGCTGATCGTAAAACACATAAAAACTGAACATGGTCATAGCTCCTAGCTAATTTTAAGTTTCCCACTTGCAATCTTATCGAGCCATATCTTAGATCATGCGATCACAGTGGATCGTAAATGGCGCCTTCCTTTGGTAGCTCACCTCGGTTAAAGCCCAATTTCACGGTGAGGGACAGCTCTCTGAATTCCATGTCCACGGGCTCACGGGCTGGCAGGTTGTTTAGGGCATCGGTATCGAAGTGCACCTCCTCCTCCACCACGGGTTCCAATGGCGGCTGTTTACTGGCCGCGGATGTGGATCCATTGGTATACGCCACCTGCGGCGGAGTGGGGACTGGTGGGGGCGTGACACTAGACTGCGCATTTCGCCATCCTCCAGAATTGCTAACAGGCACTGTGGTGGTGTTGTAGACTCGACTAGAGGTCACCTCCCCGACCTCAATACCCAAACCGAGGCCGGCAACTCCGTTTTCGTTGCCGAACAAGAACTGTTCCCGCGATGTCGCCATTCTGGGATTCTGGGATAACCTATGGAAGGAGTTAAAAAACCTTTTAATAATTCGAACCTTTTAATATTGTGTGTATTTATACAATCATTAAAATTTAAATATATTTGTTCCTTTTTGATTATGCTTAGCTAGAAGATAAGTCTTATCTTTATCACTCTTTGTTTTTGATTTAACATTGCTAATCAATTGGAAGTAGAGGCTTGTTTATATAATCAGTATTAATTTTAACTTTATTGATGACTAAGACGTATTATACATCTCAGTTACCTCTAGCACAAAAAAGAAAAAACAATAGCAAAAGCCTTAATATTTTTAAATTAGTTGTGCAAATGAAATATGATGTCTGGTTTTTTGGAAGCTTGTCTGCAAATTATTTAATTTTGCAGATTATGCAAGATGCGTGACTAAATCTGCGAATCTGGTGTGCAACCTGTTGCTGACCAATATCAAATATTTAGCTTAGCCCATTAAAACTGGTTTCATTGCAGCTCAATTCGCACTTTGATCGAACGCTGACAGATCGATCAACCTTTGTCATCTAGACCTCATCATTCGAATTGGTTGCGATTGTTTATTTATAGAGCCCTAAAATTGACAGGGAAAAAGCAACTAATCCCTTGTAGATGATACCCCAGATTAAACGAAGATCTGTCAAATTGGATGGGTGATGAAACATTTCAGTTATCTGCAACAGTCCCAATTAATTGTGAGTTTACATAAGCAAAATGTAGCACGCAGTTTACTCCACATTTCGCACTGCCGCAAGAGACAATTAAATGCGAGTACATTTAATGCACAGATTTGCGAAAAGATCAAGGTACAGCCGTTGAGGCGGAGGCGGGCAAACAATAAAACGGCACAATTGAGTGGAAATGAAATTGCAATCGTGAATGTTGTCGTATGCACATCTGCTATTGATCCGCGATCCCAACCGATCTGATCCGATCCCATCCGAACTGATCATAACAAAAGCATTGTCCCATGCGGAGAGTTAACAACAAATGGAAGAGCCGTTGTCGTCAATACTGCTGGTGACAAAGCTGTAGCTATAAAGATGGGTTGTCTATGGATTATCAATGCGAGGTTGTAGTTAAGTCTTACAGAATATTTCAATAATTAATAAGTTATAGATATTCAATGAAAGACCCTCTTAAACGGTAGGCAGAGTTATAAATATTTATGCTACTGATTCCCTAGTTCCAGATGATCATATGAAATCATGATAACAGCATTGTCATGTATAGAAAAATAAGAATAAATTTATTTGTTGTCGAAGCTGTGACGAATTACTATATAATATTTGTGACTGCCTTATCACGAACTGAGCAAATTCCCTGGCCGGGCAACTGGGACGTTTCCCTTTTCTATTTTTGTTAGTAGTTGGGAAAGGTAGGGACTTCGCTAATGAGAATTGCACTTGAACCCTGCACTTACAAGCTGTTATCAGGGCTGTCAAACACAATTACCTATGTCAATGCCCCGGATTCCCGGGAAGGAGAATCGGGGTTACGAAGGGAGTGGCCCTAGCGGAGAGTGACGTTGATGGGCCTTAATCAGGTTTGGCTGAATTTCAATATTGATTGATACCAGAGCTCTATGGTCACGTTTTGCCGGACTTTCCGATTTCTTGGATTCCTTTGTTCGACCTGAGCTTTATATTTCGTGTTTGCCTGCTACTTTTGGGGACTTAAATGTCTGCCTTTATGTCGCCGAGTCCGTATATATAGCCCAACATCGTAGCAGCACTTATGTACTGGATGCTGCCCTGAAACAATGTTTTGTATACCTCGCATCGATGACCGAGCAAACCGGTTCATGGATCCCCTTCTCCGATTCTGATTTTCTGCGCTGCAGCTGAGAGATGGAGATGGAAGCGAAAACAGCAGCTGTTCGAGCGGAGATCGCGGGGGGAAAACGGGAGCAACGCCATCCCGATCGATGGGAACAGATTTCTGTTTATACTCTGATAATGTGATAATTCAGAAATAACACCCGCCGCCACCCATCTTTGGGCCCTGGTTATTGTCGTATTGATTTTTAATGCGATTGCCGCATTCTGTGACAGCACTAACTGTACAGTTAATCGAATTCATTTATATTCGCATATCGCCAATCCAGAACACAGAAAGCGGATTAAGCAGTTTTACATAGTCATGCGACCCGGTGGGGGTCGTCTTAACGGAAGTGACCCAGAAGTGATCAGGTCTACTGACGCCAAAAGATACATATCACTTGTATCTATTCCATCGCAGATATCGAAGCATGAATCATTAAGTCATTTAACACTTGCCTTTATGTGCTTCGAATCAGTTTTATGCCCCTGACAATTTGTTAACAAAGACTGGGGTTTATATCTAACTTCACTGATAAGTTCTTGGCCAATAAATTTCTGTCTAAAAAAACGTTTATTCATTTTTCTTCGTCTGCTCAATAATCATTGCATGCAACTTTTAAATTGTCAAAAATTGTGTTTCTTTTTTATGTACACATATCACTACAAAATTCTAATTTCCTTAAAATTGTTATAAAATTGTTTCCGAAGATAATATATACTGTACTGGCTAACGACAATTGTCCTTTGTCTTTAGTTGAAAATTTTCCCTTCTTCTAATTTATCACGTTATTTTGTATTTTTAATGGTTTTATTTTCATGTTTTCACTTAGATTGATTTAACATAAATCACAAACTTTAAAGTTTAACAATAATGTATTTTTTATATAATTTAAAATTTATAAATTAAAGGCGCAAGCTTTGTAAACATAGAATTTTGTATTTAGATTACACTTGATTTTTTCTTATGCCCACACTTAAGGGAAGTCCTTACCCTTTAAAGTGTCAGGACTATCACACTCTGGAAGAGATTTATAAGGACAAGTTTATTCCAGCGACTTAACTCGCGATTCGCATAACCGAGTAACAGCGTCTTCGAAGCGACGTGCGCGACTGGCGGTCAGTAAACAAACAGTGATCCCAGCTAGCTGCTATAATGCTATATGGCAGTAGCAGTTGCCGTTCCCGATCCAGTACCCGTTCCCCCCAGAAGTCGGAGAGTCGCTTCATCGGCCCAGCTGACGACTCAATGGCCACAAAGAACACTATCGGCCGTCTCAGCTGGTGTGTGTTGTGTATCTCAGCGCCCAAGTGGGTGTGCTTTCAACGCAGGCTTTATCGAAGGCGTTCAGTGGTGGCAGGTTTTCCGTCTCTGGCGGGGAATTATTAAACCTTTATGTCTTATATCTTAAAAAAGAAAATGTTAATGTATAAGAACATTTACTATAATATCAAACCTGTTTTGTTTCTAGTTTTAAAACTTGACGTTATTGAAAAGTTTACAATTCAAGCACAAAGTGACTGATCATACAGTTCTGTATAGAAGGGAATTCTATGTGATATCTTGAAGGTACACTTTAGGAAATTAAAATTAAAGATTATATGATTGAAAATTTCTTATTAACAAACAATCTCTACATTAACGGTAAAATTAAAAAACTCTGTAAGTAATTACATATCTTATTCATTTTATTTTGTTAGCTAAGTTCTCATCTCTGACCCGAAGATCGTTCGGCAGTCTCTGCTGGCGTATATTTCGCATCGGTTATTAGTGTTTTGGCGTTGTTATATTGTCGTTTTCCTTCGCTGATAAGAGCCGCTCACAAACACTGACACACCTGCAGTACATACACTTAGCTACTCACCTGTGGCAGCTAATTGAGTTTTAAGTTTTTTGGCAGTACGATCTCGGCCCGATTGGCCCGGTTGACAACGGTTCGTGCTCGGGTCACAAGTCCACATATCGAATTTCTTCGACACTTCATAATGGTCGTATACGTAATACGTAATAAACATTCCCGCGCCGCCGTCGATTTCTTCGTTTCGGTTTTATTCTATGCCAATGGCAACGCACAGCGAAACAATAGCGAGTTCTATCCCCGGACAACATTATCGGGCCAGTTTACAATGCCTATATATTCAGAATGTGCCCACCAACAACCAACTTTGCTTATTAAGGCTCTTTGTGCCTGCTCATGAATCAGAGTTACTTCACCGATTAGCTTCCTTGTCCATTGTTCATTGGTCCCTTGCCGTTAATTAAGATTCACGGAGCAAGGTTATCGGAAGTCTTTTTTTTATTCTTAATTGGTTTTATAGGGAGTAGAGTGATATTTTTAGCTACTTAAATGTACTTAATTCTCAGTATTTTATACATTATAATGCTTTAGAAATTATTTTTAAATGTTTACTAATGAAAATTTGTAATAGTTTTTATAACATAAACGAAAAGAACAAAAATATATGAATATTTATTTAACTTAACAAAGTTTAGTTTGTCAATGATGGAAATTATATCAATAAAATACCTTTCAATCGATGTACAAATAAGTCGTTGAGAAGAATACGTTAACATTTAGTGACTAAAAACTTTTGTTGGATTTCGTATACTTTATTTATATTCACTCTCAAATACTTAATTATCATAGTTCTAATGCCTGAGATATTTTTAAAACCGAATCACCATGAATTCCAGTATAATCATTGTGCTTTCACTTTCTGTTATTCAGATTTCGACATTCCTCACAGCTCTGTCCCACTTGACATTTCCTTAGTTACTTAACTTCATTGATAAGTGCTTATTTAGTTATTATCGTATTAATTGCTCCATCAAACGAGTACCGATACAACAATATGATTCAATCCTCAGATGGACTTTGACCGTTCTCGACTCGAACTAAACAAAAGCCGATTGATATAGTAAGTAATGTATGTTCCAAAGCTAATAATGGAGAACGGAGCAAAGTGTAAAAAACCTACGAAACGTCACGGCTTTATCAAGTGCTACTGGTGATCAGCAGCTGGTTGGGCTTGAACTTCGGTCTAAGCTGGTTCCGGGGATTTATAAAGTGGCAAATACTCGATGACTGGAGAAGTTCGTTCCAATACTATAAATAACAATTTACATAAGTGTTCGATAAGTTTAAATATTGACTACATCTACAATCTGCACGCCGGCGATCACCAAGTAAACGATAAGATTACAATTTATGATCGTTTCGCGCCATAAAAGGCTATAGGAAGTCGTAAATAAGACGCATGGAGGCTCATCACTTCTGGTACCAAATCAAGACAATCACATAAATTCCTCGTTTTAGGTAATCCGGCTTGGTCTAGTTGATTTTTTCGCCAGTATCATTGCACCCACAAACCACTAACACGATCAAATTTTGGAGGAGTTTAGTTATCATGCAATTTCAGTGTAATTGTAGCTGTTATGACTTGTATACAAGAACAATATTTCTTAGGAAGCAAAGTCCGAATTGTTGGGGCTTCTTTAAAGCTTTTGTCGTGGGCGATTTCGGTGCCATAAATCTCTGTAGCGACCGAAAACCAAAAACTGATAACCGTGGGTACTGCGTGTGCCTCAGGAGTGATTAAATATGATGTTTGACAAAATCTGAAGCTCATCGGAAGTGGTTTATTTCCACAGTTTTGTTGCTCTGGATTTGACAAATCATGACTAATGGCGTGATTTTATGACAAATTTATTTTAGTAAACTTATACAAATTCGAATTTCTATTACGTTGCGCCTCAACGCTTTTGACTTATTGATTCTGAGAAGAAGAATCTGTACTATTATATTCCACTTCTTCCAATTCACCTGAATACATACCAGATAAAGACCCTCAACAAACTTATCCTTTTAGAAATCCTTCGATGAATGCTTAACAAATTTCTCACACACCTGAAATTTTGCTCAACCGGATCTTGGGCCAATATGGTAACGGTTCAGCAAGATACAGGCGCGAATGAAATATGCCGCTAAAGGACTTAAATTTAGTCAGGACAAATAATCAACCAAGTAACTTTCACTGGATCTATGGGTGCCATCGGAACCGCAACCACAACTTTTCCCGGCCACGCTCGGATTCGAACTGATGGCCAGAAGCCAGCGCCAGTTAGTAGGTAGCCACTTGTGATCAACGCCCGGACCCGGGCGACCTATCTAACTATGTATGTACAAGCGTATTAGAACTAGAGACTCACGGTTAGGGAACAAAAGGAAGCGCTGACAATGCCGGCTGCCTGGTTGGCTGAGTTGCCTCGGTTGGGGTTGGCTGACTGGACTGACAGTCTAGCTGAATGGGTGGGTGGGTCACTAGCACCACTTGCAACAGCGGCGCATGCTTTCTAAACGCCACCATTATTTACTTGTAGTTGTTGTTGTGGGACGCACCTTACTAATACAAATAGCCAAATGGAAGCGGAGCGACAGCTGACACCATCGGCGAACGCGCCTTTTTAACGAGCGACCAGCGACCCCACCTAGTATCACCCGGAGTGATTACATAGAGCCCAGATGGAAATGGAGATGGAGATGCCACTGCCCCAGGGTCGCCATGACGTGTGCTTATCCAGAAACTGGGCATGGACTTTGGTTGGCACACAGAGCAGTCGTTGGATCCTGTCATATATCCTGCCATTTATACGCACCTCTAAATGGGTTAATGACTGTGTAAATGCATTTCCTAATTAAATTTGGGTCCCACAAGAAATGTGGTGTGAA
Organism: Drosophila eugracilis; assembly: GCF_018153835.1. Taxonomy (NCBI): domain Eukaryota; kingdom Metazoa; phylum Arthropoda; class Insecta; order Diptera; family Drosophilidae; genus Drosophila; species Drosophila eugracilis. The sequence continues at coordinate 932,921 of NW_024573311.1, read as the reverse complement.
AATATGAATTGAATTATCTTCATAACCCACTTTTAGGAACCGATATCCCATCCAGTTTAAAATAAAGCAAAATTTGAAAATGATTATCAGCAAATGTAAGCTGCTAACAGAGTATTTAATTACAAGATTGATCAATTTTTTTAACTCTATGTAAACGCTGATAGAGCACTGAAGAATATTATTGGTAACACTAAAAATATGTTTAAAAGAGCTTACAAAGATAATAACAACAATATAAGAATATTTTAACAATATAATCTATGTAAGAGTCTTCAAAACAATTTGTGATAAGATATTAAAAGAGTTGCTCTAAATTAAATTTGATACAAAAATGTAAGCCTTAATCAAGAAAATCCCATAGGATAGCAGCCCGTTGAATAGAGTCCTTTCCTACTCTGTTTTAAATCCGTCCTTATGTATCCACGGTTCGTTACTCTATAACACACCTTTTTCCAAAGCCAATCCCTAAAACCTGATGTATATGGAAGTAGTCCTTCCGCACCCATCCCCTTCCAATCGGCGTGCCACTTTTCGCGCCCCACATGTTGCCCTTTTCCGACCACGCTATGCCCTTTTTGCCTCACAGGACTTCAAAAAGCGATGAATGTCTGCAGGGGATGATCTGCGGTCGTTAAAAGGGCGCGTCTCCTATTAAGACTTTGAAAGTCGCATAACTAAATGTCAGGCAAGGTGGGATTGGCCACTAAAACGGAGTTATAGTCCAGACATTGCGACTGAGTAACAAGATCTATTATAACTAAAAGAAATATTAAAAAAAAAACCTTGATATTTATAAGCAGGTATTTTAATATCCAAAATATAACAACACTATTCTAGTTAATTATGTTTAAATATATTACATTCTGAAAGTAAAATGTTGATGAAATAACGGCGCCTCCAACGCTGCTCAAATATCCCTCCACAAATACAGGATGGGATACAAATGGGATTGCTGACATCGGCGACCATTGGCCAAGCAAAGACTCTTATATACTAGTGACATTACATAACAAGCTGATCCAAAACGGCAGGGCCAACCCATCCGCAGTCGCATCCGCCTTTTGTCTTGCCAAACATTAAAAACTAGGTGAGGGTGTGTTGACCGTTGAACAAAATTTAGTATCAATGAGCATGCGGCCCTGCCATTTGGATTCTATGGTTAATTTAAATGCAACTATTTAATTAATTTCAGCTCCGCCCGAAACGATTTGTTTGCACATAATTAAATAGACTAATTGGTTGCCAGTTTTTAGTATCAATTAGCTTCAGGGCGTGACTTTATGCCTAACATGTTGATTTAACAGCTTAAACTACGCTAAGACAGTTTCTTCTTCGGCGGGTGATTCTGTTGAGCTGGGATTGACTTGCGGTTGTCCCAACGACATAGGCAAACGATCCCCCCAACGACTTACTTTCGCACAAGAATAAGCAGACCTGGAAAGAAGATATATTTGCTAGAAAAGTCTTAGAAAAAGCAAAAGTGGGTTTTACTCACTTTCCGTGCTTGGACTTTGTGAAAATGACCTCTTGGAGATTGCCTTCATTCGTGCAGACCCGGCAGATAGCATGCTTTGACCTTACCAAGGTGGGTCGTACAATCCGCGGCCAGGAGCTGGAACTATCGGATTGGGGACCTTTCCGCAGAATAGCATAGCTATAGAGGGAGGTATGACGATCCGCCAAGGAATCGCTGCCCAATCGCAAAGGAGCGAAGGAAATCGGGAAGTTGCAGGGCGTGCGATCGGACAGATCTCGAAGACGGGGACAGAGAACGTCGTGCGGACACTAAAGGTATAAATTAGTTATTAAAAATTCTTATGTATTTGATATCTAAAATCTTACGGGTGCTACAGTATGTCCCTCCTGATCCAGGTCTAATAAAAACTGCCTGGCCTCGTTGACCAGCTCGCTACCACGTCGGGTTCCCTCCTCCACTATGACCATGTACCCATCGCACTTTCGCCACAGATTCCGCAGAACGTCCTCCCGTTGCTCTTTGTCTACCAACTCGAAGAGAGTATGAGAAATAATGACCAGATTGTAATTGGTTTCAATGGCCGGCAGAAATTGTCTATAAAAAACATTGCGCAAGGCTATCTGCTTGTTTTCGTGGCCGTCCCGAAGAATTAACTCAGAGATCTCGTTCATCTCCTTGGACCTGTCCACGTTGTAGTACTCGAAAATGTGATCGCGCCACAGTTCGCTGGCCACCCACATGCCAGTACCGATGCCGGATCCAAAATCAAAGAAGCTGCGTGGCCGGAACTGCTCATCCCGCAGTGCAAGCTCTGTAAGAACGCGCTTCATCACGGCGTACTCCTGAGCACCACGAGCTATGGCATAGACAAGGGACTCGTATGGACCGTATTCGATCCGTTTCCAGGCGTATATTCGCTGACTCAGTCTTTTGTTAATCTCTTGTTCCCGCTTTCGCTTCCATCGTTCCACCTCCTCCTCGCCCAGTGTCGCTAGGCGATCAAGAGGCATCTTTGAGTTTATCTCCTCAATGATGAGTCGTTTCTTGTTCTCAATCTCATCCTGTGTAGGAGGCGGATGGCGAGATTTGATGTAGGCGTTGAGCTGTTGGCCGTCATGTATTAGTTTCTTGACAGGATGGTCGCCCACGATTCGCTTTAGAGTATCACTCAATTGTTTAGGGAGCTCCACATGATTGGGTCTCACCACGCCGGGATGTTTCCTGGGTTTCAGGGTGGCCTGTTCCAATGCCGAGACCACGGCTGGATCCACGTCCACGGCAATCTTGCATGTAAAACGGTGCAGTCGAGGAACTATGCTGCTCCTTGTGAAATTCAAAGAAAACTGCATAATAAATCCTATTAAATCTAATAATATGTAACCAAAAAATCAAAACAACAACACGAGTTTCGTTTACCGGTGTTTTGTCAGTGTTGAAAAACTCACGAGCATTCAGCTGATGGTGCTGCCAGAAGTTGTGCTTTAAAAACAATGGCGGTTGGTTAAATAGTAATTAAATTCAAATTTTAGGTAATGATTTCATATATTTAAATATATTATCTTCTTCATTTTTAGCATTTAATTAAATACTTATTTTTATCAATAAACATAAAAAATGTATCTTTTTAAAATTTATCTACTAAATAAGAAGAGACCTATAACCTTAGCTGCGACTGTTCATGTGTGAGCTCCTATAGTCGCATCTTTTTGAAAATCTGAAAGACTTGCAACGTCGAAGCCGCATAATGATTTAACAAACAAATTAAATTGGTTATGGATGAATACGAATCACAAGTGAGCAAAGGTGATCCCATTTTTTCTTAAATTCCTTTATGACAATCCTTGCATCAAATAGTTGCTCGTTGTGGAGCAGGCGTTGGAAAATGCCACGGATGAAGCGCAACGCCAGGAACTTTTGGACCTAAAAACTAACCTGCAGGAGCTGCTGGCCCTCACCCGGGATTCAGGAGATGAACCATCTACCGATAAAGTACCTCATCAGGAAGACGACCTGGACGACGAGCTGCAGCGATTGAAAAGCGAGCTCAACGAGCTGGAAGTGACGGGCGCTACGCAAAGAGGCGGTAGATGAAGAGCGGCAACTTGCTAATTTAAGGACCAAGTACTCAGCCATGGTGGGTGAGAAATGTTCCGCTCCCCACGAGCACAGTTGGGGTACATGCTATCATAATGCCTTAATCTGCGGAGTGGACGACGAAGTGGTTATGAACAGCGAAGGCTTCTTGGATGCTAGACTAAGAGTGCTTTTTACAAATCCGACACATCGAGAAATGTTGCCTTGTTCCTATTACCTCGAAGGAGAGTGCCGTTTTGATGAAACAAGGTGTCGCTTTTCCCATGGCGCCCTGGTCCCCGGTAGCTCTATTAGAAAATACAACCCACCGGATTTCCACAAACTGGCCCGTAGTCGTCCTGTGTTTGCGCTACTTCCGGACCGCTTGTGGCACCGTGGTCGTGTTCTTTGTGTAAATTTCATAGAACAAGTGTGCCGAGTGCGCTTAGATGGACAGGACCACAAGGAGCGCGAACGTGACTTTAAATTCGAAGAGCTGTTTCCACTAACCACCGACCAGGATGAAGATGACGAGCTTTCAAATGAAGACAGCATCTCCAGCATGAATGACGACAGCAGTGACGAGGAAGACTCGGATATGGATGACGTGGAAGAAGCTAGGAGAGCCCGAATGGTCGAGTTAAGTTTGTTTACTTTTAAGCCAACGGAACGTTTGGGTGCATGGGAGGAGTATACACGAGTAAGTAGAGCAGTCTGCTTAAATACAACGGTATGACCTTTACCAAACACGCACATTACAGGGCATTGGATCTAAACTTATGGAAAAAATGGGCTATATTCATGGTACTGGACTTGGCTCAGATGGAAGAGGCATCGTAACCCCAGTAAGCGCCCAGATACTTCCTCAGGGTCGATCATTAGACGCCTGCATGGAACTGCGTGAGGCCGCTAATGGCGATAAGGACTATTTCAGCGTGGAGCGAAAGCTGAAGCGTGCCCAGCGGCGACAGCGAAAAGTGGACGAAAAAGCTTACGTCAGGGAGTCGCAGCGTACAGATGTTTTTACATTTCTAAACGGTAGTGTTCTGGGTCCTGGAGAAAAGTCAGAGTCAGGCGAGCCTGTAGCTAAGAAGGTTAAAACGAACGAACTACAGCAGCACTCGACTAAAGCTCTTAATGTAGAAACAGTGCGAGTTGCTGATGAAATACGCCGAAAGCAACGGGACATGGCTAAGGTGAAACAGTCGATAGACCGAAACTCTGGAGATGCACAGGTCCAGAAACGACTACAAGTGCAGTTTGAAGGCCACAAACAGGAGCTGGCTTTGCTGCAGGCCCAGGAACGCAGCCTGAGCAAAGAACAGCAGACGCGCAAGAGCAAGAATAAAATGTTTGAGTTCTAATATACAAATGTATTTTACGACTTATTAGAATGAGGGTATTTATGACTTATGATTTAATTGTGCTTTGAGCTTTACACTTTTTTTAAAACAGGACAAATGATTCTAGACTTATACAAAACATTAAAGCCTTAAATCTACATACAATTAAATACTACCGAAGGCACCCGCCGTTATTATTGCCGTCATGTACTGCTCCAGCAGTGCCTGAGCCAGATGAGCGCCATGCTCCACGGCAAGGGAATATGCAGTGTCCCCGTCCTCGTTAGTGGCACTCAGATCCAAATCTCTCGCCAGCAACTCATTGCAAGTATGAGGATGATTGCCGGCAGCTGCATACATGAGCGCCGTACTCCCAACAATGTCCATGTGACCGGAATCCGCGCCGTGCTCAAGCAGAAAGCGGACGATCTCGTTGTGCCCACCAGCAGCGGCCAGAAGAAGTGGACTGACCAGATCCGGGGCCATATTATTTACATTGGCACCAGCAGCAACGAGGAGCTGCACAGACACCAGTTGCCCATAGGAAGCTGCCCAATGGAGGGCCGTGAAACCATGACTGTCTTTTTGGTCAATGTCCTGCTGACGCGTCTGTTCAGCAGCAACCTGCTCCTCAGTGATCTCTCCCTGGCCAGCTCGTTCGTGGAAAGAGAGCGAAACCTCGACTGGACAAAAGGTGGCCTCGGTGTTCCCGCGTTGTAGGTTTGTTAATACCGTGGACTGGGGTCGGTAAGGCAGGAAGGCACTCTTCCGTTTGGCGTCCAGCACCAGCATTGAAGTTGGGGCCGACCGGACACCCTCATCTTCGTCGGAATTTGTATTATTTTGGAGAGTGCCAGCTGGTGCCACCATTTGTTTTGGTTTTATTTATCTTTAATACCCTATATTGGTTACGAAAAAGGGTATATATTTTTATAAATAAAATTATGTGATAGTTGAAAAAGAATCCAACCTTAAAAGTATATGCTCGTAAAAGGATGAATTTTATTTCAATACAGGATAGCGCAAAGGGAAAGTAATAAATATTTCCTTTTATATTGGTTAAAACATCTATTATCCATGTAAACAAACATGAAATCTCTATAAGCTTCGTAGTAGTGAGTATCACATAATTGGTGCATTTCAACCGAACATACTTTGTAGATAGTGTTGTTGTTTTGTTCCTGGTGTTTAAATTGGGATGTTTAAAATCGGTATTATTCTGCAACTCCCGAACGGCCACACTTGCTTGGTTTGTTTTTATTTTCTCGTTTCAAAGCTTAATTTGCGTTTAATTATGTAAATATATTTACCTGATTTGTTAGCGCTGTATTTGTGTGTTTCATAACAGGTTTTGCGACGCGTCGCAGTTGTTTCTTTGGCCAAAACGTCCCTGCACCTGTTGCGCCTTGCCAATTTGTTTCCAGTGCAAACCTGCGTTTGGCCTTTTTTATGCCCTTTAGTTGTACGTTTCCACTGCCTGAGAACTAATTGCGTCGAAGTAGAATCCGCGAATCGTCACTAAAATGGGCAACGCAAGTTCCAAGGGTGAATCCGATGCTAGTGAACCGCCCCTGGACGGAGGGAAGCTGCACAAGCAGCAGCATAAGTCCAGCGATGCCTCTCACAACGGAGTCTCTGACGTGGGCGGCAGTCACAACAGTCTAAAGGTGCAGCAGGCGCAAGGAACGATGACTAGGTCCGCTTCAGGGGCGGATGTCACCGAGAAGTATCTCACACAGTTGGTCCCAGTAGAGAAGCTGGCCGAGATCCTCAGAGAACAGACGTCAGCAAAACTTGGCATTAATGGCATTGTGGCAGATGTCTTTGTGGTGAGTAATTAACTGATAACACCGGGCACTCCAAATAATATAAAAAACACATATTTTGCCAGTCACAAGTATTTCCACAGTATACCGACTTAGGCCAGCGGCTGTTCAACCTTATGCACTCAAACTCCAAGGCCACCACAAAGCATCTTGGAGCGGTAGCTTTCCGGCAGCAATGTGAACGTTTCCTGGGCATTATGGACGACACCAAAACACTAGAGTGCTACATCAAGATGTACGCCCAAGAAGACAATCCGGACTTAATCGACAAGACAGGCGTTACACGGCTACTCCATATCTGCTACACTATTGCCATGCAGCACTCGGGCAACGCCGTGTTGTGCTCAGCTATAAATCGCACGTTCGGGTCGGTAACCAAGTCAATTTTTCTGTGCCACGACAGTATGAGTCTGGGCTACGTTTGCCGCTGGTTTGAGCAGAACCTGATGAGGCTTGTACTATTGGTTCACAAATACTGTGTACATACGTTATCCACCGCTTATCGCGGCCTGGAGCAGCAGAACCAATCTTGCGGCATCGAGTTACAAACTCCGGTGCTGGAGCAGCGCAATCCCTTCACGGATACCACGGACCACAGTGGAGGTGTTGGTCGAGATCTTGACTCTCTGATGCCACTCTCGCAAGCCTGGCTGCTGGCTGGAGCTCTACCGCCACTATACTCCAAACCACAAACTGTCGCTCCACCTGCCACAAAGGGGAACAACAACGTCAGTGCCTCGACAGCTGTACAAATCTTTAAGGAAAAACTATCAATGATGCCGTCGCATTGGACCCTTCTGTATGATTCCAACGAGCACGGCGTGGGAGCCAATCGGTTTCTGCACCACGTTCTTGGCTACCGCGGACCAACACTTGTTTTGCTGCACACTAAGGACGAACAGACGTATTGCGTGGCCTCGCCCAGTGAGTGGAAGGAAACACATCTATTTGTGGGAGGCGAGGGCAGCTGTGTTATCCAGCTGCTGCCCAAGTGGGTAGCGAAATATGGAAAATATCAAATCCTTATTAATGGTATTTCTTAAAGGTTTGTGATACTGGAAAAGAAGCCGAACATTCTGTACCTTAACACCAGCATACGCGGTTATCCGAAAGGGATTACGCGCCGGCGCCGATCCGCGCAAGCCTATTATATCAGTTGATGAACATTTCGAGAATGTTGACTGCAAGGGCTTGGCGGCGGGACTTATGTCAATAGAGGTAAACCGATTTTTTTGATATTAAATAAAACAGATTCCTAGGTATTTTTCCAAAAAGGAAAACATTTTTGATCTGAGCAGTTTATGTTGTAAAAATTTCATACATTTCCTCATGTCATTAATGAAAATCAATCAATCAAACCAGTTTAAGTTAACAAACCAACATTTTGAATATTTCTCTGTACTTTAATCGCATTCATGTACAATAAGCCTTATCCAACAGGGTATATTTATATATGTGTATATGCATATATGGTATAATAGTGTAAAATTCATAGACGTATATCGTATATAAACGGCATTATCTCCAGTCTAAGCTTTTAAAAATCGCACACCAGTGCCTCTTAATGGCATGGTGTACTCTAGCGATGCAATTTAACTAAGTCTACGATTCTCCTTACCCAACAACAGTCAACCACCAACAACAAAAACTTCACGTTGCTCCTCTTTCTTCGATCTCATCCGCAGGTGTGGGGCTGCGGCGATAAAACATCACGCGAAGTGCAATTGGACATCAAGAAGTGGCAGATCAAGGAGGCCGAGCGACAGCGAACCGTGAAGCTCACGGCGGCCGACTGGATGGACCATCCGGATCGATATCTTCTTGAGCTGGGTGGCAGGCAGAACTACAACAATTGATCGGAGCAGCTGCGTGTTTACATATGTATGCTAAAAGCAATAGGTATGCCTTCCGTTTTGGTGGCATGCCACGTCGAAATGTACTGGGATTCGTTACAATTATGCGCACGCAGCACGAGAAGTAATCACTGGACTGAATTTGTTTTTTAATTGATGTTGATTGATATTCGGTTTACTTGTTTTCTTTCTACTATCAACGTTTAGTATTCGATTTGATGTATGTTCGTAACGTGAATTCCGTGAATGCCTTTAAATGTACTTCGGTCTACTCTGTATCTATGTCTCAGACATTGTCTCTGTTTTCGTCAATTTTTATTTAACGTTTTCTGTTTTGTTCTGTCTTTTTGTTTAAATGTAAAAAAATCAAGTATTATGAAAAGACATAGGAATCGAAGTGCTTAACAAATATTTCAATAAATGTTACAAATTAAATTGAATGTGATTTTTTACTTAGTATCTTGAAGTTCTGTTCTGAACACTATAATATCTCATATCACCAAATCAGAATATTATTTGGGTCTTTATCTTTACGCGGGAGTGCAAGATAAAAAAGCAGAGCAAAAAAAACCTGGAATGCAAATGTGGAATTACTGATACAGCAAATTTTTTAAACTTCCTATCACATATACGTTTTGCGTCAAAAGAATCGAAAATGTATAAAACGATAAGACTTGTGTAGAAAAATGGAATAAAAAGCAATGTTAGTATGCAGATGGGTGCAGTAGCATATACAAATAATACAAATTTCAACAGATAAAAACATAAAAGGCGTTTGCAAATATTTTCCAATATTATATTATTAATGTGTATATTAGTTTTACAATAAGAATTTCTATTTAAATACGAGTCACGCCCTTTTCTGACCGGCGGATGTCACAAAATTCACAATCGGTTCAGGCATGTTACTAATTAACTACTTCGCCACACAAAAGTTCGAGACCTAACTATACGGGGGCACTTAACACGGATGCAAAGAATAAAAATATCATTTTGGGAAGGTCGGCCTACAAAATGAGCACATAAAAAGTACATACAAAATATCGGACCCCATTCAATGATGATTCTTTGGGCTAAGGGATGTGTGGATCTGTTTGTGTGCGCTATCAGGAAAAAACGATTACAGTAATGGCGTTGTAAAATAAGTTGGTTTCGCGATGAAAACTAAGGCCACAATTTAAATTCCCCATTTAATGGGCCGCTGGAAAGTGTTCGTTTCATGAGTATTCTAAGCCTAGCACAAATCTTGATATGGGAAAAACAATAAATATAAGTATAGCGTTTAACTGAAGAAGGTTTTAAGGTCAACGCGTCTAGGTGATGTACTCTCGATCGCGGCGTCGCCTGGTCGTAGAGGCTATAACGACAACGGGCTGCTCGCCAGCACCGTTATCCCCATCTTCTTCGTCCACGTCCACGTCTACCTCATCGTCGTCAGCGTCATCTTCCCCGCCCGTTGAGTTTGACCACTCGGACGCCGACCGGTTGCTGCCAGTCGCACTAAACTTTAAACTGCTTGACATGCCAAACGAAACGGACAGCGAGGCGCTGAGCGATGAGGCATTCATCTGCTGGCTAACGTCCACACCATCTTCGTCCTCGAAAGTGTCGTCAATGTGCGGGTGCTGATGCTGCTGGTAGTGGTACTGTTGGTAGCGGTGTCACCTGCCTGTGCCCGCACCTAATAGCAGGGCATAATCATCGTTGGACTCAGGAATCGGCTCGGCCGCCGAGGCGATTCCGGCACCGGGCGGTAAGCGCAGGAAGCTACCACCTACGCCAGCACCCGCAACCCGCTCCCGGATCTCTTTCGCGCTCGCGTAGATGCAGTGTATCGCGCTGACGGGTCGATATCTCAGAGTTCGACGCGCCCGGCAAGTGCAGTTGTTGTTGTTGGTAGTTGTTGCTATTGCTACGGTTACCATCGTCGGTTACGCCTGCTAAAGGAAATCGAGATTGGGAGTGAGAAGGTTGATTTTCGGGCAGTGTGTTCAGCTTGCCATCATACACAGGCACGATCAGGCGACTGGAAGTTGCACCATACATGTTACCTGATTGTGACGAGTTGCCCGGCAGCTGCTGATCCTGGCGCTTGCTGATCAAATACTCAGACTCACTACTGGAACGACGAGGACTGCGAGCCAACGGCTGGTATGTGCTGCGTCCCTGAAAACGGCGACTAAGCGAACTGCCCACTACGCCCAGATGCTCGGTGACGTCCTCCTGCATGTCCGAAATGTCCATCATGGAAAGGAAGGCGCGACACCAACTATGATTCGGATTGTTCCAGTACTGCGGAGAGTTGATGTGGAACGGGCTGTGCGGGAAGCTGTAGATGTGAGCTACAGCAGCGATGAACATCTCGATACAGATGAGAAAGTTCTGGTGGACAATCATAACGTTATTTAAATTGAATTCCGAAAATGGTAATTTGAATAATAGAAAGTAAGGCTGGTGAAGCACTCTTAGTCATCACTTTAAATACAGTTCTCAGTCATAAGGTTAATTTTTGTTAACCTTACTTATTCTAATGAACACTCATAAATCTAAATATAATAAAATCCTGAGACATTGTCAGTTTAAATATTTCAGTTTGGAATATGTAAAAACCCCAAAGGTATTAACCTTATTTTTCATATTAACCCGTATCTTTAAGATCAATTTCACTCACCTGCAGCAGGGATGCGAGATTAGTGTCACCAACATCCGACCCAAAAATGTCCTTAATTATGCCATAGTATACTAGCACATTCAGCAGCACTCCTTGGCTGTGGTTGAAATAGAATATGTTTCACATATGTGCATTCTAAAAGCCTTCAACCGGCACTTACAAAAACGAGAAGAATACCACAGCCTTGATGCACAGAAACTTTGGAATGGGCTTCATAGGTTTAAGGTCCTCCTTATTGGCACGGTAAAATAGCACCAAGCAGTACATGGCCACAAACTGGGAGATGTTATTTACGACCACAATATACGGAAAAGCCACGTTACCGGCGAACTCGCCCTCACCGTAGACGCCGCACAGTTCGCAGATACTAAGGGACTTTGATTAAACTAACAAGTTAAACAGAAAGTTTATCCCGACACTCACACAGAGATAAAGGTGGTAATTGGCCGCACCACTGTGTACTGGAGGATGCCGTGCTTGCAGTTGTGGATGAACTCACGTCCCATCACCCACGGACGCATGCAGCACAACGGAAAAAAGTGCGGCACCTGTGGCTTGTACTCCATGGTGGCCTCCAGGTCCATGCCGAGATTCAAATAGTTAAGCAGGTACACCATGAAGTTGTAGATAACGTACGCCTCATAGCATTCGCGCAGAGAGTCCACGTAGATGGAGTGCTTCGGAAAGAACAGGCCGATCCACTGCAAGTTAACAGAGAGTATTAAGTTTCTTGTGGTCTTCAATAACAAATTCGATTCCGACAACGGTGACCTACTTACCGCGTTCAGGGCATAGATGGGCACCATCCACAATATGCGGATTATGTGCTTCTGCAGTATGGGTTTCGTGAAATGAATGACGTGTTGGATGATATGCCATATGGACACAGGCACCGCGGACAGAACAAAAAGACCGCCGATGAGGATGAGCTGGTCGTTGCGCTGGAAGCCATCCTTTACTGAGTTTACGATTAGCAGCGGAACCACGATGATGGCAAAGATTACATAGGTGACAATAAGCAGCGGGCGTATCCAGATACGCCACTCCTCGAAGAAGCGTCTTACGTCCAGGCCGCACATTCTGTCCTCTGGCGTCCTGCTTACTTTGACTCTAAGCAAGTGGTAACCAGATTACTGAATTTCTGGACTTCGGTGTATAGTTGACGTTGACGTTGCTATGCCGCCCCGATTTTGTTTTCTCTTAGCTTTCCGATTTCTTCCGCTTCGATCCGCTCCTCTCCGCCAGAAGTTCTCTCACAGAAGGTTACAGAACTAGGCGGTTGCACCCACGTTGGAGGCGCATTTTCATAGATTCCGCGGTAGCAGAGCAAGGGCCTCAATCCACTGGGTATGGACCTACTGCAACTAATCCCACTGATTTGTTGCCCTTCTTTTATGCGAATTGAAATCCTATCTGCGGGTGCCTACGTCTATATGATTCAATGTGACCAGCCTGAGGGATTCTAAAAAGGCAAATGCTGCAGAAGCAACGGATTTTTAGAAATTCATTTGAATAATTGTAATATTTTTGTGCAATATAATAAAACCATCAGTAGGAATGTGTAATAATGTTTATTGGACCAATCTGTAAGTGCAAAATCAAAATTAAAAAAACAAAACCAAACTTCCCGGCTAAGAAGTGGTAATTTTTCCCAAGAGATGAGAGGGAAATTTAAAGGGCTGCAGATAAGAAATAATATTAATAGATTTTTTTTATTATTTAAAAATGTTGAAATTCAAATTTAACATGAATCATATGCATACAGTTTAAAATGTAACCAGAGCAAACCGAAATAAAATAATTTATTAAGTTTGAAAGAAAATTAATTTGATTAGATTCTAACTTAACTACAGTTATACGAATATACTAGTTCTTTTTTCATGGTTTTGATATATTGATGAGATGAGCATGGAGAACGGAATTTCAAAAAACGGTCGACCTTGATGAACAAATTTTAAAATGCGAATTTTGGGAATTTAAATTGATTATCGATTTATTTAACAAATATGCTTAGATTAATATTTTCATTGGGATCTATGCTGTCAGAATATTCTCTTAACATTTATACGATGATACATATAGACGTTCCGTGTCCAACCAAGGCTATACTCTGGTTTACAGTACGGCGGAATTGCTATTAGGGTACTTGTCCTGCCCTTGGTGGTCATGTTCATATAAACAAGATCGGATTAAGTTTAAAGTTATTTAAATGTAATTGCATTATATAAAAACAACTAGCTGCGACTGCAAACTAATTGTTGTGATGATGTAAAAAGAGGATCGCGTCAATTTGACTGCCACTTAGCATAAAGCGCTTGTTGAAGTCGTATATTTGGTCTCGAAGCGCCTTCTTGAAACTAAGAGTCACCACGCCGGGCACGCTGTGATACAGGGTGGACAAGTCCCGCAGTGTTCCATAGATGTGACCCATCTTGTGCCACCATTCGATGGGAGACTCATCCAACTGGACAACCACCTCGTTGCGATAACGTTTAAGATCAGTTTCCACGCTGCTATCGGCATCCCTCTTAGGGGGACTGGGGATCTCGGCAATGTCAAACAACAATTCTAGTTCTGCAATGAGATACGTGTTATTCCATGTTGTTATAATTATTATTTTTTTATTTGTATACTTACTTGACCTCCTGGAAGCACTGTTTCCTGGATTTCTTGGCTCTGCCTTGATAGCAACCGCGCTGCTGGTGGCCGCCACTTCATTGGACTCACCCTCGCTCACGCCTCCAAAGGTCTTGTTATATTTATTGGTCAGCATACGAATTGTTCTATCCAGGTTGTCAATTGTGGTCAGGCGGTGGAAGCGTGGATCTAACAATGCGGCTGCAGTCAGATTGTCATTAGATATAATATGGGCCTGAAGAACGCTGGAAATTGTGCGCTTCACATTCATCATTAAGGGGTCGTCTTGCTCGGCAATCCCCAGCTTCTTTATGAGAATCTTTGAAGTGATTGGGGAAAGCATACTGCACAAAGGGATATCCTCGCCACGCAGTGTGTCCAAAGCAATCTGAAAATATATAAGCCAATAAGAAAGATTTCTTGATACTTCAGTTGTGTGGAAAGCTTACCACAAGAGCACTCAGTGCCTCCGTTACTGTCTTAGCTGATAATACCAGGTGATCCATATCCTCAGACCAGGTGATTGACTCCGCAAAGAACTTGAGCATTTCGTACAGTGTCCAGGGGAAGTGTTCGTTATACGAGGGCAAGGGCCCCTCAGCTACCTTGGAGGCAATCTCCGACGAATGACGCTGCATAAGATCTTTCACTTGTTCCATTAGCGTTGCCACTTCTTCAAGCTCAAAGACGCGTCGTAGACATTTATCAATCACCGAAACATAGCATAACACAATGGGGATATCTGAAAAATAAATTATACTTAAGCAATTGTTTACTGAACAGCAACCAGGAAAGGTACAGCTCTAAATTCCTTCTTTAAATTTATAAGGTACTGCTCTGCTGATGCACTTACTTTTCTCTCGCAGATAAGTGTACAGCAAGTCCTCATCGTCGTCATAGTTTATGACGGCTAGTGTACAGTTAGCCAAGTAAAAGTCAGTGAGAAGATCGTCGAAAATGATATAATCGTTGTATTCTACGGTGGCGTAAAGCATGCTCCTAACCGACTGGGTCTCCTCATCCAGATAGTAATGGAAGATGCTAAGGAAGCGGCGCTGCTCGACATTCATCCATTGCTCAAAGGCGAACGAGAATGGCTTCTCGGAGGTAAACTCTCGTGTGATTTCCCCAATCTCCAAGAACTTTGAGGCATGCATCTCATTGATCAACGAGTCGATCTTGTGTGGCTCTGGCATGGGAGCTGAATTGCCCATAGCCAGCCGCACAAAATCACTAAAACCGGGATCGTACAAGGACTCTACATTGCGCAAATCCTTAATCACGATGTCCGTGAGAGCCTCGGCAAGATTGGCTATGTTGGCCACGGCATAGCCTCCATCCTCGTGTTTGATGGCACGCCCGTGGACTATTGTACCAGAGGGAGTAGCGACCTTGCGCTTGCGACCATACTTTGGTTCCATAACCAATCGCTCCTCCTCTTCGACCAGATTTTCGGCTTCGTCGTAGGTAAACGGCACCATGGTCTCGTAGAGCATAGTCTGCGAGGAGGCGTCCTCCTCAGCCTGCATTGCTGCAGTAGCCACAGCGGCCTCGTCCAGTTCCTCGTCAGAGGCGTTATCGTGGTTGCGGTTATTGATAAACTCCAGCTTGACCCGGCGTGAGGAGACATTCCGCTTGGAGAGCGGAGGATGTGTTACATTGCGCGGGGTCTTGCGCGGCGGTACATGGATGTCGTGCTCCTGGCACAGTTCTTTAAACAGATCCTTATGACGATGCTGGAGATGGGCCCGCAGGTTGGTTGTGTTTCCGTGGTTGGTGAGTACTTTGTGACACTTAATACAGACCACATTCTGCTTGGTTATCACCTCGTTGTTGTCGTTCGAGGGGAAACCAAAGTACCGCCAGTAGACGCTCTTCATCTTGGGCGAGTACAGCTTGGAAAAATTGAGCTGTGACACATCTTCATACTTTAGCTCGGCAATGGCTACCGGCGACGCGGATACCTCTTCACTCATCTTCGTATCTTAACGGGATTGCGATCTGGTTGTTTATTTTGATTTGGGTTCGACGACGATTGCTAACCAATGTGGGAATTAGCGCGCAATTTCTCGATTATAGATAGACGGTTCAATAGTCAATAGTTTTTTATCTGTATCAGAAGTACAGTTCAGAGTTGCCACGCGACACGCCAGTCAATCGATAAGGCAATTAAACGTCAATAAATGCTCAAAATGCACTCGAATATATTTTTAACGATTTTTACTCTCTGTTAAAATATACGCGTCACTGTTTTTTATTTTTAATACGACTGTCTGGCGTAAAAAATGCGATTTGTTGAGTATTCTGGTTAACACTGATTGCATCACCAATCGATAGCTGGGGAAATTTCTCATTCGCATTAGGGAATTTTCTAGGGAAATTTTCACTTGGCCTACGACGTGAAGTTGGTTGCGATTTCCTTTTTAATTCGTTGTTGGGAAGAAAAGGTGTGTAAATTTCGTGAGCGTCTCGTAGTTTAATGAAAATAAAAGATAAACGAAATGGAAACGAAACCATCAAGTGGGCAATATGTTGGGGACTTTGAAGGGGATTCAATGACAATCCTCAGACGTTTAAAAGTGCGCTGAAATTACCATGAAATAAACAAAATCACTCAGCCACGTGGGTCTAGACCTTGGTTAAGCCGCATTTACTGGTGTAAACTAATCACTAATGTTTTTATTGTGTTTTTGAAACCGTTGCAGCCAATCTAAACCGTCAAGATGGGTAAGGGTAACAATATGATTCCGAATCAGCACTACCACAAGTGGTGGCAGCGGCATGTGAAGACCTGGTTCAACCAGCCGGCCCGCAAGGTCCGCAGGCACGAGAACCGCGTCAAGAAGGCTAAGGCCGTCTTCCCCCGCCCCGCCAGCGGTGCTCTGCGCCCTGTGGTCCGCTGCCCCACCATCCGCTACCACACTAAGCTCCGTGCCGGCCGTGGTTTCACCCTGGAGGAGCTTAAGGTGAGTGAATTTTTTAAAGGCTTACTCCAATTTTCTTAGATTCTAACGTAATCTCTCCTTATAGGGTGCCGGCATTGGCGCTAGCTTCGCTAAGACCATCGGCATCGCCGTCGACAAGAGGCGCAAGAACAAATCCCTGGAGTCCCGCCAGCGCAACATTCAGCGCCTCAAGGAATACCGCAGCAAGCTGATCCTGTTCCCCATCAACGAGAAGAAGATCCGCAAGGGCGAGTCCTCTCTGGAGGAGTGCAAGCTGGCTACCCAGCTTAAGGGAGCCATCATGCCAATCACCAATGAAAAGCCCTCGGTGGTTGAGTTCCGTGATGTGACCAAGGAGGAGAAGAAGTTCAAGGCCTTCGCCACGCTGCGCAAGGTAAGTTATTGGCTTTGGGTTTCTTTAAACTCTTTATCCTTAAATTTTGGTTCCCCTTTTTACAGGCTCGCACTGATGCCCGTTTGGTCGGCATTCGCGCTAAGCGCGCCAAGGAGGCTGCCGAGAGCGAGGACGCCGCCAAGGGAGACCCTAAGAAGGCCAAGAAGTAAACCGCCTCTAGACCTGATAGTTCTGTCTATAACATCAACAACCAGAATAAAATATTAGTTTTTTCTTAAACGTGATTATCTGTGCTTTGTTGTTATTATCACGGGCGACGGTGTGATTTTTATCGATATCGTGTGTAATTATCGATAGACCGGATGTTTGGCGCCTTGCTTTAAACCTAAATTTCACATCTGAGATCAAAAAAACTAAAAACTGAACACCTTTAAAAAATTTTTTTTTTTTAAATAGTTCTTTGGCAATTTTTAGTAATTTAATTTTTGTTTGTTTGCATGAATTTTTTCACTAGATGGAAATTGGGCATGAATTAAAGCCCAATTTAGTCACAAATCTAGTCCAAAATTGAAAATCTTCTTTTGTTTTAACATATCAAAGTTTATATTCTGTAGAATGGAATAATTAGATTGCGGAAGTAATCTTTTGGTTGAAAAAAATTTCTTTAGTGCCTCACTAGTGTACTAGTTTTTTTAGTACAAGAAAATGATGCTGATAGATTTAAACACTTCTTAAGGTTGTATAAATTTGAAAGAAATTAGGAAACTTGTTTTGCTTGTAAAGACTAAAACTAACACTAGCTGATTTTTGAGTCTGACTTTTAAAGATCGTTTTTGGCCGTTATAAAACACTTGATGAGATACTTACACAAATTATGGAGTTTATTGCAACAAAAACATGTTTAAATTATTAATCTAATGATTCAAAAATTATTTTCGGTATTTATTTAAATATGGTTTGTTTTTATTTCGTTTTAATATTTAATTTAGTGTTTTGATTCTTATATGGGAGGCTTATGTTCTTATTAGGCAGTCATACAATACCACAGTAGCAGCACATTAATAATGTATGCATTATTTAGCAATACATCTGTTTCACTCATTAAGAGTTTTCCTTTTAAGTTTTCTATACAATCAATTATTTCTTTAATTTTAAGCTGTGCTTTTAAACTTTTTCAAATCAAGATATCCTTGTCCCTTATCCTTTCAAAATTTTGTATATATACGTATATATATTTTTTGAACTAATATTTATTTAGATTCAGGCAATACAACGTGACAATAATATAGGATCAGAGATTAACCACTATAGTTTGCCAAAGTACGAACATTTCACTGACCTCAATATAATCGCATTTGCACTTGAACCGCAAATATTAATTGAGGCCGCCACCCCGAGATTCATATTCCATATGTTGGTAATAAGGGCAGACCACTTCCCACATCCCATGCTAAACCAAATATGACCACATTCATAAATACATATGTATGTATGCAAAACCATAACTCTTTCGATGGTACGAAAAAAACATAAAAAAAAGGGTTGTGCTTCCTCAACCAAATGCGACAAGCCAATTCAATTATCGGGTGGTGCAGCAGCATCCAGATACAGATGCAGATCCAGATCCAGATAGAAAACCCAGTCTCCCGACCCACGACCCACGACCCGCACCTTGAACCTTGTTTATTCACTTCACTGATTTTTATTTCACTTAACCTTGTTTGCTGCTCTTCTTTTCCCCCGGAAAAAGAGGGCGAGGATGCTTGTTTCGGTGTCGTGTCAACTGCATTCAAATTTTTATTATTGAAATTTATGAGCGCAAAAGTGATTTTCCACATAGTTTTTCCTGCTGCCCATTGCCACCCCTCAATATTTTTTTTGTCTTGTTGGGTTTTCCTGCTTTTTGATTGTTTCTCTTTCTGTTTTTGCTTTGTTTCGACTGTTGTTTATGGACAACCAGCATGGTGGTTAAGGCTACCGGGGTGGGTTTTTTTCGGGTGCTGATCCGGGGGGCAGTGGCTCAAGCGGCAAACAAGGATGCGAGAGCAGGAAACTGCTCGTCCGTAATTGGCAATTGTTTTTCTATTTTTGTGTGTGTCACCTTTCGCGGCGACATTTGCCGGCGACCAAAACTTTTTTGCAACATGTGCGCCATGGTGACAAATCAAATGCAGATTTACTTTGCGGTTTATTTGAATGGAGGATTCTAGTCGGAAGGTGAAGTGCAGAGGGAAAAATTTTTTTTCATTTGATTCTTAACATAGTTGAACCACGTGTATTAACGCTTATAATTCAAAATATTAAATATTTAATTTTAGTTTAAAACAAATATTATAATTGATAGTAAATAAACTGAAAATTACCCAATAATGACTTTAAAAAATGTGTATATGAATGTAGCTAGTTGGTTTATATGGTAAGTATAAGCTTAATAAGAAATCTTTCTTTAAACCCATTTTCATTTTTCATAAATGAAAATACAATTTTTCTCTCTGTACAGAACTCTGGTGACTGAGTCTGATACTGTTAGGGCAAAGATGTGAATTTAATTTAACATCACACAAATGCATTTAAATTTCCTCTGCTTTTTATCACAAAATCGATTTGCTGTTAAATCTAAATCGGTGAATTTCCCGCATAATTGATGTCAGGCCAACCCATACCCATCCTTTTTCATTGGCTGTGGGTTAATCTGCATATGGTGCTACTACTGCAAGTGAAGTGTCCTTGCGCTGGCTATGAAAGTATTCACATCTGTATACCTAGGCCCGAGGTTCCGTCTGCACCATAAACGCAATCAGTGCTTAATGATCCGTACAGCAATTGGATTAGTGCCTGCCAGGCTCAAGGGTAAACTTGTCGGCTCAGGGACGGGACATATTCAGAACTAGAACCAATAACTATGATGAAGATTTACATGTGAAATGGCCGTAGAATAAGCTGCTAATGTGGCCGATGCTTAATCGAATAACTACATAGTGATGATCTTACTTTTCTTATCAATAAAAAGTAAAATTCGTTAATCTCATTTTATATGATGTCCTTGCAATAAATTACTTACAAAAAATACTTTTTTTCTGGGTAAGAAAAATATTTCGAAAAAGGGAAAATTGATATCTATTTGCCACATTAAATGTAAGTGAAAATAACATTTTTACAATATGAAATCGATGGGAAATTAAGATATATTTTTATGTTTTCAAGGATTAGACAACTTTAGTAACTGCTGAAACCACCTGTCATCAGAAGGAAAGTTATCTATCATCCTTCTAAATAAAAATGCTTAACTTTTTTGTTAACAACTACAGGAAAAATGCCAAGAATCCTTATGAAACTTAGAAGAACCTTCTGCCATAAAATGAGATGAAAAAACCTATGTTCAGTGTTCAGACAGTGACTTTTCTGCTAGTTTTCTCTATATTTTTCAAATATTTTGCTGGTTTGTCTGAAAAACAAAGCAAATATGGTAATAAACACCAAGAGTGGTTAACACATTGTTTGGCAACTTTTGGGAGTTGAAGCTTAAAACGAACTATCACACCTGACAGCGTTCTAAAAAACTTTTCTGGAATTTTTATTTATTTACTTCCTAATAAATATTTGCATTTTTTTTCTTTGTTTTTTGTAACACATGGTGCATTTACACAGTAGCTTCATTCCATCCCTGTATGAAAACAAAAGATGTGTTATGCCCCATCAATTTTGTACCTCGCTAATCCATGTCCTTGCAATTTGATGAGCTATAGAAAGTACGTAGATCCCTTACCCCCCTAAACCAGAGCACACAATAAAATGCTTATTATTTTTCCATAAAAAACCACCCAAAAAACCAAACAAATTAATCAAATATGCAAATAGGCGGTTTCGCCCCTCTGACAAACCATATTTTCACGGATCATCTATCAAAAATTGGCACGCCATAAAAAAGAGCAGGCTGATGCAAATGAGGGGGACCCTTCGTCACAGGAAGTTGCTTTTTTAGCCCACTTGGTTCGATTATGAGATCAATAGAGGCGGCACGATCCTGGCAAAACAAATCGTAAAAAAGGCAAATTGCAAATTGCAATGGGCGCGAAATATCAAAATCGCATTAGAATCACAATGGCAGGACAATTTTCGCATATGCGAATAATAATTGCCGGAAAATATGCAAATGAGGTGGGAAAAGCGACTGAAGTGGGCTGGCGTGAAATTGAAAATTGCATAGACAGAGAGGAGCTGTGAAGTGAGCACTTAAAGCGATTTGCAATTGTTCTCCTTGGACGAGTTGAATGTCCTTTACTGTTGGCCACGTGTTTTGGGGTCCTTCGTGTGTGTGCCACCGGCACGAATAACAACAGTCAGCTATATATATATATATCTGGAAACCCATTGGGCTTCGGGCCAAATTCAATTAACATTTTGGGGGCAACAGGGGCGTGGCTTTTAACTATAAAAACAACGATAATGAGGCACTCCATGGAGTGGCACACCGCAAAATGGCTAAATATTGCACGCCACTAAGCTTGAAGTGGAAAAATAAACTGTGGTTTGAGTTTATTGATTTGACAATAAATTTAATTATTTGGGTTTTAAATTTATGTGTGAGCCTTGAACTGTGTCTATATTATTGGGAAGCAAAAGTTATTTATGGGTTTATCATTAAGAGGATGCTTCTAAGAATATTTTCTTGCAAAGCTCTTAATCTCTTTAATAAATTATTATTGAAAATTGCAACCTAATTTATCAGTGTTATTAAAAGCTGTCAATATGTGTGTCATGTTTCGATTTTATGTTTTTAAATTCTTACTACGTTCTATTTACCATACTTTATTTTATTTTACAACTCCTAGCATTCAAAAAAATTCCTATTACTAATTCAACTTGTGTAGTAACCATTTTCCCATTAAAAACTTGTTAAAAAAGTAAAATATGTTCAAGTGCCTGGCAGATGATGTCCGGTCCTGATTTCAAAGAATCTCCATTTTAGACAGCTCCTTAACCCTTGGTCTCAGCCAACACAACTGAGAAGCCCTTCAAGCGAAAAACAATTACGCAACTGTCCAAAAGCAACTGAAACCGAAAGTCCCAACGAAACCACAGCCCAGTTTATCGCATAATCAAGTGCAGACAACAGATTTAAATTTTTCAATATAAAAACACATGTTAGGAAATTGTCCAGGGAGTCGTCCAACCTGACCCACCCGGACCGCAAGTGAAACATTTGAATGCGGTCGGATGGGCTTTAAAATCAAGTGCCTGTAGGTAATGCGATATTTAAATTTTAACCAAAAAATGCGTACCTAAAAAAACGGTCAGATAGGAAATAGATATGTAAGCTCGATTCGCGGGGGTTGGATAAGTCCGCTAATGTGAATACAATAGTCCTACTTGAAACGACCCGAGATCGTTTACTCACGCCGCCGACCGCAAAAGCACCCTCCTCCCTCTTCGAACAACCCCTTCCCAGAGACCGCGAAAAAAAAAAGGTCGCCTGACTTTCGATTAATCAAATTATCGCGCGCCCCGAGGGTTGATACAAAATCCAAAAGGAGTTGGGGTTAAAACGGCCAGCCACTTGAAAGTTCCAGATGGGAGGACAAACATTTGTCCACTTTTTGCAATTTGTACAGGTCAACCGATGGTTCATTTTTTTGATTCTGTAAATTTTTGATTGTTTACTTTTGCCGCGTGTTTTGTGGCACGCCACTGGCAACATCAATAAATTGTCAAAATCTGTCAAAATTTTTAATGACTGTGTGACGGCTAATAACCGATAATCGATTTGTTCAAGGCGGCCTATTGATTGCAATTGAGTTTGCAGTTCGGTTTTCATTTTTTTGTTGGCTACTGTGGACGTTTTTATGGATTGCTCGCTCTTCTGGACAAACAATTGAATCTGTGAGTTTAGTGATCGGGGACCATTTTAGAGTTTTTAACGTCAGGCGGTTATTTTTCATCCATCTAAAAAGTGAAAAGCAAACATGTGGGCGATGGTTTTCCGGGCGGGGAAACGCTTAAAGTTCAACAAAGCAAAATATTTTAAAAGTAAACATTTTTAATTTAATATATGGCGTATTTTATTGAGCAAATTTATTAAAATGTTATTAAAATATATATTAATATCTATTTTAAGTCTGAAATAATTTATTATAATTTGATTTTATTTTTCATTTATTTAAACGTCTCTTATTTATGGCAAAATTTATTGATTTATGTGAATAATTAATCATGTTAAGTCTAGAAACGGTCTAAATTAAATGAAATATTAAAATAGTTATTGTTATGTTTTAGGTCTAGCATATGATTTAAGTTTGCATGTTTTAGGTTATATTTCTGCTTTTGTTCTATGATTTGTGGCTAAAAATGTTTATTATCAATAAAACCTTTTATCAGTTGACTAAAACTATGTTTTTTGGCCATAAATAACGATTTATTTTAGTGTATTCCCTGCCCGTTGACTGGCTTTCACTTTGCCCAAAAACCACAACCTCAGAAACTTTCGCACCTATGTCGGATGACCAGGAAACCTCAGATGCATGCAAGTGCAGTACTCCGACCACCACCACAACTTCCTCATCCCAGCCCGTTGTCTAACCCTTTTTTTTGGGCTTAATTGCTAAGGCAGATCATAGCCATCGGTCCGTTGCTGCAACAAAGTAACTGACAACAATCCCACAATCCGAATCCTTCTACTTCGGCCCGAGTCAATGGTTGTATCACATGCATAAATTATCGTAACTGTAACAGTCGCGCATGTTTCAGTTCATTAGGGGACAGTTTGCGACCTTAACCCTTCTTCACGAGCTGCACGGTGCTGTTCGTCTGTGTCCATATGCAAAATAATGCCGCATCATTAGTGCGACGACCAACAATGGGAAAGGGTTGCAAGTGGGGCACGTGCCCGAACACCGGCTGCAAGTTCTCCGTTTCGGGACTTTTTTGCCCTTAACCCAGCCCAGAAATCGTGTTTTTCCCAGGATTTGCATATGCTGATGTTCACAGCATCATGTGAATTAGATTTTAGTGCTTTTCATTGTCGCAGGTCAAAGGGTTTAAGGGCAGGAGCAAAACTGTCTAGTCATACAAGTGTGTGATTTTAAAATACAGATATCCAAAAGATTAAAGGGTATATTGCACTCTTAATTTGAATTTTGAAAACGCTTTATCAATTTTTAAGCTGAGCCCGTCTTACAAAGATCCTGGATCGAAAAAATTAGACAAAATTAAACCTTTTAGTATGAACAAATATAAGAAGAAGATGAACAGCAATAAAACTGTTCAACTAATTATTCTCAAAGTCCACATTTCCCCAAAAAAATCTGTTCTAATTCAAAGACCACGCCTTCGATTCCTTGCATAACGCCTCCTGTTCTCGGTCAGTGATTTTTTCCCACACAACAGGGAAACCACAGAAAAATGTTGACCTTGTTAAGTTTTGGCAAAATAACCCGCAGAGTTGGCGATCCATCTGGGCAAGGCCAGTTACCTGACGGGGATCCCGAGATGAGGAAGATTGGAGGGCGAGCAGCTTGGACAGGTACTCACGCTTTATCCACTCACAAGTCACGGCTTCGTTTTGCAGCCAAAGAAGTTGCAAATGCAACCATAAATCAGCTCCTCATATAGGGGACACGAGCAACAGTTCATCGGCTGGAATATATCTAATAATGATATCAGGGCACGCTCTCTGGGTATAACGCGTTCTGATTGCCTCTTCGACAGCTTCCCGAAAAGCGGGAGGCTTTTCTCAGGCTCCTTTCCCTTTTTGAGGTCCCAGCAGGCGAGGCATCGTGACACCATCTCCATATGCATTTTCAACTGATGCAAACTACAGTAAAAAGTATTTCCAAAGACTCCTCAGCCATCCTCTTCCTTACCCACGTCACGGTTATTACACTGAAAACATTAAAGAGGCCAGAACCAAATAGCGTTAATGTGTCTTCCTAATTTAATTAGATTTTTTAAGAAATATAAAAATGAAAGATTATTTTAATTAATAGATGTACCTTATTTCGTTTATGATTATATAACCTTATTTTCAGCTGTGTATACAAAACAATTATGATAGAAAAAGGAAAGGAAGAACGTTTTGACTATGAGTTACCCATTACTTATTTTTTTTCCTTTTAAATTATTCTTTAACCGTAAAACCATTTTCATAGAAAATTTTTTATTCAATATTAAGGAGTTCCTTGTTCTTACATATCGCCTTTAATCCTACCGAATTGTATATACCCACTTACTTTATAAATACGAGGTACAACAACAACGCGGCTTAACCAAGCACAGGGAAAAAGAAAAAGGATAAAAGCTTCATCTCCAATTCCTTTTTCTCCCACAAAAAAGTAAACACCATCACCACCAGCAACAACATCCAAGTATATCTCCAAAATGAGATGAGCGTATTCGGTTACTCTCGCTGTCTTTCTCCCACGGCACGATAAATGGAGACATAGGCGTTGGGAGAGGGAAAAAGAAATGAAAGGATCTCTCGAACAATTCCAAAATAGGTTAGAGCATAACATATACTGGACCAAAATCCTACAGGAGTCATATATTTAAACTTCTTATTGATATGTTTGTTGTACAGTCAAAACACAATTTTAACTACACCCATGACTGCACAAAGGGGAGAGCTTGTATCCACACGAGCAGAAGAAACTGCGACAATGAAGATGGTGATGATGATGATGATGATGACGATGATCAAGCGACGATGTGATTGAAACAAAACATCTTATTATTACCTTCGACCGGCCGAAGGAACGACCCCGTGCGACCTCGACGTAAAAACAAGCGAATAAAAAAACGCAAACACAGAGAGTGCGCAAAATAGTTCCCACGCTCACGGGCCAGAGACGGCCTTTGTCGTCTCCGTCTCCTTCGCATCATCATCAACATTATCATCATCATCATCATCGTGGTGCACCGTCGGGCCATATAAGGCAACGTCCTTCCAACGCCCCTGCCCGCCCCCCTTTTTGCAGAGTTTGCAAAAAAAAAAAAAGTAAAAAAGGCAAACAGTGTCGAAATTTCTGCGCCTGATTTTCCTCCTTTGCTTTCCTTTTTAGCCCTTTCCTTCGAAACGTTTTGTAGGCTGGCCAAAGAAGTCTCCGTGATTGATTTCACCTCGCCCCCCGTGAGTGCCGAACATAATTTCTTAACTTTCACAGCTCATTGGGCTTGAAAAGTCACTCACACGGGGCCAGCTTGACAATTGACAGGTGAGGGTATCAAGTGGTTAGGGCTCATAATTATAGTTTTTAGTGATGCGTAAAATGTGAACTTTAGGATGGGTTTTTCGGCAGTTCCCTTTGGAGTTTCTGACCCGAGGATGCACTTCAAAAATAGGTGACTTTACAACAGTAATGGTATTTAAAGTTAATATTTAATTATATTGAGAACAACGTTACGTTAATTCCCTAAAATCAAATTAGAGATCCACCTATATTAATTGGCAACATGTTAAATAATCTACAAGTTTTACTATATCCTTAGCCATATAAGATATTTTAAAAGTGAAATTTAAATGCCCAAGTAGGCACCTTTTTTCTTGGTGTATTTAAGTGTGCTGGTCTTGGGACCGACATCAGGTTCATGTTAATACATTTAAGGTAACCACAAAAACGGCATCCCCATCCACCGTCTAATCAAAGTTTTTGCCCATTGAGCCAGATTATTTTACATTTCATTAATGTGTCGAAAAATGAAAATACTTTCAATGAAAGCGACTCCCAGGACCAGCTGCCTGAGTTCCCCGTCATCATCGCAATCATCTTCATCATCATCGTCTTCGGTTGGGAGTTCAAGCCTGGGGTATCTGGAATCTGTGTTATCGATCAGTGCTGCGCAATTAACTTACAAACTTATGATTTGGGATAGGTTGCCAAATGGTTGGTGAATACAATACAACGCACACATGTACAACAGCAACACCAACAGGTGACAGGACATTCTGTTCCGTTACCATTTTGTTCCAATGCACTGGAAAAAAGCTGTTGATAATATTATAACATATATTATATATTAATACTAAAATTTTAGCTATTATAATAATATTATATTCATATTTATTTATTTAATTTTATATTGTTGATAACGGTCAAATTATTTTTAACATTTAAAATGGAAATACTTACAAAAATAATTATAAGAGTGAAATTCTTATTAATAGCTTACCTTGATTATACAAAATTGTACAGGTACATTATATTTTCAGTGCAGGGGTTGCTTATCCACCACTGCGTTGGTGGAGTGGGCAGCTGAACCGCTGCCGCCGCAGGGGGGTGGTGGTGAGTTGCAGTTTCAACTTGTTCCTGAGGGCTGTGGACGAGCCAACCTGACTCGCTTCGTTTATTCGTTCACCACTCGCGCTTGAATACGGACGTGTTCTCGGTTCGAAGTTGAATCACTACGGATCGGTCGTCTCGCTTCGCTTCGGTTGAAAGTTCAAAAACTCGTCAATTGACATAAATTGAGTGCAATTTGCAGTATGCGAAATGTGTGTCTAACTGAGCCAACGAATCACTAAATTCTTCGCCTAGTCGCGTGTTCAGCCCACTTCATTAAATTAATTAGAAAACCAAAAACAAATCGTATTCTGCATTCGATATGGCCGATGAAAGTCTACACACCGTGCCCCTAGAACATAACATAGACTATCATATCGTGACTTTGTTTGAGCGCCTGGAGGCGATGCGCAAGGATTCGTACGGCGGAGGCCACGGGGTCAATAATCGGTTATCCAGCACCATGCAGGCTCCCAAACGTAACATGCAAGCCGAGATTCGCGCCCTGGAGTTTTGGAGGTGAGTTTGACTTGTAGAAGAAGAATAATCCGTTATATTAAAGCTAATTACCAATATTCTTAATTTAAAAATGGGTTTTTTAACAATTCTTTTTAAAAACTTTTAATTTCGGAAAATGCATTTTTCCGCGTGTAAGTCTACTTCAAACCTTTTGTTTTCGTAGCCATTATCTCCACTTGCTTTCAATTTGCTCAACTTTAGATGGCAATTGTTGGATGTCATCTGGCTTTGTGTGAACTCTAAGTAATTGAAATCCAAGTGTTCTCCAGACGACATCATCAAGATAATCGCCAAACTAAACATAGGGCCAAGTTTCAAGCACTTTGTGGCTCATATCAAGTCCTTTGTTCAAGGAACTTGCAAGTAATTAACATTTCATCACGAGCTGATGGAGTTATTAAATCTTAGCCAGAAGCCAATGCCTGAGAATGTTTTTAAGGCATGTCGAGCGCAAAAATTCCAACTAAACTGCGCGACACTTTGTCTTAAAATCCCCACTCCCTCCTTTGGACTGACCATTAAAAAGAAACGTGTATTTAATGGATCAGAGGGGGAGTTGGGATGTATGTATATACATATACATAGTTCCAATTAAAGAGAAGCACGACTGCTAAATCAAACAGCTGAATTTATGAATTTATGGAAATCCATCAGCCCCTCGGTTTGTTTGATTTTTCGTTATCGTGCAGCGGACTCCGCTTTTTGAGTTTAATGCGAATCCGAGTGGCCTCACGTCCAGCGGGAATCGACTTGAATCGGCGGCATTGCAGCTGCTCATCGGTCCGCTTCCCGTTCTGAACACCACCCCCCCTATTTTTTACACCCTTTCCCCCACAAAAAACCCCGCCTCCTGCTTAATTGTCACTCCAATGCTTGAGGGCAACAAGAAAAAGCTTTGTGTGCAACTTGATTTGTGCAGTACAGTAAATAACAGCTAAGATGTCTTGGTTTCTTATATTGAACATATTTTTTAAAGGTATATTATAGTAATGTAATCAACGAAAATCCTTAAATAAATTAAGTTTTATAAACAATATATAAAAGAAAGATGGATTAACTGCCTGAATGCTTTTTTTTATGAAATATATATATCTTCTTAATTACCCATAACCCTCTTAACTAATAGTTACTGTACACACTCCGCATGAAGTCAGGAGAACCACATGCAAACGAAAATCCAGTTGCGGAACCATTCTAACCCAAGGCTCTTTCTCCTCATCCTTCATTTCAGATCCATCATCAGCGAGTGTCTGGCCTCGTTCATGTACGTGTTCATCGTCTGCGGTGCCGCCGCGGGCGTCGGAGTGGGTGCCAGTGTGTCGTCCGTGCTTTTGGCCACGGCGCTGGCCTCCGGACTGGCAATGGCAACACTGACGCAGTGCTTCCTTCACATCTCGGGTAAGTCAAAGGAGACAACAAACAACGGCCAGAAACATCAACAAAACAGGGCGACAAGTGTTTTTCGGGGGCCCTTGGACTTGCGTGGGAAACTCCCGTTTTCAAGGGAGACAAACACATACAATAACCAGAACCAGAACACGAACCCCATTCTTTGTTTGCTATATTTTCAAAAGGCAATGCACTCAGTTTGGCTCCACCTACTCCTACTCCACCTCCTCGGCATCTTATCGCCCCGGGCCAAGTCCCTCACTTATTTTCCCTTATTCCCTTGCATTTATTCTGGTATTTATGTATTTGTTCATTTGCGTTGACATTCAAGGCAATTAAACGTCTCCACAAAAAAGAGTAAGACCAAACTAATATATTGTATAGTGGGGGCAAAGAGAGCAATCTCATCCTTAGCGGGTCTTGAAACATATGTTCTTGATTTGCCTGCAACTCCCCCATTTTGTGGTTCGCAATTCCTCGCTTTTTCACAGCCAATTGGTTGAGCATTAAGTTATGATGTTATCTTCTTTGGCTGTCCCCACAGGGAATGCCTTCCGTAGAAGTGTCAAAGTGATATTTAACGGTTTTCCCCTTTTGGGTGGCCCCACAGCATTGCCTCAAGTATCTAAAGCTATTTCTCCCTTTCAGGCGCCCACATTAATCCCGCCGTAACCCTGGCCCTCTGCGTAGTGCGATCTATATCTCCGATCCGAGCTGCCATGTATATAACCGGCACAATGTGGCGGTGGTATCGCTGGAGCAGCCCTGCTTTATGGGTAAGTTATAAATCAACAAATCAAATCCTTTAGCTTTTAACTAATTCCCAACGTCAGTGACCTATTTTCGTGAAAGTAAAAGAGCAAAGACACAATCTGAATGTAGAAATTGGGATTGTAATAATTTAAATTAGTAGAATGGAAACAAAGTAGCATGTAAAAATTTTATATCTTAAAGGAATTTTGTAAATTATTAAATCAAATGATTAAGAATAACCATTGATAGTCGCAGTCGTCTATTATGCACATCAAAACCTTGCATGAAAAGCATTATTGCTGTTGACGACAGCTTGTCAAAGTCAATTAAATAGGAATTCATTTTAGATTTTCTGTCTGCAACAATGTACTTAAATCTGTATATGTATGTTTGTACGTCTGACCACAGCAATTACTGCATTATGCGAAGGACACACAGTGCACTCTGCATCTGCGTGTGGATTTGCCCAAAAAGCAAACTCAAGAGTCTCAAATTAAATCCAACAGTGTCTGGTCGTAAATCAAGGCGGAAAAGGTTGTTAGACAGGGACTGGCAGGGTGGCAGGACAACAGGATAAATCGGATAGAGACAGATGAAACGCACTTTTCGGGCGATGACTGTACAACAAGGACTCTTAACAGGAAGCGTGAAATGCGTAGAAATGGGAAATTCTATTAAAAGGAATGTGCAGGTAACCTAGGCACACACAGATAGACACAAACATAATACCCAATCACCTGCAGGAAAAAACGGGCGCAGGTAGCTAGGATTCTATCTGCTGGAGAAACATCTGCCCCTATGCTCCGATGTTTGCGCAGTGATTTCCCGCTTCCAAAACGAATTTCTTTGTGATGCCTAGATAAAGGACCAAGGCCCAAGGATCTACACGCACACTAGCTATCCGAAAATCTCTTGTCTGTCAGGGTTTTTCCTTTTGTAGCCAGAAAACGCAGGACGAAGGAAACGAAAGGAAAAAAGATCTGCGCCTGCGCACCATTTTTCAAATGTCGCTCCAGTTTTGTTTTTTTCGTTGAGCGTTGAACTCCTTTTCGTAGCAATGTTAATATTAATGCCTCTTCCCGATTGTCTGCTCGACATCTGTTTCGACCCTCCGATGAAGCCTCTTTTTAAGTGCGTTGGCATCTTTACTTTCTACAGATCCCCGTGCGGGAGAATCAGGAGGTGGACGAAGAGCAGGGAGGAGTTGCAAAGAAACATGTTTCAGCTGCTGCCACTGCGATCAGGTTCGGGTTTTTGGCTTTTTTGTACTCTCCTGATATGGATTTCTTAGGGTCCAACGAGTTCACGTTGTGTTTTAGTCGGAACATATGTTTCCCCTAAGAGATGACTTAAAAAAAAAATGACTCCTTCTCCACAGCTGCCTGTGTGCTGATTAATTGGTTTAGATTTGGCTTATATAGGTTATAGCTGGATCTGGCGATTTCGGAGAAATCGTTGTGATTTTATGATGGGTGTTAAAGTTAATTTTGTCTGTGATTTTGTTGAGCTTCGGGGTATCAAATGAAATGAATAGGACCCCTGACCCTTGGGCTCATTTTAATCATAATAAAAATATTTGTGTATTAATTGGATTAAAAACTTAATTGAGTAGAAGAAATAACCTTCCATATAAAGAGGCAATAAACTTAAAAATCCTTATTAAAAAATATATTTTTTCAGCATAATTTTATATACAAATTAAGGAGATTTTCTGCTATTTCGTCAGCCCGTACCTTGCTGCAAACGATGTGTGATAAAAAAAAAACCTTCACAAAAAATCTTCAACATTAGTTGAGACAATTCAAGTACTCCCCCGGGACTTGCCACTTCAGCTGCTCCTCCTGGCCCTTCCGTTGTCACATGTCACTTGGCACTTACCCTAATTGCGACGCATATGCCACATGTGGCCAAGTAGCATAAAATACCACTGAGCTGAGCTGAGATAAAATCCAGTATGAACTTCATTATCTTTCATAAAACAAAGAGAACGCTTAAAAACAATATTGCTATACTAGGAATAAGGAATATGCGGGGTAGGGGAGCGGACTTGAGTATCGATATCCGGCTCAAAAATATTTGAATAGTCTTAAGCTGCTCCTCGCATTTCAATGATTTCTTCCCGTTCTCGATTTTCATTTTTTTTTTTTTGTATTTTGGTTTTGAAGAACGCACGCCGAGCACGTTCCAAAAATGCGAGTAGCCTTTGAAAATGTCGAAAGATAAAAATCAGGTAGAGGCCGCCAAAGACCAGAGGACTGTAAAAGCAAAGAAACCAGAAAGCAGAAAAACATAATTAACATTTCCCTTCGGTTGGGGATGGGCCGCTACCATTGTCCAGGCTTAGGCTTCGGGGCTGCGCCTGTGCAGGATGCGTGGTGCGGAAACTTGAAATCAAACACGTGTCGCCGTAGTAGCCGCTTCTTCGGTCTTCGATCTGGTTGGTCATTCCAAAAGAGCAGCTGGAAAAAAATGCTCAGCGCACACCTGCTGCCTAAAAACACAAAATTACTGTTGCCGAGGATACACGAAGAAAAAACAGAAAACAGGATTTCGAAACGAACAAAATTTAAATTTTAAACAGCAAACAGAAACGAAACGAAATGGACAGCAGAAAGAGAGATCAAGGCATACACTGAGGGAAAAGAAAGTCAGTAGAATGCATTATTGGGTAGCTAATATAAACATTATTCGTTAAACCGTTTTAATTCGTATCTAGATTTTGTTAATGATGATTGGAAAGTTAAGGTAGAAATCCTTAACTCCATACTTACTGATTTCCATTTTATGCTGATATACAAATAATTTGAGATGCAGACTCTTAATAATATTGTCTTAGGAGTTGAAGTTATAATCCGAAACCTGTTGATTTTCAAAAAAAAGCTATAAAGTCTTTATCATTTATTCTCTCTGTGTGCCAGTTGCTGTGGACCTAGCCTGGAAATGCACTTCCTGGCGCAGAAGGGATGAAAATGTAGAAATCGAAATCGTAATCAATTCGTGTCACATGGGCAATTCAATTACTGAATCCGTTCGACAGTGCATTCCGTTCCCCTTTCATTATTTGCTACTTCTCCGGGTGGCTTATCGCACTTGGCTTGGAAATAGCATCCTGCCAATGTTTCCGGTTGCCCTCACTGCATCGACCTCATCCTCATTCCAATGTCGCACAGGTGGTCCAGTTATACAGTTATGTCGCTGACAGTCACACACACACACAACACCTGGGAGTTGGGGACAAAAGAGAGTTCATAGAAATTGCACTTTTATATTTGATGAACTCTCAATTCTTTTCAAATTGGGGTCAATCGTTATTGGCTGTAGAAAATGAAAGTTATTGGGATTTAATCTATTCTGTGAATTTAATCATTTTTGTATATTACGTTTGGCTCTTTTTGATTAGGTATGAACAAGTTTATGAAACATATTTTTTGCTTATGAAAAGTTACCAGTAAATTGTTTTTAAAAATCACAATAAATATGGGATGGGACATTGTATTGATTTGTCATAAACTAAAATGTTTATTTTGAAATAAATCAAGTGCGATGCAAAAATACATTGAGTGATTCCGTGGCATAATTTCATTTGACAGCAGCATCGAGAATTAAGTCCCACACCCATATACGCAGAAATTCCAGGGAGCCGGAAAGCTAACCACAAGCCAGACAAGACCAAAGGGCAAACCAAACCGAGAGTGTTGCAAATGGCACATGGCAATCCGCAGTTCGCAATCCGCAATCCACAATTCGCCTTTCACCCGGAAACGCGGTGGCCAGCAGAGCGAGAAAAAGGGCTAGGATTTGCCTCCACTTGGGGATAAGGATAACGATTCCGGTTCACAGTTCAAGTTTGCAGTTGCTTCAAAGCTGTTTCTTTTGGCATTTTTTATTCCGCAAACAATTTGCGCAGGAAGAGATCTGCTGAAAGGCTCTGAAGCCGCCCAACATTCCACCATTTCCGGCTACTTAGTTGCTTCCTCTCCTAGTGAGTGTTTGTTTATCCATGTGGATGAGTGGTTTTTGGTCACTCGTGCCCTGTGAAATTAGCACTTTATAGATTTATGAGCAAACAAGGGCCACTTTCAAGTCAGAGCAATGCAAAAAAAAAGTGTTCTTTCAAGGCGATCAAATTTTAATCAACATTCAGAAGCAGCTGTGAGTAGAACAAGGATTAGGGCCACTAAGCCGCCCCACAAAACGATGACGAATATAAACTCCCATTTCTTACCTCAAGCCCAACTGCAGCCGGATCTCAGAGCAATTTCCCATTGCCAGGCGTTCTATTTGCTGAAGTACTTTTAAGTGCATTCCGAAAGCATTTATTTCCGGATTTCCAAAGTGGGCGGAGGTGAAGTGTGGTTAAGAGGCATGCCAGGTGAAGGATTGCGGTATAGCTACGAAAATATTTACTCTGCTCGACATTGCAAAATGCTATCTTATGGAGCTGCCTGTGACAACAATCAAATTTTTTCGTACGCCATAATATATGAGAGGCTTTCGAAGAACTTTTGCAACTGCATTTGTAAACGAATTATCCGGTAGTTAAATTTACAAATAAATCTCAAAGATTCAAACTCATTTTGGCTGGAGGGGCTGGAGAACTTTGCCAACTTGGTAATTGAAACTTTGACAATCTAAATGATGTTGAGGCAGTTCATGTGTGAGCAGATTAATGGAGTTGATTGCTGTTGAAGGGGATGGATTGGAGGGTTGATACCGAAACTGTCAGACTAATAAATAATAAATGAAATAAATTGTGATTGGCTTTCAGTTCCACAAAAAAAAAACGTTGAACTCGAATCAATCAGATAGCGAAAATGTTTTTGCGGTTTTTGTTGAAAATAATATTTGTTTCCTGGCTGGACCAAAACCAGTTCATTATTAAACATACTCGTAACAACATAAATCTCTTTCACCGATTTCCAATTTCCTGAAGTTGAAAATTACTTTTTAAAGCCAAAATATGAAACAATTCTGGTGTATTTTGTACCAACTTAATATTGATTTTATAATCTCTCTCTCTTTTATAATACTCATTACCTTGTTTGTTTTATTTTGCAGCGTAACAGTGCCAGGATACCAGGGAAATCTTCAGGCCGCCATCTCACATAGCGCTGCTCTGGCTGCCTGGGAAAGGTTCGGAGTGGAATTCATCCTCACTTTTCTTGTGGTTCTGTGCTATTTCGTATCCACGGATCCCATGAAGAAGTTCATGGGCAATTCGGCCGCTTCGATTGGATGTGCTTACAGCGCCTGCTGCTTTGTGTCGGTAAGTTGACTTCACTTTACCCAAGTTTTATCCCAAGGCCCAAGAATGTCGGACAGAAATCTGAAAACCAGAACCCGCCAAAAACCGAAACCGAGCCGAAAACAAACAAACTGAAACGCACCTGCCGTCTCTGACTCTGTCATTTTGATGGTGCAAAATCGCAGCATGACAACGGACGAGATAAACTGGGTTCAGGTAGAGACCATAATCATTGTATGGTGGATGTTGGATGGTCGAGCGGGGATGGAGGAGATAATTAATTTAGCACACGGACTCCCAGGACTGGGACTGCATTGTTGGCATAACGGACAGTTTGTGGCGGCATTCAAAGGAGATGCCATGACTTGGCTAAGCTCAGCT
Source organism: Drosophila eugracilis (assembly GCF_018153835.1). Taxonomy (NCBI): domain Eukaryota; kingdom Metazoa; phylum Arthropoda; class Insecta; order Diptera; family Drosophilidae; genus Drosophila; species Drosophila eugracilis. The sequence goes on along the minus strand of NW_024573311.1, from coordinate 897,183 downwards.
CTTGAAGGGAAACCGATTAAAGTCAAGTTTATATCGACAGATTAAATTACGCATATTTTAAGGACCTGTTTAGTCAATATCTTAAATTCATTAAGAGTTAAGGGACTTATCTTTTAATGATAAAATATAGAAATTTATTTACCTTAAAGCTACTTAACTTTATAAACGGAATTTAAGAGTGATAACCAACATGGCCAATTAAATTCACTTTTATATTCTTGAAATTCCTCAAACAAGAGTAAACTATCCTCTGATATAAAATGTCTCCTGCATTGTTTAGTAACTTTTTCCACAAGTATCCTTTGATGGAAAATGCAAAGAATATTCCAAGGTAGAAGTTGGCATAAACGACATAAATGGCTTTGCCTGCTTACTTATGCAGCCCCTGAAATACTTTCCTAGTTTGTCAGACAACTAACCAAATCGCTTGTCCTTCTACTTTCAGATGCCCTACCTGAATCCAGCCCGCTCTCTGGGTCCTTCGTTTGTGCTTAACAAATGGGACAGCCACTGGGTGTACTGGTTCGGACCTCTGGTGGGCGGCATAGCCTCCGGTCTAGTGTACGAGTACATCTTTAACTCGCGCCGCAATCTGCGCCACACCAAGGGTAGCATGGACAACGACTCCAGCTCCATTCACTCGGAGGATGAGCTGAACTACGACATTGATATTGAGAAGCCCAACAAATACCAGCAATCCCAGGGAACTTACCAACGTGGACAGTCCAATGGCAATGGCGGAGGTCAGGCAGCCGGAAATGGTCAGCATCAACCTGCCAACATGGGTCAGATGACCGGAGTGGTGGCCAATGCCGGACAGGGCAACTACTGTCAGAATCTGTACACGGCTCCTCCGCTCTCCTCGAAGTACGAACAGCAGCAGGAGCCACTATATGGAGGAACCCGCTCCCTGTACTGCCGCTCGCCCACTCTGACCAGGAGCAACCTGAATCGTTCACAATCCGTCTATGCCAAGAGCAACACAGCAATCAACCGGGACATTGTACCACGTCCAGGACCTTTGGTGCCCGCCCAGAGTCTTTATCCTATGCGCACCCCAGCAGCAGCAACAACAACAACAGCAACAACAGGTTGCTCCTGCTCCTCAATCCTCTCATTTGCAAAACCAGAATGTTCAGAATCAGATGCAACAGCGCAGCGAGAGTATCTATGGAATGCGTGGTTCCATGCGAGGACAACAACAGCCGATCCAGCAGCAGCAGCAACAGCTCCAGCAGCAACCACCTAACATGGGAGTTCAGCAGCAACAGATGCAGCCACCTCCGCAAATGATGCCCGATCCCCAGCAGCAACCACAAGGTTTCCAGCCAGTCTACGGAACTCGTACAAACCCTACGCCGATGGACGGTAATCACAAGTATGACCGCCGTGACCCGCAGCAACTGTACAGCGTGACGGGACCAAGGAATCGCGGGCAATCGGCACAGTCTGATGACAGCTCCTATGGTTCATACCATGGATCAGCGGTAACACCGCCTGCTCGTCATCCCAGCGTGGAGCCATCACCTCCTCCACCACCCATGCTGATGTATGCCCCGCCTCCCCAGCCAAATGCAGCCCACCCGCAACCAATTCGCACCCAGTCAGAGAGGAAAGTGAGTGCTCCAGTGGTGGTATCTCAGCCGGCAGCATGTGCCGTGACCTATACAACATCGCAAGGACCGGCGGTGGCACCCCAACAGCAACAGCAGCAACAACAACAGCAACAGCAGCAGCAACAGCAGCAGCAGCAACAACAGCAGCAGCAGCAACAACAACAGATGATGATGCAACAACAGCAGCAACATTACGGCATGCTACCGATGAGGCCCAACTGAAAGCGGCTGTCATGGGGTCCGGTGACCACGCCGCCGCCAGGGATCCACGCCCTTGCCCTCCAACCCGGAGGCACCATGACCCTGCACCGCTGCAGCCTAGCCAAGCAGAGCAGTTTGTTTTAGTCGTAGTCGTAGTAGCATTCGGGCATCGCATCCAAAGGAAATCTACGCAAGTCTCAGCCCTTAGTCTAGCTTAGTCCTAGTTTAGATAGATGCAGCATAGCCACCACATTGTATTATTCAAAGCCAACGCGACGAGGAACTCTCACCTAGCAGCAGACAACGATGCGATCAAGCATAGAACATGTAGTGTTAAGGAACTAATAAAGGCAAATGTTTAATATACACTAAAAGCTAGACTAGAATAAATATCGGTGATCTAGACTGAAATATATAGATATTTACCTAAGATATTTTCTTTCAAAAAACCTCAATTGAAAATATTTATGTTTTCAATACTTTTTTTATCACATTTATTAAAAATCTTAACTTACATGGCCTAAGTCATAATTTTTAAACAAGTCCATGTTACAACTTTTTATTGTTTTGCCAAAATGTTTCTTTTGCTTCTTTTGTAAAACCAAAAAATAGACTGAATGACATTTATCTGCATTTATTATCCCACTTTTAGGCTGTATTTCAAAGATTATTTATCTTCCATTTTCCAAGAATTCACAAAGATTTTGTTTACCTCTCGATTTTAATTTGTATATAGCCCATATAGACTTGATATTAAGTATATGTAAGCTATTCTTGTATATGTTAGGAGCTTAAGCTTAAATTCGATACCAACTTATTATGCATGTACTAAAATAGTTGTATTTACTTAGTGATAAGAACGCTTGGTAATAGTTGTTAGCCTAAGTGGATAAGTGGATAATGCAAGTATAGAGATGTATTAAAATAAAGACAAGTTCAAACAATGCTAAGACTTATTATTTAAAAAAATTATATTGAATTGAAAAAAAATATATAAAACTAAAAATTTTTAACTATTAATTATTAAAATTTGGAGGAACTCATGGTGGCAACCTTTAAACCTTTTTGTGCTAAAAGTTGAGGTATATTTTAACAGAAATTGTATTAGTTCTGATGGGTATTACACATTTGATGACTGGCAACCCTGTCCAAAAATAAGTCTCAGTAGACAGGGTTGCCAGTGTTTTGCATTGTTGCTCCTAAGTCGAGTACAAAAAGTTGAAGTATTGACGGACCTCGGCCAGGGGAAAGTGAGGTAACATCTTCTTGACTTTCGCGAAATCGGTGCCATATAGCTCAAAGGCCTTTGAAAGTTGAATAAGATCCTGTGCTTTCCAGCGATGAAAACGGCTACCCCGAGCTGTCTCAATCCTCCCCAGACGTCGTCGGGCGATTGGCAGATCGAACCCGTTACTTCGCAGGATAAACAGTGCCTGCTCCTCCTCGATCCCGTAACAGCTGGCTGCAAAGTCTAGATATTCGCAAATATCCTTTTCGTCTTGTTCCAACAGCTGCGGCGACCACAGGATCGACGCTCGATGTTGCAGCTGTTTTAGATCGTTCTCTCGCTGACATGGTGGCACATAATCCGGTAAAGTGGCTGCCTGCCTGCGCCAATAACAAGAATCTCGCTTTTCTTTTCGGGAGGACATCCTTCGATCAAAGAAAATAAAAACAAATAAACTAGGTCAAGAGAGCAACGAAAGCAAAACATTTTAGTGTTGCAATATTTCTAATTTAAGTGTTGGTTACCGAAGCAAAGACACTGAAAAAAACAATTGCTTAAAGCTGTCAGCATACTCTTTTATGTTATAATAAGTCGTTTTTTAGTAGTGCGGTTTTATTTTATTTGTTGCTTAAAACAACTTTATTTAGTAAGAACAAAACAATCATACTAATCATTGATAATTGAAAAATATTCTGCGGCTGAAGGATCAGTTTTTACTCATAGTACATAGTTTTAAAAATATTCCTGTTTTTTGCTGTCTTTTATTTCTTAAATTTTATGAAACTATGAATGAATTAACACTAATAAAAAATATATATATACACACATATATATATATATATATATCGATATTTTTAAACGCAACCCAGGAATATAACGTAAGAAACATCAACATTTTCCATAAGGAAATTATATGTTTAAATGATAGATACAAAATTATAAGATATTACATTCTTGTTTGTAGTTTTTAAAAGAATTATGAAAATATCATTTGCCTCCCTAAAAATCTTCATATAAAGCCGAGTCCAAGTGACAACCCTCCATTCCCGGCTCCAAGCAGTTCTCCGAAGAAGAACTTAAGTTACCGTCTTCCTCTGGTTCGAGGTAGTTATTTCTTATTTCGTGACCAAGATATCTCTCCCAAAGGATTAGACCTACTGAACGCGGAGGTCCTTGAGCCCGCTCAGTATCGTAGACCAGCCAGTGGGAATGTTGTTGATCATAGAGTGAGTTAAGAAGGGTTGGCCAATAGATCGGTAAGCCCACCTTGGTCATCTTAATATGCAGATAATAGCCAAATTGCTTCACCGAATCCATCATTACCTCGCCTAATAGATTCAAAATGAATCGTTGAGGAGGAGCAGTCATAGTAACGTTATAGCGCAGGACATTTCCCTCTAGAATAAGATTATACTCTGGCACCTGCTGTTCAACTATTAGCACGATATGGGTTTGGGTCTGGTGCCATTTCACCCTGGGATGCACAGCATCTCCAGATTTTAAGGCACAGTGTAAGGACTGTGATACTATTTCCTTCAATGGATCTTGGGTAACAACTTCCACAGATTTTGTTAACTTTAAACCTATTGAATCGGACTTTCTATATGGAATAGCCTGGTTCTCTTCACCATGTACAAGATTGTGTAGAAATTGTTGCGTGTCCTGCTTCCTTGAAAGACTGGAAGTATTCAACTCATGAATTAATGCATTCACTAATGCTATAGAACTTTCTGTCGATTGATCAGTTTCGTCTTGTTTCCCTTTCATTGATTTTTCGTCATCATCCACAGATTCGAGTGTACCTTCATTTTCTTTAGTTACTTCATAATCTTCCAATTTATTTTTATCAGAGGACAGTTCTTGATTATCAATCTGATCAATTGGGAGTTCATTTACTGATCCTACGATTAAGTTTTCCTTTATATCCATCTCAGTACCTTTATTTATTGAACAAATGTGTTTTTTGTCTTGTAATGATGTCAGATCTTTCTTATGCCCCTCCAGGTCGATTTTCCCCTCTTCGAAGTCTATGGTTTCTTTCTTGGCTTCAAGCTCTTCCATTTCTTTATTTTGCTGCTCGTGCATAGCTAGCAGTTCTTGGAAGCGTGTGTCGTCTATTTCAGCGAATCCTTGACGAAGCAGTTCCTTGCGTAAAAAGGTTTTGTAGACACTAGTTAGCATGGTTTGGCACTCCTCTATCAAGGCGATTTCTTTGGCATATACAACATCCAAAACAGCAAAATCAACGGTTATCTGCATGAACTGGCCATCAAGAGTACCAAAGCTTTCCTTCACCCATTTGCAAGAATCCTCTGACCACTTGCCTTCTTCTCCTGCTGCTACCAATCCCGACAAACGAATATTCATAGCCAGAGGTGGCAGAACCCTGAACTTCTCGGGACATTTCAGCAACTGACTAGGCTTGACTTGCAGTAACTCAGTGCCATGATCCATAAATTGAACAGTAACTGGACGTTTCGAAGGTATGTCCACTATCTTCACCCTCCTCAAGTGATCTTTGTGCATCACAAAACAAACATCGTTAATCTTATATGGGTTATGTACCTCCTGTGTCATAGCCAAACTCATCTTAAGGACTAATGTCGACGGATTGGAAGGATATAGAACATCGGTCCAGCTGGTGGAATCTTTGGTCTTATACTTAATGGGCCAGACTGCCATGTGAACAGGGTCGTAAATTTGGTACAATTTGCAGTGGATTGTTGTTCCGGGTTTCTGAAGAGGAACTCCAAGGTTCCGAAAATCATTTATAATGTATTGATGACGCTTATCACACTGACTTCTATTGCAATTACCACTATTCAGTAGGTATGGACAGTAGGGAAGACTTTCATTAAATTTCTGATGATTGTAGGTCATAACTTGGAATATCGGGTCATTAGTAGCGATGCCGTGATCCTGGAGAAATTTCATTGTGCGTGTCCATTCCTTAAAGTTTCCCTCGTCCAGCATTAAATAGGTGACCAAGGCTTTAACGTTCTCCTTCGGTGTCGTAAAGATATTACTTATGTTGTCTGCCATAGTGTGGAATCGTCCAGCAAATGTAAGCCAGGAATCAGGTAAACTATAATGAATTAGCAGCTGGATGTTTCTGACAGGCAGCTGATCCCCGAGCAAATTGTCGCATGCCAACATAATTTCTGTCGATTCCTAAAATATAAATCTTTGAGATCTCAACTCAAAAGTAAATAAATAAAGCAAACAAAAGAACTCACCTTATTCTGTGCCTCTGAAACGGTCACACATCTATGCCCACCACCAGCTAAAACAGTTTTCAGATTCTCCAGCTCTATTTGGCTTTTGCAAAAGATCAGTGAGCGCTTCCCCTGACCTTTCTGTGCCATTAGGATGTCTAGAAGATGTTTTGTCTTTAAGGCGGAATTTCGTAGTATGAATTTCAATGTAAGACCGCCGTATAGTGCTGCCTTAAAAAAATCTCCGAATAGTATCAGCGGCTTCATTGTACGCTTAAGGAGCTTCTTAAATTTATCTGAATGCCATTGCTGAGATACCAAGACAGTCTGCATCGTTAGACAACCCATACCATCAACGCTTTGCAATAAATCGTCCAGAAGTTGCGGTTTTGCCATTCGCATGCGATCAAAGTCATCAAAGACTAAAAAGATCAATCTATTGGGATCCACAAGGTTCAATTCATTGTCCAATATCTCCAATAAATGAACCATTGTTGTCACTAAAACTCCGCATGAGTTAAGCAATATCAAGTACAGGTCCATCATAGAATGAGCTTTGTGTATTGACCACCTTCAGGTGTTGGGTCTCATAGTCCCTCATCAAGAAGTCGCACTGGGAAGTCAAGTTTTTGGCATTCTCTACAGAATCCACTACTATTATGGCCAGAGGGCCCGGGGCAATGCGATCCCCAAGGGTTATGGGGGCACTTTGCATAGAATGCAACACTAAAGAACAGAGGACGGGTAGATAGCTCCAGGTGCGTCCCGTTCCCGAGTTATTCACCAGCACCATGGATCCGCCATGTACGAGATGCGGCCATGCATACCTTTGAGTCGGCAGGGGGTGTGGAAGTTCAATGTATTCATGTTCGTTTGGAACCTCCTTGCATAAAGGTAATTCCTTGTAACTGAAGATAGGATCCACTGGCTGGGTACTGTGGGCCAGCACCGAATTTTTCAATAAAGGCTTTTGCGATTTGATTATCGTTGACTGGCCTGAATTTATGGCCCAAATCTCTTGTTAGTGGAGGGACATAAGTATTCGATTTTTGGTTTCCACTTCGCGACATAAAATTGCCGGATGTTTTCTGTCTAACCATAGTATTAAATATCTGATCAAGTTTATCCATGGAAAAGGATACTGTTTGTGAATTTGAAGGGATAGTTTTATTCTCATGTAAAGGTCTAGACGAGGAAGTTTTCATTTTATGGACTAATGATTTTAACATCACTGGAGTAGGCTCAACAGTTGGTTTTGGTAATTTCTCCGATTCACTTATATTTAAGCACAAAGACTTATGTGGTGATAAAGGGAATACATCAGTTAAGAGCTCTGATGTCTCAGATGATGTTACCAGTTTCGTATCCTTTATAACAACAGGTTTCGGCTGACCAGAAACGCATCTATGATTTTCTTCTTCTGGTACTTTATTCGTTGGTGCTAGCTTTAGCTTAGATAAACAATTTGACAGATTCTCAGATTCTACGGATTTGATTTCCAGGTTCCCTTTAATTGGCGTTTCTTGTCCAACTTGTTTTGACTTGTTAAAAAGAGCAGTTTGCACGGAACTGTCGTTGATACTATTAATCTTGCTGAGGACTTTTCCGGTCTTCGGGATAATGCATTGCTCACGATTCTTCAATAACGGCATCTAGCTTATGGTGCTGAGTAACTGGTTGTTTTAATCCCGAAATCTTATCACCCTGACATATCAATGTTTAAAGGGTTATCTTTTCTGGTAAGTTCTTCCGACATGGACTTAACAGCGAACTGCAGTCGTTGATAGTTTTGAGAGGACGGTTTACCACCTACTAGTTCGATTAGGGTTCTGATGCGAGGGCGTGCTTTTATCGCCAAGTCGTTGATCTCAGTCATTTCATCGAATGAGCTGTCCTTTAACATGGTCAAAGCCTTATTGTGTCGAGCATGACCTTCCTCTACTAGAAAATTAGCAGCATTTACAGAGTGGCTAAATGATCGCAACATAAGCTGGCCATAATTTCGGTTTTCTGCGCTTTGGTATAAGACTTTAAATGTGATTTGGATCCCTTCATCAAGCTGCTTATCAAAGGATGCTATGGCGTCTTGGGTCCAGCAGCTACCAAAAAAGGGAATAATAAACGCCACGCCACCCTTTTTGATGTCCCAGAAGTTGTGTTTTAACTGATTAGGAAGCGACCAGATATCCCGCACAGAACACCACAAAGTAAATCCGTAATCTTGCATCCAAACTAGGTACATATCGCCCCTACGCCTCCGCACCACACCTCTCATCAGCTTGGGGGGACTCCAAGGCAAATAGCGCACGAACACTGCCTCATCCTTATGATAGAATTTCTTTGATTTCTCCCTAATGCAGCAATCTAGTAAAGCCCGCTCAATTTGGCGGACCAGCATTGCGGAGTCCTGTACATCTTTGTATTTAACATAGCTGAATTTCTGGGGATTCACAAAATGCGTTATCAAAATTGTTTCTCCATGGTCAGGATCAAGATGGTTCTTCATTTTACCTATGTGTGGATCGGAAAAATGAATTTGTTTAAATTATAGGTAATAAAATAATTCAGTAGTTTAGATCTCTAGGATTTCTAAATTATATGTCTTAAACGTTGTTTGAGTATTTTTATTCCCGTTACTCGTAGAGTAAAAGGGTATACTAGATTCGTTGAAAGGTATGTAACAGATAGAATAAAGCGTTTCCGACCCTATAAAGTATATATATTCTTGATCAGGATCAATAGCGAAGTCTATTGAGCCATGTCCGTCTGTCCGTCCGTCCGTCCGTATGAACGCTGAGATCTCAAGAACTATAAGAGATACAAAGTTGAGATAAACCATGAAAATTTTTGAGGTCCCTACGCAGCGCAAGTTTATTCGTTTGACCTTGTATAACAAATTTTTGTCAATATCTATCGATCTACCAAAGATTTTTCATCGTAGCATTATTTCGTTATTTATGAAGAAGGCCTCACATGGGCAGTGATGCACTATCAGTTACTCAACATGCTTTCTCCGACAATAGGTGGCGCTTGGGGAATTTCAACTAGCAAAATTAATATTTTAAAATTGTGTAAAACAGCGGCACTCGACTATAGCGTTTCCTTTTTTTTTCTAATTTTCTTGAATAGTCCAAGTTTTAAAATCTATTTGTTTGGTGAGATATGTCTTTCAAAAAGACTCAAGTAAGTTCGATTTCTTGTTATACATATATACATATATACATATATATTTGTACTTATTAGGTGTTAGCTTTAGCTAAAAAAAGTGGCCTGCTTAAATCAACTTGAGCTTTAAGTCCGCTTATATTTTCCCTGTGCACTCATGTGGAAATTGCTGCGATTTCCACGCGTCAGAAACTTTGCCCAAAGCGAGCCAAAAATTGTGAAGCCAGCCACAGGATTAAATTTGTGGCTTCGGATTGTGATTTAGTAGGGAGTAAATTAGCTAATTTAAGTTTGGGGGAAAGCGAAAGCAAATGCGGCAAATACGCCGGCAACTGCAGCTTCCAAATGGCAAAACAAAGCAACTGGCTAAGCCGCAAGTAAGGAGGTCCTTGTGCCTATTTGCTGTTTGTTTGCGCTGCACTAGATCCTGCTGCAGTGACTCAGCCCCCCTTTTTTACATCCCTGGGCTGTGGTAAGTGGTGCTCCACAATCGGCAGTGGCGCGTGCTCCAAGTTGTTGTTTTATCAACACTTTAAAAGCCCTACTCTTACACAAACGCAAGGCAATTGCTTTACATTATTTGAATTAATTTAGCATGTGTCCTAGTAAGTAGGGGATTATTCGTCGGAGCAATTGGTTTAATGCGATAATAATCTCAAACCACCCTAAATTATTTCTCGAAAAAAAAGTGGTTATCATAAAAAATCAATGAATAATAGAGCCATTGTATATGTATGTATGTAAATCGGATCAGGAATCGATCGAACAAACCTTTTCAGACTCAGAGCTAAGAGTGAGTTAGTGAGATTTGTAGATATATTGGAAATACTCACTTTGATTTTTATTTTCGTCCATCTTTTAGGAATAGTAAAAATAATTGAATGCTTGAAAATACGAAAAAGAAAAAATCTGTAAAGAAAACGAAATCGAGTAAATAACAGCTCAGATCGGAAGATAAATTAAAATTAATTATTAGATATAATTAATATATTATCGTAAATGGGGATTATGAGGAAACTGTAAAGATGTAAACATCCATCTGATTCCAATAGGCTCACGCTTTTAATTCTCAAACAAGAGTGAGACAGACTCACTTGGACAAAGAGAACCTTTTTTTAAAGCGTCAGCGTAAATTAGATTGCTGTAAACAAACTCTGTGAAGATCTTTAGATTTGAGTCACTTTCGGTTTAAACAGAAAAAACAAACAGTAATTTATTTACATATGTAATTACATATACGTATATATGTACATAAGTATTCACATAATGTAAGTATATAAGTAATATATATACATTGTTATCATTTTAACATATCACCGCTAAGAAAAATTTTAATTTTTCGTTCAATTGCACTGTACATCTTTTAAGACTAACACTAATCATGCACTTTTACTTATTAATAAAATGCTACGCTTCATAAATTTTCCCATATATGCGTACTTAGATCGTGGAGCTAATAATATTAAATAGTATTTATCGTCAATACATACATACAAACATATGCATGTATGTATAGAGAATTTGCAACGCTTTTTAGGAACTACAAAATTGAACTTCCTTTGAAAAATGTATCGAAATCACTTAGTGCTGATAATAAGTTCGATATCTGGCCTTATCGAATATAAATTACTCATCAATAAGGATTCAAACCAATTAAATATGATAATTTCAAATTGAGACATACATACTCAAAAAACTCTCAATAAGCAACTACAATAAGCTCTCTACCATTATCAGACCGACATTATCATATATATGTACACCCTCGTGACAACTAACAGAATTAGCGAAACTTATATTTTCCCCTATAATAGATGGCAATCTGTAGCCGATAAATCCTTTTCACCCATCTCAAGCCTGCTAATTACAAAACAAAACGTTAGCCATTATTCAACCCAAAAGTACGGTTTCTTTTCCTAGCATAAATGCAACTTTTTACCCCTTTATCAAACATTTTCCCTTTTTGCTCTTTGTTTGGCAGGCACCAGAACGCTCATAAAAGTTCGGTAGAGCAGGGTTGTCGCATTACCCCCGCAACCCCTGCAGCATTGCTTTTTATTCCATTTTTATTTGATTGTTTCATATTTATGAGGATTATATGGTTCAGTGTTGAATACCAGACGAAAATGGAGGTGGGAGTGGACGTGTGGTAATTTATTTTGCGGCTTAGAGCGGCACTTTATTTATCTTGACATGCGGTTAAGTGAAAGTATCTTCGGCTTTTGGGCTTACAAATATTTAAAAAATAATATAGGTCGCACCATTTTAAATTATGAACTAATTTTAAAACCCTTTATATCTTAATAAGTTTTATATTTCTATTATTAAGTTTTCAAATTGTTATTTCAATTCTTTTGTTAATTTTTTTAGATATTCTTAGTTAAACAAATTCCAAAAATCAATTTTTCTATCACTATTTAGGTCGGCTTATAAGCTGTGCATTTGAAAAATGTTATATACATTATATATATATATGTATTATGTATATATATATATATATGCAACTTGTGTAATACATATCCCAATAAAACTTTAGGTTTTTATGTTTGTAATGCTAGTACTAAAATAAATTTATTAAGAAATTTGAAAATAACAATTATAACACAAAAATGTTTTTTATGTTTTAATTTATTTTATTGATTATATGTTGTATAATATAATATAAAATAATTTAATCAAAAATGAACTAGTTCATTTTGACTTTAAAAAGTTACCTATAAATACAATGAGAAGTAAAAATACCATTTCAGAAGCATATCTAGAAGCATATATATTTTATTTTAAAAGATCGAACATATTTTATTGGTAGCAAATAAGAATAAAATTCGTATTGATTTATACATTTTAGACGCATTGGCAGCCTTTTTGTGTGACGTGACAACGGGGGAATTTCCAACACTAGCCGATAGCCTGCCAAAATGGCGCCTGCCTAATATCGTATTCTCCGAGCAAATACTATCGGTCCGGCAGCGCATCACACACACAAAGCGAAAAAAAAGAAAATACGGGTGGCCTGCAAGCGAATATCTTTGAAATTCACTGGACCCCAACGCTGAGAATTGTTCTCCGATAAAGTATATTTTTAACTCGTGTGCTCCGTCCGCCTAAGCCAGCAAAATAACCAAGTTCAACATACGCCTGGACAACATAATGTCGAAGAACAAAAAACTGTCGCTGTCAGGCGGCGATACGGCGGAGAAATTTATTTACAAACCCAAGGATCTGATATGGTAAGCCAGGACGAAGGACCCGCCAAGAGTTAGGTGCATTCCTAGTTTTTCTCTGCCTCAAAAAAAGAAAATCAAAGCAAACACATAACCTCAATGGCGCACGGTTGGCGCTCCAAAAAAGCAGGAAAAAGAGCAGTGAAGTGTGCATAAAAAAGCAATTAGCGCTGGTTTTTCGACCGCCACGCAGGGCATTATCCGTGGAGTTTTACCCAATTTGAAGTGATTCTCGAGTTACAACGAGTAAATTCCGGGCTGCGACGTCGACGTCTCTCTGCGTTGGCGCTTTTTCGCGCGCGCGCCCTTTTTTTATTTTCTAAGCGGCTATAAGACCAAATATGAATTTTCCTAGTCCCCAAAAGAGTTTTCCTAATAGCATTGTTTTTTCCATTATTTTCAGGGCCAAAATGAAGGGCTTCACTCCGTGGCCGGGAATGGTAAGCTCTAGCCCTAGCAATCAGCGATCGGAATGTTTACGCTGCGTCGACGTCGCGTCGCTGCCGTCTCCTCTGCTGCCATGTTGTTGTGTTTGTTTTCGACTGTACTTTTCGATTCAACGCTGCCGGCGTCGCTGTTGCCGCGCTGCCAAGAGCCACGCACTTGCACAATTTGCTCTGTAGTTGCTACCGGCGGAGGCCTGGAAATTGTAATTTTTGGAGCCCGCTATCGGAGGCTAGCTAGCTGTAGCTTTGGATCGTGTACAGCCGCAACAAGCTAGCATGTGCGTGTGGGTTGGAGGAGGGGGAGTGACGGGCATGGATGTTGGACACGCGTTGCCAAGGATATCTTCCGAGTTCAATTTCACTTGGTGGAAAAGTTCACTCTCTTATCTTTTATCTGTTAATCTTGTGATTTATAAAAGTGACTAAATGTGTTAAATCAAATTTATTTTATCTTAAAGGTAAATTAGTGAATTTATAAAAATCTGTGAAGTTTTTGAAGTTATTTTGTTAAAATATGGGACTTAATCTCCTTAAATCACGTCTTATAAATTCTTATTTATAAAAATATTTTTTCCCTAAGGGTATATCGTGAAATAAGTATTCTTATTGTGTATTTTTATTTTATACCAATTGGGTATCAGTTTAAGTTACGAGATATATAATTACTTAAATTGAAAACAAGTAATAACCTTAAAATGTCATTAGCTAGTGAACTTCTGAGATTAAAATCAGTTTTGTATGTTTTTAATAGTGAGTTCTAATCAATAATTATATCCTCAGATTGTCGATCCTCCTCTTGATCTGCTTAGCCAGCAACGCCGGGCGAATACCAAATGCGTGTTCTTCTTCGGATCTAGGAATTTGTAAGTAAAAAGTAGAGGCTGGAAGAAAAAAAAACTAAAGAAATAATTTGTGTATTATTAACAGTGCCTGGATTGAAGAGAATAACATCAAGCCCTTCGAAGGTCCGTGGAAGGATGAACTGGCCAAGGTGAGCAAACCTGCTGCTTTTCGACACGCCATGACGGATATCGAAAAGTATATTGACGACCCTGCCGAGGTGGACGAGCAAGTCAACAAAAGCTGCGGGGCCCCAAATCACGCCACTGAAGCCGATTTCGACAAAATCCGCGATGGTCTAGACACTGAGGAGAATGTGGTAGACGAGACAGTTGGCGATGGCAATAATGGTGTAGTAGCCCATGTGGTCGGCAGCCCTGATGAGGGCGAGGGATTGGATGGGGAAATTAATGCAGATTCCTCAGAGTCACCCGCGACGACGCCGGCGGCCACAACAAAAGCAGGGAGGCAAGCGGACGCCGAAGGCTAAGTCCGTGGCGGCCGCTTCGGTTAAGTCGACTAAGGGATCGGCTACCAAATCAGCACAGAAACGGCGTACCTCTTCTCACCAGACGCCCAGTGGCACATCGAATGCCAAGCGTGGTAGGAGAGCTGCCTCTGGGGATGCTGCGCAGGATTTGGATGGTGCCGGTTCTACGCCCACGGCTAGACGACGTGTTGAGACTGACGCACTACTGGCCTCACTGGCGGCCAAGCGGGCACCGAAATGCAATTGCTCTGCTTGATCGTCCGGTCGTCACGCGACCAGAGACGCAAGTTATTGACATGACCTCGCGCTCCAACACTCTGGCCGATCGGGAAATTGTGCCCTCAGAGCAGACTTTCGGATTCCTGGGTCTTGGCATGATGGGATCGACAATAGTCAAGGACTTGATTTACACGGGTCACAAAGTTGTGGTTTGGAACCGCACTATCGACAAGGTTAGTGTCCTATGCAGTACATTTTTATAGTCAAATCTAATAAAAATTACCGTTTTGTAGTGCCAACCCTTTGCGGAGGCCGGTGCTGAGGTTAAAGACACTCCTATGGATGTGGTGGAGGCTGCCGACGTTATCTTCTGCTGTGTGTCAGATCCCAAGGGCGCCAAGGATGTAAGTAATAAATGCATATATTGATTTTGAGAAGCATTCATAAAAATATGTTATGGGATGCATTGAGTTTAATATGTTCATTATGTCATTTTTACATTTATAAAATAGTTTCCCATTAAACCAGTTGGGGTATAAAAATTTAAATAAATTGCATAGATAATACATTAAGCAAATACTTATTTAAATATTTAAAGCTCTTCAAATTGATTTATGTTCTCAATAGGTGTCAGCACAAAATTTTATTTACGTTCCCATTTTACATTGATGTTGTTGATTGTATAAATTTAAAATAAATTAGAATACAAAGAATGTGGATATAAAATATGTAGGGATAAGGTCGAGAAAACCTTGGACCTGATTTTTAATTCGAATTAATATACTTGTCTCTATTATCAGCTCGTTTTTGGCAACTGTGGCGTTCTACAGATAAAGGATTTAAACAATAAGGCTTACGTGGAAATGTCTACCATTGATCCGGACACTTCGCTGGATATTGGTGAGGGTATCAAGCAGTGCAACGGTCGCTATCTAGAGGCACAAATTCACGGCTCGCGTCAAGAGGCAGCGGATGGCATGCTCATTATCCTTGCCGGAGGCGATCGCTCAGTGTTCGAGGAGTGCCACTCGTGCTTCAAGACTATCGCAAAGAACACATTCTTTTTAGGGAGTAAGTACAGCGTAATCGTCAATACTTTCCACAAAACAATTTATTAAATTTATCTTTTGTTCACATCTAGCAGATATCGGCAATGCCTGTAAAGTAAATCTAATTTTGCAAACTATTATGGGTGTGAGTCTGGTCGGGTTAGCTGAGGCGTTAGCACTTGGTAGGTTTGCTATTATATATTATATTTTTATAGTTTTCTAATTAATCTTTTATATTACCTTCGCAGCTGATCGTTTTTCAATTTCTTTGAACGACATTATAGACATTTTTGATTTGACTTCAATGAAATCACCAATGCTACTGGCGAAGGGCAAAGGTATGATTTTGAAAAAAAAAACGATTCTTCGTTTAAGATTTCTTTTTTAAGTCTTTGAAAAATAGAAATATTATTTTCTAATGTCTTGTTACTACCTTTCAGAAATGGCCAAAGGCGACTTTAATCCACAACAACCTTTAAGCCACATGCAACGAGACTTGCGTTTGGTGCTAAACATGGCAGAGAATCTAGATCAGTCTATGCCTGTCACCAGCATTACCAATGAGGTGTTCAAGCACACTAAACGCTTGGGCTACAGTGAACACGATTCGAGCGCCGTATTTGTAAGATCCAGATTTTAACATTTAGTTAACACGACTAACGTTTAAACTATGTTTTATCATTTAGTTTAAAGCGTGTACCGAACAGAACAGAACCGACACTGACAAAAACACAAAACACAAACAATAACAGAAACGCATAACCTTCACTTATCCACCCACCAACCCAAACTGACAGAGGCGTTCGATCGCAAGGAATACTTTGGTAAAATAATATAATAATAATTACCTTTGTATGCTCTTGCGATTGGTATCGTCATCCTAACCTTTTGCATACTTCCCAAAACCCCAACATACGAAGCGTTAATTGCAAAATGGGCTAACAGATTCGCTTTGAATCGACGACCAAATCTTCCTGGTCGACCTGCTTAAAACGCAGGCAGAAGCCAATGAAGTGTCCTAGGGAAGTGTGTTCAAGAAAGCTGATAAATGAACAACACAATCTTTCGGAACTACTTTAATGAATTGTGCATTATACGACTTTAGAGTGTTTTATTGTATTTTTTGACGGGTGAAACGCAATCCCAGAGAGGAGGAAGGGCAGGGCGCCGTGTTTCCAATTTTTATGTATGTAAGGTGTTTTTTCCAAAATATCATTTTACGTATGTGCATGCATAAATTGTAAATGTATAGAATACTGCATCCGAATAAAATGTACAAAGCATACTGAAACACAACTCTGATTGTAGAATATCAAAAGAAGCATGGACCTTTTAGGCTTATCTACCCGACCTCCCCTTTTTTGTTGTGCATTTACTCCAATCTTATATTTTCATGTATACATTTACACATTTTTACTAAGAATAAAAAGTAAGCTAAACGATCATACAGAGTAAAATTGCAAAGAAAAATATATAATGTGGCGGTAATGATAGATTGGTTTAGTTGTAGTTCCCTTCTCATACAACAAACAAGACACAAACTGACATGGGAAATTAAACAAAACAACAACAGAAACAAAAACTACAACAACCGAAAGCAAACAAAATAGCATAAACTTTGATCGACCCATTGGCGAGGGTCATTATTAATAATAATAATAAGAATATATAATAAATAATATATTTTACTTATTATTTAGTCTGTATTTTGTTGTAAAACAAAGATTAATAAAAAGATAATTTTAATAGAGGATGTAAGGAAATTAAATTGTTTGAGTTTACATTGAAATCTTGACATTTTTCTCGATATAGAAATTAGTTGTGATATATCGGGGTATATTTATGAAAAATGTGACTGCAATCAAACTATTTTTTAATTGTATTTACTTGCCTAAAATAAATGAGAATATGAATGTATCATAGTTATTGGTATTAAGTATTGAAAATGAATATTTTAAAGGTTTAAAAACGTTCAGGGATTTTCTAATTGGAGCAGAAATTTTTAGAGCAATCAATAAAACCAAATGTTCAATTATCGCCTTCACTTTTTCAGGATTTAAGAGCAAGAAAAACTTTCAAACTTTAAAAACACATTTAATAAAAATTAATATTTCAAAGCGAAAATAATTAAATTAAATTTATAAATTAATAGTAGTTGTTAAAAGAGTGGCAACAATTTATACGAAATGGTGAAAAAGCGGTTTTTTGGATTGGGGTAGTAACAAAATATTTGATTTATTTATTAAGGATTTAATTTGGCTTCGGACATATTGGGCAAATTTTTTTGAAAAGCCAGCAGTTAGTGATGTCTCAATGTTCGTACTAATTTTAGCCGCTGAACTGAAAATCTGTTATCAGCAATGTTTCATTACCACCGCAACGGTTGAATTCAACAATTTTTGTTTTTTCTCCGGGTGTTTTGGGGCTAGTGCGTTTTTTTCCCCGAAATTATCGAAATATTCGTGTTGCTGGAAACATCGATAGTATTTAATAAACATCGTTTTTGTCCCACCTCTACCGTGGATGTTTATTGTGGTGCGTGTGTGGCAGAATTATTATCAAAAATACTGAAACAATCAATTTAAAGTCAACAGATCGTCACACGTGATTTAATATGTCGGAAAAGAAGCGAACCCGTCGCCGTAAGGATGTAAGTGCTATTCTTTCCTTCAAGAGGACAGAATCAATGGGGTGCGCGTGTGTGGGTGCCACAGTCCAATTGGCATGCCGAATGTGTTTGTTTTTTGTTTTGATAAAAAGAAAAAAACTTGAATTGGCAGAAAAAAGACAATCAAAACGAAATGCTGATATGCAAGATCTTACGGGGGCCATTCACGATTACTTGTGGGGGGCAAGTTCAATGCTGTTTCTCTTCTGTATTGAACTACCCCGTATGTTGCCCCCCGCCTGCATAGGTCTATAATTAGCTGATTGTGGAAAATGTCTCCACTGCGTATTAGCACGGTCTGGATATTCGGGTTACATATGTATTTACTTTTCAGTCAATTAACTCGGGCCTACAATTCAAACAGCTGAGCTTGTAAGCTTTGATTATCTGGCAACCCTGTAAGCTTGTCTTGTAAGCCGATCTTACTCTTTTGCTCTCTCTCTCTCGCTCTCTCATTACCAACACATGTCAGGTGCAGTCCCACTTATCAGCTGCTCTGCTTGTTGTTGTTATTGGGGAAAGTTTGAGTACGCGTATATATTGTTCACAGGCGGGTACCAAAGGGGATTACTGATCGTGGGCCCCCACAAAGTATTAAAAATAAATATGTAATATCTAAAACCGCTTAAAAGTCTTTGTTTAAAAAGTTAAAAATTTAAATTATAGAAACCAAAACCCCATTTATTGTATGTTAATATCAGCCTCTGGTACTATCCATGTGCTGCTGTAAGCGTGTGTCTGTTTGTTGTGGTGATCGCCAGCTCGTTTGACCAGAGTCAAGACTCAATACTTTCTAGACTCTGGGAGCGAGTGCAACACGTCACGGCCAAGAAAAACTACTGCCGATTCCAGGCTATTTTTTTTAATTATTAAGATCGCAGTTTTTAAGAATCGACGCACAAAATGAGCGGAGCGGAGGAGTATTTCGAAGAGGAGGAGGAGCAGGAGATTTTTGACGATGGCACGGTATTTAGAAAAAAGACCACGTATAATAAAGCCATCTCAATGGCTTGAGGGTGACGAATACAAAATTGGTGTCGTGGCCTATATTCGCCTATAGACCCAGATTAAACAAATCAATCGTGAAAGTGAGTTTCTGACCTAATTTTCGGTTTTTTATTTTTTTTCAACAGGAGTACACCGAACCGGGTGTCCAGAAGGTAGAAAAACCCTCTAAGGACGAAAAGAATGTGGCCAAGTGGTTAAAGCAGAATGTGAAGACGAAGAAGACCAAGTTCCTGAATCACATTGTTGAGTACTTTACCTCCAGCAGGGCTATTGATGCTCTGCTGAAATCCAAATTCGCCGAGGGCAATAGCCCGCTATTCACCACCAGGGAACAGGTGATCGAGTTTTTGGACGTGATGCTGGAACACAAGTTCTTCCATCGCGCCAAGAAGGTGCCGGTCACGTTGGAGGAGATCAGGGGAAGGTCCGGTGGCGACAAGAAAGGCGACAAGGAAAAGAACCAAGACAAAGAGAAGGACAAGGCCAAGGCTGAAAAGAAGGATTCCGAACCGGAAGCTGAAAATGGACAAGGCGACGGAGGAGCTTCTGGTAACGAAAAGGAAAAGGAGAAAAAGGAAAAGAAGAAGCGCAAGATCCGACTAGACATGCACCCCGAGCAGATCTTTGTGGACGGATCCGAGGCATACGTTTGGATTTACGATCCCATTCCGCTTCACTACTGGATATTCGGCTTCATCCTGCTCCTGGGTGCCGTAGGAATCTGCCTGTTCCCCCTTTGGCCACCAATGCTACGCAAGGGTGTCTACTACCTGTCCGTTGCTGCGGCTGGCTTCCTTGTCTTCATTCTAGCTCTAACCCTTTTGCGTCTTATTGTATTTGTCATTGTGTGGGGATTGAGTGGCGGCAAGTTGCACTTCTGGATCTTTCCCAATCTGACCGAGGACGTGGGCTTCTTCGCCTCCTTCTGGCCGCTATATGAGGTTAGTTTTGGAATGATTATCCATTTATTGTCAGCTTAATCCCTTTTTTCTTTCTTAATAGAGCAACTTTACCAGTGACGCAAATAAAACAAAGACCGACAAGAAATCAAAATCAAAGGACAAGAAAAAGGATAAGGACAGTGATGCAGAGGACACTGCTGTAGACGCGGATGGAGATGCTGATGGTGACGGTGATGTAGATGCAGAGGTCTCAACACTTGAGCCAGAAAAAATCGAGCTCATCAAAGAACATGACACTGATAGAGAGATCCGTAAACGACGCAAAGTTGGAGCCGATGAGTATGAGGAGGACGATGTGGAGGAAGAGGAGCCGCAGGTGCAACCCAAGGATTCCAAAGCAGGGTAAGAAGGATATGACGAGGATTTCTGCTTTATTGCTCGAATTTTTATTTATGATTTGTTTTACGTCCGCCGATCTTTTTTATTGTTTTTTTTATAAAAAGAAACAATATTGAATAGTGCAAGATAAATTCATTAACTCTAGCTTTTAATTGTAAAACTTATTTGTTCCTTAATAAATAATATTGTATGATCCATTAACCCTATTTTTCGTTTGCGTTCATAACAGTTTTATTTTATTTACGGAGCATGTCATTTGTAAATACATTTGTTTCGTGATTTGTGGAGGCTCATTTTATTGGTAGATGGTTCTTATTGGTGATTTTGTTACTGGAACATAAAAGTTTATAAAGGGTGATGTTCACATTGGTTATGATGTAAATACAAATAAAAATCGTACGATTTCGCATCAAAGCTTAATGCAAAGTAAGTTTGGCATCCCATACAATTGGTATAACATCCATTCATGAAATACTTCTGAATCATATTTAATTTTTATGAATTTACATATATTTTTAATAATTCTGAATCATATTTGCTTACAGAACGCCACGCAACTCGGGATCCGATTCGGAGAGCTCGAGTAAAGATTATGAGATAATCAGTTCAAGTGAAGTGCAAAACGTTGCTGGCAACTAAGATGAAGAAACCACAATATATATTAATATTTAATGATCCACATCTAGCTAATTGATAAGACATAGAACAAGAATCACACATCAAGTACATCAGCACATACACGATTCCAAGTACAGCGAACTATTGTCCCCTCCCAAAAAAAAAAAACTACGATCGAAGTCGTAATTTTCTATCGATAATTTCCTAATCCATTTAAATTTCACTTCACTTTGAAGTTTTCCATGGATTATATATTTGGAAGTAGGCGTGCATACACGAAACTAAACATTTCCTAATTGCAATATTATGTTGAACCAGAGAATTTTGGTTTTTTAAACTGCAGTTGGCCTTTGTTTTGCCGCATAAGTTCTCAAGCCGTTAACAAACTAAATATTACTTATTTGTATTCCTATGTTTGTAAATGTATACAGTAGAGCACTGGGCGAGTGCAAGAAACGATTGCAATTGATAATAATCATAGCGAGTACGTAGATGTGAGCGCATACGTCTTAATGTGCATAAATATTTACTCAACATGTAATTAAAGTGAACTAACAACTTAAAGAAATTAGTAGTGTAACACGCAATTAACTATTATATAAATAAAGCTAGGCAATTCTGATCTGATGTGAGAGATATTTGAGCGTTTTTTTAGTTCTTGCTCGAACGTTTTATTAAAAAATATACAATATACAATTTGACTTTGATATGCAGTTTATGGTTAGAATGGTAGGTATCAAAAATTTTCTGTAAATAACAGTATGAATTTAAAAAAAAAGTTTTGAGATTTCAATAGCAAACACCCACAATTACTTTTGTTTTTCGTTTATTTCCACACTTATTTGGAAGCTCCTTTGCTTTTTATGAGGAACTTTGATCAGTAAGTGATTCTTGGAAGTGGAGTGGAACCCTAGTGGATCTTGGCTTTGCGATATATCTCGTGGTTTTATAACCCTACTCCGACCAATGCTTATCCAATGGATCGAAGACTGTAAGCTTGATCTGAAGTTTCGAAGATAATGGATAACTCACTACCCAAAAGAAGATGTCAGTATATGGCTCATCGTTTACTTCTTTAGGAGCAGCTAGTAGGGCCAAAGGAATTTCACGATTTTGCGATGATCTAAGGGCTATGAATTATTTAAAAGAAAATTTTGCTATTAATACTCACGTGTCCTTATTAATACTACTGTAATATAGAAGAGATACAAAAGAGTTGCCTTTGGTAAGGGCACCATCAAAGTAAAACTGCTTTGGTAATCCTTGCACTACTCGTTGGCAATATTCTTGAGGTAGAAAAGATTTTGTGTTCATATGCTTATGAAATCGCTCAAAATGAGAAGCGAATGTATTAGACTTCAAAATGGATTCGCACTTGTGTATAGGACAGGAAAACTCTTCATCCATCGTTAATTCTAATTTATCTTCAACAGTTTCGTTTGGTTTGCCTGATCCCATTGAGATTACTTGCCAGTTAAGAGCCGGCAGTCCTTCATATTCAGTAGTTCTATAAGATATTGTTGCTTCTGAGGCGGCATCAGAATAAGTTTCTGTCCTTGATTCATTAGAAAGAAAGCTAGTTAGGAAGTCATAGTCATCAGAAGACGACTTGTTAGTTATAAGACGAAGTGGCTTTTGGAACACACTTAATTTTTTAGATAACGAACTCGAATGGCTTTTTGAAGATTTTATATCACTTTCTTTATTTTCTGGAAAACTGTTTGCTTTCTTTGTGACAACTGAAGTAAAATTTGATGCTCTTGATATGCTATCAATGTTATCTGTATTTGTTTCATAATCTTTGTTTCTACTTTCTTCTGTATAATAAAGGCTGTTCTCCTTCGGGCGTATATTTAATATTTCTTGTGAATAATCTTTATCATGTTCTTCGGAACCGCTTAATTTATTAGCAACTGGTTCCAAAAAATTCACAACTGATTCAGTTTGTGTAGAATTAAGCAGCTTTATGGGTTTGCTCATCATTTTCTTAAGCTTGAGTTTAATTGATTTGTCAATTTCTTTTCTGATGCCATCACTCACTTTTGAAGAACAGTTTTGGGATTCATATTTGGGAACTTCTTTCATTTCTTTTAAATGTAGTTTTTTATTGCATGCCGTAGTAGTTGTGGTTTTGGTTTTAATTTCCATTTTGGGTTCTATATTCAGAGCTTCTTCTTTTCGTTTATTTTTAAAGTTTTCACCTAAATTATTTGACTTTACGAGTTCAAATTGAAAGTCTTCCTGCGTATTGGTTAAGTCAGAATTGGGAATAATTAATTTAATTGGTTTCGACATAATGTCTTTCGCTGCTTTCATGTCACAGAAAATATCAGATTGACAAATATTTTCAGATATCACTTCCTTTTGGTGAATAATTTTCTTCTGCTGGAGCACAGTTTTACTTGTTTCTCCCAAGATTTTCTTTTGTTGTGCTTTGATCGAGAATTCAAGTTCTTCGTAATGGATCTTACGACGACGGCATTTTAGTTTCTGGGATGGCCAAACGGGTAGACCACGTGTTTTATGTTTTCTACGTTGCCTTATAGATTGACTTTTTACCGTGGGAGTTGCTAACTGGGGTAATGGGGTTAAATTTCCGCTACTACCATCCTCTAATTGCCTCTGATCTCGATACGATTCCAGTTCCTTAATATTAATGTCGGGCATACGAAACTCATAGAAGGTCATAGGAGGTTGATCCGTAAGACTTTCCTTAATATAGCTGACAATAACTTTGCCAGTATTTATTAATTTACTTACAAAGGTGGCAACCTGCGTCTTTGGGATCTCTTGGCACATATGAAAAACCGTCTCGAATGTTTTCATCACAGCCCA
The DNA here is from genome assembly GCF_018153835.1 of Drosophila eugracilis. Taxonomy (NCBI): domain Eukaryota; kingdom Metazoa; phylum Arthropoda; class Insecta; order Diptera; family Drosophilidae; genus Drosophila; species Drosophila eugracilis. Next base: position 873,060 of record NW_024573311.1, on the reverse strand, counting down.
ATTGATTGAAGGTTCTTTATATCGACGGTTGTTTACAGGTATACGCGACCTGACGAAGCTCGCATTATAGGGTGTAACTTTTGCTTGGCTTCTTAGGGGATCCTCTTGTTTTTCGGGAGAAGTGTTTCTTGGTGGCACATTTATTATGGGTTGACCTATAATATTTTCCATTTTACTTTGTTTAGGTCGAAAAGTGTTTGGTGAGTTTTTAACACAATGATGAATATTGCAAGGAGTCTGTGATGCCAAAGTACGGATATGGCAAGTTTTTACAGTGTTTCCTAGAGGCTCTTCCTCCAGATCTCTTTGATTGGGGAAAACCCCCTTTTCCTGATACTGCTTTAATAACTCTTGTTTTCCAGAAAGACCACTTACTCTATTAAGACTTTCCTTTAGTGTCATTCCAATTCTTTTACCTATGTCGATTTGATTGGTACATTTTTTGATGGATTCATTCAATTTTCTAGGAATTCTGCTCTCTTTCATCCTTAATTCAGAATTCTTTTTTCCGCAGCGACCGCACTTTGAAATTGTAGATTTGGATCCATCACGTTGTTCTTCTGTGTTATTTGAAGACTCATCTTTTGTTGTAAGTTCCCGTTCCCAGCTAGAATTAGTAAGTGCTGTTGATAAGACATTGGAATAATCTTGAGAGGGCTTTGTTTTATTTGAGGGATATACAGATTGGTCAGTTGACACATCACTTAACAAAGGAGCCGCTTCAGAGTCCTTGATGAACATATTGTTTACAGTCTGATTCACTTCTTCTTCGATTTTTTGACTGTTATCGATTTTGTTATCCGCAGTGTTACCAGCTAAACTTTTAGATGCCTGTGAGAAGACTTGTTCCATAATAGAGGAGAATAAAAGGGATCTCTCGGCCGCTGGCTCGTCGGATTTTGCTATATCTTTTTGAACGGTCTGCTGTTGATTGAACGGGTTATATGTAAAGTTGCTTTTCAAACTGTTTTTGCTAATACAACCAAATCCAATTTGATTAATGGACTTCATTAAATTTTTACGTACTGAATTTGTCATAAAAAACATGCTTGAAAAGTTGTCAGAAGTCGCTATAGGGTTTAATTTTAAGTTCAAGGATTCGATACGATTGTTGGGTAAATCCTGACGAGGTTCAAGGTACAATGATTTGGGCCGGTCAAGAAGGTATTGGGCACCATTAACAACAAGAGCATCCTCTGATGGACCGTCGTAATGGTCAAAGGGGCAAAACTGACTGGCCAGCTCGTTATCAATATCCATCGCATCCTTAGACTTGGTAGGTTGTAATCCACCGCCCTTCTCCCTGGTATCTACCGACTTTCTGCTGTCCACGATCTTGCTTAGGACTTTGGATAGAGGTGGTAACGGGCGACTCCTGTGTAAGCGTGGTGGCCGAGAGCTGTTCCTGCTTCTCTTGGAGATTGCTCCTCCGAAGGTATCCGTAATGGGACTTTCCAATGGTATAAAGTTGCTTACAAATAGATTGCTATAGCTCTGACGTAGGTTGTTTGTCTGGCTGAATACATTGTGGGGCATGGCCACTAAGTTCGGCATCTCTGATCGTGGTGGTAGAGCAGGTTGTGATGGCGAAGGAGAAGTCGACGATGATGATGATGCTGACGAAACAGACGGCGATGATGGAGGCGGTGCTGTAGGTTCCTGCTGACGACGGGGAATCCTTTTTGGTTTAGAATGCAACCCATGACGTCCAGAGTAAAACTTGATTTTGCCCTCCTGAACTCCAGCAGTACCTTCCTGTCCAGCTTCTGCTCTGGCCAAGCCACACTTGACGCAGTTCATCCTGCAACCGCCTTTAGATTTGGGTTTCTTGGCCTTAATGGCAACCTTTACCCGAGTCACTTGACATTTTTTGGGCTCCTCGGTGTTAGATTGCTCCAGGAGATTCTGTTTGTGTTTGGTGCCTATATCTGCATGCTCATCGCTGGACGAACCGTGCCCGGCTTCAGGGCGTCTGGCCAAACCGCACACCTCGCAGAGCAGTTGACGGTTCACTGGAATGTGAAGCATCGCTCGTGGCAGCTTCTCGCACAGGCACCATTCCCGAGGCCTCGTCAGGCCACTGGTCATGTTGTTCATGTACAACGAATATAACTTGTAGAACCGAAACATCAAAAGTAAACTATTTTTTTTATTCGGACAGAAATTAGAGCGAGCAAATTCACAAAAGTCAGACGGGACTAATATTTTCCTGTCAGACTACTATAGAAAAATTCTGTTGACAAATCATTTATTTTGTAAGTTTGTCTTGATTAATGTTACATTTTTTAATACTTTAAAAATTACAAACATTTCTTCGAGCAGTTAAGGAAAATGTTATTTCAGAACTAAAGTTCTTTGCTTGCAGTTATTTTTGTATAATAATAGTACAATGAAGTTTGTAAAATCAAATTGATACATTAAAGGGTCCATATCTTTTGTACAAATATTTTGTAAGTAAGTTTATTCAGTAATAATCTTCCCACAGGCAAGACAAATTTGTTATTCACTTGACTTTGTTTGCATTCTCTGTAATTTGTAATTGAAGTTTATGTGGCCGGATGACTCTGATTGAACGTGGTCCAGCCACTCATAGAGTTGGGAAATTTAATTAAGTTTCTGCTGCATTTTTAATGTACACATTCAATAGTGAAATATTTTATTTTTTTTTCTATAGTTATGTTGTCCGAATGAAAGAGCTTGTGTCCTTCGAGAACAATTCACAAAATACTATTAAATGTACCATGCATACTATCGCCTTGCTTCCTGGAAAAAGAGATTAGTTCCATGCCAATCTAAGTGAAATTTCATGTTTCATATGCAATTACTGTTCTGGGAGGAGGATTACTGAGCACACACACATATGTATGTACGTATATATTAACACTTATAACTGACGAACACACATCACTTTGCCATTCGAACGTAGTTGGAATTTATTTGAATTTTTACTGCAATAAATATGCACAATGCTATGCAGGCGAACACAAAGTGAAAACAGTTGACCCAAATACTCGGCTCCTTCGGCAGCAGCATCTTGTTTAATTAACTATATAGCATTTGATTGATTGGCCTAATCCTTCAGCTCTTCACCTAAGCCCACCCAGGACCGACAAAGCCGTCACTTTATCCAACCCATTTCCCGGGCAAAGTCAATAAACACATTAAAAGCGCATCGCCTTACAAAATGTTCTGCATCTTCGGCTCATTGAGCAGCAGCAGCTTCGGGATTCAAGGCAAAAGGCGTTTGGCAGGGAATTTATGCACTCAAATCAAGCAGGAAAATAAATTATGTATCCAGTCGCTATCCAGCCGGGAGTTACTAAGTTCGAGTAGCACGTTCCTATGACCATTTTGAATTAAAAGCCGGCTGTCCGGGATTTATGCGCGCCACTGGCCATAAAAATATTATTCCCAGACTACAGACTATAGCCCCTCCGAATCGGCGCCTAATTGTTCACCATCGAATGTATTTCAATATATTCGACTATGAAGACTGAATTGGAAAAAATACCTAGCACTTTTTAGAGTAAAGAGAGTGATCGAATTGTCATTGAAAAGATTAAACAAAAAATTGTTAAGCTGTTTAAGAGGGTGTTGAAAGGTATACTGTGAAAAATATACAAGTTTCTTACTTTTTTGTTATTAAGTCGTAGCATTAATAATGCCTGAAAGCATTTACAAATTTATGGTTATTTTTTAAACAATATTTCCCAAATATATATTTTTAATATTACATGAAATACCAACTGGAAATAAACCCAATGGTTTAATCTTAGTCTTAGACAATGTTTCTTACACTGTATAAGACTACAAAAAACACATCGAAGTCTGCGATTGGAGCAACAAAATTATTTACTCCCTGGTGTGGCATTTTAATGCGTTTTTATTGCGATACTTTTAGCGTCATTTCATTTTCGGCATTTTTCTTTGCCCTGCGAATTTTCAACCCCACCGATTCCCCTCTCTTTTTGCTTTGCCATCGCCAGCCGTAATTTTTGTAATTTTTTGGCATGGCTTTTAGTTGGCGTTTATTGCATTTCCTTCAGCATTTAAAGAACGGACGCCCGACCGGAAATTTAATGTGTGGTGCAACTATTTGAGGCATGCACATACGCAAAACGGAGCTTGTCGGTGGTTCAAAAGGGCAGCTGCAGGGGCGGAAAAATCTGATGTGGTGGAGGGGATTCGTGGCCAAAGGGGTGAATATTTTTGCATGCAACTGGAGTCACCCGGAAAATTCATCGCATACGTTGAATGCGTACAAGGATGCCCATTCTCAGGTGGTCTTTTTTTTTTTTGCTTTTTTTTTTTTTTTTTTTTGCTCTCCCCTCAGGATCAAAGGTAATGAAATATATAATTATCCGCAATCGGCGGCCACCCATTGAAGCAAATTAATTGGGTTTCCACCTCAACTTTAATTACAGAAGCTATCCTCCAGCAGTTCCACAAGCTGGCCTCCGCATTCCTAAAGAAGCCGAGCTGCGCGTTTCCAACGCGTCCAACGTCCTGGGAAATTCCAATTGTATATTAAATACTTTCCATTAAGTTTTAAGCAAATTTTAATTACAATGCCGTTGCTTCCGCCATTTAACACAAAAACAATTTCCGCCCAGGCATACATATTTTAGATCAAATATTGCAACTGCAGCCTGAAGTCCAGGGGTAGGGGATTCCAGAGGGCTTTCTGTGGATCCGAAAGTGAAATAGGGATGTGGGTGCTATGGTTGCCTAAATGTTTTTTTTTTTGTTTTTTCCACTCGGCTGGGGGGGCTGGGCTGCCATGAAATATAAAATTCAGTTCGTGGCTACGTGACTTGGGTGGTGTCTATTTTTCAGCTGGGTTGGCGTTGCACAAACGCATCCTCTGTTTACTTATTTAACACAATTTTCACATTTCATAATTCAAGTCGGTGAAGTGTTCCCCCGTACAAAATGATGGCTGACGTGCGATGGGCATGGCACTTTAGGGGGCGGTGCATTGAGGGAGTGGCTGCAGTGATACGCATGCGTAACTTCTGCTTTGAGGCACGGAGGTCGGTTCCATCAGAAAGTATTTTCCGTTTAATGTTTCTCATTTTGCAATTGCTTATTGCATGCAACTCTTGAGTTTTGTGAGTTGCACTTCGTCTCTATTCTTGCCTTTTTTTTTGGAGTACCTTTGTACATAAGTGGAAAGCGCTGTCTGGGATATCTAAGCGAGGCGACAACCTTGAAAAGCACTCAACATATAAAAGGCAGCACTTCCCATATAGAGCAGTTTTGTGTGTCCTTCGGTCACAATTATTATAGTTCCTGTTATTGCACAGGCACATCACGTATCCGCCGTGGTGGCCCACTCACGAACTCCACTTCTGATCCGGTTGAAGGGGACAAAGTTTGCCGTTGAATACTGAGCGTCGTGCGGCAGAAAAACTTGGTCTCGATTTGCTAGTGGAATATACACTGAAATAAATATATTTTTGGAATGTTTGGAAATAGGGTGTACTTAATTTTATATTTTTTATTGGCCAAAGTTAAACTGATTTTATAAAGAAAATCATATGAGTTTTAGGAATGCGAAAATTGGAAAACCGACAGTTAAAATAGAAAATTATGTAAGCTTTCTATTCAAGTTGAATACCTTGATGGTAATAAATGTTTACGAAATGATTGATTAATAATATTCATTTACCAATTTTGCATTTTAATTTATGCCCATAGCCCAGTGGTGATTGCTTTCCTTCAGTGCATGAGGTGAGCATCTGGGCGGGATGGCAGAAGTCAAAGGTCTGCTCTTGATTGCGCCCGTATGTGACGGAATGTGTGCCTAGAGATGGGATTTGATTGATTGCAGGATAAGGGAGAATCAGGTGGCAGAAGTTTCCCTAGAATGCAAATCCCATTGAGACCGCTTTAATGGCTATTAATGGAAAGATCTCGAGAGAATCTTTAACATGGATCTTAAGGGATGGCATATTTTTATTTCTTTCTTTCTTTTGTTTAAGCGAGAATGTTTTGTGGTGAGGCTACTTTTGGGTTGGCCAGCTACTTCCGTTACCATAAAAGCACTTCTAAAGGTAATTGTTTAAAAATGGACTTTATTCAGTTATGGCGCAGCACTGTCCTGTGTGGCCGCATATACAAACACATGCATATGCATCCGCATCCGCATCCTCAACCAGGTCCATATAGCCCATAGATCGGCTGTCTAGTCATGTGTGCGCGCTGTCCATGTAAATTTTAAGCAACTCTCCAAACTAACAACCGACGCAAATTGCTGCTGTTGCGGTTTATTTTGTGTTGCAAAAATATGCAGCACCCTGCCCTTACCGTCTGTCTCCGTTCGTTGTTCCTGGGTCCTTAGTCCTGAATCCTGGTTCCTAGCTCCTGTCCCCTGCATCTGCATCTCCCCTCTACTTGCCTGGGGCTTTGGGAGATGTTGGTTTTTTTTTTTGGGATGATAATGGGAGGGATCGTGGTGCAGATGATGGAGATGGGTTGGGACTTCCAGTGGCGCATTGTTGGGCCTGACTTTTTGCTGCCCGTTCCCGGAATGTGCGGAGTTTGTTTGTTGTGATGTGTGTTGGTTGGCGGGCTTGTTATTTTACCCAAAAGCTGTTAAATTGCTTGAAACAAAACAGTGTTGTTCCATGGGAAGAAACTGTTGTTTGCGGAAAGAGGGGTTCCGGCTACGTCCATGGCCATAAATATTAAAGTGGGTGTCAAAAGGAATATGTGGTGCGAAATGCTTTGAATGCTCCAGCCAGCCATCCAATGAACGTGCGATTCGACAATGAAATAAATGTTAGAAACCCCTTCTATGCCCGTCCTGGAAACCCCAAAGAAACTCCACGAAAACGTGCCAATGATCCCTTTTCCAGATAGTTACTGCATAGGAAAATCCCAAATAAATCAAAACAACCGAATGCGTGGACATGTCCCGCCCCCATATTCTGGGGTCAACCATATTGTATTTCCACAATGCCCCTACAAAAGTTTCCACTTAAACGGGGATTAATTAAAAGTAAAAACTTGCCGGTGTGCGCCTTGAATGGAGACTTTGCCATGCATGAATATTTTAATCAAAAATCTTGGCAGAACAAAATGAAAAGAGCTGTTTTTTTTTCGGTTGCACTGGCCAAAAGGATTTGCCTTTAGCTGCGAAAGTTTGCTTAAAAAATTATGCGAAACCAAGTTTTCTCGTTTATAGTGAGTATCAGAAAAAAAAAGGAAGAAAAAATGATTGCATCCCTATTATTTATTGTGTGCCAAGCCCTTTCTTGCGATGTGTTAAGAAATTATGTGGCCCGTTCCACTGATCCTCCCCCTCCGGACCGCCCGAACGTCTGACATTGAACTCGCGAACTACTGGTGGATTTTTATTAAGTTTCAAACGCTCAAGAGCTTTGCATTTTATCTGGCTGGCAGCCTTTGAGCGGGCTTAACTTTTGGACTACTCAAGGCATCGAGCCCTTCTTATTTGTTATGAAAACTTCAGGTTGGCGGCGGGCCAGGGGGCAACGACAAGTGCAGATGGGGCTTAACGTCTATGAAAAGCGCCTCGAGTACAGTCCTTTGATGGTGGGCGGGCGGTAGCCTTGGAATGAAGGCAAAAAGCCATGCGTACGTCCTCGAAACAAGTTTACTCCTTACTGGGAACTACTTGCTTCCTCTGACTTCGTGTATGTGTGTTTGTGTGTGTGAGTGGAGGGGGTGTGTTTACCACTACTTACTTATTGTTGGGTATGGGAAGTTGTTGGCTTCCTAAACGGATATACCAACTTCAAATAGTTTTTTCCCTCTGTGAGCCCCATTCTTTTATGCTTCTTTACGAGTATTCCGCATCCTTTTTTTGTGCAGTTGTTGTGGTTGCACTTTTTGTTTGTTGCCAACATTTGGGCTCCGGGTTCCTTTTGCCGGTTCCGCCCAGAAATTGCGGCAGCACGTGCCAGAGGTGTTCCAACTCCGTTGCTTGGCTTCTACGTACTCCGTAACTCGTGCCGTGGCAATGATGAGTTGTGGAATATTCTCGGGGAGTTGGACTGCTCCAGGACATAGCCAAAGAGCTTCTCGACTTTGTAACCCTGCCTGCTGATACCAGGATGTATGGTGTAAAGTCGTGTCTATGGCTGCACTTGCAAAAAAAGGGCATCAAATAAGGGGTTACATAGTTACATTTGTAATTGAGTTAGTTAGTTAATCATTTCATGGCTTTGTGTAGAGTTAAATGATTAATTATTATAACTATAAAGAACATAGTTATGAATAAATTTCTTCAAGTGCATACTTTACTGTTATCTGGTCCAGTGTGCTCCCACTCGGCGACTGCGATATCCACACAGGCTTTCGAGCTGGCCCAAGAGGTGGTCGGTCGAAGATGCTTGGATTCCCAGGACTCCTCTGTGTTTGGTGTTCAGCAGCAGTGTTTGGTTCACTTGCTGTTTTATATTTACTAACAGCCACTTGAAGTTCATCGCTTACAAACATATTTTCACTCCCGTCCTACCTTTCTCTCTTCCTGGTTCCACATCCTTCTACTTCTGGTGAAAGTGCTTATCGCTTTATGATGGGTTCTGTTCAGTTCACTTCGGTTTAGCTCTGTTATCCTTGGGTTCGGGTGGGGTATTTAAGAGCTGGGTGTGTGGTCAGGTAAATGCGGTAATTATGAACTTAAATTTCTGGGTACATTGTTCGACAGCCATTAGGCCAAGCCATCTGGGTTAATTGTTTAATTCGGGCTATCCGATATCAGACAGAACCAACTCGTCCCTTAAATAATCCCCAAAACTGATCATTTTAAATAACCAGCTAGCCTTGTTTTTTGTGCGTAATTACAAAAAAGGCAAAAAAAAAAGTACAAGAGAGGGAAAAATACCGTGAAAAAGGGTAAAATTTGTGAGCTGCATAAATTCATTGCGCTTATTAAGCCACCGCCAACACGCAAGACAAAGCCTTAAAAGCGGGGGAAAAAGAGGAACATGGATTTGGTTAAGGATTGGGATGGGGGCGTCACAGCATAATCACACCTTGACCACCTGTCCTCGCTGACGGTTGGTTGGTTGGCTGGTTGGTTGGTTGGGTTGCCGTGGCCCTCCTGGATTTTTGCCCCATGGTCGTTGCAGTGCATTTAATCTCGACAACATTTCCTTTGCCGTCGAGGACGCAGCCCATGACATTTCCTACCTGCAGTCCCTTGCTTCGCTTTCCCGCCATCCTTCCGGCTCCTCGTTTTTTCTGCTCCAGCCCTTTACTGTTGGCGACGTTGTCGAAAACAAAAATTAGTCCTGCCGTAAAATGGGCAAAGGAAGTGGTAAGTACCTGCCCATCAGGCCACCCAACCTGGCCACTTCCACGCCATCGGCCGACTGCAGTAACCGACTTTGGCAGTAAAAATTCGTAATGTGCAGCTAATTAAGTTCAAAGCATAGTTTCAGGCACTGTTCCCAGTTCCCAGGAGTCAAGTCCTCCTGCATTTAGTCCTGCCCGCAACCGCCAACGGCCTTTGCAGTGGATCGCCAGATAGTTGGTTGGCCGGATAGATAGATAGAGTAAGGGGATGTGGAGTTTGGCTCTGGCTAGAGCCCGTTGACAGTCCCAATCCTCAGTGAGTTTTCGTATGATTGCCCCGGAAAATCCTTCGCCTCTGAGGTCGGACTTGTCCGCTTTGTGGCCAGTACATCCTTTATCCTTTATTTCACGCAAATAAAATACAAAAATTGATTCCGCCCTCAAAGGACAGCCCAGTTGTCATGGCTTCATCGGGAGTTCCCATTGCCTTAAAGCATATCCAAATACTTTACTGTTGATAGCTTTCTCAGCACACCACAAACTCTTAGAGTAGCAAGGTTCAATGAAAAAAGTTTCTAAAAAATCTGCAAAAATGTTTAAAGGTAGCTTATCAGTGCTGACATTTAAATATCACCTCATCGTGACGTATAAAATGGATGGTTTTTGTAGTTAGTAATTAAACTTGTTGAATGACAAATTTATTTATTATTACAATCTTGAATGGAAAACTTGTGATTTTTTATAATAAACTTTAAATATTAGTTTCTCTTTTTGCTAGAATTTGATTTTGCAGCTTACCTAGAAGCTGCAAATTGCTGGCAGGAACTTAACTGGCGTGTAAATATTTTGCTTGGGCGATTCCTTAGTCATCATAAAAATTTAAGGACCCTTGCGAAACGTTGCGGACAGTTTTGACAGGTAGCCCTGGGTAGGAGGGCCACTTCATTTTGCGGCACTTAGAGGCGAATACACTCCATCGTGCACATTAAATTCATAATTGCATAGATTTAGTCGCCATTAAAAATGCAAAATGCGTCCCGAGCCGCAGATGCGGCAGATGGTAAACGGAAAATAGAAAACAGGGAAATGGGAAATGGGGAAAACAGGGTTGCTGTGCTATGCTACTCGTAACTTCATCGGGCGCATTAGCAAAGTTTCGTCGCCTTATTTATATGCAAACTGGACTCGGACTCTATGCCACAATGCAACTAATTGCCACCTAGTTGAAATCCGGCAGAGAGCCCTTTTTTCAAAACTGGTTTTTAATGCGGCCAACGTCGGCAATCTAGTCTAGTGTTGATTAAATACTTGCCAACTGCGCTTTGTATCAACAAGAGCCATTTTGATATAGGGGCTTGCGGCCAGTGATATCGGGGCTGTCATTTTTGCCACTTTAGGCCACTTGTTGTCGCACAACCAGACAAACATCGAGTGGCCAACCATTTTGCATAGAGTGCGAGTTGGCGACAGAAACTAAACACAAGCACAAGCACGCAGCGCAACTGTTTCGAGCTTAGTCCGCCTTATTGCGCCTGAGGGCAGGCAACAATATTTGTCGTGCAGTTGCAGTTGATAAAACTGTCCTTAACTGTACTCTTCGGGCCCGATGGTGGCACCAGATTCCATTGCCAGGACTAAAAAGTCCTGGCCAGACCATTGCCATTGCCGCATTGTCGTTTTGTCTGATGAGTTTTTAAGTACAGACAATTACAAACGACAACCGAGCAGCAACAAATGCAACAAATGCAATCAGCCAGCCGCATGCCAGAGTCGCTCGCTTACTTAGCCAAGTCAAGACCACGCCCCCTGTCTCCATCCTCTGTTGTCCTCCAACCAAACGCCCTCTCACAATCGCATTTCTGGTAGATAGTCCCCATCTCAGGGACCTGCGTTTGCGGTTATCACATTCTGCTGGGCAGTTTAGCTGCGTAATTGAATTAAATTTCGTTTTAAAATGTAAAAGACTTTTGATTTGGTTTGTAGTCCTTGATGTCGTTTGTACTCCATGAAGTAATTAAAATTTGTTTCAATTCCTGAACACCAACTTTGGACCATCAAGTTGGCCAAATCCCACAAAATGGGAATAAATCAACGAGAGAGTTAACGGGCTTTTGGTTTTGGGTTGTTATCAAATTAAAACTACAAAAAATGCATTTAAGGGCTATTTAGCAGAGCTCAAAGGGTAATTAAATAAAACCTCTTTGATTTAAACATTTAAATATAGTTTTAAACTGAGAATAAAGAACATTTTTTTTACATTTTGACAGAAAACAGAAACCAAATTTAAAGTAATCAGTCTAAAAATCGTAATTTAAAAAAATACTCTTTCCTGTCAGAAAAAAAATTAGCTTTGAGATGTCCGGAAAATCACTTCATTTGTTCCGTAAAATCAATAGCGTGCGTTGGTACCGTGGAATGTCTCACGTCCAAATGAAAGCTTGTGATGACTTGCTTCACGCTCTGCGAGATGACATGGAACAGGGATCATTGTACCGTGTGCGTCGCTGTATCTCCCAGCTGGGACTTCATCCAATGGTGGGATCTGCACAGATTAAAATCATCATGGCATTGAGTCAAGGTAATGACCTTGCCTTCTTGTGGTTCCTGTGGGAGTTCATATACAAGAGCCCGCAAAAGCATCGAAAGGAAAATGAAGACTCTGATCAGGATCCTATAACCTACACACTCAATGAACAGTTGCTTTTGTCAGGTATTGCCCACCTGGACATTCCGGCTACCCTAAGGGCTTTGGATGCTCTATTACCACCTGCTACTCAATCAACGAAGACAACTATTAAACGGACTCAAAAGAGTTCTTCCATTAGGGTCCAAAGTTCAGGTCCAAAGGATCGTTTACAGCCATACCTTTCTCCTTTGGTACGTCCTTGTGCCTTTACCCCGAAGATCAAGCCCCGACTGCCTGAAAGCAAACTCCATTTCCCTGAGTACTCGTATTACAGTGATCGCATGCAGCAAATCCCAAATGAAAGGTCACGTTGGTTTGCTCAACACCAACTTAATCCCGTGAAAGAGGGTAGTACATGAGTTGCTTAAAGAGGAGCTAAATAAACTTAAATTGGTACAGAGGGATAATAGTTATAAGGATAACAATCCTATGTGTGAGACCCACCGCTTCTTAAAGGGCGAAATGCAAACTCAACAACAGGAGAAGATCAGTTCCATTTTTCAGCGCTGTCTGTCTCAGTTAAATGATTCAAAGGTCAAACTTAAGGCTCGTCGGACACTCTTAGAAGATATGGAAAAGAATATCCAATGCGCAGCCGACAAGATCGGCATTCAATCGCGAAGACCTTTTAGCCAAATTAAAGGCACTCGCATTGAAGGCGGAACTTGTCGATCATGCAATAATATGGGTTATTCACCTCGAAAGGACATAAAAAAGAAGTCAGAACTGCGCATTTTGTTGGGTGACGAAGAAAGTCCCACTGTAAATTTATTAGATCCTGCAAAGGATAACGTGCTCAAGGTAATGCTTATGCAAAAAAACGAGCCCCATCTCTGTGGGGCAGGGGACTGTAGAATACTGGGTGTGGACTGCGCCTTAAAAGAGTCTAAGGTCATATTAGAGAACCCCAAGGGTAAAGGGGGTAGAAGCAGTTCCCGAAGATCAAATATCGCCAATGAAACAAAAGGAAGTCGTAGCAAGTGAAAAGGACATCATCGGGGATTCACCTCATTTGCCAACTAACAACTTTAAGAACCTCGCTGATCTTATTCCTGCATGCAGTCGGACTTTACGTTCCTTGAGGAGATCTACAACCCTGCATCCTGAATCGGAGACTTTCACAAAAAGGATTTGCGATGGCTTGCAGTTGGACTACCATAAGATTTTTGATCTTCCAAAGCCCACTGAAGAGCAGTTGCCGTGGGAGGATGACAGCTTAGATCTAGAGGATAAGCGACCTATGATTAAAAAGCTATGTATTGATGCCCTGAAAGAATGGGGATACAAAATCAGTGAAAGAGGTGAAGGAAGACAAATCACTGCCGTCGGTTTTAAGGGCAGCTGCCAATTGCGCTGTTAACATGTTCCGGAAAAATGTTTTAGAAGTGCGGGAAGATAAAGTTGATAATAGCCAGCAGATTCTTATCGATCCGGACAACGAAGAGCAGATTGAAAATCTTTTGAAAGAAGCTTTGGCAGTTCTTCGTTGTAATCCGCATTTTGTACTGGCCACCTTCACCAATGCCCATAAGATGCCCGTTCTACTTGATTGGGTGGCAGATCGCTATGGCAAGACCTTCAGTAGGGATGACATGCAGGATCTTGTGAAGTCCTCGTACAACGTCTACAAGTCGGTTTATCATTCTAAAAGAGAGCAACATCGTAAGATGTTGAGGATAAAGAAAAATGTTATGAGTTTCGGGGATTTAATCAACTATGCCAGCTATAAGGAGTTCATGTGTCTGGTTAGACAGAAGAAAGCAGAATACCACACAAAGCTGGACGATCTAGCAATGGAGCAGTCGCGTCTTACTTGGCTGGCCTTGCGGGGATACTCCCACATGGGTAGCGAAATGAAAGACTGTTTCTTTGCATATATGCCCGCCAGGCAGCAAGATATTAAGCGCCTGCGTGTTTGGAGATCCAATGAGTACCGAGACTTGGTTAAACTCCGGCTAAGAACTAGGCTATCGAAATGATGATTCCAAATGGCGGAGCGTAAAACATGTAGGTACATGAATTTCGTTCTGGCATTTGGAATCCACATCGATGTGGGTCATCCTCGGGCAGTTCGATTTAGTTTTATCTGCTGATCTGCTTAGTGGCTGGTCCCCGTGGAAAACATTCAATGAAATTTGTCATTCGCCATTGTGGCCGACTACTTATGTAAACCAAACTATGTATAATCCCAATTAAAAATGCTGATGCCCAACTAAAACGCCCGGACAGCAAATGAATAGCAAACACGGTCGAATCGGGGCTTAGTTTCAGATTTTCAGCTATCGCCCGGTCGCCAGATTGTCGGTGGGCCGTGCCATCCGCCATCCGTTGTTGCTCATTAATTAAAAACGGGTGGGGGCGGTGTTGTGGGGTGGTGACGTCCCGGAATAGCGGAAAAGTGGAAAAGCGGTAAAAAGGGGGTAAAACAACAGACAGGCAAGCTGCTGGCCATGTAATGGCGGTCCAATGACGCACGTGACACGTGTGGCATGGCACTGACAATTCAAAATCGACTCGCTGACAGGCAGCTGACGCTGCCAGGCAGACAGGAGGACATTTTTGGGCGGGCCATGGTGCCAGCGAGGTTCTGATTTCAGCGGTCTCTGGTCGAAGCTCTGCCACCGGCACTTTGTGTATTGAATCGTAAAGCATGTGACAGGATTATGATATAAATCATTGCATACTTTACGGCGATTGATTTAAGGACGCCCCAACAGCCAGCATTTCATATTGATCAAATGAATGAATTTCTGCAACTGATGGGATTTTAATTATTTTTATACACACTAACAATTAATATCTAAAATGATTGTGACAATAATTTTTTTTAATATTTGCTTATCTTGTTTATTTACGACGTTTTGACAGACGTTTTTCAGAATTTAACACATTTAACGTATTTTTAATTAAATGTATTTTATCTCTCATTAAGCAAACTACAACTGAACAATCTAAGCTTCTTTTAAGTTATTATTTTAACTGGCCTCTTGTTCTTTACAAAAAATGTATCAGCTTTAATTTAACTATTACAACCAGTTTATTTACAATATGTAAGTTTTTCCCTTCTTGAACAAGTACAAAGGTGGCTCTAGTAAGTGAGAACCCAATCACATGCAGGTCCCCGGGCGGATGTTTTGTTACGGACCCTGCAGTAGCTGTCGGATAATCGCCGGCCAATACAATAACCTTGGCGTAGGATGGACCCCCAT
Organism: Drosophila eugracilis; assembly: GCF_018153835.1. Lineage (NCBI taxonomy): Eukaryota > Metazoa > Arthropoda > Insecta > Diptera > Drosophilidae > Drosophila > Drosophila eugracilis. The sequence continues at coordinate 857,898 of NW_024573311.1, read as the reverse complement.
TCGAAATCCAAACAATGCCCCACGGAGACGGATCCCCCATTGGCAGCGCCATTTCCATGGCCATTATATTCAATTATACGACAATAATGTGGCGCTTAGGGCGCTGCGGTTCACGGGAATTGAAAATAATAATAAAGCGGGTTTTGTCGGTGGGTGGGGAATAGCTGTATAGTTGGATAGATAAAAAGTGCAAGCTGGTTTTTTGGGTGGTAGATGGTCCGTGCACAAGGACTTGGGCCAACTATCAGCAAGAAATTATGATTAGCTTTTGGAAAAGTTTTCGACCGCAGTCAGCAGTCAGTGCGGGCACTTGGGAACTGCCACCGCATACTTTGCGCCACTAATCCGATGGACGGACAGCGGACAACGGACAAAGGCCGGACAATATCATTGAGGCGTGAAGCCTGAAGCCTGAGAACAAAACAGCGAATTCCTGCAAGCGCAACGTTTTAATTTGACTCTTGATTGTTATGCCATTGTTGCCTTGCATTGTGCATTCGGAATTTGGCATTCTACACTTTTAGCTCGGTGTGTGGGCTCTTTGTATAATCGCCGCTAATGCGCTTGAAATTGTGCTAAACGATGGGCATTCCATGCCCAATTCTACCCACCAATTTTCAAATTACCCCCCCCAAGCTAAGGGCTAAGCATTTTGTAACAATATTTTAAAGCCCCGAAAGCTATTTTTCTGACTTATCGCCGGATTATAAATCGTGGGGACCATTTTTCCTGGCCAAGAAGATTTGCATTTGCACGAAACATTTGTTAAATGTATCGTCATGTATGTCATTTCACTTAATTATGCCATTTACTTTGCATACAAAGCTATAGCCATAAGTTTGCCCCGAAAATCTTGCGTAAATTTGAAAACTCTTGACGTTTGGGGTGTTTTCCCAGAAGAGAACAATTTGTCACAATTATTGCACACAAAATGACAGGAAAATGAAAACCAAGCAGCTGGAAAACAAGCTCCGGCCCCGGAAAAGTCGACTTCAAAGCGGGCTAGTCCGGCTTTGACAAGTTAAATGTGTTCTGGGCCTGCACAATGATGCAGCAAATGCTCGCAGGAATATTCAGAAGCATAATGGGTGGGGTAGCCACCTGCAGGACGTAGACGCCTCATGGGCAAACTTGTGTCCGACATTTTGTCATATTTTTTGGTTAATTTCCAAAAATGCAAATCATCGATGTCCTGGCGAAACGGAGCACGTCCTGTCGCCTTTTTTGACAAATTTGCCATCCAGTTTGTTCGTGCGGCGATGCGCTCGTTACAACTTTCTAGTGGTAAAATATCATCCGGGATCCGGTTTGCTCTTTAATTTTGATGTCGCCTGTCAGTTTTCGCATTCTGAAAACTCGTCCTCCCTGTCGATCGTCATGTTTTCTGTGGCTCGGCCGCTCATTTGTTTGCAGCTTATTCGCATAGTTGATGTTGGTTTTTGGGGCATGATGGTCCAGGGTTCCGCTCCCCTGGTCCGTTTTATGGAAAGTTGACATTTTCATTTCCTGCCTTTGTTTGGGCATCCATTGCTTTGCTTAGGCTTGAAATTTTCCTTCTTATGCAACATAAAATTTACTATTTTTAGTAACTAATAAGGGTTTTCGCAAGTTCAAATTTCGTTTTTAGAACCATTACAAATTAGATTAGATTTGAGATTATTTTACTATCAGTCTTACCTTTGCAACTCTGAATCTCTGAATATACTTAGAGAAATGTATAAAATGGTTCTAGCTGTCTAATTAGTTAAATAATTAACCTTCTATAGTTAGTAAGTCTTATTTGATTTTGTTTGTAGCTTAAAATAGTAAAAATAAATAAATAAATTTTGTTTTTATAAAGTTTCATTCCGAACATGATTGATTTTTCATACTATGACATTAAGATTTTTGAGCTTTCATGAAAGCTCAGACCGGTTCTCTCTCATCTGCGCATGCGCCGCCTACTCACTGCAATTCCAGCCAGTCAGAGCGAAAGCGGCTTAGCTATTGGAGACTTTAGGCCGTTAAAACTTAATCTCGAAACCATTCGATCGCACAGTTGAGTTCGAGACGTAGACGCGTGCGTACCGCAGAGTTGGTGAGTTCCGATTTGTTCGAGTGTAATGGCAATGATGTTGGATTAAAAGTGTATCAAAATGGCCAACGGAGTGGTCTTAAATGCTCATTTAAAGTGCCGGAAAGCATATTAATTTGCGATATTAAAATAATCTATCTGTTCGTGCAGGTTTATGTCGGCTAACGAAATGGCGTTTGTGAAAATTTGCATATTTGCTTTGGCTTTGGCCGTGGGTAAGTGTGGAAAAAGCTCTTAATTGCATTTGCCAATTAATGATACGTCAATAGCATGGCATGGCATGGCATGGCATAGCATGGTGTGCCCTGCCCTGTATAAACTCTATTTGAATAATGCGTTGTGACTTTAATGCTCTTCTGCTCTCAGCGCAAACAATCGCCTCTAATTGTTCGCCGCACCCAAACAAATATCGGCAAACAAAACGGCAAACCAACGAACAAACCAACAAAATGGCAACAAACAACGATATGTAAATGCTGTTCATTCTGCATTCCCTGCATGCTGCATGCTGCAGTACAGCATTCACCGTGCAACAACTAAGCTGAAAAATATTGTTGTTAACATTATTTGCGACCATGTTTATGCATATCTGCAGTGTTTGCAGTCGTGGCCCTCTCATCATGTCAACTCTTGTCCGATTTCGATGGCATGGAACACGTGTTAATGCCATATGTATCATAGGATGTATATATCCTATAGCAGTCCCATTCATCGTGGGCATTGTCACACTTGTTGTTGTCAATTTGCATGGCTTTGGTTTTTGGGGTTTTTCGGTTGAAATTACAATTGCAAAATTACCCATTGCCATTGCCAGTTGCAATTGAAAATTCGGCAATTTAATTTTCTGGCAAATTTTCTGCTCATTTATTGTGTGAAAGCTCATTAAAAATTTGTTTGTCTCCGATTCCCCTTTTACCATTCACCATTTACCGTTTGCCATTTCCCATCTACCAAATATGCAAAACATTAAAATTTCATATTGTTAACTCCCCCGGAAAATAAAATATAAATTGATATGCTAGCAACTGTTGCTCGCCCGAGGGGAGGGGGTGTGTGGGCGTAAGCCGAAATTAGTAATTATATTAAAATGGCCATGAAAAATATTGCACCAGCTATCATAATTAAATGTATTGCAATTTGGGGTCGCAGAGTGCGAGACTACACAAACATAAATGGCACAAATTAAATTGTCAGTTAATTGAGGGAAAACTCTCCTGATGCACAGGCACGTTGAGACAATGGAAAAGTTTTAATTTGATTGCAAAACATGTTTGGCCGGCGAAAAGTTTATAATTTATTTGCCTTTACCATCATGTTGACACTTTCTAGAGAGAGCCAGACGCGACGACAAACACGTTTTCCTCTTTCAGAACACTCCATTTTAACAATCCATCGTCCCTCTCCGTCGAGTCTATTATCAATCTCACATCAGTTCACTGAATGACATGAAAAAAAGTGCTTAAATCTGTTTATTTTTAATCTATTTAATGTTCATTGAACTTAACACGCAAGCTGCACGCACTTTCCCAAGATGACGGCCCGACACCCACGACGTGTGTGACTGGAATCGAAAATCCAGCCGAAACCCCAAAAATGGGCATGAGTACTGGAAAGGGGGCATAAAAGTTTAGACCCACTCCAACACGCTGCCCCCCTCCCCTACGGAATAGGCAGTCAATTAATCTAGTTTAACCGGACTGGGAACCGAGTCAAACGGTCCAGGACCGGGTTGAACCGGGTCTGTTGACAACGGCCGACTCCGGACTCCATGGCAAACTTGTTGACAGACTGTCAGAGCGTCGCGACGGGCTCCAAACCAAGTCGACAACTCGTACCATGGCCCAAACCGCATAGGCCACGCTCCGCTTGGCACACTCGGTTGGCTGCCAAAAAAAGAAGTCCCATAAAAATGAAAGGACAACACCTATTCGTGACAGGCCGAAGGAGAAATGCCCTTGAGGGAAAAGGTTTTAGGACAAGATATTTAGAAATATAAAAGGAAAAAATTTGATATTAGTAGATATATTTTTATACCTTTGGCTTACCTAAAGTTTAATAGATAAATCAAACTCCTAATTTAAAGCTTCCAAATAAATGTTAATTTAATAAATTAAAACTGCAGATGAGGCAATCATGCCTGAATATAATTGTATTCAAATATTGAGCCTTGCCCTAGATGTTTTGTATTTCAAAAAGTTTTCTTAATCCAACTTTTCCTCAATGTGTTTTAATTTTCAAATAGCTGTGATGATTTCCCATTTTCCTACTGCTTTCCAATGAACCCATGTGCAAGAGTATCTACCAACTGAACTATGAAACTTTAGCTACTTTTTCTTTCCAAGCTTCTTGTTTGTGTTGTGTATTTTTTTTTTTTTTCGCCAGGTCCCGGTCCGTGTACGAAACATGTTTCAATGACAAGCGACAGCTGCAACAGCAGCAACAGGGACAACTTGTTGTTGCTGCAGTCGGTGTAGTTGTTGGCTTAAATGTTGCCTGACACTTCACGCACTAATTGCTCTGTGGAATTGTTTCTTTATTAACATTTAATCGAATGTCAGCCGAGCGACGTCAGCATCCAGCAACTTGCTGGCATTGTTGATGCTCACTGCGGTGCTGTGGCACGGCTCTCCGATGGCGGCAAAACGAAAATTGAAATCGTCTTTTCTTGTTTCTCCGCTCGTTTGGTTTTCACTGGCTTTTTGTTTTTTCCCCTCTTTTTTTTTTTTTTTTTTTTGCAATTTTTGCAATGCCTGATTGGAGTGGTTTACCTTGAAGAGAGTCTCCACGCCCGTTTTGCTGAATGCATTTGCTCGATGTCTGATTTCTGATGACATCTCCCCGCCGATACCATAAGTTGTTGCAAGTTGTCGGAAGTGCGTGGCAATGTCTCGGTTTTCCGCTGATTGCCATTCTGTTTTCAAGGCTGAATTTCAGCAACAGCTGATGCGGCTTTAATCAGCTGTTTATGGGCGTAAGCCCTGGTCTGTAATCTTTTGAAACACTTTCACTTTTAAGGTCGCCCCAATGCCTGGCCTGTGTCGCAATCGAACGGCGTTGTAGCAAAGCGCCAACTCATATACATATCGGTAGCTGTTTATTGAGTCGCCGCAAACGGGTTTCTTTGAAACAAAGTGGAAATGTTGGGCAAAAAACAAAACACAAAAACGTGCAGGATACACTTTGAAAAAAAAAGGTAGTGAAATACGGAACAGTATGTCTGATTGTACTAATCTATCGATTGCGGATCTTTGGGCAATGTTTAATTATCTTTCAAGTTATTTTTAAATCTTATTAATATTATATATCAACTTTCACTTTTCAAACTCGGCATGTGTATGGTCGCCTGTACTTCTTAGTTCTCAAAAAGTTACTATTACTAATGGGTCAGAATGAAAGTAACTTTAACTTTGTCAAACAATTACTGTTGGTTAAAGTAAATCAACTTGATTACCAGATTTACTTTCTAAATAAATAAATACACAAAATTTGCTGCTCTGAAAAGCTCAGCAAAGTGTTTACAATTTGACAAATGAACATGGGAATTTGTTAAATTTCACATTCGATTAGGTAAATTTAATTCAGTGATTTAGTTATTTAATGGCTGCAAAGATAGAAACAGTTGTGCTAAGCTGAGTTGCAAATTGCATTAAATTTAGTAAAAACCAAATGCATATAAATTCGATATTGATTTATATTAAAGTTGATAAAAGTCATTTGCAATATGGAATGAAATAACTATTGCAGAAAGCTTCTTTCAACAAGCAGATTAAATCTGTTTTATGTTTAATTGATTTTCGGAGAGTAAACTTGTAAACCAATTCATATCTACCTTCCGTTTAGGTTTGACGGCAACACTTGCCCAGGAGCAGCGAGGTGGCTTCCGTGGAAGTAACAGCCAATTCCGCGTTGGACCTGGCCATCCGCCTTCCCAGAGGCATCTACCACCGCGTAACCGCGATCCCGTCCAAGAGGCATCGGTGGTTCCTAAGAACAAACAAACGGCGGCGGAGAAGGAGTACGAACCAACCGAGGAATGCCCGGAGCCCAATGGCTTCTATCCCGATAGCAAACAGTGCGACAAGTACTATGCCTGTCTGTAAGTGACCAAAGAGGAGTAGGACCGGCCACGGGGCGTATGAGTAATGCTTTATGTTATATTAACCACTTTACAGAGATGGTGTGCCCACGGAGCGCCTCTGTGCCGATGGTATGGTCTTCAACGACTACTCTCCCATAGAGGAGAAGTGCGATCTGCCGTACAACATTGACTGCATGAAGCGGACCAAGCTACGTGAGTATCTGGCCATATCTGCTTAATTTGTAAGTCCCACTTTTCGTATGCACCTCACAAATCTCCAGCTCCGTGCTGCTAAATATAAAGCTCCTTTGCTTTTGGCTTCCACATTCCCCATCCCGCCAACCTTCATCTCCTCTCATCTTTTGGGCACAAAATCAGCCCATAAACGAGCTGCGTGCCCGCACTTATTTGCTCGTTACTTCTTGGCTGCGTTTTTTGTTAACTTATTTATTATGCAAACGGCATGCGAGGCGGTTAACCCAAATTGTTGTCGTCAATAGGTCTTCGGTCTTCGGTCTTCGGTGTTCGCGGAGCGGTGCTTTGTTTTTATTTTTCGCCTCTCAGTAGACTTGTTTTATTCGTGATTTTATTATTTCCCTAACGGTGAAGCCTCCCAGCCATCGAAATTTTAAGCCCCAGCATCAGCAATTGGCTTCCCGCAGCTTTAAACTTGCCAAGAGAATTCGCTTCTTCTTCTGACATGTGCCACGTGTGGGAGTAGCATCCTTCAAAACTTTCCGACAGAACACTTTATTCAAGTTTCTTCACCCTCCAACATTCTTCCATCCAAATTGCTAGCACTAAAAACGGTTTAAGAGCCAAGCTGAGAATGGCTTTAAGAAAATCATTTTCACTTAAAAGCTACCACATTTTACGGGGGCCATTTGTATGATTTTGTAATATAAAATATTACTGCACGTTTTAGTTTTTAAATAAATTATTTGCCACCCATCAAAGCAATTAGTACACATTGTGCTGGCCCATTAGCAATTTCAATTACCTTTGTCTCCTGTTAACATATGACGTTGCCATGGCATATATATATATATATCTTCTATATATATACGCACCTGAATAAATGTGCCTGCCTCAGTAGATTGTGCTGGCAGCCAGTAATGTATTTACGGAAAGGGTTTTTTAATGGGCAAGGAAAGGGATATTCTCGTACATATATAAATGGGCAACATGAAAAGTAAAAGATGCAAAAAGGAGGGAATATCATTTTTTACCTGCGCTTTGTGATTTTTAAATTAATTCCTTGCAGAAACCCCGCAACCATCGCTGCACTGCCCCCGGAAGAACGGATATTTTGGCCATGAGAAGCCCGGAATCTGCGATAAGTTCTACTTCTGCGTGGATGGCCAGTTCAATATGATCACCTGTCCAGCTGGTCTGGTCTTTAATCCCAAGACGGGCATCTGTGGTTGGCCAGATCAGGTGGGCGTCACTGGCTGCAAGTCCGAGGATGTCTTCGATTTCGAGTGCCCTAAGGTGAACGAAAGTATTGCTGTGACCCATCCTCGTTATGCCGATCCGGATGATTGTCAGTTCTTCTATGTCTGCGTCAATGGAGACCTACCCAGGCGAAATGGTTGCAAGTTGGGCCAGGTGTTCGACGAGGAGAAAGGAAACCTGTGACTGGGCTCGCAAGGTGCCCGACTGGTAAGATATATTTACTATAGTTATGACTTAGGTAGAATATTTTGATAAATAATAATGAGTAGATATTTAATAACTTAAAGTAGAAAAAACCCTTACAACTTAGACTTATTTATGATCTTTTAAAATGAAAATTTGGTTTAATAACCTTTTGTTCAATTAAGAAGTAGCTAGAAATCGACATCACACCCCTAAATCGTGCGATTCTTAAGAACTTCTGTCAAATTTAAGCAAAATGCTTTCTGTTATTCAAATGAATGTAAATAAGTCCCAACCGCATACATTACGGGGGCGCAAACAGCAAGTTTTCCTGGAAAAAATTTGACTTTTGGAATTCAAAAGAATAGCAAGGCAATTTTTGATTATTAAGAAATTCATTTTATGGTGATAAAATTCCAAGAAATATATTGCTTTAAAATCTAATTACCTTTATAAATAAAAAATAAACAAACTTTTACTAATATCAAAATCTTAATTTTATAGCGCCGACTGGTACAAGGACCGTCTGACCGATAAGGAACTGGATGAGCTGGAGAACCCGAAGCCCAAGACCACGACTACCAAGAAGCCACCACGTGTCCGTGGTCAATCGCGACGCAAGCCCCAGCCGAAGCGAGTGGAGCCGGAAGAGGGAGGATGAGGCCTGATCCCTGACTGTATTAGTCTTAAGTGAATCCCCACTGATTGTCACCATTAAAAGCGTGCAGGAGGTCCAACTATTGATCGCTTTACTCAAGCTGGGAGAGTTCCGTGGGGCGAACCGTATCACTTTATGCTTTTAGGCTAGCCGCGGATGCCAGGAGAATTAGCCACCCCCGTTCCAAAATCCCCGGCGAATGTAATATGCATGGGAATTTGTGTGAGGAGCAGTTGATGTGGTGCCAAAACGACAGGATTTTATGCGCATCCAGTGTTCACAATCCGTGCACTCTGCATTGTCCCCTACTACCCCTTGTCTACGTTGTCCCTGTGACATGACGAAATCAATGCTTCTCCCTGTCCAACTCTTTGCGAGAGTTTTTCCCATTGCCTGCAGCGCATAAATTCAATTTGCCGATGAGCGTGCACAAAAGTATGCAACAAAATGGCAACAACTCGATACAGACACATACACAAGCAAAAAAAGGATATTGAGTATTTGAGGGGCAAGGGAAAGGGGGGGGGGAGAGGGAGTGCTTGGGTGGGGCAACATGTGTATGACGTTTGGCAGACAAGAAGCATTCGATAAAACGCATTGAAATTGCATTGTGGAAATTGTGAGCAGTTGAATGGCGAGATTTACAGTGGCCATTGCCAATGGAGGGAATGAAAACTTCTGGGGGGGAAAAACTCAACGGAGGGAAAAGGGGGGAAAGGGTACCAAGGAAAATGCCGTTGAGGGCATCAATTCTTATTGTTTAAGAACTGACGTAAAATCTCAGCAAACGATGACATTTTTACTTGGCATTGTTCGAACGTTTGCTTAAATTTATTTATTCATTCGATTGGGGTTAGTTATAAATGGATTTTCCTTCTAACTTGGTAACAGAAAAATAAGATTACGTGTCTGGTGTCTGGGTTTCATCAAGATAGGTAAATTAGTCAGTTTTAGGCAGTCAGGGAGATGATTTTAGCATATTCAGTAACCTAGTTACACGATAATGATTGTAAATATTAACATACTTTAAAATTAAGATATTTCCTCGGAAGAGGAACTTTTCGGTGAATATAGAGAATAATATAAACTTTTTACCAACTTTCTTTGAAGTTTTAGTTTTGTCCTATAGTTTTCAAACTCTGTCTAAAACAATGGCTTAAAGCTTAAGGACGTGCATAATACGAAAATGTAAGCTTAAGACCTATCTTAAGAATATCTGGGTTAAATCTCTCTTTGGCTACTTGTTTAGTCCTGTGATGGACCTGCTGTTTGACATGCCGATGGTTGTCCTGCTATTTCTGTGTTAATTAACCACAGCTACGGGTCATCTAGCCTCGACTTATGGCGGCTGCCAAAGGACATGGAGACAATCGCCTGCCGAGCAGCTGCCTCTAATTAATCAACCAACACATACGCGCACAAGGACCAAGGTACACACTTGTAAGCCAACGCAGAACGGAATCGTTCCCCTGCAGCTGTCAATAATTTGGCACGTCCTCTGACCCCATGGCTTTCCGGCTATTTCCCTTTTGTCCTTAAACTTGTCCTAGTGCCACCCGTCGTGTCAACTCGACAATGAACCGCATCCAGAACCATTCCAACACCCACAACCTTTCCCCACCTTTCCGGTTCAGAGGAGGTCCATCTAAAAAGCATTTCGTCGAACTCAGCGCCTACTTAATCAAGTGTAACATGGACATGTCCAGGCTCACCTGCCGTTTGACATATTGCGCGATGTCTCCCCTCCTACTCGTGACCTTCAGTGCCTGCCGTGCTTTGGCCGTGTCCTTTGGGGACTCCCCTAACATGTCCTTCGGTCAGCGTGCGCTGCTATCAAATGTCAAATTTGACATAAACAAGTGTTTACATAATGACAACAACAATTTGCGTAATTGTCACAGGCATCCGAAGCAGCAGACGATGGTTCCACCAAGGGTTCCAGCATCATCACTACAGCTCCGGCCCTGTCGAATGTTCAAACAGTGGAGGAGCAATCCTTGCACTGTGTCCTTGGTAGTCACCCCTCGATTGAGGGTTGCATTCCACTCGGATTTACATACCCTTTTGCCCTTCCAAAGTTGTCACACGGCATACTAGAAATGTTTGCCGGCACTGATTAATTGATGGGCATGTGGGTCCCTGCCAAGATCAAGATGGAAAAGTCTTTGGCCATTGTTTCGCAACGAGGGAAATGTAGCCAACTTTTTAATTTCATATTCAGGTTTTCCAAGTTTAAAGAGTTTGTTATACGCATTAGCTTTCAGAGTTTTAGTTTCTTTAAATAGGAAAATTTTTAGATCCTTTATAGATTCTTAACTTTATCTCTACAAAAATATTTTCAAACTATATTATCTTTAAGAAAACGATAAACTGAAACTCATTCGTTATTCCGAGCTCGATAATCCCAGTCCGCTTTACGTTAAAACAATCAACTTAAGCATAACCAGCATCTTTTCCAAGTTTTCTCGGCCTCCCAGCATTATTATCAAAATACACACCCAAAAGGAGAAAAAATAGAGGGAAAATAGCAAAACGAGGTATTGTGCCTTATGCTGGAGAAAAGTTGATTGTTTGGCCCTTGGGCTATTTGCTTTCTTGATGAAATAATTAAATGTCATTCATTGAGGTCGTTTGCCGCTTATTCTTGGAGCGCCATCGCTGGACCTCTTTGCCGGACCACTTTTCTGCTTCCTGATTTCCGGCCGGGCCTTGTGTAATTGTTGACCACTTTCGCATATCCTTTTTGCGCCTTGTGCTGGCTAATTTGTGCAGACAACGCCTAGGGGTAAGGACTTGGGTTCTACTCGGTGCGGGTCCTTTTGCTTTTGATTTCAGTTATATATAGTACACACTGCCCCGTCCCCTTCCCAGATCGTCCAAGTTCATTAAACTTTTTGACCAGGCTGCGCCATTGGTCCAGCTAATTAAGTGCTGCACATCCTGGCCCGGGCCAAGTTTAATGAACTAGTCCGGAACTGACGTCACACCTGACGCATCCCGTCTGCGAATTAGCATATTCATAAGTGTCACGTCAGATACAGCCGACGCATCAGATGTACTATACAGATAGAAAGATAGCTAGATGGATGGATGGACGGATAGGATAGACAGGCAGCCAGACGACGGGCAGCTTGACAACCAATTTGCTGCAAAACTTTTGGGTCTTGGCCAGTTTTCAATTTGATGTAAGCCACGAGTTCAGACACCAGCCGAAGTTTCAGCCGAGTTTATTGCCTTGCCTGGCAAGTGGGCAAGTGGCAGCATGGAAATCAATTCTAGCCCTATCCCTGGAAAAGTCGCGCCTTTGGCCACTAAACTGCAGGTGGCCCCACTGGTCTCTCTATTCTTGACTTGAAAATGTGACTTTTCCCCGGGGCGGTACCCGAAAGTCTGCGTAATGTTCTGCCAACTTTAAAACTGTCAAATGGACAAGCCGAATGCCAACCCAAAACTGTCAAAAGTTATGAATTTTCCATGCACACACACAGAGTATCCTCTGGATTACAATTAATGTAAAAAAGCAATTTGAACGTCCAGTAGATGTAGATGGTAACTGGTAACGAGTATTTGGTAACTGGTAACTGGTAACTAGTACGGTAACCACAGCTAAACATTGAAAATGGGATGGCCAGGCCGCCTTAGGCACCACATATAAATCACATGAATTTATTATGATGATGGCATAAATCATAGAGCCATGCAATATATAAAATTGCACCAATTTTTTTTTTTTTATAAGGGAAGTTTTTGTTTTCTGTTGAGGCATCAACTTGGGGGCATTGTGTTCGTTGTTTAAGCGCCGCAAAATATGCAATTCAAGCGATACCAGTTGACAGCTGGGAACAAGGGGGCAAGGATGGCAGTGGACACATCAGTGTTGTCTTTCTAGCCGGATCATGTAATTTATATATAGGAAATTCTTTAAGGTCTTAATTACTTATGAAGATACGTGGTTTAAACTAAGATTTGGTAACTTTAAGGAACTGTCAGTTTTCTGAAAATGTAACTCAGATATCAAACTTTAATTTAGTTTTTGTTTCCTTGGCTTAGCTTATTGAAAAACCTTCAAAAAAGCTTTTACCTTTAATGATGTTTAATATCAGACATAATACTTCATATAATAATAATATTTTCAAGTTAAATTAGTATTTACCTTCCCAAAACCCTAAGTAAGCCATAAAATAAATAAATTGTGTCTAAACCATAAAACGGAATTTAAATGTCTGGTCTGGACAAAGTCCAAACTCTGTGAAAAGTTTTCCGTAGTTTTAATTACCTAGAAAAGTATTATTTTAACTTTCTTGTTTTTGGCTTACTCTTGGTAGTTTAGTAGCTAGTTTATTGTTTTTTAACTACTTGTAGTAACTTTATTTGGCGAATCTAGCAGCTTCACGGTGCTGACATGGCGGCACCACTCGACGGCAGGGCAAGTCAGGTCAGCTCCTGTCAACGAATGTGGCTGGTCAGGGATCGCTAGGAGGAACTGAAGCAGGGACGCATCGGAATCAGGAGAAGGAGCAGAGTGCACCGCTGCGGCGAAATGTTCGGACAGCTCGGCACATGTAACCACCCCATATGAAACGAGCCAGAAACGTTTTGGCCCCCATTGAAATGGGCTCCTTTGTTTTTGTGTGCCGGGCCTAAGCTTGGGGCAACTGTGCACTGGGAAAACGGGAAAGTGGACACTGGATACTGGGTTCAGGATGGGATGACCTACACCATCATCATCATTCCCCATTCGCAATTTGTTTTTAGTGGCCTGTTTATGTTGTGAGTATCGCCGCAGTGGCTGCTGTAGTAGTTTGGTTTAGTAGTTTGTAGTTTGTAGTCTTTCGGCGGCTGTCACTTTTCATTGCCCCAGCATGTTCATAATTTCCATGTTAATATTGCCCTTGAGTCGCAATTCAGCAATGAAATTAACTCGACTGTGAGAGTACTGTGTGTGTGTGTGTGTGTGTTTTGTTCTGTTCTGCGGTTCGCGCTAACCCCATCGCCATGCTGGGCCAACAAAAACATGTCCATTGCAATTAGCATATGAGCAACAAACCATGTGTGGCCCCAGCATTGTGGGCGCTCGGGGAGCTTGCGGTGAAATTGTGGGCGTGGCGAAGCTTGTAATTTATGAATTTTATGGCATTCCTGTTTAGGGACTCGCGCCGGCAGTCGATGATGAGAGGGTGGTCAACTAGTTGGCCGCACTTTTAATTTGATGAATAATCATCTTTGGGGGATTTGGTTACGAAGGGTTGAAAACGGATTGAAAGCTCCGAGGGGATGGTACTTCCCACTGGGAACGTAAATAAAATATTGCCCAGAATAAACAATGAAAAAATTAGACTATTTTAATATTATTTATTATTAAAATATTTGAAATTTATTGATAGTTTGGGAAAAAAAGTGGAGTGCAAACAGAAAAACCTGTAAAGCTGTCCATATCATAAAGAATACCCTTCAAAATTGGAATGTTAAAATGTAAATAAATCATAAAAAAGGGTATTAAAGGATATTTGGTTAGTACACAAATATAACAAATATATAAGTCAAACTAAATATGAAAAATATACAGATTTTTAAAGGTTTATTTTAAACGTAAAGTTACTTTAAGTTAAGTACACCTTTACAAAGCTTAAGATGATATCAATAGCGTAGATTTTCTGCGTGAAATTTCCCCCCTTAAGATACAATCCAAGCTGTACGTTGTCAAAACCATTCGTAGCCTTTGCAATGCCGGCATTTGGTTTTAATTTAATTGCAAACTTTCATTCGATGTGGTTAGGCATACTGCATTTGGTGTATTATTCAAATTCTAACAAATTATGCATATAAATTTTCATTTTCACTTTTGCCAGTGCAAACATCAGAGTGCTCCTGCAATAGCCAACTTTTTGTTTTGGGCCTGCAACAATAAAAGCTACAACTGGAGCTACATTAAACTGGGAGTTTCTGGTAGCAGCGGCGGCATCAACAACTTTAAACCAGCTCGAAACTCACAGAGTCCAAAAACTGGCAAACAATTTGCAAACAAAATATAAATTCTGGAGCATACTTTGGGGAGCATTTAAAAAATGTATGTGGTCATGCGCCTCCTCCACACACCACTCTCTCTTTCTATAACGAACAACGCCTCTGTCTTTGCCATATTGTTTAGCCAACGTTGTGAGGCCGGTTTTAAAGATGGATTCAATGCGAACAGTAATGGAGTCTGGTTAGTTTGGGAAAGTTTCATTCCAGATAAGCAAAGGAATTTCAGCACTTATCATATAGAAATTGGCAATCTGTTGGTGATTCCGAAAGGGGTGCTGGGTTAGGAGGGGTTTTTGGGAAATTTTATTGTTTTGTTTTCGGAAAACACGACCATAAGTTCTGGGGAATTTTAAAGTGCGAGTAGCAATCCACGACGGAATGCGGGATGTGTTAGGTGGAAAATGGGAAATGGAAAGTTGCAGTGCCAGTATTCTGCATTCGACTGACAGGCAGTATCCTTCTCCTACTCCTTTGGTGGAGCAGGACGACGAAGAGGATGGGCAGCTTAAACTATGCATCAGCAATCTGGGCTAACAACAAACTTGGCCAAGAGTGAGACTGCGCTTGGGTGTGCTGCATATTTTAAAGGCGCTTAAGTGCCGGCAAAAAGTGCAACCTGAGCACCCGAGAGTGCCAGCCAAACGGATAGAGGAACGGAAACGGGAAGAGGCTTCTGGGTGGCAGACAGACCCCCGACATGCGTCGTCATCCGACACATCACTCATGCTGTTTTTGAGTCCTGATTGTTTTGAGTGTCTGGCAGCGACAGCACCCGTTGCACCAGCAACAATGGCCCACAGAGAAAGAAAACAGTGACAAATTCCATGCTATAATATTCGACATTCGGCTTATTAAATATTTATTTAATAAATTTATTAAATATTATTAAGTAACTTTAAAGGTCCCTCAAAAAATATTTCACTTTTGTTATGTAGATTTCTCTACTACCTTTGAAAACTAAAAGTATTCCTTTCTCTGTACAGTAAAAATTGATTGCATTTGTGTCTGCCGCCAGGAGTCACTGAATCAGACAATGTCGTTGGCTTGGCAAGTGCAGACTCTTGCAACGGCGGCCCACTTGTTTATGCCTAAAAAGGTACTGTGCATAGGGAGAGAGTCCTTGGACTTGGCACTCGACATTTGAAAATCACCGCCCAATCGTCAGTCGCCCAGTGCAAATAGTCAAACAATGACAGTTTAGAGGATCCAGGCCCAGGACAATCGTCAAGTGTGGGTGCGATAATCACTGCTTCGGCACCGTCGACACCTTTGGCCGCTTCAAATATTGACTATTTTGCATATTGATTGGCCTTTGTCTCCTCTTGCCGGATTCCCCTTTGTTAGCCCTTCCAAAAACCCTCGTCCTTTCGTCCTTTGGCAGTCAACATGCCAGCGACACCTACATCATCAACTTGTTGACACTTTAGCATCAGCAGCTATAGCAGCAGGATGCAGGATCAGGACGCGAAGCAGGAGGAGCAGCTCACGCGACATCCGCTCCGGCAGTTCAGCCCGCCGTATCCGTTCTTTATGGCTATGAAAAACACTTTATGCACCAAGCTACGCTCTGCGTTGACGTTGTTTGACATTGTAGAAATTGCTTTTAATTAAAATATTCTGCGCGGCAAATATCAGCGCGCATGCAGTACATTTCAGCGAGCGGAGTGGAAAAAAGGAAAAGCGGGATATAAACTATATAGCGCAGCCTTAGAGAGCCGTTCCTTTTTTTTATTCTCCTTTCACAGAGCTGCACATTTGTATAACAAAAGCGGAGGAGTGCGTAAACATTGTACGAACACTTAAATAAATATCGTTGTTTTAGGCTTTAAAAATTTTGGAGTAAATGTAGGCTTATCTTTAGTTATGAAAAATAAGGAAGAAGAGCTGGGCCTTATGATTTTTTAGAAGATGTTTACTTATTAACTTAACTTAAGTCTTATATATTCTTTTCTATACATCATTTTAATAATCAAACACCAGTCATAAGAAGTAAGTTAAAGAACTAAAAACTATAAATGACTTTTCTATACTTCTAATCCCTTGTATTTCCCCAGTGCACTCGACAAAGGACCGGCATTGTTCGTTTGAAGAGTTTATTAGTTTAATTTGGTATAAAGCGTTCATACATGGCTCGAATTGAATTTGAATTTGGCTCAAGCATATTAGACGGAGCTAATCTAACCCTTGAGTTTCCTTTGAGCGTTAAAATATCTTTTTTGCTAGCTGCAACACTGCTGGGAAATTAGCTGAGGACTCCCCCCCTCCCCCTGGCATGTGGCAATGCAATTTATGTTGATTACTTTGCATCTTGCAGTTGACTTCGACTTAATGAATGGATTGTGCTGGCATGGCATCAAGGCAGCGGGGTATCTCTAGATTGGATCTGCAGGGGAGTTGCCGAGAAGTTGTCAAACAAGCGGGGTTATTTGTTTTTTTTTTCTCCCCCGTTCTCGAGCAACTGCCAAATCCGCTTAGCAACTTTATAATTAGCCAAACCAGAGTCGTTGTCGTTGTAGGCGTCGCATTGTTAAGCCTTCGTCAAGGGGCCACAATGGGCGATTGACTTGGGGAGGTTCTTTTCGGGGCGAATGCCGTGATTGCATAATCTCTAAGCTCGGTCAGCCAGCGAAAACGAGAGGGAGGACCCGGGGCCCAGTAAAAAATCAATGGAAATAAATCACCGAAAAGCGTGCGGCAGACTCGAGTCTCGTTTTTTCTTGGTTGCCTTTGCCCAGACAAATGCCACGTCAGGCGACGGCACTCGCCCAATGAGATCTACTCCATAACATGGGCGTAGAGAAGGGTAACCAGAAATCCGCATTCTATTGAACTATATTTTTAATTTTTATTAATAATTATTATTTTTTTATAGGTAAAATTGTTTAAAAAGGCAAGATTTATATATATATTGTAAAGTAAATCTATTTATTTTTTATCTATTCCTTAACTTCTTTCAACTTTTCTTGTCACCATCTTAATATTTACCTTCCTTTAAGAACCCTTTTTAAAAATTTCCAGCTCCACCCGTGACGCTGAATTTCCCGTAATCGTATCGTTAAATTGATTAATTTCTTTATTTGCGCACCCGCTGAAAATTGCGGTCGCCTTGTCGTTTCGAGATTGAATGAATGACTGCGAAGGGGTTCGCCTGGTCCCCGAAGCAATCAAATTTGGGATTAGACAGGACTGCGATTTAAAGGGACTCCCAAATTTGCATCAAATCCTCTCATTTTGGAGACACATCTGTGGTGTGGCAATTGCCTTCGGCAAGTTTTCACGCAACTTTTGTCTAGAATGCCATTGAAAATAGTGCGAATTATCTTGTATTTCCAGTATATACATTAGTTTCCTGTTGTTGTGGCTTTCGTCAGAACGTCAGAGCCTTCCCTCTTCGTTCCGCCCACGTAAATATGCCGCCTTCCGTTGCCGCCGGCGCATATTTTGATTTTGGCTTCAACGCCAATTTTGATGGATTAATGGGGCTGGGGCGACATTTGTTGTCAGTGTCGGCATCTTGGCGTCAAACAAAGGCGTGGTCATAGCTAATGGCTATGGGGTAGAGAAGGGGCGGTTGCGGTGGCAATGGGCGTGGTCGCCAACGATTTGCTCCGGGTCGTTTGTCTTATCCCGCCGGGTTGGACGGCCGACAATTACGTATCCGCCCGGTGCGCAATGTCTGTACTTCATTCACAGAATGCGGAAAGGTGATTATACGCTCGGGGTTCTCTAATGTTGATCGATAGGCCAGCGCATATATTAACGCTAAATTTGCTCACAATATGGATGGAGTTCCTGTTTGATTGAGAGAGAAAACCAAAAATAAATCTTATGAATGTTTTGAGTAACAAAAAATATAAAACAAAAAATGTATAACAAAAAACACCAAATAAATAGCCTTAAAAATAAGTAAAATATATTTATAACTAGAATGGAATGATTTTAATATTAATCTTAAAAAAATAATTAAATATCTCAAATTTGTATGTTATTGTTAACAATCTAACTTCAATAAACATATTTTTTAGGGATATTTTTATATTTTTACCTTTAATAGAAATTTGAATAAAGTTCTCTATAACTATAACTTTGGAAGACCTAATTAAAAACTGATATTAACCCGATTTCATTGATACTTAAACAGAAGAAGATTCAAAATTTGAAAAGACATTTGGCATATTAGTTTTCTTTCTCTGTGCCAAAAAAGCTAGCATTCTTCGGGCTTAAATACGGGTGGGAAAACGTTTGCACCTGGACGGGCTTTCCGTGCGAATGGTTTGCTCAATGACCAAGCTCAGACTCGCACAAAATGTTTACGTACTCGTATTTGTGTGATTCTTGTGTAAATTGTCTGTGAAAACGGCCATGGAGTGCTTCGGCTCAGCATCAGCTTCAGCTTTGCATTTGCATTTGTCTGTTTTCAAGTCCTTCACATTTTCCCACACTAGCTGTGATTTCGTTTTTGCATACGTACATCTCTTCCGTTTCCTCTGCATCTCATCCTATACTATCCAATCCTATCCAATGGTATATCCTCCTCCTCCTTTCCGGGCAGCACACACCGATGCTCATTTCGCCAGCGCCAACTAAAAATGCATTTCCTGTCAAGTGTAAAAAGGAAATGATGTGATGCTCTCCGGCTCTAACGTGCAATCAATCATTGCCGTGCCCGTTTTCACCCGAAGGACTATACCCCTTCCCCCGTCACCATCCTTTTGCGGTGGCAAAGTCAACATAGGCGGGTTTATTAAGTCGGGCAAATAGTGTTAAGTATTTGTCGAATGTCAAATGTCAGTCTCCCTTTGCCGAGCTTAATGGTTCCCCTCACATCCTGGCCAGCCGCACATTGGATTTTAATTGCCACGCCGATAGGCAAGTGATTCGCCTGTCCCTGACCCACCTGATCCACCTGGAACCGACCCACTTTATCTCACTTTTCATTCCGTCACCTGGCATTGATGTGACATTTCCGCCTCTCACGGTGCCTTCTCAATTAGAGGGTCGTTGCCAGAAGTGTTTACTATTAACCCTCCAACACACCTGTCTAAATTAATTAAAGGGTTAAGGGAAAAGAGGTTTTATTTAGTTAGCAATCTATATATTTATTTAAAAGGTGTACTTTTTAAATAAATTACTGGTTTTCTATTGCTAACAGATTCGTCTTTAAAATATTTAATAGTTGTAAAATTTACGAAAGGAATATGAACCTTCTCAGTAACTTCATTTCCCCAGTATTTTCCTTTCAACCAGTTTTACCATATTTCTATATAAGAATGAGAACCATGCGAGGCATTCACTCAATCGAAATCTAAGCTCTTTTCAGGCGTGTCCTGGGGCACTTTGGAGTAATAGCGGGTTAAGGTAGGTGGCTTCTGTTCGCCCCCCAAGTATGCCATTCTCCGGTGGCAGACTTTTCAAGTTCAAGCATGTGATATATGCATATATCCACATATTCATCGCCCCTCCTCCATCACTCCTTTCGCCCGATATGTGTCTCTTGTCTGCCTACGCATCTTGATGGCTTTGGGCTACGTGTTCGGACGCTGTAATCGGATGTTTATGGCCCACAGCAACCTCACGGACGCTACACGCACTTTCAATTTTGTTTGGCTCCGGACGGGAGTCATTGAACGGCGATCTCTCGACGGCGGTCTCTTGTTTACAGCCATCCGGAGACAATTGTCGAGTTTTGTGTCCATAATGCGGGCGGCGGGTTCCTTGAAGGCGCTTAATTACATCGATTCGAGACGCCCAAATGAGTTGACAACTTTTTTTGGGGAATTTTCTAAGAGAAGCCCCAAAGAGCAACCTTCGGTTCTTTTTGGGTATTATTAATTAAGACCCATTTTCTATGACCCAATGAACGGTTTGTTCCTGCTTCCTAACCTTTTTTACCTTATTTTGTTTTGTTCAACCAGTTTACAAAAAAAAAAACAAAATGTAAAAAGAGGCCTGCAATTAGTAATCCGATTTGGCCATTTCCAGGCTTGTGTTTTTAGTCCACTAAATTCCGAGTGCGAAACAGCGTGAAACTGTGCCAATGTCTGCATGTGGGGACACAACGTAAACACCAAATGGGGCAATAATAAATTTTCTAAAAAAGAGAAATAACCGAAATAAAACTGAAAATCATGCAGCCAATGAAGCAAACGCCGCTGACATACAAACGCCTCGAGCTGAAAGATAAAGTTGGAGGGTCCGGAGGTGCTGACAAGTCACCTTTATATACATATATTTTAGAGGCGGAGGAGGAGTCGGTGGGACAGCACTCTGGGACAGCTACAACCTGTGACAATCCGTTGGCAGCAAATTTTGCGCTCTATTGGCGCGCGGGCGCATGTCGCCAAGAAAAACAAAATGATTGTCAAGTGCTGAACTCCAGCCGTGATGTAATGCCTTGCCACCCGAGGAGGAGTGTGGTGTGGGTGTGGGTGCAAGGTGCTGAGTTGACAATTGAAAAGTTAATTGAACGGTGCTCAAATCGCAATTAATTACCAGGCCAAGAGTAGGCCTACAAGGAAGCGCCAACAAAACTCCATGGCCTGAACTTGACATCGAAAATGGAGCAGAAAACGAAAATGAAACCGAAATCGAAACCTCAGCCGATGGCGATAGCAAAAACCGCGGACAATAAGACAAATTACCCCCGCAAACCAGTTTGGCCCGCAATTGTCAAATTGTCAACCAAGATACTTTTGTTACCGGTTTGCTCTTCGGTTATATTTTGTTTTTTCCAGGGCGCCACTTCTTGGGGCTAATTCTGACGCCCCATATAAAGTGACGTGCGCCGGGAGTGGTCGACATCATTAAGTCGACGTCTTTCCAAGAGTCGGACGGATACGTAGTCGTCAGTCTCCAATCGCAGTCAGAGCTTCCTGTGCGGCACGTGCCATTTCATCCTCGAGCAATCCCAAGTCCAAAGGAAGTGTTTCTACAATGGCAGGCAAAGTGAGTTTAATAAAGTGGAACTTTAACCAAGCCAACTTCGATTTAAAAGGCATTGCCTTTGTGGGAATAATAGTTGGCTTTTTAAAGGAATTTCTTTACTTTTATACAATAATATCCTTTTCATAAAAATGCAACTTAGGGCATTATTATTTATAGGTTACCTTGTTATTCTATATGGACCCAAAAATGTTTATCCAAATCAATTCTTTTTATTTGCATAATCCTATAAATAAAAACAATCTATCTAAAACTGATATTGGATTTAAAACAATTTGCTTTACTAATTTATTAACTTTCAGTATAACTTAAAAGAGGTTTCGATTTAAATTTAATTAAATACACCGCGCCTTATGGCATTTTCTTCCCTAAACCAACTACAAATAATGTTAAAACACAAATTGGTTAAAGTTAATAATTAAAAAAAAGTGCTACTATTTTTATTATTTCACTAATTTTATCTTTTTCAATGCAGCTCCTGACAATCTTCTCCATTCTGGCCATCGCTGGATCCTGTTGTGCAGGTTTCGCGGCCACCTATGCCGGTTACCACCCTGCTTTTGCCACCTACCAAGCTCCAGCTGTCTACCATGCCGCTCCAGTGGCTCAGGCTGCTGTCTACCATCAGGCGGCTCCCGTTTACGCCAAGACGTTGATTCCAGCTACTCCCGTGTACACGCGGTCCTATGCCCTGCCAGCTCCGGTCGTTAAGACGGTGGCTGCTCCTCTTCCCCTGCCCGTTGCTGCTCCAGTGTTGAAAACCGTGGCTGCTGCTCCAGTGGTTGCTGCCCCAGTGGTTGCTGCTCCAGCTCTGAAGCAGGTTGAGTTGGAATCGTCGCCGCGTTATGATTTCTCCTATGGTGTCCATGATAGCATCACCGGAGACATCAAGAGTCAGGTGGAGACCCGCGACGGAGGCAATGTGGTTGGATCTTATTCCGTTCTGGATGCCGATGGTTTCAAGCGTACTGTAACCTATACCGCTGACGATATCAACGGATTCAATGCGGTGGTCCAGCGTGAACCAGTTGTCGCTGCCCGTGCTGTGGCTGCTCCCGTAGTTTCAGTGGCTTCTCCAGCTCCAGTTCCCGTCCATGTTCCCGCTCCGGTAGCCTCCCTGCCCGCTCCAATCTACTATCCCCACCAGCAGGTGTTTGCCCCTCAGCAGCAGATTCAGCAAGTCACCGAACAGCAGGGTGAAGTTGTGGAGGCTCCAGTGGCCACTCAGCCAGAGCTGGAACCCACGCCCATCGACTATAACGAGGGTCAGGAGCAGCAGCAGCAGCAGCAAACCTATCCCCAGGACCAGCAGTTCCCGCCTTTCTCTCCGGCTGGCGAGTCCTCCCCCGCTCCCGATAGCGATGATTCCGATGTGGTTGAGGCGCGATCTGCCCCTGAGGCCAGCAGTAGCACCACCACCACCACCGAGGCTCCCGTCACGGAAGAAAGCAAGAAGACGGAATAGATTGGATTATGACCGGAAATGTTGTTGAACGAATTGCGAAAATAAAAATCAATATTTGAGATAAAAAAAGGTCTATGGTTTTAAGTTCAAAAAGAAAATCAATCAAATATATTCAAAATTAATATCTATCAAAATTAAAAACTTAATCAATTAATAGTTTTGGCACCCAGCAAATTATTTGAATATTTCACATTTTTTAATAGTTAATCTGATTACTCCTCAAAGGAAGCTGAAAACAAAGCAAAAAAGTTTAGCAAAAAGGGGCAAATCTATTGAGAGCAGTCAGCTCAAAAAAAGTTTTTTATATCTGACATTCGTACATAAATATAACAGAATTAAAAGGTCATTAACCAGGAATGTTTGTGCATTTATTACATTATTATTGATAAACGTGAGATTAAATGGATTTAGTTCAATGATAACCTTTTTATTGATGAAAAAACAATGAAATTATTTTTCTTTTTGGCAGACGAAAAAGCAATTGTAAATTTTATCAAATTATATTTGTTCAGTTCATTGCCTTTCTACAGTAAAGTAATGATTTAGTTTTTATATTGTTCTAATTATATAAAAGAATTATTTTAAAACCACATTAAAAAAATGTATTTCTTTTTTTCCAAAGTTTACATTACTCATTAAATTAGATACAAAATCAATTTTACCTAAAACCTTAATTTTAAAATCTAAAATCTTTCTTAAAAGAAAAAAGTTTCTATGTAACCATTCAAATTTGAATTAACGCGCCTACTTTGCAGACTCAGCCAACGGCTGAACAGCTGAATGTGGTTTGAACGTGCACGAGTTCCACATTCCACAAAAATGTTATGGAAATAAAATTTGCGCCCCTGCCGACAGCGATCGAAACTAACTGATCGCAGAGCGTTTACATTTAAAAAGTATATCGGTTTAGTAAAAAACCCGACAAATGAGTTATTAACTAAACAACAAACTATTTGTATGTAAAAATAGTTGATTTTGTTTTGTGACTTTTGCAAGACTTTTGACTACGATTTTTGGATGCGCAACAGTTAATAATTTAAAGTTAACAGCAATTTAACATTTAATGTAAATAGACATATATCGATAGTTGGGGGATAAGATCGATTGATCATCGGTGTTTGCCCGCCTCTATGGCCTGACTTGCTTGGTTTTTTAAATCAAACGGTAAATCTGGCGGCGCCAAGTAGGCATTGACTCCAGTTTCGCTTTGATTTCGAGAAAGTCTACGTGTTTTTAAGCACAGTTCCACCGACGACATCCAGCGTGCTTAACACGCTCGATAAAGTTTCTCGTTTTTCGCAGAGGAGCTATCAAAATTGTCTAAATTTGTAGTAAAGTTATTTTAACAACGTCCAAAAAGCCTGCACACGCATTCAGAGGACCATAAGGTAAGCGCGCGTGTGTGTCTACGGTTGTTCTTATTGTCCTTCTCGCGGTTTCTATACCTTCATTCCTTTATTGCCACTCTTCGTGTTACACCTTTGCTCCTCTCCCGTGTTCCCACTAATCTGCAAATGGCGGCTGCTGCAGCTGTTGCTTTGTTGTTGCTAAGCAAAGGCGCAGTTGCGGATTTGCCGATGGGAAGAGGGGTTAGGCATCCAATTTTCCAAAACGAGCATGTAAATTGTAATAAAATAAAAAGTAAATATTTGAAAGATGGCATCCTTGTACCATTGCTTTAAAAGTAATCGCTTTGTTCTATTTTCCATCAACCTTCCCTTTATTTGAACCCTATCTACGCTCCTGTTGCTCGCCCTTGCAAAAGCCGGTCTTCCGAGAGGGAACAAAAAAAAAAAAAAAAAAGGGACAGAAAACTCAAGCAGCCCTTGATTCTGCTTCTTCCCTTACTTGCGTCTCATTTCCGCAAATCATTTTTAATTTCAGTTATACATTTGTCATCTCAGCAGCAGCATCTAAAATTCGAAAACCACATACAAAATGAGTAAGCCGGATCCTAACTCGCGTCAGGGCTCCTACAAGTCGAACACCATCAACACGCAGGTAATGTACAAAGATAAACTGCCGGCAGATTTTTGTTCGGTACTAACCTCACTTTGTCGCAGGAGTCGCGCATGCGCCGCCATGAGGTGACCATCGAGCTGCGCAAATCCAAGAAGGAGGACCAGATGTTCAAGAGGCGTAACATCAACGATGAGGATCTCACTTCGCCGCTCAAGGAGCTCAATGGACAGTCGCCGGTCCAGTTGTCCGTGGACGAAATAGTGGCGGCAATGAACAGCGAAGATCAGGAGCGTCAGTTCCTGGGCATGCAGTCTGCCCGGAAGATGCTTAGTCGAGAGCGCAACCCTCCCATCGACCTAATGATCGGGCATGGCATTGTGCCCATCTGCATTCGGTTTCTACAGAACACAACCAAGTGAGTAGTTACTATGGCACCTCTACAGAAGCCGTTCTGAGTTTTCTGAATCTCCAGCTCCATGCTGCAGTTCGAGGCCGCTTGGGCCCTGACTAACATCGCCTCCGGTACTTCTGATCAGACGCGCTGCGTTATTGAACACAATGCGGTCCCTCACTTTGTGGCTTTGCTGCAGTCCAAGTCCACCAACCTGGCTGAGCAGGCCGTCTGGGCACTGGGCAACATTGCTGGCGACGGAGCTGCTGCTCGGGATATTGTCATCCAGCACAACGTGATTGACGGTATCCTGCCACTGATCAATAACGAGACACCGCTCTCATTTCTGCGCAACATCGTTTGGCTGATGTCCAATCTGTGCAGGAACAAGAATCCCTCGCCACCCTTCGAGCAAGTAAAGCGCCTTCTGCCCGTCTTGTCGCAACTTCTGCTCAGCCAAGACATCCAGGTGTTGGCCGACGCCTGCTGGGCCCTGTCCTACGTTACAGACGATGACAACAGTAAGATCCAATCGGTGGTTGACTCGGATGCAGTGCCGCGTCTGGTTAAACTGCTGCAAATGGACGAGCCAAGTATCATTGTGCCCGCCTTACGCAGCGTCGGAAATATTGTAACCGGCACAGATCAACAGGTGGGTAAACTATATTATTATTAATTCATTTTAGTATGTAATTATTTTTATTTCCTTAGACTGACGTCGTTATTGCCTCTGGAGGATTGCCTAGATTAGGACTTCTCTTGCAGCACAACAAGAGCAACATTGTTAAGGAGGCTGCTTGGACGGTTAGCAACATCACTGCAGGTAACCAAAAACAGATACAAGCAGTCATTCAGGCCGGAATTTTCCACCAGTTGCGCAGCGTGCTAGAGAAAGGGGACTTCAAGGCCCAAAAAGAGGCTGCATGGGCGGTGACCAACACAACAACATCGGGCACCCCGGAACAGATCGTGGATCTGATTGAGAAATACAAAATCTTGAAGCCATTCATTGATCTATTGGATGCAAAGGATCCGCGTACCATCAAGGTTGTACAATCGGGACTTTCAAATCTTTTTGCCCTGGCTGAAAAACTTGGTGGCACCGAAAATCTGTGTTTGATGGTCGAAGAGATGGGAGGCCTGGACAAGCTGGAAACTCTGCAGCAGCACGAGAACGAGGAGGTTTATAAGAAGGCCTATGCCATCATCGATACTTACTTCAGCAACGGCGATGATGAGGCCGAACAAGAGTTGGCGCCACAGGAGGTTAACGGAGCCCTCGAGTTTAATGCCACCCAGCCAAAGGCACCCGAGGGTGGCTACACGTTCTAGACTAATCACTCAACATAATCCAAACGCCGCTCACACGCCTTACAAACCGCACCCCGCGCTCACACAGTTTATTTTTTGCCACAAACTATGCCATTGTCATACAAGCATCACATCTGAACATTCCCCACATCCAAACACAGGCTACTGCATTTGCTTAGACATTCAAAACTCGCTACTGATCATAATTTTCTCACAAAACGTTCCAACCATATCTTCGCAATGGAAAAACACAAACATCCGATGTTGCTAGGCATCACGGAAATCTAGGTTCCTTTTTTGTTTCATATGCAACCTCTGTCAGCTGCGCTGGCTGGGATCCTAGTTGCCGCTTATCTGGATGCGTGTGCATGGCATTCTAAATTGAAGCATTTCGAACTTATTTCGGTCATATTTTAGGCTGTTTAGTATTTATTTATGTATACACACGATGCTTTTAATCCTCCACCTTCGCAAGCATTACAACAACTACTCATCCCCTTTGCACCAGTGTCCTCATCCCCGAATTATATTCAAAGTTATCAATAAATAATGAATTGTTTGAAAGATTAATTACATTTTGCTATACTTCAGGCGTTTCTGATCTTTTGAGCTTTTCAGTGTCTGTATTATTTGTAGAATTCGTGTGAACAGGAAATGTATTATTTTATTTTGCTTTTTTTTTTCACAAAAAAAATATTCGACAATATTGCCATTTTAACGAAAAATGAAGTATATTTTTGGGCATTTTGGTTTGTTTGGACTTAAAAAAATATAAAAGCCGTGTCACCAGCATTTTAAATGTTATCCCCTCTTTGGCCAGCGCCTTTTGTCAGTAAATTCTCGATAAAAAGTTGTGCAGTCAATTCTTGTTTTTTGTCCATATAAAATCGCATTTTGGCAGTAAGCGGATAATCGCAAGATTAAGAGCTATCTTCTCCAGCCACACTCATGTATGCAGAATAGCCCGGAGAGTGGTACAGCGACCCCAAATGTTCCAGATTAGATAAAATGATTAAACAACTAACCACACCAGAGGCAGGCATAGAACGAGCCCCACAAACAACTCAATCAAAATGAGCCGCTGGCGGCATTAGCGTCCGCGTTTATTGCAGCGGTCCAGCGTAAAAACAAAACAAGTAGAGCGTCGTCACATCAACATCCACAACCACATCCACGTCCACGTTCTTATTCCCATCGGATGCAGCGCGTCAGTTCGCCGAATCGTTTGTGTAAATTCACGGCAAACAAATTATAAAAATAGATTAAAAATTTAGCATCGGAAAAGTAGTTGCCGAAAATTCGAACCGAGTTGTGGAAGCATTGCCCGGACGGAGCTTTTGCCTCCGCGTTGCCCAAGTCGTCACCGATGAGGCGGGCGGATTTAATTGGTTCTTTTTTGTGCTATTTTATTATTTCCGAGCGCAAGCGTTTAGTCGAATTTTGTCCGAAGCTGCGTGCGGGCGTGAGTCTCTAAAGGCAACTAATTTATATAATTGCTGATCGATCTATAATTCGCTGTACGCATTTCTTAAAAATTTCGATAAAGGTATAGAAGTTGCAAGCAAGTGATTTAAATCCAAATATCACCTTGATAAAAGGAGATATTTTAAAAAATACGCCCAAGCATCAGTGGATATTGCCCGAAATTTTCACAACAAACTATTGTTGATGATGATGCCACTTTGAAAACTGATTCTGTGACCTCATACGCTCTATTGAAAATCCAGTGAGGATTTACCATATGCCACTCGGCTGTTATCCATTCGCTGCAATGTAACGTTTAAAAATACAAGAAAAACGTCTCCCTCACAACACAAAAAAAAAAAATCGAAAGCACTTTTGACAAACTCATGATGCAGTTAATTTCGATGAATAAAACAAAAAAATTGGCACACCAAAATAAACAATAAACGTCTAGTACTAGGCAGCGCTACTTTATAGCGACCGTGCTGGGGTATATACTCGTACACTGAAAAAAAAGTTATAATTTAAATCTGTATTTATATTGTAAAACTAAAAAGTTTTTAATCAGTTCGCACCGAAAGTTTCTTTGTTCGAAAATTGTGTTATTTTGTTTAAGCTTTCCAGCAGTGACGTGCACATTCTCATTTTTAAATATTTTCGTTTTTCGCAATTAAAGACTTTGGTTTCTGTGTAGGCAGCGTGGCTCTCGCGATTTTGAAGCGGAAAACGGTTTTTCGTTTCGTTCCGTTCTTATTTTCCAGTTCGGGTGGGCGCGCATTTTGTTTGTTGATGTGGCAATTAAGCGCGCAAGTGTGCGCGTCGCATAGAAATCGGCATGCAGGGCTGCAGCTCGGGATCGGGAAACTATATAGCGAATGGAAGTGGAAATGGGAGTGGGTGGTGGCCACAACAGAACGGAGGCGGCTGCCGAAATTCGCGTGAAATTAAAAGTTGCCGCAAATATATAGCCGCAGCACTGTCACAAAGTTTTCCGCCTCGGCGTTTCCGCTTTGTTTACTTGCCGAAAATAGTGTCAAGTTTGGCCTAGTGTGCTCTCTTGTTCACTTTATTTATTCAAGGCGTTTCTTTTGTGCTCAGTGCTCGGTGTTTTTCTTTTTTTTTTTTCCCGCCCCACCCGTTTGCTAGTGTGCTCGCTCGGGCCTGGCCAAATGAAATGGAAGACAATTTACATTTTCATTACAAAATGCACTTGAAGGGCCAAGGTGAATTTAAATAGGATTCAATGTTCTCGTATCTGGTGGCTATTATTTAGAATTATATATTTTTATTTTATTTAAAGCATTTTATGAGTCTTGTACGTTTGGCCACATGTGTTTTGCATTATGCCGAAGGGCATTTCTATGCTAAACAAGTTCTTTTAATGGATCAACCATGTGGAAGCGATAAACTCACGCCTCTATAAGGTTAATCAAACCAAATCTGCATATAGCCAGATTTATAAGATTGCTTAATAAAAAAAAATATTATTTCAATATTTTTAATTGGTTGACTAATCTTTATTTCTATTCAAAGCATCTCAACAAAATATCCCTGAACCCTTTGAGACAGAATGAGTGAAGTTGCCAATCCCACGCCGAGCAATGCGCCCGATGAATCCACAATAAGTGCTGGCATTTACCACAACATAGCCACAAGCTTCACAGATCAAAATGTGGTTATATCGCCACTGTTATTGGAGGCCACTCTGTCACTCCTTTACCTGGGATCTGATGGAGCCACTGCCGAGGAATTGCAGAAACTTTTGCGACTGAAGCAACGCTTTCCCAGCAATGCCAAAATGGCAAACTTTTATGCCGCTGAACTGGGAAACATCACAGTCGATGAAGATACCCGCCTGGAGTTACAAAACCGATTGATGCTGCAGCCGCTTCCTGGTTCTGAATCTGGCATTGCCGATGATTTTCAGAAGATTGCCCAAACCTATTTTCATACCACTGCCGAGTGTGTTGATCTGGAGCAAACGGAGAAACTGCGTCGCCATATTAGCGAACAGATTCTTGCCAGCGTTGGCGGTGGCAGCTGGGACCAGATAAACCTGGAGGGTACCGCACCGGCGAAAACTCTACTCCTACTGGCTGCAAATCTTCGTAGCAAATGGTTCCTGCCATTCAGTGCCTATAGAACAGGACTATATGAGTTCCATAGTGGCAGTCAGGTTAAATCTGTGCCCATGCTCTTTGACGACGACATGTTTGTAAAATATGCAGAGCTAAGGGATGTAGACGCCCGCGCCATAGAGTTACCTTACGAACATGCCGAGGAGCTTTCTATGCTGCTCATCCTGCCCAACCAGCGCGACGGCCTTCAGGAGCTGGAGAAACAGTTGCGCGGCCTGGATTTGGGTGCACTGCAGCAGCGAATGCAGATGGAGGGCGTTCAGGTGCTACTGCCAAAATTCAGTATCGATTTCGAGTGCAGTCTGCGGCAGCCATTAAAACAGGTCAGTGAAAGTGAAACCAATACATGTTTCTTTTTTTTAATGGTTTTATTTTAAAACTATTTGGTTAACAGCTGGGCTTTGAGGAGATATTTGCCGCATCTGCGAACTATAAACATTTGCATCCATCTGGTAGTCTGCCCGTTGTCGATGTTCTGCAAAAGCTGCGAATAAATTTGAATGAGTCTGGATCTGGACCCGAGCTGACACGCGTTGCAGCAGGTATTTTATTTCTTAAAATTCTACGTTAAAAGGAATATCTTCATACATATCTTTTTTCAGAATATAAACCCATTGTGATCAGCAATTCCTCCCGCCAAAAATTCTTCCGAGCTGACCATCCATTTTTCTTTGCCATTCGCAGTGAGAATGTAACCTATCTTATGGGTCATGTGGTTGAATTTTAAATTTTGAGTGGAAAGGGTTGTGTAATATTTTAACTTGTATAAAAATAAGTAAAATAAAACTAATATTTACTAAACTAATGTTTAATAAATTTGCTTTGGAAGATGAAATATGTCTATGCTAAGATGTTAAGATTCGTTTACCAAATTAGTTAAAGTTTTCTTGCCAGGTAGTACTTGTACTGTTTAGGATACCTTTTTAGACATTATGGCAGATGGATGGTAACTACTACAAAAAGGAAAGCAATTTTTCTTAGTTTTAGTGTATAGAAAAGCTCTTTACTTATTCGTTGAAGATAAATGTGTAAACCAAAATATTTAAAAAGTTAAAAAAATGAATACTTACATTCCATACATTCTATACAAGAATTAACACGAAATTTCATAGATTTTCTAACAAGAGTCTTGAGTTTATTTAAAGATATATCTGTATAATTTGTTTTGTTCCAGAAATAGTCCTGTTATGTTTATTAGTTTTACAATTATTGTATTTTGTAGGTTTTTCTTTTAATCTTTCTTCCTTAATAGGGGCTTAATTTGCTTTAATACTAGGAAACTTTAAATGGAATCAAAAACATGTCACACACCATACTGTGTTCTCGCTCTTAAATTTTTCATTTTCATTGTTTTCCGTTCAATAGGCTTTTTGTAAATCTAGCTAAAAAGTTATCATTAGTTTAAATTCATTCAATTTGTTTACATATGCAATGACATAAAGTTTAATTTGTATTCTAAATATGAGTCTAGTGTATGATTGATGTTAAAATCACTTTAACAGACATTAACTTTGATAATTTCATGGATTGATAGAACTAAAAGTACCACTTGATCTCAGCCAGAATCTGGCAAGCTCAACGAAAACTAAGACTGGATGGGCATTTTTGATAAAGAATTGGTTTAAAATCAGGAGTTTAACTGATTGTTATCCAGATTAGGCATATCTGATGCATACGTACATGAATATTCACAGAGATTTCTACTGTAGTTTAGTTTGGAAATTTGATTTACATATATTTACATCTTTAAATAGAAAAACGAAGCCTCTTAAATGCATCTTAGTGTCGGTATTGGCCAACAAATGTCTCCCAACTTACACATTATTGCTATTGTTTTTGCTGGCTGTCATCACTGGTGGGCAGTGATGGTGGTGGTGGCATTCCGCCTCCGCCCTCCGTAGCATCAACAGCTCCCCTATTCAGCAAGTAGTCTAGATCGAGGGTGATACGATCCAGCGTTGCATCATTACCGCCGCAGCCACTTTGCGTGGGAGTGGGCGTGGCTGGGGTCGTGGTCGCCGTGCTGGTGACAGTCGAAGTAGAGACGACGGCCGCCACCATGGTGGGCAGCAGGGGGTCGAAGGTCGTGCGGGACGTCGGCTCCAGGATGGTCACTCGTTTCTGCGTCTTCGGTGTCTGGGTGGGCAGGGACATTGCAGGAAGCGTCGGTATCGCTGGTCCACTCAGGTTTCCGCTTATGGTCGGGGGTGGAGCCATGCTCAGGATTAGAGAACTGGGCACAAAGTCCACGTAGGGATTATGCTGCAGCGGAACATAATGAGAAGTGCTTGTGGCAGTGGGCATTATGGCACTGGTGTGAATGCCAATTATACTGTCTGTAAGGAGAGGGGGAATGGAGAGAGGAGGTGGTTAGCAGACACTAGATCTTGAATAATGCTTGACCATTTGCCCTCATACAGAAATTTTAGTCAATATAGATTTTGCACAGAGAACAAATCGTTTATGTAATGAAAAATATTAAATAATAATATTTAAATTCAAGTTTTCCGCCTGTTAAACTTTTAGCAAAAATAAAAACAAAATTTAGTAAAACTGATAAGCTATCGAATTTCAAGTTATTTTTATGTCTATGTGTACTTACCGGCTGCCACGCCCTGCAGGATATCGAGCGTCTCAACGCCCACAAACTCGCCACAGGGTCCTGGGCGATAATGAGTCGGTTGCTGATGCAACGTTCGCCTACCCAAGCTTCCTGTGAGACCGCCCACTCCCACGTTTACGCCCATACCCATGGTGTACGCATCGTACGCAGTTCCGCCGCCCAATATGGCGCAGCAACGTGTGTCCGGCGATGGAGCCACAGAGAGGGTCTGGCGGTCACCCAGGAAGGTCTCCACTGTGCCATCTGGTCCTGCCTGGCAGCGCGGCGCCGTCGAGATGATTGTCAACGGCAGTGGAACACCGGATCCCGGTGGTCCGGACAGTTCCAGGCCCACTTTCGATTGCAAGGGCGGGGCGCCGCCGCCAACTGACGAGGCCAAGGATCCGACTGCTGCGGTGGACACGCCTGCATTGGACATTGACAAGGACACGGCACAGTCGTTCTCCTTCTCTTTGTCGTGGTTAGTGTAGACTGAAAGTACGGAGGGGATACGGAGGTTATAAGTGGTGGGTTAGAATGGTTTGCAGGACTTGAACCTACAGCTCAGTGGACTATTCACATTAGCCGTCGTCGTAGTGGTGCAGTAGTTCTCGTCCAGACTGCTCCTGCTCGTGTTGAATTTGGCCTGCTTCAGCGAGCTGTTTTGACTGCTCCCGTTGCTGCTAAGGAAGGGTGGTCCACGCAGCTGGCTCTCGGCCTTGATGACGAAACAGATGAGGATGGCCGAGCCCTGGAAAAGCGATTGAATCATTGCTGTGATTGTGGCATAAACTTCCAGCCCATCTGGGCTGACCCTAATAAAATTGGGTTTTCAACGGGATGGGTTGTCGCCTGAATGGAGTCATTAAGCCACCGAAGACCCTTCGATTACGGCCAAGGTAGTGGTCCCATAAGCCCCTTTCGACGTGAAATCAAACCAAGCGATTGGGAAATTAAATGCATGACCAAAAGGCGGCCATAAATCGAGGCCAAACCGTATGGGCCATATATGGCCATTATGTCCTTTTTTTCATGAGCGCAATTTATGGGGGACAAGTCAAACCAAATTCCAGGCCTGGATTTTCGAACAAAATTAATTGCGAAATTAGCGTAAGAGACTTAAGCTCAACGTACTGAATGGCTCGGATCGGATAGATTCCCTTTGCATGCTCCAATGGGATATTAAAATGCATAGTACAGAGGGCTTAATACACAGGGAAGTCGTTATTATGTACCAACATATTATTTATCTTTTGTGGAATAATAATATTTATCTCCTTCTCTGTTAACTACGTTCACTATTTAATAACCCATTTAATGTATAATTTATAAGCTATCTTTAATATATTTTTCTTGGTGTACTAACCATGTCTTGGCCATTGTTTAAATAATTAAACAGCAAGAGCAGACAGAGCAATGCCCACGCCCACAATCAAAGTGATTTTGGTGCACATTAATAGTCCTGGACCAGCAGCATTGAGTGGGTTGTAGACATTGTGGCTTGGATTCAAGGAGGCGGCTGCTCGACCTAATTTGTTTGTGTTTGAATTTGAATGTGGCCCGTGCGCATTACGTATACGCCGAGTGGTATACCTATACATACACACACACACGCGCGCTCACTTGCCGGCTTCCCACATCAAAGTGTGTGCGTGTAATTATGTGATTAGTTTTGCCAGGATACACTAACCTATGCCTCCGCCCGTGCAGATAATTGTTTATTTAATTGGATTCAGCTGATTGCTGGGCGTGCGCATAGCATTAAACGGTTTAATGCCATTCTAGAGGCTACAAAAAATGAAACAGAGTCCATCTCATCCTTTTAAATCTAACATCCCATCGAAACCCATTCCATCCCAGCGAAGAAATCCGTGGTGTAGAAATTAAAGACAAGGAGATGATTCCACTCAAGTGGCAGGTGGGTAAGTCGAGCGCACTTATTTCATTTGCACAGCAAATCACCGAGAAGTGGAATAAAAAGCAAGCCATAACAGCTGGAAGTGGAAACCGAAGTCAAGTGTCAAAGCCAAGGGCAAAATAAATACGAAAAGGCTTCTTTCCAGCTCTTTGATCAGGCAGTAAATGCAGTCAGTAGATGGCTATATGCCACGCCCACTCTCACTTTCAACCGCCCCATATTCTTCGTTGATTTTGCATGCATAATTTGCACGTCAGGTGTAAAAATATGCAGGCTTTACACTTTGATAAAATATGCAACTTAAATAAGTCGTTGGGAGTAAAAACGAAATGCGATTTGCATAAGCCTGCGCGGCAAGTAAGTATGTACATTTCATGCTGCGCCCCTAATAGTTGGACAAGCAAATGGGATTGGATCCGAATCAAACAACCGACCCTAATCCCATCCAGCCAAATACATATATATTGCATTGTTGCGCTTAATTGAATTTCAATTGATGGTCCACTTGATGGCTAAGAGGATGTAAACGGTTCCACGCACACTTACCAATAATATGCACGATATGCCGAACGGATATGCCCACAAAGTATCCGGTGATGAATTAACATAAGCGATGAAGAGTCCATCGCTGCAGATTTTGGCCAGGAGCAGTCCGCCCGCCCGGTACAGTAATCCGAATCTGTGCGAATAAATTAGAGGGAAGAGTAGATTTCAGCATTTTGGCATTTTGGCAGCGATTGTTTTGGTTTCGTTTTCGTTTTATATCAGATTAGCTTAGACAAGGCAAAATGGAAGTTCTACAAAAAGAAATGGGGAATAAAAAACCAATGGGAAGTACTGTGCGGTCATTAAAATCTAAGTATTTCCCTATCCCCAAGTCTTATCTCTTTGCCCGTTTTCCGTTCTTCGTTTTCCATTTTGCCCAATCGGGCCTCTTTCGACTTACCGCCTGCTCAAAGCCAGATTGAATTTATCCAACGGATGCGTATGCACATTGCGATTCTTGTGCCACAACCACAAAAGTTTCTTCATTAAAATGGCAAACAGGGCAAAGAAGAGCAGGATGAAGAGCAAATCGATGCAGACGAACAGAATGAAGCTCAAGGAGGGCGATGGCGCTGTCGAAGCGTCACTCAGACCGGAAGTTAGAGGCGCAGCCAGCGAGGAAACGGAAGTGGAGGTGCTGCTTGCACCATTCCTCCAAGAGGCACTGAATCCACTGTTACTTGCAGTTCCTATTCCCGTGATTGATGACGTTGACGTAGCCGCATCATCATCGACCGACTGAGTTGTGGATGATGATGTCTCTGTCGGCGGGCTGCTCGTCCCATTTCCCATCAGTGCCTCTGATTCGAGCAGTAAATTATCTCCATTGAGTAGCGAGTGGGTTGAATAGAAGGCGCCAGAATCGGACTCCTCTGATTCCTCCTTGCCCCCGGCGGCAGCATCCGGGGTTGGGGATCCTTTCCAGACCACCTCCAGCCACCAATGGCGCGGCCACTGTCCAATGATGCTGCAGATTAGCGGTGCGGCAACGGCGAAGAGAAGCGGCAGAAGCCAACTGATGCCAATGGCGCCACGCATTCCTGCCGTAGAACTTGGTTGTTGGCGGCGTTGGACTGGATTGCAGGAGGAGCCAGAGACGGCTGAAGAGGAGCCCGTGGTGGCCCCCAAAGGCGACTGAGCCCGGATCTGAGTGATGTTGCTCAAGCTCTCCAGCTCCTGTTCCCGATCCCGCTCTCGCTGTCCCGCTTCACGTTCCCGCTCGAGGCGGCGCTTAGTTGGCGTCCCCGGCTTGCTGCCAATTTGTAGATACTTTTTCGGCATCAGCTCCGTGTGGATGGCCAAGGCAATCGCAATCAGCGTCGAGATGCCCAGCAACAACAGCGAGGCCAGCGAGCTGCTAATGATGCCATGCCAGCTCTGCAAGAGGAAATTATGAACGGCCGTTAATAAGGAAATGGAGTGCTTTGACGGCTGAGCTGCAACATCGTTATTTTTAATTAAATATAAAAAGTTGTCATCGTGCCGCATCAGAGGCAGCAGCATCAGCAGCATCAACACCCAGCCAAGGAAGCCATTTGGTGGGATTTTTTGCAACACCCTAATGGTGACATTTTGGCATACATTTTTTATTACACTTTTCCCGCGCTTCGTTGACTGGACATTGGTTATTACAAAGTTGTAAACAATTTGCGGAACATCATTTTTCGGACTCTGCTTTCATAACCAATTAGGAACCGGTGTCCAGAAAATATAGCATACTAAAAATGCATCTTAAATTGCATTAACAGATATCTTATGGCTAATTGCTTTTAGGGATTTGGAGAATAAAAATGTTTGATGTCTCAGTAGTTAATATCTAACATAAATGTAGAAGAAATGTTAAGTTTATTGTAAGTTTATTACCTTATTTGAAGTATCTACAACTTGCAGCTAAAGAATTCGTGTTTTTAGGCTTATTTATATACGCTTATATCTTAATTTAATTATTTAAACTTAACAATGCCTGACTCGATCTATATTCTGAAAATAAACTTAACTTAAGTCTTAAAGTTTCAACTACAGTTGCTGGAGCGTATTACCTCCACTCGTTATCTTTAGTAGCCTTCGGGGCAAATGTGAGGAAAACATTTTGTCAACTTTTTAATTTTCAATTTACAATACGAAAACGAATATGAATATTTCCACCCCGTCAGTTCGTCGGGGAAAATTATGAGTTAAGTGCGCTTAAAAGCTTTCGCCTTTCACATGTCCTGCTGCAGTGGCAGT
Source organism: Drosophila eugracilis (assembly GCF_018153835.1). Taxonomy (NCBI): domain Eukaryota; kingdom Metazoa; phylum Arthropoda; class Insecta; order Diptera; family Drosophilidae; genus Drosophila; species Drosophila eugracilis. Next base: position 820,461 of record NW_024573311.1, on the reverse strand, counting down.
GGCACCCCCCTCTTGCCTACCTTGAGGGCGTCAGGCGTACCGACGAGTCGTATGCGTAATTTATGTTTTCTTATTTATTTATTGTTTTTTTTTTCGTTCCGTTTAACTGTCGTGCTGAAATTGTATTTTATTTATGCTCGCAAATATATGCAATAAGTAAAATGAATATTTTAATTGTATTTATTGTGGCATTGCGTGGGCGTGGTCGCGGTCTGGTGGCTGCGGTTGACGTCCGACGCCGTTGGCAGCCGCGTCTTCGCTACAGCTCCTCATTTTCTTGCTTCTCCCCTCTCTCCTGCCGTTGTGATCCTGGCGCTGTGACACGTGTTTCAAACCATAAAATTTGCATGTGTGCACATGTTCGGGTGTGGTACTTTTTAATAAAGTTGCCCTGCCCGTGTGTGCACGCAATTAATGTGCAATAATAATAAGAATAATAATAATAATAATAAGTGTGTGCGCGTTGTATTATTAAGACAAAGTTTCCCTCTGGCACTTTTGCCAGGCTGAAAATGCCGCGAACTACGAAATACGAAATGCGCATTGTGCAACTCATCGTCACTGACGTAAGTTGCTCATTAACTTGGCCAACAGAGGAGAGTCCGCATTGTGCGTTTCCGTTGCCAGTAGCCGGGGGCCAGCCTATGCCAGCCTATGGTATATTTTTATTGTGCGGACTTCTAAAAGGGGACGATCTCCACAATAAGCTCCTGCATCTCCGTCGTCCTCGTCGTTTAGCACAAACGTTCATTATTCAAAAATTCCTCCATTGCAATCCTTTGAGACACAACCCGTATTGCGTGCGGCAAAAATGCCGATGCAGATAGCGAAACATACTCGCTCCGCTCCTCCGAATGTGGCGTCCACGGTCGGATTCACTGGCATTCAGATCTTTGTGCCTAGGCCGCCACCGTCACCATAGTCGTTTGCCTTTGTCAGCGTTTCGAGAATTTGAATATTCCCAAGAGCTGCATGGCGAGAAAATGTTTATATCCTAATGATATTTCTAGCTTATGTTTATAGGTATTATGGTTCAATATGTTAATGCCATGGTAATCCAGCATTTATCTATGGGACTAAACTACAAAATTGTACTTTTACATAAACCGAATTAGATGTTATTTCCTTAATCACTTCTTCTAATTTATTGCCCTTTTTATAATTACTTTTTAAAGCTTTTGTTTTAGATAACTTTCAGTTAGTTCTAGTTGTCAGAAAAAGTTTTGTCTTCTGCTGAAAATTGTACTTCCTTTGCTTGCTAACTAAATCAAGTCGAGATATCCAGATAATTGAGGAATGCTTCTATTTGGCTTGCCATCCCAGCAATATGTTTTTCCAAGTGTGCCTGCCTCCTTTTTCATTTTCATTCTGCCTTGCTTAAACCTTTCCATACTGCGTCCTGGCATCCTCCTCCTGAATCTTCATCTGCAAGTGCCGCTCCTTTGTCGTCTTCTCGTTGTCGTACACAATGTTTTATTTGTTTTTCATTCGTTTATTGAGCCGTTGTTTCCACTGCGGACCAGTTTATTACTAATTCAAAAATGTTATTTCTTGTTAGAGCTTTGCAGTTACTTCTTTTTTTAGTTTTTTGCCTTTTAAGTCGAGGCTCCTTCCGATCCCCGGGGATTAGGCATCGCAACTTTATTCGCTTATGCTTTTTTCGTTTTACGTTTATAATTTAGACGGCTGTGCGGATGCTTTGGGGACTTCCATGGGATCCTTGGCCAATGGGTTTTGAGATTCGGGCGGGTGCCAGGGCAGGCAGCATATATTCCATCCAACGCGCTCGGGTTAGCAGCGTCTTCCCCATTAACATTTTCCCACTTCAAACGTCTGAGAGTGTGCGTTTATAAATATTAATTTCGATTCCAGTTGCCTCCTCCGGGCGTGCTCCTTTCGCATCCAGCCACCTGACCTCCTCGGAGTCGGCGTCGTGTATTGTTGACTTTTAATTTCCTTCCAAGGAGGTCGACGCCAACAGGTTTGGGAATTGTTTTCCATGAATTTTCCGTTTGGCTGCCACGAAAACTAAATGTAAATTATTTGCTTTGTTGTCCACCGACCTCTTAATATCCGTGGTATGGTAAGGAATGCTATGGTATGGTATGGTATGGTAACGACTTGCAGACGACACGCTAATTTGTTTTGATGATGATTACAGATTTTCTGCCTTGGCCGTGATTATTATTTGAAAAGCCAGCTTAAACTCGTGTTGGGAAATCGGTGATTGCCGGGGAACAGACACCGCAAATAATTACAATTTAAGGGTTTTGGCCTGCTAGTTTAAGCCGATGGGGAGTTTGCCTTATTTTTTTGTAAGGGGTTTCGAAAAACTCGTTTGTGCTTCGATTGCCTTGTGCCTTTCCCATTCGCCTTGCCTTATATCATCATGCAACACTTTTTGTTATTACTTTTCCGACTCCTCCTGCGCTCCTGCTGCTCGGCTGCTCGGTTCCCGCTGTATGTTTGGTTTTGGTTTTCGGGTTGCTTTGCTTTCAGCTTGGCTTTTCTCCATTTTACTTGTTTATTTATTTTGGCGTAATTAAATTTCACGCTTTGGTTTCCTTTTTTTTTTCATTTTTCCTTGCTCCCAGTGCAGGCTCTCAAAGGCTTTGTTTTAAAGGGCCGCATAACACTAAAGCATTTAACTGCACCAAAGCTTTGCTTTTTCGCGTGGCATTCAAGTATTCAATGGTGAGAAATTACAAAATTAACGAGTTGAAGTGAAAACTATCATTGGTAAGTAAGGGTCTGTGTGTTTTTAGAAATGTTTTTTTACTAGAAGTTTATATTTAAGAATAGTTCTTCCTTATCTAAAAACTTTGATATTACAGCGTAGAATATAACTTAAAATAAAAGCTTGAAGTAAGTTAGTTTGATTTATTTACAATCTTTCTTAGCTATGCATACTAGTAAACCGCTATCTTTGTCAAAGGATTTATAGAAATTCTTATTATTATTAATTACTAAAAAAAAACAACTTACCACTGGCAACATTTTCATGAAACCCAGCAAGTAAATCAGCATCACACTCGACGTGGAGACGCAGAACTGCATCTTGAGGAACGTGACCGCGCATTTGCGATTGCACCAGATGGGCACCAGGATGAGAAGGGCAGATCCGCATTGGAGGAGGCAGCAGGCGCAGCTGGCGATCACAAAGATGGGACGCCGCGGGGCATGAGAAGGAGTGGCCTGGAAATGAAATTGACGAAAGCCGAAAAAAACAATTAGCAATTCAAACTAGCAGCGAAGCGAAGGCTAAAGTCGGCCAAAATGCTGTTCGCCTTGGCAGGCTGCCGCCGACAATCGACCGAATTCAAATTTGGACAGGGATGGAGACTAAAACGGTCAGAATCTATTTTTTATCCTTCAACTGAAAACCTTCGTTTAAGCCAAGTCATTTGAATATCTAGGGCAGTTCACCTAATTCCGGTTTAAGGCAAATTAAATAAAATATTTAAATAGAAATGTATTGCAAGAAAGCAAACATAGAATATAAATTCTTTAAATTTTGTATTAAAGTTAACTTAATCTTCAGCCAACAAGCTATGACGAATTAAATAAATCAAAAATAAAAACTTTATTTCCTTCAAGACAAATAAAGCCACCACCGAAATTCAGTGAATTAAATAACCGGATTAAAGACCCAGAAATACGAATAAAACCCCCTCCGGGTTGTTTGATCTCCCTGCATCCCTGATTTAAAGTATTTCCACTGTGACTGAATGCAGCCAGCACCGTTCACAATCCAAAATACAGAGTACAGAATACAGAAGCGAAACCCAGAAAAACCGAGTGCATTTGGAGCAAGTTCATGGCAGCAAAGGCCAAGTTGTTGATTGCGACCAAGGGAAGCGGAAATGCGGACGCTGGGGCAGCACAAAGAGAGAGGTAGCTGGGCTTTCCAGGTGTGAGGCCACTAAATGGCAGGACCTAAAAGTGCCATAAATCAAAAGGGGCTTTCCACTTTGGTACACGTGAATTGCATGAATTGGGCAGCTGAATTCCAAACCGAATCCGAATCACAGCAAATGGCCTTGGCGACCTTGGTGACCCTGGCTTACATTTAGCTGACGCTTGGTGAGCATGACCACGTAGGTTCCAGACAACGGGCAAATGCAGCGCGTTATGTTGGCCATCAGATGCTTGGTGATGCATAGATCCGATCGCCACGTGGAGTCGAAAGATGCCTTGTAGTCGTGACTGCTTGGACAATGGTTTGGATTTAATAGTGCGTTAACGACTGGACTTAATACCCTCACTTACCCACAAACGGCCACCCAATCTCCGGTTTTGGGAACGCTTTCATGCTGAAATATTATCTCCACATGTCCAGCCTCGAAGGGTAAGTCCAGTGGTTCGCGGAAATTATCATTGGAGCGATTCGATTGAAAGAGCCAGGTCTGAATGATACGAGAGGCCAGCACATAGTCCGAGTCCCTGGGATCGCTATTATATAAGAAAGAAATCATTTAACTTGGGAATAAGATGAAAGTCTATAAGCTAGTAAAATCTAAAAATAAATGTAATAATATATATATGGTTTTCCTTTCTAAGAAGCCTTTCAAATCTTTATCCATTCCATTTTAATAAGAAAGGTTAGTGCCTTGCATTATTTCTTATTAAAAAAAAGAATCTTACAAACTTTAAGAATATTATTATTCAGTTTGCTGTAATCAGATCCAGCTTCTGTCTTTATGGGCAATAATCAAGATTTGATAGCGACTGTGTTGGCATTTCATGTAACTCGGAAAACATACTTTTCCCCATTTTCATTTTTTGCTCTCTTCCTTTGCTGGCAGTTGCATATTTGCATTTTGTTTACAGTTTGAGAATTACACTCGTTGCTGTGGTATTGTTGCTAGAGTTTTCCAGCTTTCCAGCTGGATGTAATACGCTTAAGCCAAGGAGCCATCTTGCCGCCAGAAGAAAAAGCTGTCTGATGAAGGGTAGAAGGAGAGTGACAGCAGTTGGCATTACACATATTTGAGGACTAGGCAAACATGGCTTACGAATTATACATCGGTGGCCATAAGCCAGGGCTTAGCCAAGACAACTTTCTTGGGCGGGCAACATTAAAGCGAGGGAATTAAACATGTGCCGTTGGTGTTGTTGTTCACTTTTAAACTCTTTACTTTTATTTACCAAGATCGTTTAAATTCCGAAACTTTGTTAAACTCTTTCACACAGACCGCCCATTAAGTACTAATTAGCGAGCACTGAACCAAGGCAATTGGGAAACTTGTAGCTGTTTTAACTCACCTGCCACGCGTGTAGTAGGTCTTGGGGAGAAAACTTTTCAGATTCTTGTAGGAGATGACCGAGGCGAAAATCGTTGAGTTGGCCATGATGTGCAGCAGTCGGGCGGAGAGTCCAATGTCCATGTAGAGCTGGTCAGAGAACAAATCCTCGCTGGCGAAATGTAAAAGAAAAGGTAAAGGAAAATGCATGAGCCGCCGTAAATCAGGCAAATTGTAGTCGTCGTCCGTGCATTTAAGGCACTTAATTAGCTAAATTAGACACTTGGAAGCCATGGAGCCTAAGAACCGGCAAGATGGAAATACCTGTCCGGAAACGACAAGATTCTCCCCGTCTCTTGGTTAGTCCTGGTTGCAAGCCATGGCCTTATACCGCCTCGACAGTGCTTCTCCACTTTTATGAGCCATTCTTCATGCCACGACCTCGCCTGTTTTATGCATTTTTTATTTATGTTTGCTCATAAAATAAATTTTCCATTAAGAGCCCTCTGGCAAGAGAGAGGGGTATTGGGGGAGGGTGGAAAATCGTTTTCCTTCGTCGCATATATTAATCAAGGGGCCGTAAAATGAAGTTTACTGTTTTACTTGGGTTGCGAAATTTGCATTTCGCCCCATTCGTAATTAGAAATTATAGCCGTTTCCTGCGCTGTGCAAAATCAGTCGTGTGTCCGATTTCATTTTAGAGGCCATTTATCTGTTTGTTTGTGAATGCAACTCACCCGTAAATGCGTAAATTAAACGGCAGCGTTTTCACCGATGTCATGTAAATGCGCAGCGAGTTGAGTCTGTCCAGTGACAGGGTGTCCTCATCGACTGTCAAAATGCTCGAGGCACCAGATCCAGATGCTGCTACTGCTCCACCGCCACCGCCGCCGCCGGCTCTTGTTGCCTGAAGGCTGCCCGCAGGACCCGCGGAAATCTCACCTGCCGTTACTCCTGACCCGCTGCCATCGTCACCGCGGGTCGAACTGTCACCCGGTGACGGCTGACTGCTGCTGCCACTGGTCGAGGTGGCCAATTGGGAGGCCGCGATGGTCTCGCGGTTCAGCGCCGCCGATTGCGTTAGCTGCTGCAGCTTTTTAATTTGCTGAAAGGAGAAATAAATGGAAAGCGTGCATCACACGGCGGGTAAATAATGGCTTTCATTGTTGTTCAACAAATGCAACGTGCCACGTCCTCGTGTCACCGCTACAAGTGTAAAGACTGGATGATGATTTTGGGTTTCATATTTCTCATTCAATTTACAAAAATTTCAACTCAGTCGAACTTATATTTTGGAAAATAAAATCTGGGAATTGAATTGTTAACTATTAAAAACTAAAAAATAAATAAAAATAATATAAGAATAGAAACTAGAAATTCATGAAAACAAAATGTAAGAAATCGAAAAGAAAGTTAAGTACTTTATGCTAAAACCTGTTTGGGTCAAAAGGGGGATATTTGAGCCAGATTTCTTTATTTTTTTTGGGATAAATAAACATGTTAGTTTGATTGCAAAAAATACATTTTCTTTTTAAAGTTAAAGCTAACATCTGGAAGACTTTTTGATAAACAAATACAATGTTAAATTAAAAGCTTTTGGCTTAAAAATAACTCCTTATTTAGACCCTCTCTATGTGTAAAAGTCATGAATACGAAACTGAAATTGTATGTAAATGCCTGAGGGGATTTGATGTGCTTGCATTTGCTTGAGAAATCAAAACAAAATCATTTTTGAGGTAAAAATATTAATAAAAACAAACCACAAAAATAAAGTCTTTATCTGTTTATTTGTTTGTTTGGCCCGGAAAAACGAGACCTATTTTTGCAAGTGTGTCTGAAATTCGAGCGTTCATCTGTGTTTCAATATGAAGGATAGGTAATACAGATAAGACCACAGCATATGCCATGTTTATATTTACTTGGCCAACCCCAGAAACTCCACACCACACCCCCAACACACACAGGGAAATAATCGAGCCAACAACAATCGGATGGAGACCGGCGATGAACTTTGGCCGAAATCAATGCCATAAAAGAAAGGGGAAGGGAATATAGGGGGGGATGTGTGGAGAACACAGGACAAAGTCCTGTCCTGAGGCCGCTGGCCATGTGGCATATTTTCTGAATGCCAACGAGGGCAGGGGCCAACAGAAAGCGCAGTAAATGAACCCGGCCATAAAAATCATAAATTGTTACGTTCTCGAGTGCAGTTACAAAGCCATAAACCGAGGCCAATAAGCAGGACCCAACTATAACGTTCGATTTTCGCAGTTTGTAATGCAAAAGCCATTACAAGCGGCTCGTCTGTGCAGAGAGGGATTTCAAATTTTGCAAAATTTATAATGCAAAGCTCCCCAGTACATACAGCATTTTTGGCCAATGTGTACAGAGATGGGGCAAGCAGTCACTTTGGCATTTTGTTACTCGGCAGTATTTCCTGCACAAATCAAAAATAACATCGGACTCAACGCATTTGTATTTTTTACATAAGATACAAACATACTGCTGCATAAATGTTCGGGCCAACTAATCGAAAGCGAAAACAATTCCAATTGGAAAAGTTTGTGTAATGGAACTTTTGTGAATCAAAAAAAAAAAAAAGAAAATACAGGAAAAATCCAAAACTTCAGCATCATCAGAGCATTAAGCTTTGGTGCTGTATATATGAGTGCCACGCCCATCTCGACCCAATGCCCATTCAAATGTGTGGCATTCGTATGATTTCTTTAAAAGGCGCTGAAAAGAAACTCTCGAAATCGAAAAGGGGGAGGCAAAAAAAAAAAAAAACGAAGAAAGCCGATGAGGAGAAGGCCTGCAAAAAGTTTTCCATGTGCAAATTTCACTTGACTTTCGACCTAGCCACGTTTAGCAGTTTACCGGCAAATCACTTGGCCGCCCCAGTATGAAAAGGGCGTGGCCATGTGTGGGCCATGTGTGAGGAAAAAGTTTTTTAGTCCGGGAACTGCAAAGTTGAGCCGTGACTTAGGGTCACGTTTGCCAGCGAATACTTTTTGGCTAAGTGATTCGTCGTGATTTGATTTGAATGGGAAGCGCTTTTGGCCCACTTTTTTAACCATTCCAGCAGACTGCGATCAAAACTTGCAGCCTGACCATATTCCACAGAAAATAAAAGTGGGTCAGTTGAGTTAACTTTGGTCTGGTCAATGCCGAACTTATGCAAATCCTAGCTAGCTGCTCGCACAAGTGTTTTAATCAACTTTTCGGGTTCGTTCGCTTTGCAAACATCCAAAAATGAGCAGCTTTCCATCCGCAAAAACTTTTTCAATTGCCATTTCCACAAATACCGCAAATGGAGGCGATGACGCTGTCCAGTCCGATCGGTTTGACATTCAGTTCACTGGGCGTGAATGGAAATTGGTTTTAAGCAAATGAAATGCTATCATAAAAATTTCCATTCGGGATTATTATTATCTATCAACATATTGATGTGGCTTAGGCCAGGCCGCATATTAAACTCACCATCGCACATGACAATTTATATGGCTGAATTTAAGTGGCTTTATGGATGGCATTTCATGCAACTTTAACTTTCAACTTTCCAATTTGCTTTGGGCCATCGAATGTATATTGCGTTAACGTTGACGTCTTTGGCCAGTGGCGGGTACGGCTGATTACTTTCACGGATTTTCTCGGACGCCTCGATCCACTAATTAAACTTGATTGCGCGCGAAAAATTCGATAAACTTGGCGGGGATTCGGCTCACTCCATTAAACTTTTCGTTCAGTCAATAAAAACGATGGCGAACTATTTGTTCAACTTCAGAAAAGTTCGACGAATGCCAATGCTTTTTAATCGACCCAATTATGCTGCCAAGTTTTTCAGACTGCGTCAGCTAATAAAAATTTAACATAAATTGTTCTTTCTGGAGCGACTTTTCGGGCTCACATGGCGCATTATATTGAAATGCCATAACTCAGCCGAACTCTCTCGCAAAACTAAATTAATTTATAAGCATTAAAAACTTTTCCTACTTTTCATTCTCTCCTGCACCAAGCCCGCTAACTATGAGCTAAGCAATCAGAGCCACCGAAAACAGGAAAAACTTATTTAGTTCAACGATCGTAAAAGACGAATATTAAAGCCGTTAGCGAGAAGTCAGTCAGTTGGCTAATAGATTATGCTGAAGGTGTCCGTGGGCCAACAGAGACTCGACAGCAAGGAAGGAAGCCTTCCAATTATCTTCGCTTCATGACAGGTCCGTGGAAAGAGGCGCGCCATATTCAAACAGTTGCAATCAACACTCTCATAAATTTGCATACCAAAATTTCAGCCTTATCCTGGCTGTTGGCATCAGTCCTTTCTTCCACTTTTATGCCGTACGCCAAGTACGCGAAATTTGCCCACAGAATAATACATGAGAAGGGAAGTGTCTCCGCCCAAACAAACCCTCGTGTCCTTCACTCGGAAAATCCTCTGTTGAGCTGGAAACAATGGAAACCACAATCTCAGGCGGAGATACACGTCGCCATGATGGAAAAAAATAAAGCGACGCACTTTTCACCGCCATTTGGAGCCTGGAGATTGGCCAAAAGTGTCTGCCTTTTTCCAGGTGATAAGGAAGTGGTTATCCTTATTGTCCTGTGGAGGGTCGCGGGTAAATTGTTTGATTGCCCCTCATTAGCAGCACCTTTTTAGACTCCACTGACTTTGCCTCACTCTTGTGTATGTAAGGGGAAGGGAAGGTCCTTCTCTATTAGCTCTTTTGGTAAATGGAGCGTAAATAGGCTTTTAGGGATAGCAACACCAACTACAAGAGGACTAAAATTGGTCATGCCTGAGTTTTAATCTCGTAGAAGTCTAACCAATTATCGCTGCAGTAAAATCGGCACGTGGAGCACGAAGTTGTCGGCTCAGGAAATCACATAATTCACCTCTTACACAGGACAGAGAAAAACCACAGACAAACCGAAAAATGCACAAGCTCATGCATATCGAAAAAGGTATTCATTACCAGCCGGCAGGCTCATCAATTCTCCGGCTGCTTTGGAAATCCGAACACGGATTGGGGAGACAAATGTACGTATATGCAAATTGCCGCCGCCCAGTGACAGGCCAACTACAAGCTAAATAAAAGCTGGAAAATGCCCACCTTTGCCCTAGTTCGATTCCGATGGCAGCAACAAGAGAGGGTGTCTGTGTATGTTTTCGGGTGTAATAAATTCCCGAAAGGGTAGGGAAACCTGGCTGGCAAATATTGAATATGGCTGTAGGTTATAAATTATGGCGCCCGAACGCTTCTCTGCCACTCCACTTTGCTTCAGTCTACTCCATATGGGAGTACACTTGCCATAATTTATGCGCAATTGCAGGCAAAGCATCCTGGCATCCCGGTATCCCGTTATCCTAGCACTTACCTGTTGACTGTTCAAGGATTGGGCATTCTGCATGACTTTATCCAGGATGCGCAGTATTATCTCCGCGGCCATCTCACGCTCCAGTTGTGTGCCTTTCAATTGCAGGTAGGTGTCGAGCTGTGAAATGGCCAAGGAAACAGAGTGTTGAGACAACATAATACAAGTCCCCATTCCCTACTCTCCACCCACACACCCACTCCCACTATTAAAAGGAATAAGAAACTAGTACCTTCCCGGATCGCTCTCGACTTCTTCTCACGGCAATTCGTTAGCCGGGAAATTTGTGTGCGCATTAAAATGAAAAATTGTTGCTAGGCGACGACCCCAAAGGCAAAGTAGATGGAGACCGGAATCTTTCTTTGACTGCAGTTGGGCAACCGAAAATTGTGTGAAAAATGGCAAGCCGCCCGGCTCAGCAGCTTTTTGCATTCATTTGCGTGTAAAAATAGTTACTCTGGTCCACAAGGCACTTCGTTCGTCCTCTCTCAAGTGCCCGGCATCCAGGTGAAGCTTAAATGTGTTAAGGGTTTTGCGGACGGAACAGACGAACCGGACAAATGCCTGAAAACGGAGTTCGGAATCTCTCTCTGAGGAAACAAGATATTACGCCGCAAAGGGAATTGCAATTCCGATTTTGATTAGGCCAATTTAGCCAAATCTGTCACATTTCGGGAATGTTATTGCCATCCCCTCGGTGGCTTTTACATTTATACCTTTGCCGGGGGAATTATTTCAGTACTAACAGTGGTTTGTCAATCAGTTGGGAATTTATTTCAGAAATCCTTTTAAAATATGTATTTTGGGGGAGAATATTTGAGTGCCTCTGTGTTGGTAATAACTTTACTCTCTACTTGATCTATAGAATCAAAGCGTGAGCTATGGCTTTTGATCTTGAGCTCGTTGTAATCAGTACAAGTTTACCTTTAATATTTATTAAATATAAAACCAAATACCTTCTAAACTTCGGTTTCCCAAGTTATATCCCCTTTGAATTGCAGATTCCAAAACTTACCTCATGCAACATATCGATGAGAAAGCTGGCCTCCCCGGGCAAAAAGCTGTTACGCCTTTGGAGAGTAAAGTCGAAACAAGCCTTCAGGATGTTGGAGGAGTTCGTTTGCTGGAAGCCGGCGCTCAAGGAAAGGAAGCGGTTATAGATGAGCAGCAGTTCGTCCCTTACGCAACCAGAAAAGTCAGGCAACAACCAGGTGGAATTTCCCGTGTCTCTTTGCTCGCAGATGCGACGCAGGTGACCCTCAAATCCCCGTGGGCAGTCGGTGATGATGGGAGCTCCAGGTGCACTGGTAGGCCAATGAACACCGTAAGTGGACTCCGCCGGACATACATGCACGGCATTCCGCTCGATGACATTGATGTAAACACTTCGGGACACGGGACGCACACTGTTGGATACCAGGCAGGCGTACTCCGCTGACTTCTGGATGTTGTTGATCTTCAGAATACTGCCGTCGGGATAGAGGTCTTCCCACATGGCTGTGGCTGCGTCGGACTGGAAAAGGACGCCATTGCGGGTCCAGCTGTAACCCAGTTGGGCATACCGTTTGATGTCATCGTTGCCGGGTGATAGACATCTCACCCGCAGGGAATCCCCACGCTGCAGGGTCACACTAGCTGGATCCACGCGCAGACGGGGCGGAGACTTGATGTGGATGTGCAAGGAGCGGCATTGCTCTACGCCCCAGTCGGTGACCTGCAATATGAGGAGGAAGGAGGAGAACGGTAGACAGTGGTCAGTGAAGCTCATTAAACAAAGTCCAGTCAAAGGGACAGGCCACAAGGAACGCCTGTCAGTGGCAGACCATAATGCCAGGGGTTTTGATTACTCATATCAACAGAGGCACACAGTTGTGGTCAGCAAAAAAAACACTGGCCATTAAGGAAAACGCTTTTATTTATTCATAGCCATGTCCGTGAACCAATATATATTTCCAACAATATCATACATAACAATATCTTTTTTGTAATTAAAACAATATGTTTGTAAATGTTTTTCAATCGTTTTAAGTTAATTGTTACTTTTTTGCACTTTTTTCATTCAGTTTTTAAGAGAGACTTGCGGAAAAAATGGATTCATTGGAATATGCCAATACACTTTTATTAAAAACTAAAAATTAACAAATAAAATATTGGAAAAAATATCCATAAAAACCCAATATTTCCTTGCCTTTTCTTATTTTTTGAAAATATATAAAAAAAATGTATGTTTTTTAAGAAAATTTGCAAGAACTGCTAAAACGACCCTAACTGTCTTCGCATTGATAAACCAGCAATTCTCGATAACTGAGGACCGTCCGGCCAAACATCAACATCAAACTTATGTAAGAGCAGTGCACACATCCTGGTGGTTGGACACTGGCGATGTCCTTTTCATGTATGTCGGCACGGACAAAGGGAAACAATTGCGGCCAGCTTCTGTTCGAAGTTCGAAGGCTGTCAGCCGGCAGCCGTCGCCTGGTCTCCCAAGGATTTGTTTAATAGACTTATTTGCTAGTCAGCTAGACCTCATTGTGTGCTGATTGGATATGACGAGGCCTGATTTTGCTTGGGTTTGCTGTTTGACTTGGGGCCGAGAATGTGATATTCAGTCATAAATCAAACGGCAAATCTCGTTGAAAGGCATCGTGTATTAGTTTATGAAATGTAATTTAAAAGCTTAACAGCCCGAACGGGATGGATTTTGCAAAATGTATTTGTCGTAACAAAATAAGGCATTGAGCTGGGGATTAGTATTTGCCTAGGCACTCGAACGGCAAGTCAGACGATGTCCAGTGAAGCCTTTGCTGTTGGCTTCTAAGGACTCTTCAAGCTCCACACGAGCCAAAGTATTTACGACCACTTGCTCGGCCAAGAGAGGATGGCTACTTAAAGCCTCTGTGCTGCCGTGTGGGTTCGGGCCAACGGGCCAACCTCTTGCATTTATTTATTTCCACGCGGCTAGCAAGCAAACGAATTGTAAACTTGCTTTGTTGATGCTGCCGTTGTTGCACATCCTCCTTCGGGAATGTAATACACTCGTAAAAATGTGATTGAATATGTTTTACATTCGCAGAAGGTTTGTGATTATGCTTACATCAATATAATTATATGATTAAAACAAGTAAAGAGTTGCAAGAAAAGATAACCTTAAAGCACTTTAGCTTTCAAAGTTCTTCTTTAACTATGAATATTATGATTGTACTCCCCTTAGAACATTTTCCCTAGTGCAGTGTTTCCCAGGTCATGGAGAAAAACCTAGACGTTGCCACCACGTCAACGATGACGATGATGATGATGATGGGCACCAGTCTGCCAGATGCTCAGCCAACTTCCGTTTCAAATTTAAAAAGGAAAACAGAAATAAAAAAAAAAAATGATACAACTAACGAGGAGGCGGCATCATTGTCGCCACCGTGAAGGTATCGCACTTGTCTGGCTGGGTTTTCCTGCATCCTGCATCCGCGTCTGATATCTGGCCCCTCGGGCACTTGGCCTCAGCCGATCCGGAAATATTTAATAGACAGCGAAACGCTCTTGATGTAAGCCAAAGGTTAGTTTCCTTTTTTATGGCAATGTGGGTGCTTTAAATTTGTTTTTTTCCGTTTTCTCAATCGCGTAATGTCCGTTGGCTTTGCAGTACCATTTACGACTCTGCAGCGTCAACAAATCCTTGCCGGCCACAAAATCCAAATGCCAATTAACTCATTAAGCTGGGGACGTTGTCCGACTGCAAAACTTTGCTACCGAGAAGAGCGCTTTTATAGCCGAATGGTATTTTATTGGTCCCGGATAAGTCGCGTCTCATTAACAGGCCAAGTCGTTAAACAACACATTGTGCCCTGAAATGGCTAAACATTTTGGCCACGACACTTTCCTCTCGTTCTTCTCGATCAATGAACAACACTCCAATGGAATTAATAGTTCATAAAATAGGTTATTCCGAAGCCAGCAGCATTTATTAAGCTAATGGATATTGACAACATTGAGGTTTCGAAATGAAACCACGAAAACCGAAAACAGTCGTGAGTTTGGGGGAGCAACCCTTTAAAGTTATAGCAGTTTCCGGAAAGTATAAGTGGGCCGGCTTATTGTACTTTAATAGTTACAAGACCTTCCGCAATTCACACTGTGTTGAGAAAGTTATAAATGAAAGGCATTGCCTTTAATAGCTGATAAATCTGATGGCCTTCTTCCACGAGTCCCTTAATCAGGAGAACACTTAAGCTCAAGTCGTGCTCTGCGAAAAGTGGAATGGCTTAAGAAATGTGGCTAATGCAGCCAGCTTAAAGACAGCACCGCTCAGGGCCATTGTGCACGTAATGGACCCGAGACGCTTTCGTTCCCCAAGGCAAATGAATTAATTGCAACAAGGCGTATACTTAATATCAATACATAAATAATAAATGCGCAAAAGCACACGCCCCCCATTAGAAATGTACAGAATTGTATGGTGATGTTTGGGTTTTTGTGTGTGCTGTGCGGACAAGTTATGGACGTGGACATGCAGTCCCCAACGCATAATGGGCCGTAGAGGCATTGGCAGGCGCTTTATTGACTTGGACCTCGAGGCCGTGTTATTGAAAAGGATTCATGCTCTAGAGTTTTCAGCAAACAGCTGCGAGACGTGGGCACAATCGACCTTCAGGGACCGTGAAGCTTGGAGCATAGAGCTCAGAGCTCGGTACTCGGAGACTTCAGTTACAGTCCAGCCCTCCTGATTATCGTTCAGTTGTTGCAGCTGCTAAGCGTTTCGTCCTGCCTTCCTGGCATCCTGCCTTTGATCTGGCTGGCGTCATTACGGAGGGAGCAGCGACAATAATAAGTGAGCGGCACGAGACGCGCCAAAGGCACAAAAGCGGCAAAGGCAGCTGAAAACTGCTGGCTCCCCCATAAAGAACTTAACAAAATCCCCTCGGAGAGCCAGCCTCGGACCAGGCACTAAATACAATGGGCCTGAGCTTGGGCCCCCAAGAAATGCCAGCTGGATGATGGTGGTGGTGCAACAGATGCTGACGCTTTTTGTGGTTCCAGAACCCCCTAGTTACGGAATTAAAGTGTTCTAGCGCCATCTTTAATCTGGGTAAAATACCGCTGACTGCTTTCTTACAAATCAAAACGCATTATGCTAATGCCAAAGTTCAATTGAGTTTGCAACAATTCCAAATTTGATTTATACGCAACAAACGTAAACATTTTATTACAATCTCCCGTGAGCAGGCAATCAAATTACCATTTGATTTATAACTAACTTGCCATCCAAGTGCCTGGCCTGGTCATGTGTCCACGTACTTGGCGGGCCAACTTTTCTTGGGAAACTTTTCACGTGCACGGCCAGGACTTGGCCTCCTTTTACGGTGGGCCAATATTTTTTACAAGCCATTTGCGTAATATGTTATTACCTAAGCCATAAAGAAGAGGACCTACCGGATTGCCGGGGATGTGAGCCAGTGAGAAAGGCCAGTTTTGGGTCTAATGGTCCGGAACAATTTAAAACTCTTATTTAGTGCTGGCCTTTAAGCCGGAAGAGAGAAGGACTGGCCCAAAGACACACTTAGCTGCTGTTGGGCTTAAAATCATCTTTGGGCATCCGTAAATTCATCCCCGGAAACCGCAGTCAAAAGAATGTTTAATACCATAGATTAAAATTTAATTGGCCCCTGAAAAAGAGCATTCAAGTGCAATGGATGGCCACATTCCTCTCGGTGAAGCTGCTCCTCCATCACTCCTTTCTATCTGGCCGGTTTACCATATTTTAATTAGTCTAATTAAAAGCTACGTTCTAGCGAAAATGAAGAACAGAGCCGTTAACAGAACGCAGCAAAGCCAAATGTAATTATGTGGCCTTCTGGGTGGTTTCCCAGACGGATCCAACACAGTCGGAATAGCTCTGCACTGCTATGATATGGCAATTAGACTGATTAGTCAGCTGAAAATATTACGGGGTGTCTGCGAAGGCCTGAAAGTGCCCGGGGAACCGGAATCATTAGAAAAACCAAAGGCCCAAGTGGAATTACCAGATCATCAGCTTAGATTAACATGGAAATTTTAAATGCTTTGATGCGGACGTGATGGGCGGAATCAATGATGGCCTAATTTAAAACTAAATGAAAGTTGTAAAAATGTTTAGGCAATTTAAAGTCTGTTCACTTCACTTAAGAAAATTAATCCCTGCTAACAAGTTTACAATACTAACGACTTCTAATTCTACTTTCCTCAAACTTAAAGACTTGTTTTTCTGGGAATACCCCAAAAGAAAAAAAAAGTCCCTTAATTTGTAAACTTTATCATAAACAATAAGTTAGGTTATAGAAAAGATGACTTACCTTACAGCTATAGACGCCCTCGTCTATCCGACTTGCTTTGGTCACGCCCATTATCGCAGTGTAGACATCTTTGGTCTCGGGTGGTAAGACCGTGGTCCAGATTTCTCTGAAAAGTACAGATGAAAGCTTTATTTAGTCATGCTAATTAGCACTCCACTTTCGGTTTCCGCGAGTACTTGAAACAGATTCACAGCACAGTGCCAGTCATGCATTAATTCTCACGCCCCGGGGCAGCCAAATGCCAAATGCGAAATGCCTGATGCCAGATGCCATATGCTGTATTCCACAGAGCCTGAACGACCGGGCCAAGTGAACTGGATCATATGCAGCAAGCCCGCTAATTGACATACTAATAGCAGCTCACTTATCACGGCCCCCATCCTCACTCTCCACACTTTCCACTCTCCATTGCTTCCCATAACCCATAACCCATCGCATCCTGGGCGAAAGAAATCATAGCTAATGGGGAAACAATCGCGGATGCTGCGGTTCGAAGTCAATTAGCGGGAACATGTTTCATTTTCAAATGTTTTTCGAAATGCCCTGGATGCGGCGGCAGCGCATTGTTGCTAAAATTGTTAATAGTTTTTGGTTTCGTGGATAAATGGGTCGTTTCACGGCTGCCAGACATGTGTACGTATGATTCTGGTTGGGATTTATGTGGCTCATCAGTCGAAGGGCTCCTGGGAATGGAGTTGTCGGCAAACTGAAATCGATCACAATATGCCGTTGGGAGGTGGGATGGTGACTTTCGCTCTCGTTCACAATCTTATCAGAGATAAGCCAGCCGGAATTTGATGACTGAAAATATAAACTCCCATCCAATTACTCACACAGGATAAGGATAAGGATGAGGATGAGGATGGGGAAAAATCGCAGTTCTTGTGTCTGTGACAAACGATGTGGAATCTGGTAATTGCGAATTTAAATTCCGTTCGTCAGCAGCTTGTGGAAAAGTTCTGCAAACTGTCTAAAATGCATGCTAAGCCTATTAGGCATCTCCCGGGCGTGCCTCATAATCCTCTGGACAGCTGGAAATCGGTGCTTGCACCTGGCATAGAAGGGCACAGCGCACTAAGTAAAGCAAACCGAAAGCCGAAAACCAAAACCTTCCAGCTGGCAACAACTTAAGTGCTGTTTGAGGTTTTCGTGGCCAACAAACATCTGCAGTTTGCCGCCAGCGCCCTTTTCCCTACATCCGCCCTGCATTCCCTTCTCTCTTCTTTCCTTCCGCCAGGTGAGTGCATTTCACTAATAACTTTTACGCATGGATAGCGCTGACGTCACGAGCCTCGAAAAAGTGCCCAAAAACCGCATCCTTAACCGCACTTCCCACACCCTCACCCACACCCACTCCCAAGCTATTTACAGGTGTAACGCCTAAAAATGCGTTTTGAACGGAATGGGAATGTGAATGGAAATGGCTATGGGTATTGCTATGGATATGAGAATGGGGGCTGAGGCTTGGCTTTTGGGCTTTCGCATGCAGAGCACTTAACCTACAATTTACTAATGGCCCAGGGCGGAAGAAGTCCTTACCCAACCAACCGTTTGCCTCCCTTTTGGGACCGCCAAAAACGCACCTTCAAAATCAATTAAATGGCAACGGAAGTAATAACATTCCCAGCAGGAAGTGCGTAACGCTTAAATGCAGCAACGACAACAACACCAACAGCAACAACATTAACAATGGCAGAAACACCAAAGCGGTAGTAACTACGTCCCCGCCGATTCGCAAACAACAACCGCAAAAACAGAAAAGCGTCCACAGGTCCTGTCCCGCTTACAGCAAATGGGCCCAGGCAGGATTGACATCGGCTTTGGCACAATGGCAATAACGTCCTGGACGTCCAGGACGTCCAGGAAGCTGGCTAAGCCGCAGCAACTCCACTAATGCCACTGCATTCCCCGCCGAAAGTGCAACTGCAACTGCAATGGCAGCAACTGCAACGCAGGACCAAGGATTAGGTTCCGCACAAACAGAACCTCAGCGATGCGTTCGTGATGTCCAAAGAAGCTGGAGTTGTTTTTGTTTTTTTTTTTATTGGTAACTATCTAATATCGGTTCGGAACAGCTGAACATTATTCGTTTTGGGTCGTTGGTGGCTGGAGCCCATTCGATTCGCTTCATGGTGTGTGCTCAATTCGATTCTCTCGAAAAGGGCTTACACATACTGTATAGAAGCTCTCCACAAAGGAAGCGTATCCGAGTCTTAAACACATGTATTTATCTCAATCTAAGCTGTATAATCTCAATATGTTAAAGCTTTTGGCTTTGAAGTGCTTTAATATTTATTTTTATGACAGGCAGCTGGTAAGCGTTTAGTAAGAAACCCTTTAAGCATAGAAGCTAACTTATTTTAAAAGAAATCTTTTTAAATAAAAAGTTAAAAGGGAATTGTTAAAGATAATGGTTAGTAAGACTTGTCCAATCCAACATCAGAAAGGGTATTTCAGACTTCGTTGCTCCATTCGATATGACTCCATTTTTGTTAATGATGCATTTTCCCAATGCGATTTGCCTCACGTAACCATCTCCGGCAACTGCATTCGCTCCCGGAGCAGCAACGTTTCGTTCCGTTGCTGTCTGCGGTTGGAAAATGCATTTGCCACTCCGCAATCCCCGGTGAAATCCTCCATCCTCTTTGCCACTTCGCCCTTCCCGGAATTGAACGCGCTACAAATGGCCCGCAAAATGCCTTTGCGTAGGCGTGCGTGTCTGCGTGTGCATGTCCTGTAAATACAACTGCAGCTCAGCTGCTCGCAGGCTCATGACGGGGAGATTCCCAATCTGCGCTTCATTTGAGCTGCTGTGCTTTGGTTTGCTGGTCAAACAACTCATAACAACTCGTTGGCTGTAAAGTTCAATGGAGCAATTACGTCGGCAATGCTGCCAGCGAAGTCTTACCATGTCAGCAAAATCTGTTGGACGTGCTCCAACATCACAGCTTTTCTAAACAGTGATGACCAATTAGCCGTAATCTTTGATATATGAGAGGTACTACAAAAAAACTGAACTTATTTATTACAATGTATATAATCCTTTACAATACGTATACTTAATATACACTGTTAAATATCACGCATACGTTATAAGTTAAATATTTTGTAAATTTTCAGATATATTCAACACCTAAAAACCAATAATGTTACTTCATTTTTAAGTTAAATAAAAAAAAGCTGTACTGCCATCACTATCCCTGCTTAAACATTCTCAATTAAGGAGCTCGGGAGGAAAAGCACTGCTGGATTTGGTCCCCCTGGAGGCCTCTAACTTTCCAGTTACGAAAGCGTCTGATGTCACATCAATTTGCGTAATTAGGTGTCGAGGCCCTCACACATTCGATCGCTCATAAGTTGGCGGCTCCCCGGGGGATGTTTGATTACTGTGCGATTGAAAAGTTTCCAGAATAACATTCAATCGGAGCCACAATGGATCAAAGGCCATAAAAAAATTAGTTGTTAGCCGCACACAACGTTGCGGATTTGAACTGAGCTTGTGGCCAGCGAAACATAAAACATAAAACAACAATGGGAATTGCCCATAGCGATGTTCGATGTTTTTCTAGGGCTTGGAAACGGAAGAGGTGCATATGGACTTTTTATGGCCAAGCCTACGGCCCAGTTCTTTAAACACAAACAACCAAAAGCACTCTCATATATGCTTGGTTTATACATATATATATATATATATATATATATAAAGTACGATTCCATCGGAGTGTTTTATGAGTTCATAAAATTGGTGCGTAGGTGTTTATTATCGTTGTGTTATTTTGGTTTGTCCCCGGCACACCAATAGCAGGGGAAATTGAAATTGTGAAGTTACTTTTCTGCTGAATATTTTATCGCCGTCGTCCTCCGCCATACTCGTAAATATGAATATCCCACGGCTCGTCCGGCCGTCAGACCAATATCTTAAAGCTGCAGGCACATTCCCGCAACCGTAACTTGATTAGAAATAAGGGACTCCATCCGGAGATCAGAACGTCTATGGATTCGCCTCATTCAAGGGCCATATAAAAACTTTATTAAACGCAACTACGCATAAAAACAAAACGATGACAAAGTACGCGACCTCGTTGTTTCGTTTGTCCCATCTCGTTCGGTGGCAATTTTTTCTTCTTCAGCTGTTCAGCTGCTGTTGGGCTGCGGCCTGCAACAATTCACTTCAAGATGTAGCAAATTTCATTACAATCGTAACAAGAAAACGTGTCTCAACAGCTAAATTGCAAGGGACGAAAAGCAAATCAAAAACGGTTCTCTGGCCCACCATTTCCGAGAAGGCCGAAGGCCTGATTGGGCTCTTATATAGTAGGCCACATGCCCCGCAGTTTTAAAGCTTTTATTTGAAGGGAACATTTTTTGCAGCTTAAGCTGTAAAGAACTCTTTCTGACCTAATTCCATATATATTTAGTAAAAATTTAAAAGGAAATATTTCAGCCTGTATGGCTTTAATTACTGACAGTCTCTTTAGATTATAAAAAGAGATACCTCCTAAGCAATTTGAAGCCCCTTTTCTTAAAAAAGGGTGTGCATAATATTATTATTTTCTTGGCTTTTTGATGGCGCACCACTTTTTTTTTGGGGTTTACTTTAGGTCGATAAGGAAACTACATACATATGTCTCTGTTTTTTCCTTTTTTTTGCTGACTAGCTGGGTTTTCTCTTTGTTTTTTTATGGGCCATGTCTGCCTGATGAAAAAGGCACAAGAGTCAGATGCAGACGAGGAAAATACAAAAGGTGTTAGTGAATTTTATTCAAATTTGACGCTAATCAAACGCTGCGTGACAGGAAAGCTAAGAGCAGCGAGAAATCCAATTCGCTTGGGATTTGTAGCAGAGCTGGGTTTTCCCAGAGGCATGATTTATTCTTGATTTGGGATTGTTTTGGCGATTAGCTGGCGAATATTTTGGGTGAGATTGTATTTTAAATAAAAACTCAATAGAATGAATATTCCTTATCTAACTATGCAGGATATATGGAATTTCCCTTTAGGCATCGCTTAAACTCACCTTCTAAATATAGAAATGAAATCGAACTCTGAACTAGATCAAAAAAATAGTCTTATTATTGTTTCTGATAAAGTCCTTTATTGGCGTAAAACAAAATCACAAGCAGTTATCAACTCTTTAACGTTATATTGAAGCTACCTTAAGGAAAACCTAGAACAATGTTGACCGCGCCATATTTGCTCACGTTTCGAACGAGGGTCTACGTGCTAGCTAGTTGGGAATCTAAGAACAATCCAAGTAACTTTTCTTTTGGTAAGAACTCCAATGTGCATGTGCCAGGTGACTGGGATGTGTACCGCCTTCTTCTTCGCCTAAAATTGTCTAACTCCCTTACGGCCGATCGACTGCCTCTGGCGGCCTAAACGCATTTGGGCTTCCGCCTCCACTTTGGGATGAGAAAACGGAATCTCCGCGCAACCGCCAGACGTCGCCGGCTTCATTTGTCCATCGCTGTGTCAGCAGTGTCTCCACCGTCACCGTCTCCATTCGCCTGCTCGATGGCCTTGGTTGCAGTGGGATCTGACACGCTGCCAAAGTAGTTGCCCGTGGGCTCGATCTCGATCAGGCGCTCCACGTCGTCCAGTTTCGGAGGTGCTGGCACCGTGATCATCAATATTCCGTCTGCGGAGAAGGTGGCCCGTGCCTGGGTGGCATCGTAGTGACGGGGTAGCTTGTAGGATCGCGTAAACTCACGGGTTATGCAAAGTTGACCCTTCTCCGCCCGGTCATCCGACTGCTTGCCTTCTACGCAAACGGTATCGCTGTTCCTGGCCTTCACAGTCAGCTCAGAGATCTGGAAGTGATGCACGTCCAATACTACTTTGAAGGTCCCTCGCCCTAGGGAATCTGGTTCAGTTCCGGTCTCTATAACCACTCGTCCCACCAAACAGGATCCATGGCACCAGGCACTGTCGTCCATCCGCAGGTGAAAGTCACGGGCACAGACATCCAGGTCGTGGGATAGGTAATAGTGCCTTTGCCGGCACTTGGACTGTCCGGTGGACCAATGTCGTCGTGGTGGCCAGTGGTGGTGCCCCCCGCCATGTTCGTGATCATGCTCCCAGTCCCAGTCCCAGTGGATAGGCATGACTTCTTCTCCCACTCCTCCACCTCCTCCTCCGATTCCCGATTAACGGAGTCCGGTTCGTTGGACACGGAGCAAGCGTGTTGATTTTTGGCTTAGATGGCCAAAAAACCGTTGCCCTCCGCCCTGTTCGACTCTTACAAGCTAACTGAGTTCCGGAGGGTATGGTAATCGGCGGAACTTGCAGCTGCACAACTGTACCTGGCACTAATGCCACTGTTACTGAGCTTATTTTTGTTCCGCCTTCAATGCCGTTCATAAGTACAGTTGATATTCTATAAGTTGAACTTCCATCAGGTATTTTAATCATAATCAAAAACTCCTTGAAGGAAAACAAAGCATAACTTATGGAAATAATTAACTTTCCTCCTTTTACTCCTTTAACTTTTTTATAAAATCGCCACTTTTGGGACTTTGACTGTATCGCATTCCTTTAGAACGACACGCGTTGCCGAGAAAGTGGGTCTCAGCCTTGTCCGACAACCCAAACTGTTTGATCAATACCCGTCCCAGCGACGGTCCAATCAGCCGCGGAGCTTCCTTCTTTTATTGCACAAGCGGCGCCAAGCAGCCGGAATTGGAAACAGCGCGAAGACAGGACAAGGAAAACACTGCACAGAGCTAGTTGAGCCAGTTATGAGATAATGCCAAATTTTGAAGGGAACGAAGTGGCCGGCCACGGAATGGCAATGGTGTCACTAATTGTGCCATTGTCACCCCGCAGAACAGAAAAGCAAAGCGAGTCCAAGGAACTGAGCAGACGAGTAAAGGCAGACGCATTGTGGGAAATGAAACTAATGAAAATCGTGACCCCCCCTACATTGGATATTGCTGCACTGAGGAAAATATTAGATTAGAGTCAAGAAAATAAATTATTAACAAAAGGTCTTCTTTAAATATATTTAATATTGAAAACAAAAAGCTTAAGAGCATTATCTAATATTCTACTGACTTAGGAATGCATTTTCACATTTTAAATTGTATTTCGAACTTCATAATCTTTTTAAAGCAGCTTTTAATCTCAGTGTATGTCTACAATGCTATCCAAACAATTGAATACAGGGTGTTAACTTTTAACTAAAATATGGCAAAAGCAAATAAACAGATTATTGATTTAGTGGAAATAGTAGAAGCTTTCTTGGATCAAATTTCCTGTGTAGTTCTTAAGGAGAGAAGGACCAAATTAGCTTTTCCACCCAGTTTGCACCCTGTATTTGGAGTATAAGCCATCAGATGCATTCCATTGTCCTAGACAACGACAACGTTGCGTTGTCAAGACAGTTGTTGCCCCTTTGTTGCTGCCATTTTATACTACTGTTGCCCCGGGTTGAGCCAATTTGTAAAATATATACGAAATATATTTTACTTATGTCTCGTGCTGGGGTCAGGCAATTTGGCTGCTTGCTGCATGGCTGCTGAAATTGAATTTTTGCTTTGGCTTTTAAGCAAGTTTGACAAATTTTCAGAGCCCGGCCAAAAGTGACTGCAACAGTTTCGTTGGCCCAAGCCAAAGTCTTGTTCGGTTGGCTTCGGGGGGAAAAGGGGTTGGAGACTGGAAGGGTTTGAAATTGCATTGACAGGCAGTCAAGCCCTTCCACTTCATAGCGCTGAGACAAATATAGATTACGCAAGTGCTTAGGGTTAAGCTAATATTAGCAGGAATTTCGATTCCCACTTTAGGAGGTCAATTGGTTTGCTAGCCACAAATAGTGTACTTCTTTCCCTACAAGCAGACTTTTACATAACACATCGTTGTAAAAGACGTCAGAGAGATGCAGTTTTGCACATTTTCACCAGCTTCTGTTTATGGAATTAGCTAAAATTTGCTAAACGAATAAAATGTGAGAAAAAAGTGATATTGTGTGTGGCACTTTGTGCTCAGCTCCAGTTGTTTTCTGACTTTAAAGGTGTTCACAAGTCAAGAGTAAGCTAAATGTGATGACTTTAAGATAAGCAAAGGTCCTTTGAGGCAGTTAAGTTAATTTGGGACATTTTGGAAAATTGAAAACCACTAATTTGGTGAAAGTGACGCAATCAGAGAATCGAAGATGGCTTAATGGGAAGTATTTGCTTAGCCGCAACTCTAATAATGGCATTAGTGCTGTTGTAGCACTTAATCAGCCCAGCGACCTTGTCGCCCGTCTCAATCCTTCGACCCACATTGCAAAGGACACAGGATTAGGGGCACAATTAATGGCCGAACCCTGGTGGCAACCATAGATTATTTTACACACATATGTGTATGTACCTCCGCCTTCGAATGGCAATGCGAACGCCAAGGCACCTTAATCAAGGCTTCAGTTTTGGGAGTTTGGGCCTAGTTAGCCGTGCTTGCGGGCTCCTTGGCAGCCAGCTTTTGGATGCGTTAGCACCGTGATTGGAAAATAATTGCATTCATTAAGTGGGTTATGGCAGGGGATTGGGCCTATGCTGCTTTCGATAAACATCTGCTAACTGGGTCAACATTCGGCGACTGGCAATCCAATAGATTAACCAACGAACGCCTCTTAAATCGAACTTATGGGTTGCTTAATGTACTGCTTTCTTAATTAGTGGGAAGTGGTATGTATCCCTAAGAGTTTTTGTTAGACAAACTTCCTTAAAAATGTTTGTACATATGCAACCTAGTCTAAATTTAGCAACTGTTTACAACTAGTATTCGAACAAACTAATCAAGAGATGGCTAGTATTGGTCCTGTTTTGATAATAAATTACATCTCCCTAAGTGAACAGCTCCCTACGGTGAAATCAAGCATTAAAAATTCACTTACTTCCGGTTATTTTAGTACGCAAAAGTAAAGTCATCGGACGGATTTAATGTGTAGTCGTTTGTATAATGCAAAGTTGGTAAATGTCCAAATGAATGACTTCACTCACTTCACTGTAGTTAAAATATTTACTAATACTAGCTACGGTGTTGGGGGAAACATGTGTTTGCGGCTTTGTACGGCAGTCATTTTTTACACATCAATGCGTCTAAGTGGGCCACGCCGGGCATAAAGGACGAATGGAAGGGCTGCCAGCCACGTGGAGGTCCTGCAGCCAACACGAATATGTGTATATACAATGTACATGTGGTATCCGTACAAATATGCATAAAAGTAATCATAAGTCCGCAAAACGAAAGGAAGGGGCTGGATGAGGGGTCGAAAATGGCCATGAAGGGGTCCGAATTGTTCTACCAGTTGGCAGTTGGGTAACGCATAGTTGGCTTCACAGGATAACAAAAACTCTGAGAATAGACTTGGTTATCGATTTGCGGGGGGAGGAGTTCTTCATTTATTTATATGAAAGGCAATATTCGGATGAGCAATCCTTTATTTGAACACCACATAAAAGTAACTCAATCCATTTTTAGTTTTATAGTTATCTGCTGATTGAATAACAACCAATGTTTACTGTGCTTAAACAAACTAAATTTTATGTAATGATGTAATTTTATCATATCAAATATGATTTACAGGGGCTAACACAAGTTTAGTATAATGACTCTGCGTTTGGTTTTCTATGGAAACCTGATTTAATTTATAATTATTTACGGTTATTTGGTTTATTTTCTAAAAATCAAAACATAATACATTTTTGCAATTCTAAAAATATATCAAATTTAAAATGGGGTTAATTTGCATAAATTAAATAGCGAAAAAATAACGAATCAGAGAAATTTAAATAGTTTTTAGAAATGCGAAATTCAACATTCGCGGCTGATAAAAACAACTTTGGCAACGTTTCGTGACATGTCGTTGCCAAAAAGTCTTTGTCCCAGAATACTAAGAGCTTTCCTGCCAGCGCTTAAATTTTTGTTAATGAATTGCGAATTCTATCGGCATCAGCACCGCACTGCAAACCCCCTTTTCAGGCGACATGCCACATTCCCCATTCCCCCTCATTTAACCCAACCCAACACCCCAAGGACCTCGACTTCACTCATTTCCCATTCACGCAACACATTTAAAGTTTGAGCTTTGTGGTGCGGCTGCAAGGCGAATTGTCAAGGCAACATGGTAGGGGCCTGCTAGTGGGTTGTGTGTTGCTCATGGAAGGGCTAAGCTCCTCGTAACCCCTGCCAAGTCGTCCAAGTAACAGCCCCTCGTTAGTTACGGCCATATGCTTTTTATGTAATACACCAACGCACCCCGTCAGCCAGCCAAGTGGATCTGGATTCCAAGCAGGGCGGCAAGGAAATGGGAATGCCATTCGTATGTGTTGGCCACACATGTGTTCCGGCTGGCCCCTCCACACTGTTGGATTTATGATCAATCATTCGGCTAGGCTTACTGCGGTTAGGTTTTGGCCTGGTCCAGAACCCAGACCCGGCTCAAAACCCCGCCAACGTCAACTAGGATTGCGACTGTGTCCGTCGTCCATGGCTGACAAATCTTTATCTTTGGCCTGACTTATTTATCCCTTTTGGCTGTTTCATTTTTATTCTGCCAGGCATTTTTATGTCATGTTTATTGATGTGTAAAAGTCATAAAGTCAAATTGAACACTTGTGCTGGCTGTAGCAGTGGCAGTGGCAGCCATCCCTCGCGAATCTTCCTTTTGACTCCCCAAGTGTGACATTGGCCGGAGAGCCAGTGATTTTTGCTTTTGCTATTTTCATTTTATACCATTTTATTAAAAACTTCAGACTCCTCTATGTCTCGCATCTTCCGGATTCCGGTGGGTGTTCAAAGTTTATGGTATTTCGTGCTGGTTCTGGTAGATAAGCAGCTGGCACCACAAATCAGTGATTAAAGGATAGTTCACTCACCTCGTCGCCTTGGTGGCATTCACCACAGCCCCATCTTTGAACCACTGAAACTGCATCCGGGATGAGCCCTGGGCGGTGCAGGATATGATGAACTCACTGGCCTCGCGGACTCCTGATTGCGGTTGATTGACGGTCAGCTCCTACAAAAGGGAGACAATGTCACACTAATTAGACACCGGACAGTTGCGGTTCGGTTTTGGGTTTTGGTTTTCGGATGATCAAATGGGAGGACTTTAAGGATGGGGTGTGGTCTTGCCGTTGGGACCAGTTCCTGTCCATCAAACTTTGGGGCTGCTGAGGTTTGGCGGCTTGTTCGTCATGTTAATGCTACTTAATTGAAGGCAGCCTGATGAGGCCAATTGTTCGGGCGAGCTGGCCGCAATTAATAAATAATTATTTTCGTTGCCGGTCCGAGTGTCAAGTGCCACACTGTTGACATATTTATGTGCATATTTATTAACACGGCACTTTGCTACATTGGCTATTACCGGTTCTCTTGCTGTTTTTGGTTTTATTCTTTCATTTTTATTGGGCCCGCCTTTGCAGCACGTGCCTCAATAGTTAATAAATTATTGTTTAATATGTATCGGAAATGGGAGGGAGTGCCATCTATGAAATGCGGAGGCCAGTATATTTATTACGCTTTTAATAGCCGTGATGGCCATCTCGGATGCGAATTAATGAAAATACCATTCGGCAAAAATCAATGATGGAATGCCTACGATTGATGGATGTGCCCAGAGTGCAAAGTGAAAAAGTGGCTGGGACGAAATTTAAAATTTATTTATTTATTTGCGAAAACGAAGGCTAACCGGAAAAATTCAATAGATAACTTGCGGAATGCTTTTCAAATACAAAAAAATTCCCTTTCTCTCTTTCTTGGTAGCCAATCAAATATCTCAAACATAGCTTTCGCATAGAAATCCGTCAGGAAAATATGCAAAAAGAGATGGATTAATGCTTTTACTGCTGGATTAATGCTTTTTATTCGCTACTTACCAGCAAACCCAGCGGTGGGTTCTCATCGAAGTGATGGAAATTTGCCACCAGGGTGAAGTTTCCTATCCTGCCGCGCTCCACCATCCGGGTGATGGCATCCCGGATGCGCTGCGAGTCTCCTTTCACGCCAAAGAAGTGGAATGTTATGTCCAGGCGATCGGTGGAGTTTGATATTAGTTCCAGATCGCTTATCTTTGTGATGTTGAAGTTGCGCAAAACACGACCCAGCTGAAAGACAAAAAGGAAAAGTTCCATTAGTTTAAGATACCTTAGCTTCTGGGGAAAATATTAAAGGGAAACAAATTTCGTAGAATATTATCCTTTTGGCTTTTTTAGCTCAAGGCTCAACTCGTTGTGTACGTCGCCACTTTTTCATAATTCGAAATTAATGATAATATATTCTTGTAAATAGCACCACTGGGCATTGGGCCCGCATTGGAATACGGGCACACATCCGGCCAGCAGATAGCAAGTTTAGGTTGGGCAGGAGCAAAAAAAAAAAAGGTTTACCTGGAATTCTTACGCTGGAGAGCGCTTAAAGCATCGTCGGATGCTCACCTTTTCGGTTGCTTTGTTCTTATCGCTTCGCTTTAAGCTGCGGGCCAGGCTCTTGCCGCTCAAATTGGCCATAAAAGGAATTTTTCCGGACTTGGCTGCACCAGGGTGTGTCATAATGCCCGGTTGCAGGACTCAACTTAAGGCTTATCCTTGTTTAAATGATTATGCATTATGCCAAAGCCGCTTGCTTTGGATGGTCGTTGGTCCACCTAAGTCCTAATGCGGTGGTTAGTTTTGTTGTCTAAAAGTTTTACCAACTTTTTTCTGTGTTTGGCCCGCTTTTTTTTTTGCATGCTTAAATATTCTTATATTGAGTCATATCTTCTTTATCCTTTGGGTTTATCTAAGTCATGTTTTGAAGAATAAAAGCCATAAGGTTCTTAAATTCTTTGTTAAGTACAAGAAAGTAGTGGTTCTCAGATTCTTAAGTTCATTTTACCTTTAAAATTATTTAGGGACGCACAAGGGGCTATAATTTTCCAGGGCTGGTCTTTTCGTGCGACTGTCAGACATAACCAATTAGCGCTTTTAATTAAGATGGCATTAGACTCTCATAATAGTGTGGGAAAATCGAAAGAACTCCAGGGAGAATGTGGCAAACCATGAAATCAAAGCTGACAGGGAAAGTCTCCTCGAGCAATGGTCACTATGGTTTGTGTGGCCAAAACTTATTGGAAGTAATTATGGGCCTCCATAGCTCCTTTTTGTTTTTGTAAAAAAAAAAAAACAGAAAGGAAAACCTTGAAGCACTTCAATTGGCTTTTTGATGGCTCCGTTGGGGTTTTTTTTTGCTCACTGCAGTTTGTAATTATTTTTGCCGAATGGCAAACTAATGCAATTCTCGTGGCCTAATTAGTGGGTTGGCGGCAGGTACTCATACAAATTACTGGCAGGCTCCATTGTTGGGGGCACACAAACACTTGGATCGACAATGCCGGAATGCCTGGCACCAGCCAACATCAACATCAACGGAGTGAAATCCGGCTGGAGAAGTGGAAAGTAAAGCTCGGAAGGCTGGAGTCTCCGGCTTTGCACTCTTCACAAGTGGTCGCCGCGAAAACTTCACCCAAGTTGTGCAAATATATAGTTACGGAATTAATCAGAAAAGTGCGCACAAAAAATGAAGGCAGCAAGCAAGTAAGAAAATAAATATTTTCGGTTAATATAAAAGAATTTACCCCCCTTTTCCCTTGGCGCATTTTTTGCGCTTCTTGCTTTTTAATAAATATGCCGCAAAATGAAAGATGGCAAGTGGTAAGAAAAAAAGTGCAACAGTGAACGTGCTGCAAAGTGGCT
The DNA here is from genome assembly GCF_018153835.1 of Drosophila eugracilis. Taxonomy (NCBI): domain Eukaryota; kingdom Metazoa; phylum Arthropoda; class Insecta; order Diptera; family Drosophilidae; genus Drosophila; species Drosophila eugracilis. The sequence continues at coordinate 789,813 of NW_024573311.1, read as the reverse complement.
TCGGTTGTTTGGCTTGAAAGTTCCTAAGAGGCTTGTGGAAACCGGGTGAATGAGTCCGACCAAAAAACCGGAACAGTACAGGGGGCATGAAAATGAGGAAGAGATGGGATTGGGCTCTAGGCCCTGAACGCTGTCCCTGTCCCTGTCCCTGTCCCTGTCCCTTCATTTCATGAGTATGAGTAGGCCGTTTGTTTGGGACTGCTGTGAAAAGTTTTTAAGTAAAGTGTTGCAAACAAAAAAAAACCAACAGTTTGTGGAAAAGTTACCCATGCCTTCGGCAGTAACGCCGGAGTTGGGTATCCCGGAAAATGTCAACTGGGCGCTGGAACTGGCTGCTCATAAGGTGTATTCAAATATTGATTTACTTGAGAACCTTTTTTTTGTTGACTCCTTTTCGCCGCGGCAATGTGCACTCGAAAAATTATACTTAAACAGAAAATAATTGGAAAAACTAAAGAAATTTATCAAAATTTATGTGAGGCCAATTAAAAATTTAAATTGACGGAAAACGATTTAAATTATAGCAGAGCAGGGGAATAGCTTGGATTATTATTATGAATGTAATTAATTGATAATTTATTTGTTAATCGATAAGCTTTTGAGCGGCGCGGAAGAAATTTAAAGTATTTTCTTTATTTAATAGAAAAAGCATTTTATGGCTTTCATGGATGTTTAGGATATGATTACCCAAAGATACCCAATATTTTCGAATACATTTTCTTAAAGTCTTTTTTATTTTATTTTCTGATGCTTTACTGTAATGTATAATATGGTACAACATCTTGAGGCCCCCACAGAAGTATCCTTGAGTAACGCTCGAACGGGAAAATGCATTTCCAGCTTGCTGGCGTGCCTCGAGAACCGCAGTGATTTCATTGGAGAGCAAAAATCGCAGCTACATTAAATCTCAGGTTCTTATTCGCTTATATGTACGTTCTTTTCGTGCCGGAGAACCCAGCTCTCGAGCAGATCCAGCAAGGAGTGTTAAGGGGTTAACGTTAACACCCCACCCAACGGCATTCCAGAGGCAGTAATATCCCGGAGTTGGCGTCGTTGCCTGCTCCTCTGTTTAATCGCACTCGCATCGTTCTTATCCCAACTCGGTGCTAATGGCATTTTAATTTCGAGTAGCCGGAACACTGGGTGTGCAAATATCCTCAGTCTCGAAGGCTTTCTTTTTACACCCGCTGTGTGTGTGTGCGAGTGTGTGTGCGAGTGTGTTTGTTGGCCTCGCAAGCATTTTACCTTTTATTGATACAGGAAAATAACGGCTGAGAATAAGCCAAGCGAAACAGTTGGCTTGCACTTTGATTAAGAAATTGTTGCGATAATCTGCAACCCATCAGCATGCCAGAACTTCTAAAAGTACTACTGGAAAAATACAAACAAAATGGGCAAACTACTTATAGCAGCAACCTTCAGAGCCCATTAACGGCTGGAAGTTGCTCTAACTCTGAAAAGTTAAGCACGAAAGGCGAAAATGAAACCGGACAGAGATGCTAATGCAGTGACTGGGTATAAAAGTCGGGATAATGGTGAGTTGTTATGCAAAGCAAGGCTCTCTCTCTCCCTCTCTTTTGGATGCACATCCACGGGAAGAAGTGTTGCATACATCTAGGCGGCGCTGGAAAGTTTCAAATCCTAAAGTTCCCTCTCGACGAAGTTAGGCTGCCAAGTCTTTTCGGCCAGTATTTGAATTTAAATTAATGTCTCAGTCTCAACCAGGCTATTAAAATCCACTGGCTTCGCAGCCTAATTTTGCAAAACTAAATGCCCAATTTTTTTTTCTTTTGGGGCTTCTCCATTTGCAGGATCAACTTGGAACGTTGACAGGATGCCGGGCGTGGTCTTTCTAATCGTTGTGCCGACGGCGAATTTCGAACGTGAGCTGATTTACGGTAAGTCAGTTAGGGTAAGGGCCAAAAACGGGCGGCAAATTGAATAAGCGCCCCTGGCTAATTAAATACAAAGTTGCAATTTTGTTTACACGAAACTGTAGCATTTATCTAGGCGTCGGCAACCACATAATCTGCCCCATACACTCACCAACGCAAGAGAGTAGGACCATCACCACCACCATCATATACACACACATACCGTTATACCTGTATGCATTGGGCTTAGGCGCGTAATTACGTTGTTTAGTGGCGTTATTAATTATTTTATGACATCGTAAAAGTGTTCTCCGGGCCTAAGAGCTCGCCATAAATGTTGCATGAGCCCCCTGTTTGGACAGAACCCGAAACACACGTGGGAGTAGATTTTTTGTTTCGCATTTTCGTAGCGCCTAACCCACCATTTGCGGCATTCGGGGAAAACTTTGCCAAGATAATTTTACAAGCGGATGCCGAACGTACGTAGCACATTTCGCAGACCCGAAAATTTAATATTAAAATTTAATTAGCCACGATGAGATTGGTCGGAGGAATGTGAACAGAACAGGTTGAGTAAATAGAGAAGTTGGTGGTGGGTGGAACGCCAAAGTTATTGGATGGCTCTTTAAAACTAAGCCTGCCTATCTACAAGATTCTTGTGGCTATGGGAAAATTGGTAAGCAGTCAAAGACCTTGAGAATATATTAATTGCCAGAACTCAACGTTCACCACTAGCCGATGTAGCTACCATTTATCACAATCAGGAGCGATAAAAAGCCCACAATAAAAACCCATAAAACAATATAATTTATGAAATAAACGGCATCAGGGAAATATGGCATCTTGTGCAATACGGCGACAAAAACAGGCATGTAGAAGTCGATTTCAGCGAGAAGCATTAATCAAATATTTATTTAAATACAAAACAAGACGATGGCAAAAGCCATCAAAGAAAATCATCATTAATTTAGTTTGTCACCATGGCACCGCCGGTCTGATAATGACAATGGACCAGAAGCCGAGCCGATGAGCTGGGTGCTGGGTGCTGGCTTTGGCCTCCAAGTGGGGCGTGAACGAACTTGCTTGGGGTTGTGGAAAAAAAAATCACCTTTGTACCCTGGGAAAAGTATACATTGTGATTCCGAACGAGCAAGTTTACTAAGAACTTTCTTCATATGACAGGGAATAGGGTATACAAACGTCGGTAGTCAAATCTTAATCCACTTTGAATGTAGGATGATAAAAGTAGAAAAGAAATGTTGGCCTTGGCAACAGCTTAAAGAGTGCAAAATACTTAAGCAAACAAAAAAAGACTTAAGAAAAAGAAAACAAAAAAAATTGACATGCACTTCGGGTGAAAAACTGGAGGAGCCATTCTCATAGGTGTCAGACATAAATCACGGATCCCTCAATTCCATGGCGACCTGAAACAGAGATGTTCAATGACGGCAAACCGAGATGGAATTAAATAGGTAAAGGAGCCTTCCATATTGGGTGGTCAGGTGGGGCTGTGGAATTTGCTAACTTTGAGAACTTTTGCCTACTAGAGAAACTATGCGAGACAAACTCAGGCATCCCTACATACCTTATATATATATATATATATATATATTTGTATATATATATGTATGCCAAGGGTCCTGGTTGCGAAGTCCTGGGACCGTGGCTTCTGGCCTAAGCGCATTTAAGCTTTATTTTGGCATTTGTCAATGTGGCGGGATTTATATTACATTTCGATGTCTGTCTGGCCCCGCTTGTTGGCATAATAAATTGTGATCCTTTGTGTGGTTTTTATGTAGACTTTGATTTGATTTTTCGCTTGCCACTTTATTTATTTATTTAGCACAAGTGGAGCTTAGTGACCCACACCTCAGCTTGACTAGTTTTGCGGGCTTGTTTTTACAAAATTTTTTATATTTCCATTTTTTGTTCCTTCTTCAAATAGCAATAACTTTAATGCCCGAGCCCTAGCATAAGTTATCCATATAATTGCATAACAACAAGCATTATTTGTTAACGATAATCGGACATTTAATTAGCGTAATTTGCAGCGAAAATGAGCTTAGCGGTCGAAAAGGTATACGGCGGGAAAACCAAATATTTGTTAAACGCTTAACTGGATCCCAAAATATCACTACAATTTACACTAATTGCAGTATAAATACTGCGATTGCCGTGAATTAACTAATCAGAGTTGAATTAAGCCAGCAATATCAAAACAATAGCAGACTTAACAGAGCAGCGTAAATTTAATTTAGCAATACTAGTAGTATCTACGGTTACTAATCACCTGAAACTGACTACCTGTCATTTTGCCTCCATTCAATCCCATCTCCATTGCCATGGATGCATAGAGTCCAGCTTAATGGCAAATCAGCTTACGTTTATGTACACGGCCATATCACCTTTTCATTAACCCATACCAGGCACTTCAAATAATGCCCTGGTGGAGACGTCTGCCGGTGGCATTGGCAGCCATCCAGGACACCTCGGCCATTCTGTGGTCGCTGCAGCTGGCAATGGAGGTGGCAACAATAATCTGAACATCAATCTTCCGGAGAATAACAACGCAATACTACGACTCGAAGTTGAATTACGTGACAAGAATGTGCCCAAGTATCGTCGTGGCGCGGGCGGTGGTCCAGGCATTGGACAAGTGGGCGGTGGACCCAAACGCGTACCGCAGTAGGTGGGGCAGGCGCAGGACCACCGATTTTGCCAGCTGACACCTCCACGGTAGCCGCACCACTGGACAGACGTAATTTAGTGGTGCCGCTCGAAAAGGTAAGTCGTCGAACGGTCAGTTGCGAGTTAGTAGGAAGGTCCGGTCAAGTGGGCAGAGCTTTATGCCTCCCCAAGCACTTAAAGTTGATTTTCGTTTGCGTTGTGCAAGGGAGGAGGGGAGAAGGGTTTGATGCCAGCTTGGATAGCGATTTATACAGAGAGGGAAAAAAGTATGACAGAAAAATATTTCTTTTATAAGAAGCTGAGTCATTGACTCATATATCTAACATATTTTTAATATATATTAGAATTTCAAAGGAAGATCTATAATGCATTATGATAGCTAAATTTCTCTCAGTGCCGTCCTGCGATTGTGGTAGCGATTGGCACTGCGACAACGATTGTTGCTCCGTTTGTTAGGATGCACTTAACGGGCGAGAACGTGACTCGAGAGCGTTGCGTAAAAGGTTACCCAAATTGTATCTTGCGGGAGATTATACTGATGAATGAGGTGGCTTAGCTGGCCGGGCTAGAAAGAAGATTGATGGATGCACCACTTGGCCAAGCCAAGGCCGAGACAAATCGCCACTCCCTCTACGCAATCCTAGTAGCCTTTTATAATCACATTCAGTCGAAACGATTCCGTCCCGGGCGATCCAATTAAATGCAAAAGCCATAAGCCATAAGCCGGCGAAAATGCCACACTAAGCTGTTGCCCCTCTTGTTCGTCCAGGTACTTGAGGAGTTACTTGTCAAGCTGGAAATTGAGCACGTTACTTGGACGACGAGCAAGAAAGGATACTTCCATCACGTCGTTTTTCCGCTGCAGGCGGGCGCCGCCTGTGAGACCACCCTGCACTGCCTCACGGAACTGGGCATTGGCACTAAATTGAATTCCAGTGTCAGGTAAGTTGAGACATTGAGGGGGAAACAAATGCCACACGCCGAACGCCAAACTCTGAACGTGTCGGGCAAGTCAAGGAGCCCAGCAACAGCTGGTCGGACTTATCCCCCACCTCCGGGTTTCTATAAAAATGCAATAAAAATGCAGAAAGATGAGGAGTCCTGTTTCCTGGATGACCTAAGGGATCGGATGGGTTGTCAAGGTGGTGAGTTCTTTGATTGCTTGTAGGCAGTCGATTATCCATGCCAACAGCTGAATCAATTCATTCAAAATTCCGTATTCGTTCCGATAATGTAAATGCAATTTTAGAGCTGCCACAATGCCCAAACATGAATCTAATTAAAATCCTTTTTTGCCAAACAAAAACTAAACAACCAGCTCGGAGTTCTTCTACAAGCAAAATACATGTATATGTAGTTGCCTTCTAGTGAAATTCCACAGTAATTAAATTAAGCAAAATACAATGGAGCTGAACAATGAACTCTACTAAGTAGGGCTACAAGTAAATTAAAGATGAACAGGCAAAAGAGCAAGGACAACGGCCAAAGTAGCTGCAATGGAGTGGACTGGGACAGGGTGGTCAAGTAGGTGTGATAATCATTTAATGGCATTAAGCAGGGGGATTAAAATGCAGTCGAAGGTGTGACCAGTTGAAAATGAAACCCCTCCAGTCAGTCCCGAGGTCAAAGAGCAGATGTTCTCAGTGCCCTCAAGGAGCCAGAGAGTAGCCCAGCCAGACAAAGTGCGACTTAAGCTGATTAATATGCGCAGAAATTCAATTAAGAAAAGGAGCTGCAAGAATGCATCTTACGTTGATTGAGTGCCACTCGTGTAATCTATAATTCATGTTTGGTCGTACGCAGCCAAGCCCATCTCAAGATCTCGATGTCAGCAGTCATGTCCCATGGTGCACCCTTTGACGTTTTCACGAAATGCGCATGACTTGTTTTACAGATATGCGCTTGCATATATCAATTTCAAACGTATCTACATTGAGAAAAATTACTATTTCAATTGAATTTACTAAAATTGAAAATAATATATAGAACCTTTAAGTAACCTGGTTCTTAGACTGACTTTTCCATGTTCAATGAGCTTTGTCATAGATCTCAAACTTTAAGCACTATACATTTCTTTCTGTGTATTTTCCCTCGCAGCGTGCTGCCGTGCAGCGTTAGTTATGATGCCATCACAGATGCGGCCAACATGCGAGATGACTACAGGTGAGTCTGCTACATAGATGCGTGTGCCTGGGTATTGTATTCCGGACGCATTGTATTTACTGGCTTTGTGTGTGGACCCGGAGTTAGTACCTTTTGTCAGGATTCCGCAGCTGTCGCTTTGTTAAAAACTAATTTCAGATCCTCTCTCCTACGTGTCAAAGGTGTCAGTCATTTCATTAACTTTCACTCGCACTATTCTTTCACTTCACTTTTACTTTTACTCTCAGTCCGTCCGGTCGTCGAAAACGTGACATTTGACTGTTGGCGCGCAGGATTCGCTATTTGGCTTCTTTCCCTTAACGGCTCGTCTGGCCCAAAAAAAAAAAAAAAAAAATGGAGGAAAGAAAGGGGTGGCCCTTAGGCCTTGGCCCAGGCCCAAGTTTATTACAGCCTTGGGCCAGACTTACGAGCTACTTGGACTGAGTATTGCCAGGGAATTCATCGTCGTTGGGGTCGGAAAGTGAAAATGGCAAAATTTGCATGGTGAAGCGGGTTATGGGTTTGGGGTATCTTTTGGGCCAGAGGTTAAATGCATCCAGTGTGTGCGCACAATTTATGTGGCTGCTGCTGCTCCTCAAAGCCAAAATGGCAAAAGCCGACAGTAAATATACACCCAATGACTTCTTGGCAAAGGGATTGTCACTGGGCCGAAACACCTATGTGCATACCTGATGAGCTTGTAATTGAGGTTAGCTTGTGGTTTATTTTTGGGTGATGATTGAGGCGTTGTTATGGTTAAGTAATTAGAGCTACATTCTAATCAGGACCAGACTGACAATCAGAAAGGAATTTATGCGGTGATATGTTGAAGTGAAAGAAACAAGAAATTTTCAAGACAAATCTGTCATCAATTATGGAATTTGGTGGCAAAATTTGATTTAACTTGATACGGCACCAAGATTTTCTGTTTATCATCTAGGTTTCCAATGAAATTATTGAATATTTTTACTAAACAACTTTAAATAAATTTTGAATAAAAGTAGACCACCATCACAGCTGGAATCCATTCGTGGTACTTTTTGCAAAACCATTCCATTTTATGACACTGTTTACTTATTTAACCCTCTACGCTATTCCCCTTTTGAACAAACAGCGAGGAAGCCGAGGATGCCTCGAAATGGAACAATTTTGTGGAATCAATTAAATCGAAATTAACAGTCAAACAGGTGGTGGACGGAGTACGGGCCGGAGGATCCCTGTCCTTCGACTATTTGCTGCTAATCGTTACTGCCGAGTGAGTAGCAGGCGGAAAAGAGTTTACAAAATTAATACGCTGGAAACCGCCAGCTGACGTCGACTGGGGTCAGTTGGTATAGAAATTAAAAATAATACTAACATATATATTCTCAGCTCTTTGGCAGCCCTGGGTCTCGTGGAGAATAATGCCCCGAATATAGTGGCTGCCATGTTAGTTTCGCCGCTTATGGGTCCCGTAATGTCGATAACATTCGGCGCAATTATCTCCGACAAAGAACTAATGGTAAGTGCAGCTTCCCCTTATGGCTGTAACCTTTTTTCCCCGGCGCTTTTTATTCCACATACGTATGAAGGAACAACAAATTGTGTAGCTCTCTCTCGAAAAGCCATTCAAAACCACCGTCGAAACGGCCAAAATAAATACAGAAAAAAAAAGCAGAAAGAGAAAACTATGCTAGTGAAAAATGGAATAGTGGAAATAGTTGTCAGTAGGGAAGGAGGGAATGGGAAAGGGGGGGAGTAGGATGCGCAGAGTATAGGGTCTCTGAAAATCCATTTCACAGCGCGTTAAATGAAATCGTCAACACTCTGGGAGCGACTCGACTCTTCGACTATGGTTCTATGTGGTACTTTTGAGTGATTTATGAGCAAATGACATTTGGAAAATAATAAAAATTGTACCGAAAATTGCTATGCCACTGCGTCCGTCCCATACCATTCGTCCTTTATTCCAGCTGTCAAAATTCGCATACAGAGCCATATGGAAATATGAGAAATGTGGAGGGGTTTTTTGGGTTATTCCAGTCAAATGCATTGCGACATAGCGCTTGATGTTTTGCAAATTTGCATCGCTTTTGTGGTAAATGGCAAAGTTGCTGAATTGTTTATTGACAGCGCTGGCTAGAAGGGGGAAGTGGGAAAGGGGAGGAGCAGCCCTATGAAATATTTAAATGCGTTTTTTTCCTAAAAATTGCATAGCAGCTGTAACGTAGGCTGTGATGCGTATGTGTTTGTGAGTTAATTCAAATCGATATGAATAAATACCTGGGAAATTCTATGTAAGGCCTGCTGACTGGCAGTCCATTTTATTATTCACTAAATTATAAAACTATATAAAAAGGATAAATTCTTTAGCGGTTCCTCTTATGCCTTTATTAAAAGACATAATACAAAGCATTCTGAATTACTGTTGGAGGGCTTCACTCGCAGAAGAAGTCCCAAGCTTGAAAACCACACCTTGCGGCTTGGCAATCATTTTCTTCCCTTTCCCAGCAATGGCAGACTAAAAACTAAGCTAAGCTACTTAGAATTATAGGACCCAGCACTTAGGGCCGCATTCAGCGCAAAGCCAATAAAACCGAACTTTAACTGCAGTCAGACGGCACCTGCTCTCCAAAGTGTCATAATTGTCACCACCAGTCGGTGGAGCCGGTGTCCCAGAGCTCTTTCTGTGAGATAAGAATGTCGGTGTCTATAGTTTTGCCGGTTTTGGTTCAAAGGCGGTGGTTTTCGCTTCAGGAAATCCACAGACAGGCCTTCATCATGTGCAGGCCCGACTGTTTGTAAATAGTGGTAAATAGAAGTGGTAGTAGAACTTGTATATAAACAAGATGAGGCTGTAAAAAAACCACAAAAAATAAACAAAATAAAGCAGAGTGAAATAAAAAAATAAGTTAAATATAATCGTCTGGTGCCATTTCTAATGAAGAGACGACGGCTCAGAGCTAGTGAGTCCAATGGTTCTGTGGCTCTGATGCCTCTGCCCCAGAGGCAACTTGTTGTCTGCTGACACAATTTTCACCGCACTCGGGCCCACAAACATACACACATACATAGGATTCCAGGTGTCTTGCCGGCTGTTGACACCTGCGTCGTGTACTTCAATTAAATTTTAATTGAAATGAATATATTCGTGTACGAACACATGCCAGTGTGCAACGTTTTTTCCTTTTCTCTTCTTCTGGTTTTGTTTTTGGTTTCTGCCTTCCTTTTGTGAAGTGGCTCCAGCTGCGTCATCATAATCTTTGATAAAGCCCTGGCAAGGAAGTTGAAATTGCAAGCAGTTGCGGTCACCAAAAATTCTCTGCACCCAATTTCAAGATTCCACTTTAATGCCTTTAATTTCCGGTCTCTCCAAATGGAAGTTTTCATTAATTAATGCAGTGCCAGCAACATTAAATATAACAAAATCAATATTCACCTATCAACTTGTGACTTCCAACTTAAATGCACATGTCAGTGGCAGGTCTTTCATTTTCAGGAGATAAAATTATATAAAATATATCTGAAGCACATTGGTAATTGATAAAACTTCACATTGCGTTGTTTTGATTTCATTACACAATATTTGACTATCTCCACAAAATATACAATAGCAAAACCTCTCAGATTAACACTCGTTTTGCTGGACAAAAAACAATTACACAAAAAACTGTATGCCAGACATGGTCATGGTGAAAATATTTGCGGACAAAATTCATATGGAAAAGTGTTTAAACAATTGCACACAAAAATGCCAATTACAAACGATGACAAAAATGGCAACATCCCATTGAATGGGGCCAGTCAAAATTGATGGCTAACTATTAAAAATAATTGGCCGTTGAGTAAAAAGTGTTGCGGAATCCGCGTAATATAGTGAAAACGAGTTGGCTATACACATATTGGTGGTTGAGTTGGCTAGCTGAATGTTATTGAATTGCAATTTTTGCAAATATTTGCACGCCATTTAAAGTTGATTCAGACATGAATATAATTTGTTTACGCATTAAGCATACGCAGTGTGTGTGTGTGTGCATAACGCTACATACCTGCATATAGCAAAGCAAATAATAAACAAGAAATTAGCCAAAGTTTTCACACCCCACTTAAACGTCGATTGCTTGAATTGTTGAGCAAACTCTTTAAAGAGCATTTAGCAGTAGTAGAAAGTGCAAAACTTCCATTGCCGCAAACATATTTTCACTATTCTCGGGAAACTTGTTAGCCGTCTGCTTAAAGCCTCAAGACAAGTTACTTTATATGCGTCGCAGTTGTGTTTGACTGGTAAAATGAGGGGAAATGAAGGGAGAACCGAGCGTCGCTGGCTTGGAATACCAAGACGACATCATGTGGCTGACATTAGAGCATTTTTCTTTTGTGTGTGCAGCTGCCAACAACAGTTTGCCGTTGCGTGGCTGCAAATTTGGGTTAACATGTCACGAATCTACTCGCAGCTCCTTGGCGCTTCAAAGTATGCAACATTATCGCTTAAAGTGTCGCTGGCTAGGTCGCTGGCTGGAATCTTTTGGCATTTAACTTGCTGCCTCGTCCCTAATTTCGCCAACCCATTTACAATTTACCATTTTCCTTTCAGCGTGTTGGCTTTCTTTGTCTCGGCTTGGGCATGTTTATCTCCCTGCTATTTGGCTTCATCTTCGGCCTGATTCTGGGCACCACCGAAATGCCATGGGGCCAGAATTCCGATTGGCCGACGGAGGAGATGCGAGGCAGGTAAGCTCAATCCGGAAATGGACCCCAAATCAATGTCAATCAGGCCGAACAATTGGGTTAGATTGCGCCAAATGCCGCACGTCCAGATCAGACTGCAAAACCACCAGGACCCATAAATTAATTCCCTTATTCGGTCATCGACGAATTGGCTCTAATCAAATATGAATGACATTCCAGTAGTTGCGGTCTCCGAAACAATACAAACCACCTTGATGTAGAATTTAATTAAGAGACGTTTATAATTTGCATTTGGAGTAGTTCTTTGAAATACTAAACATGCCAGAGGCCGAAACCAGACTGACTGAATGTCAGCTGTCAATTTATTTAAATTCGTCAAAGAAATAGCTCAGCACAAAGTATGTGAATGCCACTGGAAATTCACCAAAACAATTAAATTTTACACCAAGCCTTAAAATAATTAACCAACAGAAAAAACGATTACTTAAAAAGTCTGACGCAGCTAATATTAAATTAAAGAATTTCTTGGAAAGATGATATGAGTAACTTCTTAAAATTTGATTTATGCTGGAAGAGAGTGGCATGTTAATCAATAACGCTAGACGATATTCGTTTTCTGATATTAATTAAGACGCATTATAGCACAAGTCATTCGTTTGCCAGAGCCAAGAAGTGAGACACTCTCAAATCCCTCGACTTTCAAAAGTGAATTAGAAGTTTGCCGAAAATCCAAAATCCATTAAGTATGTTAATTATCCAGTCTCTAGAAGAGCTCACAGCTCAGCTCAGCCCTTGCTACTTACAGAATAAGTCTGTTGGTAAATCTATGAGTGAGAATGTAACAAATTACTTGCAAATAATTCAAATAATCTAGGGCCCCCAGTAATGTGAGGCGTGTGCTCATTAGAGGGCCTGCAAGGCTTTCTGGGACAATCTTCCTGCCGCCCTTGCCACCGCCCCCCACCAGTCACTTGAGTCTATATATATGGCTACACATTTATTACGGCATCGTTTTTTGCCGAACAAATCTTTAAGTCGCCACGCGCCGTCTGTGTAAATCTCTTCCAGCATTGGGTCCCACAATGGGCTTAGAGGAGAGCACACGCCCCCTGGCGGCAGAAAAAGCTACAGCACAATAAATTAAGCTCAGCCGCAGAATTTGCCGGAAGTTGCGTGAAATGAATGTGTGTCGGCAATTGTGTTAATTGCACAAAATAAATTGTTAAAATAATAATACACAATAGCTCTGGCTCTGTCTGTTTTAGCCTGACATCTAAATATATATGTATTTATGTACATATACATATATCTGACTAGAGAGTATGGCCTATCTCTATAATTAAGTGCCTTGGGTCCATTTTGGTGCTTTATTGTTGACTACGGAGGCCAGTCAAGTGGCTCTGTCCAGGCGAACATCTACGTCGAAAGCTTCATCTTTATCTTCATCTCCATCTCCATCTTCATCTCCATCATAATAATAGGCACACATAATGAATTTCTACAGATTGCGTGTGCCTATCACCGGTCATGCAATCAACGTGAGTTTCCACTGGTCATCCTCAACTTCATCCGAACGTTGTCATTGCTCACTGGTCTCAATAATTGTGTCACGTGGCGCGTGAAAATAGAGCCTTGTCATTCGGTCCATTGGACTCATGATGACTGACTGATCGGCCCACATAAATGATATATCTCCAAGGCCAGGGGGTGCATGCACCTGATATTGGTTGCGGTTAATTAGATAATATTTGGGGATGGGGTGATTATATAAGGTCAGCATTAGATTATACAAAGTGAAAACTCATCTTCCTTATAACTTTATTCTTCAATATTAAATGATAATATTTAAGGCAAATATGAAATCTCCAAACCCCGATGAAAGGTTTAATTACATTTAAATTGATAGATGTACCAATCCGCATAGAGTTATGTTATTTTAACAAGACAGCCAAGCTGGCCCGCACGCACATTTGGCCCACTCTATTCGGCATAAATTACAACACTAAACCAAATTAAATTTATGCTACTTTACTGCGGAGGCGTGTCGACACGCCCATATAGTTGCAACTGTCGGCAGAAAGCCACATGCAAACTGGCGAAAATAATCAGTGCAAATGTCGCCGAGGGAGGTTGCATGCTACATGTACAAAAGGTGGAGAGAGAGTTTGTCTAGTTTTCAGCAGCCAGCAAAAATAAAGTATCTAAATATTCACAGTTTTTTTATATGTTTTTACCATAGGATTGAGGATGGGATTTTGAGCATATTATTACAGTTGCTGGCATTACATTTTAAACGCACACTAAACCAAATTCCCATGGTCAGCTTAGTTAAATAAATCGCAATTAAAAGCAGAACGTCTGTTCTGGGCATTTGGTGTTTTCCCCCTTTATTTCTTTTTTTTATATAGACAGAAAATGACAGTGTTTTGCATGGAAGGAGCCGAACGGGGTTTTTAAACGATTTTTTATCCTACGCTAAAATCTAGTCACTCTGACCCACATCAAAACCACAATCTCGATCCTGGTTTTTGGCCTCATTTGCATTGTTTTCAATCTACGAATTTCCACCATAAACAATTTGCTGCAACAAATTTATACGACTTGCCTAATGTTAGGGCTATAATTGAGCGTAAATTGCCGACGTATAATAAAGTTGTTTTATGCATAAAAGTTAAATACTTGTATAACTCAAACTGCGGCATTCATAAATAAAACTCACACTTTCGGTGGCACAAAAACACACCAAAAGCAAAGTAAAAGCGCCATTAATCAGTAAAAAGTTGGTCCCAGGTAAAAATGTTCCCAAATTTTCATATAGGCATGGCAAGGGCACAAATGAGGCGCATGAATCAAACAACGAGAGAGTTATGCAACTTGGAATAGCCAAAGTCCAAAACACCCTAGCTCTTGGCTTAGATTGGAGAGCATTCGGGAAAATCTGCTGTGAAGATAAACAGTAGAAATGTTTTTTAGAGTGAACCACTAATGTGATATCGAAGCTAATTAAGCTGCTCAAACGCACTTTCTCCTATTCCATAGAAATATTAGTTAAAGAGGAGAACTAATTTGCAGATCAACATTGCCTATGAGTGATCCATATTCCAGTCCTCAGAACCCTATCTCTACTACAAAAATTCTTTTATAAAACCCGTTCATAGGGCTAATTAAGGCCCACCCTAAAATGCTTAACTGAGGTATTAAGTCTAATCAAGGTCTTGACTTCTTGTTTAGGGGTGGGGATTAACTTTAGTTGGCCAAATCGTAATACCCCTAAGAAGGGTATAAAAGCCAGGCGCAATGAAAAGTTTGCCAACATTTCTCACCATTAAATGACTCTGACTCCTGACTCGCCGAGCCCTGGGCGACCAGAATGGTTGGCGGAAGCGATAACAAAGCCGCTGACACTTGACAAACTTGCGCGAGTGTCAAAAAATCTCCGCAAAATGGTGGGGATGAGAGGTGAATGTTGGGTCCTGACAGGCAAAAAAAAATCCTCGTCACCTGGCGCCTGGCAATGTGAAGTATTTGGCCCACCTGCTGACCCTGACGCGAAACGGCAGATAAGCAGTGTCTGCGACAGTTTCCAGTCTCCTGGCTGGCCAAACATTCATCTTAATGTGACTTAATTTGCAGTTCTTGGCCCTTGGATCCTCCGCTGCCCTTTTCCAACAGTGGCCAACGGATAAAGCGTTTAGCTAGCGGGGGCCGGCATTTGTCATTCGGCGGCTGTTGTATTTTTAATTAATTTTTACATTTTTCCCTTCGGCGCATATTTTCGATGGCCATTTCACAGTTGATTTTTCAATAATTTCTCTTTCGATTCGCAGAGGGCAATGTGCGCGCCCTCTGGATGGGCGTGCTTTGGGCTTTAACATCTGGCACTGGCGTGGCCGTGGCCTTGCTCCAGGGTTCCGCAGGACCTTTGATCGGGGTCGCCATATCCGCATCACTGCTGCCACCCGTTGTCAACTGCGTAAGTATCCCGCAGAGTTCAAAATTATCACTAATTAAGGAAAAATATTTAAAATATCGAACATAAATCGTCATAAAATAAATGCTTCTAGTTTCATGGGTCTTTAAAAATATGATTTACATACATGAATTTAACAAAACAATCGTAAATATGTTACATAATTCAAAAACATTTTAAAACAGTACAACTTCAAGTCTTAAGGCAACAATTTGGATATGAAATTAAACAATGAGATAATAATTAAGCCGACTTAAATGGTAAATTTTATAACAATGTTATGCCAGAGCTTGTATATCTTTGCCTAGTTGTAAAAGCGATGCAAGTATGGCAATCCTTAAGCACACACTGACACAATTAAGATATTAATTTCATAAGTAGGTATGTGGTAACTTTTACGTATGATATAAGTATGTTATTTCCTCAAGGATTAATCTTAATTGATAATCTCATACCTGAAGCAAACACAGCACTCAATACTCATATACATACAAGTATATAACGACGAAGAAACCCACTTTATAAGTGATTTTCTGTAGCCTTGAAATCGGCTTCTGCGTAGCAATTTTCCTCCCATTAGCATGCTATTAACAAAAGCTTCGAGGTCCTTCGATTCTGGCAACGATTGCGCAGTTGATATTTCATCATGAGTGAGCAGGTGCCGGAAATGACTTTGCCAGCAATATTTATGGCCAGCCAGCCAGAGGCACAAAAGCATTCCTCAAAATGTGAATAAAACAGGCTTCCAAAACATTCCAATCAAATATCCACTCTGGTCAGCCGAATGGAAAATTACCCAATTCCCATTTATATTATGCTCTTAAGTTTTGACTCCACTTCAGTTTCTCTACTATCGATGACCATCGGCCATGCCTAAATTTCCTATATATTTTAACTGCCTCAAACATGGTCGAAAACTTCCAAATGGCTGTTAGCCGTGAGTCTCATGTAACGCACTTAAAGACCCGGCCCAGAAAACGTTTGGCCAGTGGAAATGCAAAACGGTAGAACTAGAAGTTTTGGCTTGGCTAATATTTTTGGGGGCCTTCAAGTGAAATTCGCCATAAATTAGGCCGAAATACAATTTGCTGATTAATCTGAAGTGCATTGCCCAAAAACTTTTGGCCATAAATCTGTCCTGCAGTCAGAAGGAGTATGGGAATGAAGAAGGGCCACCACCGGGACCGGTTCTCAGCTGTTTTCCCACTTTGTGTGGCGCAACCGCAACGAGTGCATAAATTTCGACCCAATTTTCAAGTGCAAATTGCGAATCCGAATTCCCAACTGCAGGCGGATGTTGCGTAAAATTATAAAGCAAGTGTGAGAACTGCACGGAGCAGAATCCTCTCTGGCTTCTTTGCCACCGAAAAGGGAAGTGCATACAAAAACTTGCAAAAACACAGGAACCGGCAGGCCAAGTGCCACACAAACTGGCAAACAAACAGCCCGGCTGGCTGACATTTATCAATTGTGACAGTGGGACAAAGGCGCCGCCGGGAGGCGTATTCCACAAGCATGACAAAATGATGCAAAGGGCGAATTATGGACACTGGGAAGGGGCCAGTCCCCGTCCTCGTCCCGGTCTGTGTCTTCCGAACTTTAACCGGCCGAAAACAATGGCGCTGAAATCGCTTAATCATGGCGGCCGAGCTGCGGTCGAGCATGTGTGCAAGTGTCGCTCCAACTTGCTCCAACTCCGCAACTCCTTATCCTCCGAAAAGTATGCTATACATATGAGCCGCATAAATCAGTGGCACGCACTGAGGGCGAAGCAACCTTTGTCCATGTTTTCTCGGTTTTCCCCCCTTTTCTTCTTTTATTATTTTTTTTTCACTCCTGATTTTACTTTACCAGCAAAGAGCGTGTTACAATTAATTGCCATGTGTTTTGCCCTAAGGCAATATCCTGGCCAACAGAGCGTATGAGTAATTTCGTGTAGTGACCGACCGGCTGCTCACATTTCCAGCGAGAGGTTCCCGAAAGTAAACTGCAATCGCAGTGGCATAATAATTGCAACTCTTAATATTGGCTTATTAAATTGCCAGCGACCTTATTTATGTGGCCCGGCATCATGAACTCCAATTCCAAAAACGGTCTGCAACGCCTTTACTTTCGAATCCGAGCACGCAATAATTTACCCAGAAACGGTCGTAAATTCGAATAATAGCGAAAATAGAAAGTAAGTCGAGGAAAAGAAAAGTCATGAGCTCGCACACAAATGGAAAAACAAACACACTCTAACAGATTTGTGGATTTGACAGTCCAGGTTAGGCTAATAGCACATGGTTTGTTTAAGGTTATGTTAAGGAATAACTTAAAATGGTACTAGTAAAAGGCAAGTGTGATATTTATGAAGGCATCTGAAAGTATACAACAATATATTGATGTACAACAGACAGATTGCTTATAGAATAATTTTTAAGAGATTTAAAAAATAATAATTTTAAAATTCATTCTCCTTTAAAAATGTTTTTAAAGCAAACACTAACAATTGACAAACTGGTATTAAGTCTTAGCAGAGATTAACTCCTACCAATTTGACCGCAATAGTACACCGGCTCGCAGAGGAAAGGCACGCACTTCCGGACTTGCTGTGCAATGTGCTGAGTCATTATAATTTATAATAGCAGAGAGCGGAGGACACAAAGTGAAATCAAAAAAAAAAAGAAGAAATAAGAGCGAATGGCAGAAAAAGAGAACGAACTGAAAATGCGACAATGAAGTTCTATCTACGAGTTGGGGGGTTTGGGGGGATAAATTTGGGGCGATTGTGTGGCGCCCACACACATGCTCCAAAGTTATTGTTGTAACTCAAGGCCGGGAGACACTACTTGGTATGCCAACGGCAGCGCCATCTAAACGGAACTAAGCACGCGGCGACCTTATGACCTCGAACCGAACCACACATCTGACCATGGAAACTTCAAAGTCACAACATCCCCGTTGTTCTTCCGTTTCTGTTGCAGGGTCTCTTCTGGTCACTGGCCTGCATTTGGCTCATCTACCCAGAGAAACGGATACCACACTTAAAGAACGAAGCGATGAACTCGACCAGCGCGTATCCATTCCTCTACACGAACTACTTGCCCACCGAGTTCCTGATCAATGGCATCGTCTCCGCCTGCCTGACCGTCGTGAATGTGATTTGCATATTTATCACGGCCATAATCGTATTGAAAATTAAAGAGGTCTCGGCGCCATACACGGCCAGTCCGGACTTAAAGCGGTGAGTAGACCACTCGGTAGTACATTTTTGCCACTTTGCAGGCATATTTTAGTCGATGACGACATTGAATCTCGTTAAAGTGGACCTTTTTTTACAATGATTTTTACGACTTAAACATAATAATTAAAACAGATAAGATTAGTCAGTACACTCTATCTTAACTTTGGAATTCAAAACAGAAATGATTTAAACTACAGAGAAAGACTTACGAATGCAGAACATGGTCCACCCTAGGGAACATAATATGTATGAATAGCAGCAAATTAAAAATCTGCACAGCGAGAAGCGCTGGAGTGTGTTTAATGACGGCGGAGCAAGTGCTTTTAAGCTTATCATTTCCGTTATGTGCGCTTGGTCAGTTGCCCATTAGTAAGTGTAATTAATAACGACAACAGACACAGACACAGACAAAATCACAATAGCCAACAAAATGGGTTGTCCGGCATCCATTGCAGTGGCTGTTACTATGAGAATTCCATGTTAATACTCATTTAAAATGCACATCTATTAGTAGGCGAATTATATATTGCATCAACAATGTCATTGACTTAATCTGGGATAGGTTAATAAATCAGATCTTGTCGGCTTGCTTGTTTACACAATCTAAGATTCCAACCAACCCCATTAAACGACACGTGTGACCAACTAGCTAGGGAAATTAACTCATATTACCGGAGACTTGCCTGCTCATTTAAATCAATAAAGGAGCTAAAGCCATTGGAGGATTTGAGATAAGGTCTTCAATATTTTGCCAGCCAAGTTGATGTGTTCTCATTTTGGGAAACGATTTTCCCTCTTAGCTTCAGAAAGCCTTTTAGGCCAGGCGATTTGTTACGAATGCCTTTTGACTGGAGTTCGTAGAACCCTAAGAAATTATATATTATATATATTTGGCAGCTAGCAGACAGCCTGCACAAGTGCTACGCTAAAAATATGATATATCGCGTAATTAACTGACTGATTTCGTGTTTTTATTCTGTTTTACTCTGCCCACTCGCCTAGTGGCCGAGGCAATCTAAATGAAAATAAATGCCCTCCCATTGCCGGCTCGAATGACAAATGGGGATCTAAGCTCCAGTCTGAGTCTCAGTCTGTCTCTGGAGTGCCCGGGCCCAGACATGTGGCTTTAATTTCCCAAAGTGGCGTATTAAATTGCTTTAACCGAAGGCTAAGTTTTCGTCCATCCCAAGTTGTCAACTTGGCACAGAGACAGAGCCCGCATAAACGGAACGGCTCGCAAAAGTGTGCTACAATTTTATATCGCGGCTGGCGTTTGCGGCATTATTTTTATTATTATAGTGTACATACATGTGTATAAATGTCCTGTGAATGTTTCAACGTTTATTTAAGCCCGCTCACGCTCGCCTGCCCGTTTGTTTGACTTGTTTGTGTAGCTTTTAGAAGTTGTGTGTGTTTTGCATATACCCTCGCCGAGGATACCCTCATTTTCATCAGGAAACTTGCACTGCAGCTAGTTGTCAGATATTGAACGGCTTTTACTCAAAAAAATAACAAAAAGCTTAGCCACTCAGATCAGATTTTTATATGTGCTGGCCACTAGACAGAACGTCCATTTGTGTGAATTTGCAAGAGCTAGCCAACTGACTAGACAGCAATCCAGCAATCCGATCCCGATTGTTTCTGCCTCCGTTTGTTTGCCTCACTTAGACCCACTCTTAGCCCAGAATCCTCGACCAGGACAAACAGAAATAACAGAAACAGTAGGCAAACCAAAAAAGGAAAAAGGGACTCCCATGGCCGGGCTCTTTCCGCAGGCTGTTGCATTACGCATAAAGTGCATGATTTCATATTTATTTGTTGTTACCCGGGCATTCCAGTTTGCTCGACTCTGGCGAATTGGTTTTGTTTTCATTGCTGCGGTTTTCTTTTGACAGCGGTTTATGGTTGCGAATTTCTTGTCTCCGCCAATTCAAAATGATTTTTATGGGGTTTCTGTCAGACGAGAGCAGCTCTTATGCCAACACAAAAAACGGGGACAGTTGCTGCTGGAAGCCGAGCACGCCGATAGCCCCAAGGTTATTTCCTATAATAGAAAAACTTTCCCGATAGGGTCGGAGTAAAATTGAACTAAAACTTTTACGAAAAAGAAGAAAACTCCCGCGTAGCCAATCATTCAAAATATAATTTTACAGCTCTTTTACATTGCAGTTTTATAGGTGGAAGCTGGGCTATATGAAAGGAAATTAAATCAGACTACGTCATATTGGAATGGCAAACAGCTAAATAAGAATGTTAAAATATGAGTTTTGAAAATTTACTTGAAACGCAAGAGAAACTTTACATAACCAATTCATTGTCAATAGCTTACAAAAACAGGCATTTCCAAGCTCAAGTTTAATATTTCTGAATCTTAGACCTAAAATCGATTTACCAATTTAAGAAACATATTTTCACTAGATTTTTCTACGCAGTGAAAAAGATTTTTAAAATATATTTCCCCTCCTTATGTAGATTTTGGGAAACAGATCTTCGCACCGTACGCAAAACGAATCGCTCAACAATGCGGCATCCACGCAGTGGCAGCTCGATGGCCGGAGGACCTGGAGGACTTGGAACCGTCAGGGGCTTGGACAAGTTCAGCGGGTGAGTGGCAAATACACACATACACGAATGAGTGGAAAGCTCTTACGAGACCGTTTGCCCCTGAACCAATTCTCATATTTCCCATATCCTTTACAATGCCGTTTTTGTTGAATAATTGAGCCCGGCCCGAGTGTGTGCGTGGCCCCGAACTCATTCTCATGAACACGTCCTCGGGGCAAGTCAATTTACTCCCAACATTTGTCTGGGCAAATGCTTGAACGCAATCAGAAAAGGTAAATAATGAAGGTATTTATGTCGTCAGGGTGCGAATGTACCGTCCCACGTAACGCCCACGTCGCATAGTCCATAAATAAATATGCTGCTGCAGATTCTGTAAAATATTTATCGCATAATTGAAATCATTGCCAAGTATTTATGGCGGTCTTAGGCCAAAGCCAAAGCATAAAGAGAAACAAATGGTTATAAAATATGGAAAAATAACGTCCAAAAATAAAGTCAACCAGAAAGTTGGAACATATCCAAGTAGCTGAATATATCCACAAAATCCGCTACAAATTGCTATACATATTGTATTTGTTTTTCTGATTTCTTTATTTTTTCAACTCTTAAATATAAACGTACAAGTTTACTGGTAAATAATTTAACAGCAAACCTAACCGATTTGTATACAAATTTGAGCTCTAATTTAGGTTGCCCCAAAGGCAAATTGAAAACGAGCATTCTCTAAAATAAACATTTTAATACCTGAGAATGCGAGAGGGGAGGAAAAAACAAGTATATGTTGCACATTCTGATGGACATTATAACAATGGAAATTCATGCAACAAATTAACACACAGCTGTAAGCTTTTTAATTTAGCACAAAATGCCGGCACCATTTGTTTACACGAAACTAACTAACAAAAAACTATAAATGTTTTGGTAGAGGGAAATTTATTTCCACCCCGACGCGTCATTCAAAGTTCACGGCATTGTTGCATAAAATTAACACATGTCCGTTCCACCAGCAGTGGCGCCCATTATCACGGACTGGACGAGCGCGATGCCCAGATGGATACAGCCCTGGAAAGGGCTCTGGCCCAGGCCGAGAACGATGCCACATTCAAGAAGGTCAAGCGGATGAGTTACTCGAGCAATGCGGCTGGTGAGGTAAATATTGATAATTTCTTTATAGTTTTACATATTATATTTTGAATTTTTCAATTATTCGTTTATTTCTTCGATTATTTTAAAGTTCAAATTTTAAATTATGGGCCCAATTCGAATTTTTTTAGATTCTTAAAACTAAGTTGGGAGTTTTTTAGGAGTATAAAGGTAATGTTTTCCGTGTCTTGATCTTTCATCTTTTTGTGAACGCAATTGGTAGTTTCTTAGCCAGAGTTATTCGTTCTCCTGTTGCTCCTTTTCCTGCTCCTCCTTGTCTTCTTGATCTTTGATGGCCTTTTCACCCTCCGAGTGAAGGTCCTTGTAACCTTTGTCTTCTTACTAGAGGATGCTGCTGTGGTGGTATCACTGGCTGATGATGCCGTGGTGGTATCTCCTGCGGCACTAGCTGCGGTGGTTGCCTCGGCGGCTGCTGTTGTAGCTTCAGGAGCCACAGTGGTGGTAGTGGCACACTCGGCATTATCAGCATTCGCAGCATCTGTACAATCTATGCAGGCAGTATCAGTAGGATCATCAGCACAGGTTACAGCCTGCCCCGAAGGGAAATTGGCCAAAAAGATGGTCACCAGGAGGGAACCAAAGATCACCAAAAACTTCCTCATGTTGCTTGAGATTGGCAGATGGCGAATGATAATCTTTTCTTGTCAGATCCCTAGTTTTTATACCAAATGCGAATTTAATTCAAGCCAAGACGAATGTTTGCCCAGCTGCTTTCGACCGCTATTCGCACTCTAACCACCGTGTTTGATGACCCATTGTGCCTAAGATTGGCCCTAACTAGATTCAAGCAAAATATTTGACAAGTTTTCTTCTTCAATGGGTAGATGATGATACCAACGTTATGAAATAATATATATTGACTCAGTTGATATAACACGCTGTTTGCATGGCATCCATTGATTTTCGAAAATTAAAATGTCAAGCACACCTGTTCGTGTTTGTCTTCTGCAATAACAAAGCAAACCTTTTATGTGACAGAAAACTAGTTTATTAAAGTAAATACTTTAAAATATACTTTTAAACCATTTAGCAAGCTTCATCAATGCCACAATACAAGTTTTAAGGCCAGGAAGTATCTTGAAATTGCATTTTTCATGACCCAGAGGGCAGGACGGAGGTCCGGTGGCAAACAGCATTTAAGCTTAATTACTGGCAATTATTTGGCGGAGACGAAAGCAGAAAGCAGACGTTGGCCAACTGACCTCAATCATTAGTTGATAAGCCCTGCGAGGCGGACAAGAAAATGCATGGCGCTCTGGAAAAAGTGGCGGCCAAACGATGCGACAATAAACCAAGTTGGGAAGATCATAAATCAAGGCGGCATGCAGCAAAGGGAAAGGAAAGAAGAGGAGAGTACATGGCAAGAAGGATGGGACAGAGAAGCAAAGGGGTCACTTGGGGCAGCTGCGAAAAAAAGCCAGCAGCAGAGCAACAACTGAGCAGTTGAAAATCATGTAAGATTTATAGTTAAGCCAGATGAACCTGTTGCAAGGAAGGAGTAGTCCAAGCCCAAGACGAAAATAAACTCCTTTCGGTTTTTATGCACTAGATGAAAGTAGACCCACCGGGTAATATCTGTCACTTTGAACGAACCAAAGCGTAAAGAAAATCAACCTTGCAAGTTGCAACTTTGAGCTTTGGACTGAGACCTTGTCATTGGGTTCAGTTTTTCATTCAGTTTTGGATTTTTGGTTGAGGCTTTTGAGAGGGAAAGACGTACTTAACCAAGATCCTACATGTCCCATCACCTTACCGCTGAATCCACTAATGACGCTTAATCCGTCTTCCACATGCCTGATTCCATAATCATAGGGCCTGGTGAAAAACTTTCTTAATTTCCTGTTTAAGGAGCAGACGAGCTCGGATCTCCGACCGCCGAGCGCCAGCGCCTCAATTAAAACTCGCCGGCAAGAAGCATTCAAAAGCCATCCAAGCGTCGATTGCCACAAATCAACTTCTACATTAATTCGTTTCCAGGCGGCAAAGAAGGGAGGTGACAAGGAGGATGGGTGGAGGGTAGATGGTTCAGGCCAAGGAACTCGAGTGGCTGGCAAACTGACATGCTCCAAATATTTCGAGAGACAGCCACGAAATAGCCGAGTGCCATGCAAAACAAACTTGCAAAGCCTACGACCACGCCCCTCTGACAGCTTGTAATCAGTTTAAAGTGAGTCCTGGCCACTAAAACTCAATTAACCCCATTTGAATGGAGCACGAGGCAATTGAAAAAACACAGAAACATGAAATGAAAACGAAAACGAAACGAAGAGCGAGCAAATCAAGGCAAAAGATTAAAAACGGAAATGGTTGGCCATCGAGTATGGGCTGATGGGCTTGAGGTGGGTGGGTGGCTAGGGTTGGCATAGAGGGCCAATACAGTTGGATGGGGGTCGAGGACGAAAGGTTGGCAGCATTTTTCACTTAAAACCGCATTGATACTCAATTACCAGGTCGGCACTCGACTACCCAACTTGGACAAAACAAACGGCGGATGCGGAGCCCAGGAAAACGGAAGCACTTTGCAACGGAAATGAAACATCAATTAAAGTCGCACACCGAGCAGCTCCACGCGAGCGGATCCGTCGATGGTAGAAGCCTGGAAGCCTGAAAGCTCTGGTGTCCTGACAGCCAGGCAGTCAGGCAGCCTTCTCTGCCGAGAATCCATTGCCTTCGTCCTGCTTACTTCGTCCTTGTAACCAGGCACTTGGAAACTGCTCCGGAGCAGCCTGCCTTGCCTGAACACTTGTTCGGTTGCCACAAGGCCTAAGGGCATATTTTGTTAGTTTTTATTGCTTAATTGTAATTTCGCATATGGGAAAACGAAAAGTTTAATTGGCTGCGCTGAAGTATCAAGTCTCGTTGCGTCTCACAGGCGATTTATTAGCAAGAGAGTTGGAGAAGTAGCAAACCACAATTGCAAACTAATTGGTAGTGGGGAAAAATGTGGTTATTTTTCTTACAAAACGGTATGATACTAACTCAAATTCAACGTATATTTGTTTTTAACTACTTTGACTAACTTACAAAATGGTTTTGGCGTGATGACTACTCATAATATTTAATATTTTTCGTTTAGTTAACAGAAAGACTTGCCAAGATTGCTGGCCTCAACCGTCTCAAGACAGACGTTGACCCAGGACAAACGGGCTCAGGAAGTCTTTCTGGCAGCCGGATGAACTCCATACCAAACTCCCAACTTAACGTTGATCTGAAGGCACTAGATAAGCTGGTGAGCAATCTTCTGGAGCAGCACACTTCTGGAGGTAAAGGAGCCACTTCACATAAACCGGACACGGGCACCCGTACTCCGCCACTGCAGCGAATGGCTTCCAAAAAACTAAACCGCTGGCGTCCTCTCTCTCGATCCGCTCACAGCTATAAACGTCATGAGAGGAGCGATCTTATCGGTGGTAGTTTCACCCAGCTAATGGAGCGAGTAGATCCCCCGGCAACGACTGCCCAGCACACACATAATATGCCTACAATTATGGAGAGCAGTGCTGGCAGTCCGACTCCCAATAATTCGCAGCAGCAGGCGGGTCATCCGCCCATGTGGACAGCATCCTTGGACGCCACACCAGGAGCGGTGCGAAATGTTCTTCACGGAGCCAGATCGGAGCCCGAGGATCAGCTTAATTTGACTCAGAATTATGTGGGTTAAGCTGCTGAACCCATTTTTTGTTGCTTTTAAACATTATTTTGAAAACATAAAAATATATACCAGGTATCAATATTTCATTAATTTGTCAAACAAGTTTTTCAAGTGTTTTTTAAATTATACTACAATGTTATTATATAAATACAACAACAATTTACGCTTACCTGTCGCTCCATAACTACCGACAACTGTTCCCGTTCAGCATGGCGATAGTAACCCGTAAGATTGGCACCCAGTCTCATGGTTACCTCATATCGAGTTTTCCCACTTCTTGCCAAATTCCTGTTGCTTTTAAAGGCGGAATAACTCTGGCCAGAAGGGGAACCAGAACGACCGAAATTGTCAAAGTCGCAGGCCTGATGGCATTCAATGGAGCTGGTGTTGCTGGTGCAACCTAAAAGGATGAAAAACATTCGGTAATTGCTTTCTTAAAAGGTAGAATCATGAGAAATTTCTTCCGAAAGATGAAAATGTGCAAACCGACACCTGTGGTAATATAAACCCAATGCGCTAAATTGAGTGTTCGTTGCATTTTCCACACAAGAAGAAACCTTCGAATCGCCTTGGGGCAAGAAGCTGAATAAAAGACATAACATCATTCAGGAAGTATGCGAAGCATGTGCCAGGCATTCCTTTGGATAATCTCTCGGTTTTTTGCCCCAACCCATCAACCTGCTCTTATGCATTTTTCTATACCTAAAAACGTAAAGGGGTGTCAAAATCGATGGAATTGGAATTTTTACTTGAAATCCTTTTTGCTCAACAATTTCCACTCACAACTGGAAAGCTCTTTGCCTTAAAATTAATATCTAAGGGTCTTTGAAAAGCTAGACTGCAAAGGCTCTTTGAATTTAAATACTTCTAAAAGATCCAACAGAAAGTAAAAAGGGAATAATTAATAATATACCAAATAAACTAATAGTAGGTAGAGACAAATTGTACTCTTCTCTATCGATGTTTTCCAAGAACTATTAGCTGCGTTGGCTGGATCCTTCGTTGCCAGGGAAAACCGGAACATCTCACAATCCGATTGCAACATTGTACTGTATTCAGGTCCTGTTTTCCCTGTTCCCTGTTCTCATTACCATTGCAGGCACTTTGCGATTCAATGAACTGAACAACTTAAAGCTTAAACATTGTTGGCGGCTGGTGACACGTTCGTTGTTGTTCTTGTCATGGGTTTTCCATCGTGAAAAGCGGTAGCAGTATGGAAATTGGCACGGATCCCGGACAGTGACAACCTGAGGTTTTCCACTTTGTCGCCTGCTCCCGTTTAATGCTCTCCATTGCAGTTGTTATACATTTTTATTGTTTTTGCACGCACTTGCCGATTAAATGGGGCGAGAGAATTTCCAGATGGGCGGTGGGAGAAAGGGAAGGGAAAATCGGTGCGGGGAAAAAAGGCTCCTGTCCGATGCCTTTTCTTTCAATTTGTCTGCACAGTGTCTGCGTGGGTACCTCAGCTGGTAGTGAGTGCATTTTTAATGCTAATTATTTCCTTAATTACATTTTCACTTTAACAGCCGCGCCCTTTTGTCCCAACTCTTTGCCCGCTCTCCCAGTCCGTTTTGCAGCTTTTTTTTATGTTTCCCTTACTTTGGGCCCTATACATACCCTGCACATATATCCCAGACTACCCCAGACTATATATGTAGATATATATCTGGAAAATAACATTTATTATTGCACTTACCCTGCGTCATCTCGTTTATTTCGGGTATTTCGCATCTGGTCCCCTTGAAGCCCTTCGGACAATGGCAAGTTATGGCGGCGTCGCCAATGTGCCTGCAAATGATGATCCGACAATAAGAGAATGAGGAGCAGGATAAAAAGGGAGCTGGGAAAGCTATAACATGCGAAGACTCATAAATAAATGTATGTAAGTAAGTTCGGAAAGTACTTATATGTTTCACCCTTCGATTCTTAAAAAAGTTATGAATGGAAAATCCAAAATATTTCAACTGCTTTTGGCTTAATAAAGTAAATGCCAAAGCAGCTTTAAGATTTATTGCAATTTTGCGATAATTTGGATGGCAAATTGACTCTAATTTAAAGGGACATTCAATACTCACTTGCAAGTGCCACCGTTTTGGCAGACGTTGGTATGCAGGTCCTTGCACAGTGGGCCATGACCACAGTCACTGCCGCTGAAGCCGGGAAAACAGGAGCATCCATAGGAGCTGCAAGGAGAACGAACAGAGGATGTGAGCACGTTTCGAGTTCTGTTTGCGATCTGAGGATTGGTGAAGCTGCTTGTCGGTTGAACTGCAAACTTGGCACACGCTGGTCAAAGTGGACGACAAGTTATCACAATGCCGGTCGCAGAATTCGCATTTATCTGGACCCGAGATTGCGGCTGACTCATAAAACTTTTATTGGACCCACTTGATGGGGGGACTTTTTTTTTAAGGACGTGCCTAAGCTGAATTTGTAGTTATTTGGAATTTGGTCCCTGTCAGCGAAGACAACGGCGTCATCATCAGATACAGAGACTTGGGTCAAACTCCCGGCCTCAGACAATAATTTAAATATGTCGGAAGCCGGAAGCCAAGGTCAGGAAATCAAGAAAAATGGTCCTGTCGCCAGTCACAAGGCTCTTGAAAGAGATTTTCTCACGGATTGGTCGAGCTTGTCAAACCACTTTATAAGTTTTTATAAGATTTACATAAGCAGTAAATATTCTTAGAATATCTCTTTAAAACGAAACTTAAAGAAGATTAATCCTAATACCTTTAAATGTACAAATTAGTATAAAATCTAATCACTAAACATAAATGTAAAATCAAAAAATATTTAATAAAATCCCAATAAAAGTTTTCCACCTTCATAACATTTTTTCCATCAAAACCCTTTTCCTGCAAATCCATTTGAAATGTCACTTTCGCCGGAAAATTACCGACACTTAAAATCTCGGAACATAATTTACGCTCAAAGCTCTTTTTTGACAATTTAATTGGGCTCGCCAGTTTTGACCAAATATTTTTTGTCAAGGGACGCGATGACAAAAAAATGTGTAACCATTTGTTCAAAGTAATTGGGCATCCTTCGCCATTTGTTTCGTTCCATGTCGCTCGTTTTTCAACCGGCGGAGCAATTGTTATGCTTACCCCAGTTGTTCGTAAGTCATGCGTTGTTGACACACGCCAACCGAAATTAATTTGCCATTTGGTCCTTTCTTTTTTTTTAAAAAAAAAAGGTTGAGTACTGACTTTTAAAAGCGTGAAAATCCCATAGAAAAGAGTAAATTCCTTCTCTTTTGGTTGACATTTCCTTAGAAACTTCAGCCTAATGGCTATTCAATGACAGAAAAAGTCTAATTGATCTATTAGTACCATCTGCAGATGTCCGTCTCTACTATTATCATTATACTCAAATCAGAAATCTATGCTGAAGGCCAAACAAAATAGAAGAAAAAGTTTCACGCCGCTTAGTCATAGAATAATCAAATGTTCTCCTGGGAAAAGGACAAAACAAAAAAGTGACCAGAAAACTTTTGATGCTCATAAAACTTTGGCTTTTATGCGAAATCT
Source organism: Drosophila eugracilis (assembly GCF_018153835.1). NCBI lineage: Eukaryota > Metazoa > Arthropoda > Insecta > Diptera > Drosophilidae > Drosophila > Drosophila eugracilis. The sequence goes on along the minus strand of NW_024573311.1, from coordinate 760,328 downwards.
TCTCTGTTCACTGGATAATGTAAGGAATCATTTTTGAGTTGGCCATTCTGGGAAAGTTGAATTGGAGGCCGCAATTAAGCAAAATATTTATACTTGAGACAAAATTCTTGTTAAGTTAAGTATTTGTTGTCCTGCACATTCTATTATAACCATATTTCTGAAAACTAAGCAGTTTATCATTCTTACATGGTTATATGTTCTAGCATGCTTAGACTTAGGCATAACCGCCCCTTTGTTTAGGTTACACACTGACCCACTGCCTTGTTACATAAGAATTTTGTGGTCTTGTTCGGTTGCCATTGTATAGCGGAAATTAATTGCCCTGTGTCCTGACATCTGCGATGCCTACAAGTCCTTGCTGCCTACTTATCGCCTTCCTTTCTTGTTGTGCCTTCTGTGACGGAAACGTTTTTTAGGCACATTTAAGCCTGTTTTAGAAAGTTTAATATGAGACAAGCTTAACTTCTTAGTGAGTCATTAAATTTCAGCTGATTTTAGATGGTAAATTCTAAGAAGAGAGCTCTTTTGATGGAGAACGAAAGACTAAAGAGGCTGAAAGAGGCTAAAAATAATCATTATTTGTTCTATTTTAGCAGAATTAGAAAGCATAAGAAATATGATTAAAAAGAATAATGTTTAGCTAATAAATAGACTAATTTACAACAATCTCTTGGCTAAAGCAAAAAGAGTTGCCTTCAAAATAAACAATTTTAAAAATAAATAATATTTTTACTCATTCTCAACCATTTAAACCCTTTGTTTAGTCATAGAGATAAGATAACCTTAAGCCATGTGAAAAAACCCTTATGAAACCTTAAAGTTGACTCATCGACAGCTATTCGCGAGGATAAACCGGACGAACAAAAAAGAGAAAGCAGGACAATTTCGCTGCCGCTCTGGCACTAAACCTTCTTCATTTCAATGAAACGGGCTTTGCATTTTTTACGATTCGCCGAAAATCACCTGCAGCTGGTTTTCGGGCGTGTTGTTCGCAAGTTTTGGGCTACTATTTTTCTTTTAGCTTCCTTTTTTTTTTTTTTGCATAATTCTGTGTATTTTGCGACATGTGCACTTCGAAAAGTTTTTTTTAACACAAAAAAGTATTTGGCACACCCAGTTTTATTTTCCCTTTATTTGTGCTTGCCGCTGCCGGGCCTTTGTTTTAAATAAAAATTAAATGTGCTGCGCAGCGCATACGGCAGGCATATTGGATGTTACGAATCGTTCAGTGGTGAGCAGATAGATTTTGAGTGGGGATACGGGACACGGGAAAGGCATTATTTTGACTGCTTTTGGCAATCCAATTTTTGCGCATTTTAAATTCATTCAGATTTGTAAAGCCGAACAATTAAAATCGCTTGCCAAAAATCTGCAGCAACTTTATGGGGCAACTGCACTCAAAAAGTGCTGACAACGCTGGGGAAATGCTTGACTGCATTTTGGGATATGACGATGGGCGAATCCAAATCCGAATCCGAATCCTTATGGGGAATAGCTTCAATGGCTAAACCAAAATACACATATGGCTGCCATGAATATGTCATGTGAGACGCCAGCATTGTTACTTAGTTGCTAGACTCTGGCCAGGATTTTGGCACATTTTTGACAAAAAGCCAAAGTGCATTGAGAAATATGAAGAAGCGTATAGTTATGCTAGTACGGACATTCATACATCGCGTAATAGGCGAGGAAAAACTTTAATGTGAAACTTGGGATAATTTAATGAAAAAAATTTAGAACGTACAGAAAAATAATGCATTTTGGGGTTAAGATCACTTTAAAAGATGTCCAAAAGTCTACAAAAACATACTCAAATCATTTTACTGCATACTTTTAGGGGACCCCTAAAAATTCTTTCTGCGAAACGCTTTTGCCTTCATCTTGACATGTTACTCTTACGATTTCCTCGCAATTAATTTGCTTTCATTAACAAGAATCAATAATTAAAACATCCAGCAATCGAATCAAAGCCCGATAAATTTCCTCTCCCGCATTTAATTCTACTTTAAATGATGGGCGTTTACGAATGTGCCATTGAATGACTGTTGGTTGGCCTAGCCGGCCAGCGTGCGATGAAAACGCAATGAAATTACAACAAATTGCTTTTTTCTTGCCGGTGGCACGTGTAGCCGTAAAAAGAAGCGGTTGAAAAAGAAAAAAAAAAAAGAAAAGGCTGAAATGTTGGCAATTACTTTTTCACCCATTCGCCTAATGCAATAAAATTTAATTTGATGGTCGTATGTGAAAAGGTTACTGCGCGGGCGGCAAGAATAGGGTTCTGTGAAAATGGTTTGCGGCTGGCATTTTACCGCTTCACCGTCATAAAACACAAAGGATGTTTAATATGAAAAATATGCATGGTATATGTGTAACTTCTATTTGCATTTTAATGGTTTTGTTTTTGTGCGTTAAAATCATTTTTGTTTTCCCTTTGCCAAGTTATTTAGTTCTAATTGGTTTTGCCGAAAGGGGTACTTTTAATAATTATTATATCTGCGGGAACTTTTTGCTGCCTCATAAATGTAATAATCAGATTCAATTAGAGTAAATAACAAATAATGAAATTAAATTCGAAGTAGAGCTGGCTTTGAAAAAGGAAAAAATACTGTCGCAGTTTTCCCTTTTCAACAAAAAGTTTTCCCTCCTGACCTGCATCCCACCTGCCTTTCTTATTTTTTGGAAACTTTCGAAATAAGTAATAACATCTCTCGTTCAAGCGAGGAGCCCAATTTGCGGTGAAGGTGCTTCAACGTCATTGGACGATAGGAAAATTAAAAGCACCGATTCGCCACAATATTGGGAGCAAAAAGTTTTAATTGAGCGGCACATGCGGCAGGATCAGATGCAGACGCAGGCTGGGTTCCAATGTGCGAATTTCGGGGCCAAACAAAACTTAATTGCAATATGCAAAGCTCGGACTTCGTTCTGCGTTTTCAAGCGTTCCCAGGCCCAACTGCTCCGCCTGGCTACCCTGGGTAGCCTTCTACCCTCCCGGTCGTCGACTTTGGATAAATGACAATGTTTGACATGGCAAACAATGCACGAGGCGCACGCAGGCGAATCGGAATGACACTGACACAGTTGCCATGTGGCGAGCCCACTGGCATGTGCATTGGCCACAAGGATGCACCTCCCCAGGACCTCATGTCCCTGCACGTATCTACCCTTTATTTGGCAGTGCACCCGCAACCCGAGCCTGATCTCATTTGGTGCTGACATTCTGTTTGCTCAGCACCAGCTTCACTTTTTGTTATTAAAGCTGAAACGGACGCATATCCACAGCCATTGGGCACGCATATTCATTGCCGAGAATGTTAATATGCATCCACCTATATTTTCGTAGGAGCGTTTCGGGAAATCGAAGTAGGCTATTGGGGAAATATTGCAATGAGTTTTCCATTTTTTCTTATTTGTTTTGGGCATTTTCTTCATATATTTTATATTGACTTAATGTCACAGATTTTTGTTCTCCTACAGCTGAAAACTTAACTTTTTCCGAAAAAGTTTAAAAGCTGATTTTTAACTTTTTAAAGACTTTTAAGCCATTGGCGTATCTGATATTCTCATTTTCCTACCACTCATTTATCATTTTCAATGCAAGCTAAATGTAAAGCTAAAATAGAAGACCTAAAAGTAAAGATTATCAAATCAAAAGATCCCGAAATTGCTAGAAATTTAAATAAACAGATTTTAAAAATAAACCTTAAATGAGGATATAAAGAAAAGGTATTCACCCATTAGGTTTCCTTCGAAAAAGAAAATGCAATTTTTCAAATTTGAATATAAAACTCTTGATAAGATCTTGAACTTTAGTGTTAGCAATAACCCCTGAATCCGGCACTGGACCCAAAGCAACCCCAACTTGGCCCACTGAATGTGGCCTAATTCCGAACCGATGTCATTGGCGTTGGTGCAGCTTCTTCCGTTTGTTTACCGATGCTGGCACAAAAAGGTTGCCAATCAGTCGGTTAGGGATTGGGTTTTACAGCCTCTTTTACATTTTTGGGGCACTCAAATATACAATGTTGTGTTTAGAGCGAAAGTCTGGCGGCAGACAGGGCTAAGTTTGAAATATATATATATATATATATGCGTAACGGATGGTATTTTTTGTTTTTGCCACGTTTTTCTCATCAACTGTGAATACATTTTGCCACTTTTCTTCTTCTGTGTTGGAAAACTTAAGGGAAAAATAGATTAAATTACTGAATCGGTTCAATAAAGGCGGGCCGAGGACTTCTGAACGGGGCCCTCAAAGCGAAAAAGTTTTTCAATTAAGCGTTTGTTAATGAAAATATAGAGAGATGCGCAGCCCGAAAAACGGAAAGGAAAACAAAAGTAAGGGCCAAAACCAAACGAAATGGCTTAAAAGCGAAAAAGTATTTAAAAATATAAATTGGTTACGGCTCTGTTGAGTTTTGCGGTGAAGTGCAACAGATTTTCACTGGCCAGCGGCAAATTGATGAACATGAACGCCAACTGCCCCAAATAAATGCATAAAAATGCATAACCAGAAACGCATTCAGTCAGACGAAATAAATGCTGGGACTAAAAAGAAATAAGGGTTTCGAAATGGAAACCAAAACCAGCTTCTGACTGGGACAGCAGCTCCTTGCTCTGGCTTGGCTTTTGTCCAATTGTTTATGGCTTATTGTTTCTGCACTCTGGCTTTTTCTCAGGCAACTTGCAATCGCTTTTCCAAAGTTTCTCCAAACAGTTCGCAGCTCAACAGCATTTTGAATATTTTATACAAAGTTTATTGGCAAATCAAATGGGGTTAGTGGTCGCCACCATTAATGAGCTTCTGCAACTTTTTGGGGTGCCACCGAAAAAAGGCAATGCCAAATATAAATTTCCATTGCCATATTGAAGAAATTTCTCTCTTTTCTCGGTTTTAATGAAACAAAAAAAAACGCAGTTAATTTCAAATCCTGTGAGTATTTCATTAAGTTAAAGCTTCGCAACACTTGACACTTTTACTTGACTTCTTTGGAGATGCTTATTAAAAAAGCTAACACCTGTATATATACAAACACCTGAGGTCAAAATGGTAGCTGTGGCTAAGGTATTGATATCGTAGCTTGGCTCTCAAAATTAGAAAAAATAATACCTTATAAAATTTTATTTATTTAAAATGTATACTTCGGACAGAAACTGTTAGTAGCTCTAAGAAGTAACTTCCAACTAATTAGTATAAATTTATTAAGAAGCTTTTGTTGTTCTTCTACTTAAATATGCAAAAGTTTCCCAACTTTCTTTAAAATGGTTCGAATGGTCCAATTTGCAAATTTTTTGGTTTGTAAGGAAGCAGAGAGTTCCTTTACTGACAGGGTGGAAGACCTAGTCAACTTTTCTTTTTCCTAACAACTCCACTATGATGTTGACCTCAGCTGTAGAAACATATTGTAGCCCATAGCCATATAGCATATAGCAAAGTCAACGAGCTGGCACTCCACGAATATAACAGAGGCAGCTTAACAAAAAAATTAATAAACGGCGGAGGACTAAGCGAAACGCACACTGGGTGACACATAAAGTTGCGTAACGAGCTCATCCCCCCGCGCCTTTATCATCTATTTAGCATTCGCCGATGCTATGCATTTTTCGCACATTAACTTAACAAAGGAGATGCTGAAAACGAGTGCCATAAACGAGGATGCAATGAGAGATTGAGCTGCCAGGACAGGCTAAAGGAGTGGAAAAAAAGGTTGAAGGGGGAGACTGGGGGACTGAATATTCACCCCTACATCCTGAGATATCCTTGTGGCAGGAGAGTGAGAGTTGACAACATGAGCATGACTGTTTTGTTGTTTATACGAGTGCGCAACAGCAGCTGTGATGCTTTGCTCCTGACACAAGTCACTTGACAGACCCCCCCACACACACACAGACACCATATTTTGGTTCATCGTGCACTGAGAAATATTTTAGGGTGCCTCGAATGGTTGGGAACTTCCTTATCGCAGGCACGTAAAGGTTAGAGGGCCCTTGCGTTGCCTCATTTGCCTTTAGTTGGTAATTAAGTTTACGGGATGCTACGTGGCAGGCGCGAAATTATATATTTCCAGCTTCAGGACTCTAATGAGCCAAAGACAACAAGCTATGCCACCGACACGACCATGGCTGATGCAACTTAGTTCAGCTGTCACTTTTATATTAATTTTTGGCCCGCCGGCAAGAACATTTCACTCACACTTCGACATTGATATTAATATTCAATTAGCTGGCCGGATGCGCGGCCTTGGGCCAGCCAATTAATTATAATTATGTTAAGTAGGCATCTTAGATGTTGCAGCTTCTTCTCAAACTTTCCCCAGAAAGTTCTATGAAAATATTTTTCGGTCTCATAAATAGCAAAAGTCTCACCCAACAAATCGAGGCAATTAATTTGATTTGTTTAACGTTCTCTGGGGTCATTGTTCGCCTGGCTATTTACATGTTAATTGCCTTCAAATTGTCTATTTGTTGCCATTAGACTTTATAATTGCTTAGCAATTGGAAATATAATTTTATTTGTCACTGTTTTAGGGCTTGGAAATCAAATGTGAGGAAAGAGAGGAAAATTTTCGGAATATTCACTGCATCAAGAAGCTCTTCAATTAATCAGGAACTCGAAAAAAGCCCTTCCACGACTTGTCAAGGCACTGTACCACAAGCTCTCTCACGTCAAACTCAATTGCGGAGCTTATTCATAAAACCCGCAACCTGGATTTTGTCAGGGAAAATGCATCAAGCGCTCCCGCTTTCCTTTTGACTTTTCCCACAAACACACACACACACACACATACACATACACATACACATACGAGTACATATACGTTTTGTAGTTTTCTTTTCACTGACATGGGTTGCCGTCCATTGTTTCGGCTTCTACACTTTTCCGCCGGTGAATCCGGGCGGTCGGGCGTCCTTTGCTTGTTTCGGGCTCCACTTATTGAAACATTACAAATGTATGGCTCCCACTTGGTTTAGGTGGAGAGCCTTGAACCGATCCCGATACCTAACCCAAAAGCAAAACCAAATACAGAGGCGAAAGATTGATGTGCGAGCAGTTAACTTATTCAACGGCTACCTTTAGCCGGTGATTTCGCGATGTATTTGGATTTGTCTGAACCGAAAGGAAACTCTGAATTTTAAACCCAATTGAATTTGAGATTCGTTCTCTACCATTCTCACTTTCCCTCAGCCATATTTTGAATGTCCGGATGGAGAGAGAAGGTCAATGGAGAACCGTACAAGTTTTGCCTGCGCTTAAATATGCTATATGTTCCGGACGCAGGTGCTCGTGTCCATGGGGAAACCGTGCCGGATTGCTCGAGTAGTACTCATACATTTCAGCTGCGTCAATCACTCTACCCGTCGGAAAATTGTTTTAAAAACTGACTTTTGGTTTGAGTTAATATGGAACTTTAGATACAGATTGATTTAATACGTGAGTCATATAATTTTCAAGTAAATTTTGGAATAATACTAATAGATAAGTGACTAATTTCTTAGTAAGGTCAGAAATTTAAGCCAACAGATTTACAAAAAATTACTCATCCGCCATGTTGCCGCGTTGTGATGTCCAAACCGACGTCCGACATAAGTAACTACCTTTTTCTAAGTGAATTTAGGAATAATACTAATAGATAAGTAACTAATTTCTTAGTAAGGTCAGAAATTTAAGCTAACTGATTTACAAAAAATTACTCATCCGCCCTGTTACCGCGGTATGATGTCCTAACAGACGTCTGACATAAGTAACTAACTTTTGATAATACATTTTTAATAAAAATCTATATCCTATTGGATCTTATATTATAACTATTATGTCTCCTAAACTAGCTACTAGAGATAAGAAAAAGTACTCACCTAAAGTCTGAACTCGCATAGCAATCTCCAAGAAAGCGGCACTGCAGCGTATTGCACTGCGATGTCTTCACCTCATTTTGCACCTCGTAGGTAATGTTGAACCCATAGACGTCCAGCAGACGATCCAAAGGCCCGCAGATGTGTCCCGTCTAGCGTGGCCATGGTGAACCTTATCTCCAGGTACTGACTATGGAACTGCACCCACGTAACCTGGGTGACATCGTCCTCGGTGAGCATGAATACCCGATGGGCGGGCACCTTGAAGTCATCGGAGTAATACATATACTCCGTGAACTTGATACCGCTGAGCACGTACAGTTGGGTCAGGTACACCACGATGGACACATTGCCCTGGCCCTGCGGTGGCATTTCGGAGGCATCGATTATCCAGACGCATTCGATGGGCGTGGTGAATCGATGAGGGAAATTTGGTGTTTGGATGATGCCATGGCGGGCCTTGAGCGTTCCCCCACAACCCGGAGTACTGGAGGGGGCGTGACCACCGGAGGCATGCTCGCCGGCGAATGCGTTCAACGCAAAGTGATTCTTTCCGGGGGAGAAGGGCGGCGGTGGCGGCAACGGTACGGCGGGTAGCGAGAACTTCTGGTCCGCCGGGTGGGCGGCATCTGTTTGGTGGGGCAGGGCCGCCGGCAGGAGCGTCAGCAGCCATATGGTCGTTGATAACCGGACGAGGGTCATTGACTTGGCTTTGGCACTTGCCCCTAGCTCTTAAGGTTTTTTCTTCTCGGTTTCTTTTTTTGTTAGCCAGCAGCAGCAGGAGCAGCTAGCTTATCATTCGGTGAGGACGTGAATTGGTATCCTGGCGGCTGCCACGGCCCAGTCACTCATTGACATTTGGCCCATTTTTTTCGCACCGCTGCAAGTAGAGGAGAGAGAGAGAAAAAGGGAAAGATAAAGTCGAATTTTTAGTTAAAACCATTTTGACAGCTGTCGTTTGCATTTGAATAACTGCCGCGGGCTTTTCACGTTGGCCCGACGTCGACTACTGTCTACTGTCAGCGTGAAAAAAGCAATTTGGAAATCCACTAAAACGCGAAGGAGCTCTGAGGAGCGCATCAATCATGGGCTTCATGGGTGTCGTCGAGCGTGGCTGGTCATAAAACAAAAACACAAAGAGCCATCTCCTCTCCTTCTTTTTTTATATCAAGCCCTCAAATTGTTTTCCCATATTTCGAGAGGTAGTGCTTTTTTTGTGGTACCCAACAGTGTGTATTTCTTTTGAGCTCCCCGCTTAGAATCAGTTAGCTGGCTTTCAAGGATGGGTTAATAAATATATCCGGTGAAAAAGGGTCTTGCCACTGGGGTTGACAAAGCCAAAGAGAAATGCAATCAAATTTAATCTAATTCAAATATACATGTGGCAAAGGCATGCAAACACAGCCGGTGGTAATTAGGATGGCCTAATCGGATAAGTAAAAACTTGGCAAACCAAATCAAAATACGGATTGCCACAAGCCGCCAGGCGAGTTGTCAACAATTCTGGCCAAATGCCGCTGCCTGGGAATTGGATGCATAAATTATTCAGCATTCATAGACTACTGCCTGAGTTGAAAATGGAGTTGGAGTTGGATTTGTTGTTGTATGCTGCTGTGTGTGTGTTGTGTGGTTAATAAGATTATGCAATAGAACTTCCTGCCGGCACAGGAAATACCCAGGCAGATATATATTTTAGAATTTATGCTTGGTGCTTGCTTGGTCCTTGGACCAAATGAGTTTCCACCGTTGAGTTGACTTTAAAGCGATTGCCTTGGTTGCCTGACAAACTTTGCCATCCGCATACAACCATCTACATCCGGCTTCATCCTGTTTCGCGTACTCTGAGGGTGGCCCAAAATGTGGCAGCGAGAATGTGTGTTAACAAGTTTAATCAAACGACAATGCCGGCAGATACGTGCATACTTTTAGGCATATGGGCACGTAGAGTCGCGCGGGGAAAAACGCACGAGTGCGGGCCCAAGTCGAGAGTGAAAATGAGTTTTACTTTCAAATTGCTTTAGTTACGCATTTAAGGCATAATGAATAAAAACTCCGCCAACTCGACTGGCGAACTTTTTCTTCAACGCCTATCTTAAACGCCTGAGGAATTCTAATTTTTGACGCCAGGTCTTGCCGTTTGTCAACACATTTCATTTACATAATGTTTTAGAAAGGAGAGAGTCAGTCTTTTGTGTTACCCTTTCTAATTTAGTTAGAGGGGAATGGCTGAATATAAGTTTGATTTCCTCAAAAGATTATCTTAATTACACAAACAATTTGGGAACTATCTAACATGATTAATATTTTCTTGCCTAAAATTATCTGCAAAACTCTGTTTAATGTTATTATTAAATTCCCAAACTAATAAAAAACAACAACAATATTACATATTTTTGACTACCCAATGTTAAATATCTGTATTTACAAACAGCGGCTCTGCTTAATTAACAAATTCCCAGGCCCGAAAAATAAATAGCAATGTTTAACTTTCGCTATATGACACCCGAGTAGAGAGTTTGAGTAAGATAAGCTCATTTGTATTTGTTTATTCCAATTTTACTTTTTAACATTTAACCCTCCTCAACACGACTTCCATGTAATCTTCGGGCAAACCACAAAAAAAAAAAAAAAAAAAAACAGAACGTCTCGCGTTAACAGTGACGCCTGGCATGCCCAACACTTCTCCATAGATAAGGCCCAAAGGCAGGCACTCCAACTGATACCGATAAACATAAAGCTAGTCGCAGCAGTCGCAGTCGAAGTTGGCGTCGACGTAACCGCGTCGAGCAAATTGCCAATTTAAATTGGCCGCGTTAAATTAGTCGAGTTATCAGCCTCCACGGCGGCAGGTGTGCGGAAGGTTTACGGATCGGTGGAAATATCTCGTACCTCGTAGCTCATACCTCATACCCCGTGTGCATCGGACAGCCTTGGTGCTTCGGGCCCAAGTGATTCAGCCTCTAAATGGCCCTCGTGGAACGGAAGTTGTTACGTGCGAATTTGTAAAATGACCCGATCGGAGTCGCAGATTTGTTAGGAAGTAAAAACCCACGAATGTTTATTCCCCGATTAATTTTGCGGTCATTTGGTTTAGTGGTTCGGTTTCGAATAGTGACATGCCCGTTTTGGCGTGTACGGCTCAAGTGGTTTGTTGAAAAGTGAAAAGCTACTTATAAATATTTGAGTTCTTTTGGTGAATAAATGTGTTCCTAGGAAAATCCACATCAAATAAGTGCCTCAAATGAGAAGCAAAAATGAATGTTCCTGAATTTCATTTCCATGCTATTTGACAAATTGAAAGTCAACAAATATATCAATCATCTTGAAGTTCTTGATATTGATATCTAATCAAAAGATATGGTTGACATATTCTTCGACAACTTCGTGGAAATATTTTGAGTGTTTCTTTTCGTGAAAATAAAAAACTTTTGCGTCAGTCCAGAAAATAGTTTAAAACATAGTTTTTTCTTTGTAAAACTACGTGAACTTTAGCTTGGCCATAGACCCTTATCGCAGAGCCAAAAAAGTTTTATTGATCAAAATAGTCATCGTTAACTGACTTTTGCTATAAACGAAATCAAAACCGAAAAACAATAGAACAAGCTAGGCCAAATCAAGCAATAACCTCATTATGAAATGCAATGAAAAGCTGAAAGCAAACGCTGAAGCCAGCGAGGAACAACAAATAAAGAAGCAGAAAAGTGTGCTGATAACTGCAAACGAAATGTCAATAAATTAATATAAATGAGTGACTCGTGACTGGCGGCTCGCTCCGACGAATCACTCCAGCCTTTCTCTCTTTTCGTTATTGTTGATGTAGCTGTTGCCATTACTTCGGCGAATGTTTCAGCTTGTTTATGTTGTATTCTTTTTTTTTATATTACCAAAAGCAAATCATGGCAAGGAAAGCAGGGAAAAAACAACACTCAAATGGCTATGAAAACAATCTCCAATCTCCGGGCAGTTCTTTATTTTTCAATGTGAAATGCACATCGGCCGGTTGTTCGGCGTTATCGACGTTATTCGTATAAGGAAATACAATACAATTCTTGGCTGATAAAACAGTGTTGCTATATGTGATTTCTTTTTGGGAGTGTTTGGGCCAGTAAACTTGTTAATACAAGCAAGTTATAGGGCTCTGATAATTCTTCCCCCCTTGAAATCACCAGCATTTTTCTGGTCTTTCTTTTTAAGGCGGCCGTTCAAGGCATTTGCCTTAGAGCTTTTGGCCAAACAATGAAATCCCCCCGCATAAATAGAAAACAATTAGGCATTTGAGACGATAAGAGCCAAAATGATAAAAGCCAGCAAGCATTTTCTGAGTCATCGCAATGACCGAGCTGTGTTCGAGCAGAAACAAAAACCCGAGAAATTGGTAGCAGCAACGATATTCGCTTTGGGGCGGCAATTAAAGCAGCCAGTTGACGATGCGCATAATTTTTGAACTTTGAAACTTTTGTTCCACAAACAAATTTATCAGATGCAAAGCAAATGCTGCTTCCAGTTTTCTGGGACAGTTGATAAACCGATGTGGTCAACCACGAATTTAGTGCTGGCCCTCTGGAATCCTTTTGTTTTTTGATGCCAAAACTGAAGGCTGTTGACTTGCACAATATCTGGCTCGTTGCCTCTTTGAGTGGGTACTTTTAGTTTCCCGAAATTTTGGTTATAACTTCCGAGATACTAACTTTAGTGATTCGGGTTAAGCACTGAAAACTAAAGCGGTTTCAAACTTGGCAAATAAAATATTTACTTCTAGTATAAACTAAATAAATATATTAGAAATTCATTCAATTTAAAATTAAAATCAGTTTCCATGATCCTCCAATATGTCAAAACTCTAATCTTGACACATTAACACACTTTTTTTTTATACATCAAAAAGATAAGATTTTTTGGAATACCCAGACATCAAACATTAACTAAATACTTAAAAACTAATCAATTTAGCGCCAATTAACAAAGTATATACTCGTATTAAGAATTGTCGAGCATTAAGCTTAATACCTAACAGCTAATCGGTGTTAAAGCCTTTGAGTGTTCCATTTGCGAAGTAAATCGAATTGTAGTCCAATCACAATCGAAGCATACATAATCCGCGACAATTGCAACCGAACACAACGAATTTATAGCCGCAATTAAATCCTTGACCATAAATCAGGGAATATGGCCGGGGTAATCAAAGTGTTTAACCCACACGCAGCAACCGCAGCAAACGATTTCAGATAAAAGAGCGTGCTAAAAACGGCGAGTAACTACTAATCGCGGCTAAATAAAAGTATCTGTGTGGCTAAGGTCACATAAAGTTCATCGACGGTTACACAGAGAGAGAGATATACATTCAGCTGAAAAGTGAAACAACAATATGGCCTGCTTTCCCCGACTTTTCCATCATCGAAGTAAAAACAAATTTACCCCCGCCCAAGATGAGAACACCGATACGATACTCAACACACAAGATAGTCCCGTGGTGAGTTCAGCGTGCCACAGATCAGGCTTTAGTACTGCACTTGTCTCTGATAAGTCAACTGATAAGTTCATCAAGTGCTTAATTAAGTTAATCGGGGCGGTGAGAGAAAACCATAAATAATGTCTAGCGAAACAGTAAATAATATTAGCCTCTTTCGACCTAAAGATACCCAATAAATATGAAAATACTAAGCTTAATTTATTTTGACATGCTTAGCTAGTAACTCAAAAACATACGTGCCTTTAAATAAAGTAAATAAATTTACTAGTTATTATCACAACTGAATATCGGAAAAGCTAGTGAGGTTCTCTCCAATTTCTGACTGATTAGAAAAATCAATTCATAGTCTAGCTTTTTCTGTCTATTTTTATGATCGGAAATGACCTTGTCCTCTCTGAATATAGGGTATTAAATCAGGTTAAAATGTGTGTTTGAAGCGAAACCTATCCTTATCACTAATTTTTTGTCCATGACGTTCACTTTTTAACAGGCTTATCTTAAAAGCAAAAAAAAATAAAACTTAACTGGGAAAAAATACGAGTGCTGTATACCCATTAACTTTTGCTTTTGGGGGAAAACATATGAGCCATGGTTCATTGAGAATCGGAAACTAGTATTTTGATTAACAAAAAGAAAAAGGAAATACATAGTATACATTTCCATTTTGTATGTTCTTAAGATACTTTGACAAATTGGTCACATGGCAGTGGGTCCTTAGGAAAATACTTCAATCGGCACGCCACTTGACAATCTGCAATCTTGGCGTTTCATCAATAACAAACATTCTACCACGAGTTGGTATTTGGTATGCAAAAATATGATAAGCATGCATATAAATAGGTGTGGGAAGAACCAGAAAATCCTAGGGAAAAACCCTAGTCATGCGGGCGGGGGACATGAAGCTCATGCATAAATCTAAAACAAAATATGTGAGTGAGAGCAGCAGCAGTAGCAGTAGCAGTAGCAGCAGCATCTTGCAGTAGGAGCTCCAAATGACGTATAAATATGCAGGATCCGTCGGATGCTGGGCTATCTATAGAAACATCTGTAGCTGTCTTCCTATTTTTTTGTGTTTTTTGTTAGAGAACTGACATGGTTCTAGGCATAGAAATGAACGTGATTGCACGCACAACTTACACGTCACAGTAATTCTAAATAACTGCGGGATGTTGAGGGCAAAAGACGTTAGAAAGAAGGAGAAACGCCTCTGGGGCAGAATACGTTTGAATGACGCAGTCTAAGATTCCAAGGGCTTCGAATTCAAGGCAAAAAAAAAACTTCTTTTTCGACTGCAGACTGCCTGAGTTCAACGTTATCGGCTGACTTTATCGGCCAAAAACAGAATTCGGCGCTTCCGTGGGAAAACGGAAAACCTGCCAAAACGCCGTCGTTTAGGTCGATTAGCATATCAAAGCAGATCCAACCAGGCGACTCGCAAATTGACACGTGTTTATTTATGCTTGCATTGGGGCCTCTCCTAAAAGAGGTTTGAATATTTCATTACCGCATGACCCCATGCCAATTGAAAGATAAGATGAAAATGCTGTTCACTCGAGTGAACTGAACAGGTTAACTATTAGTTAAATTTCAACTTATAATGCACATTACATGTCAGTCTTAATAAAAGTTTAGAACTTATGAGAATCCCATTGTAAATTCAAACAAAATTATGACTTATGTCAGGCTCAAGTCATAGCTGCCAGAGCTATTTTTAAAAACATTTTTGCGCAATAGAAACGAAAAAAAAAACGAAAACCTGAAAAATACTTTTACGACACATGACACCACCCGTGTCAAAACTTTTCACTTTTGAAGAGGTTACAGGTCATGAAGTTGAGACTGAAATAATAGGTTTGTAAATAAACAATTCTTAGGGCTTTGGAAATTTGTGAGATTTATTTAAAGCCTGCCCCTTATCACCATTTTGAGCCAATCAATCTGGAATGCTTTTGCAGGGGAATCCATAACTGACGTGTTGAAAGGTTAAAAAAAAGGGACACACTGGCCAAAAGGGGGCAATTTGAATGTGCAGAGTATTGAGCGTGAAATACGACATATAAAGCCCTGTATTTAAAGAAGAAAATGACAATGGAAATTGGCTGTTATCGGCCTAATGGAGGCTTAAGCCGACATTGTAAACACAATCGAAGTGGTCAAAAAAAATATGTAGGAAGAGATGTTAAGCATTAAATTGCTTTTACGGAAATCAGTAAAAGTGTCATATCAAATAAGAGAATTATTTTCGAAAAGGCGGAAAAACCAATTGCACATAATTTTTGTTTAGGCGCTCTTAGAAGAACATTTTCCATTTACTATTCGTTAACTAATACATTTGATAGTGTATGGAAGTTGGTATGAAAAGAATACGTCAGAGGAGTTTAGCTGTTATTCATAACAAGTTAGTATTAGCTATTAGTGTGCCGTTAATGAGGCATCTGTTGATAATTCAGTACGATTTGTTATTTATAGCAAACATTTACCTAAGTCAATTAAATGAAATTAAGAAGGTTCTACCGTAGAAGGCTAGTTAGAAATCTTATAAATAACCTTTTATTAAGTTGCTTTTAAAAATTTCAGCAAATTGGTCTATACATCCGCCGCGAGGAGAAGCCACTGTACTCGCCCATCGTCACCCCGAGTGCCAGCGAGGTGAGTACGCCTGAAACCTTTTACCTGCACTACACCACACACCCGACTGACTGTACAGTGCTGTCTTTGTGAAACTCGACTAATATTTGCACACATGCTTGTATGTTTCTTATACTTTCAAACGATTCGGTGTACACAATAATATCGGCACAAAACACTTGTAAATATATACACTCAACAACGCCTCCACTATCCAACCGAACACACTGAACACACTCCCAACGCCGAAACTTTTGCACCGCTGTGTTTGTCTTGTTGAATGTTTGGTGGGTCTTTGGCACTCGGTCCTCTAGGCCAAACTTCAACGGCTGAGACAGCAAACGCCCGGCTCCCCACCCTCGGCCACCGTACTTCAATCGGTTGCCGAAAATGGCAGCGCAAACAATGGCGGGCAGGGGCGTAAGTTCCGCTCGAACAAGGACAAACTACAGGAGTCGTCCTCTTTGGGCGGCAGTGCAATTAATGTCACACGCTCAAGTTCGAAATTAAAACCAGTCAAAGAGCGACGGCCCACCGCATTGCCCTCCGAGGTGCCTAGCATAGAGATCGAGAATGCCCAGGATTCGTTGGAGGAGGACGTAGTGGAGGAGGGGGAGGCGGAGCCGGGTGCTAATGCACATGCCGATGCCGATGCCCTTGATGTCCTCGATGGCGGCAAGTCAAAACTCAAAGTGAATGTGAATGGCATAATTGATGAGGGCGGTGCCGATGATGTCGCCACACCCTCGAGCACCTCCACAACACCTGTGACCGAGGGTCCTGTAAAGTTTTTCATTGGTCACACGCAGGAACTAAGCGGCCAGCAAACGGATGACACCTTGTCCTGGCAGAGTAGCGATGCCAACAACAACAACGACGCCACCATTAACGGCAAGCTGACAAATGGCGTCCTGCCACAAGAGCAACCGGAGGAACAGAAGAGGAGCCACCTCCATCTGCAGGCTCCTCCCCGCGCCAAAAGCTCTAGCAACGTGTCACTCAATTATCAGGCCAAGAGCCATCCGGACAGTCAACGTCGCCGACGTGTGTCCACGATGCCCGATATTAACATACCGCCAGCACCGCCAATGCCACCGGAACTCCTAGTCCCTGGTACGCCACTTCACTTGCGCAAGAAACGGAGCGTGGAGCGTCCGCAGGAACTGCAGGATGCTACGAATAGTCAAGTAAGTAATGAGGTGGCTTGCCAGATGACATGCCGGGCAAAACTGGCCAGAACTCTGCGGCTTTTCGAACATTTGCTCTCCTGCCGATAGATTGTGGTAGAAAGAGGTTAATTTTGTCCTAGATGGGGTAAGTGGTGGGATGGAAGATAAAACAGGAAGATTTGTCCACTTTTAGGATCCCGTCATTTTTTGTTTATTTACTCTTTTAAGCAAACACAGATAATACTATAAGCAAACATTTTCAAAAATATGAGTAGGAAATACTTATTTTTGCACCACTTTAGCATAATTAAAGGACTTGATGAGACAATGGTGGCAATTTTTGCTGAAAGAAGTAACTTGGCTAGCTACCTACCTAAATTCAAATACCTAAAACTTCCACTTAGTGACAGGCTGTGAGTGTGTTATAGGACTCTCGCAATGCCACACTCCATTTACCATTTGATGCAACTTTTATGTGGGAGTCAACCTACAGTACTCCTAACCTTTCGTTTCCTAAAGGCACAGATGGGGAAACTGAAACACGAAACAGCTGCTTGCAATGGAACTCAGGGTCTAACCCAATAGCAAAAACAAGTTAAATGTTAATTGTTCGCCAACAGACACGAACCAAAACTTTATCCCAAAACAAAAAAAATAAACAGGAATTCCCTCTGGTGGTTTGGATCTGCTCCATTGGCAATCCGCTGCTAATCGGTTCTTGCTCAGCTTCCGCAATGGAAACTGTTGCTAGTAATAGCGAAATAATACTGCTTAAGACAATCTGGTTTAGGTCTTTACGATTATATCCAGGTGGTGTTTCAAGTTTACTTTAGTTCTTATTTTATATTAAGAAAAAAGTCCAAGATAAAATCTTTTTGTCTGGGTCTCAACTCGTTTTAAAACATTAAAAATCTTATTTAAAAGAAATACAATCACTAGCCCTTATCATCTGTATTATCTAATCCATTTTTCTTTCGCCAATTTCACACGAAAACTACAAGGATCAAATATCAGGGCCAGAGGAAGGCGGCGATAGTCAGAAATCCAGCGATTCCTCGACACCAAAAACCCATCGCGTAGAAGGTGGCCTCATCTATGTCCGTCCCAATTTTCCCATTCAAGGCGACATTAAAAAAAAAGAAAAAAAAAAAAATATTAAATTTTAATTTAAAATTTTATTTTTTATTTATATATCTTAAAAATTTTTATTGATTAAAAAAAAGGACTTTTCAAATTTCAAATTTTTCAAATTTTTCGATTATCTTCAGTTTGGGAACAAAAACACATGGCCAAATCGGTGAATAGTGGCAGGCATTATTGGTGTGTTTTGCAAATCCAAATCCTTGATCCATATTTTCGATAGCAAAAACGCCGAGCCGCAAAACAACTTGTAATTTACCCACACACCAAACAAAAGAGTACAATAATAACAAAACAAAAAATGATAATCAAAAATTTGAAATTCAAATTGAAGAGTCACCTACTTTAACACACATAGATATCCTGAATTAGAGAAATACAAACAATCCTTGGTTATTACCCAATGAATCCGGTCCACAGCACACGCAATCTCATACGAACGGCCATTGAGCGCAATGATTTCCTCAATAATCTAATGGACAAGGAGCGCAAGGAGATGGTTATCAATGCAATGGCCCCGGCCTGCTACAAGAAGCAAAGCCTTATCATCCATGAGCATGAGGAGGGCTCCGAGATATATGTATCCGCCGAGGGACAGTACAATGTTATTCGTGGCGGGCAGCTAGTGGCAAACTTCGGACCAGCCACTGTGTTTGGGGAACTGGCCATACTTTACAATGCTCCCCGTCAGGCTACCATACAGGGTAAAATTCCTTAGCTGATTGGTAGAAAAAATTGCGCAGAAAATAACTCACTTTTTATTTTTAGCTGCCACCGATGCACACGTTTGGAAAATCGAACGCGAAACCTTCCGGGCAATCATGCAAATCTCTGGCTCCAGGGAACGCGAGGAAAACCTTCAGTTCCTGCGGTCGGCTCCGTTTTTGCAGGAGTTCGACCAGAGTTTGCTCCTCAAAGTCGTAGATCTCCTACAGAGGGTAATATATCAGTTATCAGCCATCGGTGCCCTTAACTCACTTGCACATTGTATTCCAGAAATTCTACGAGACCGACAGCTGTATTGTACGAGAAGGCGAGGTGGGCAACGAGTTCTATATTATCCGTTGCGGAACTGTGACCATAAAGAAGCAGGACGAGCAAGGACAGGAGCAGATTGTGGCCAAGCGAAAGCGTGGCGACTACTTCGGGGAACAGGCTCTACTGAATGCGGATGTACGACAGGCCAGTGTGTATGCCGATGCTCCGGGCACTGAAGTGCTCATGCTGGACAGAGAGTGAGTCAGGAATATGTTACTTAATCAGAGGGACATCATTAAGGAATATTTTTTAAGAGACAGAAGTTATCAAAATTAATTAATTAATCATAAACCTAAACAATCTCTTTTTTAGAGCCTTCATTAGCTATTTGGGAACCATAAAACAACTTCGCGAGAAGCCCAGCAGCCAACGCAGCGATACGAGTGGTCGATCCAGTAACAAATCCCAAGAATTCGATAACGAATACTCCCAAGTGGCAATCTCGGAACTCAAAAAGATAGCCACTCTGGGCTGTGGAGCCTTTGGACGCGTGGATTTGGTTGCCTATGGCCAACAGGCCTTGGCCCTGAAGATCATCAAGAAAATCGAGGTGGTCAAACAAGATCAAATAGAGCATGTTTACAACGAAAAGAACGTAATGATTAAGTGTCGCAACTCGCCATTTATAGTACAGTAAGTCGTAACTCAAGCACTTAACTTTCCGAAGATTAAATATAATTTTATTTTCAGACTCTACCGCACGTACCGCAATGACAAATACGTTTACTTCCTAATGGAGGCGTGCATGGGCGGTGATGTATGGACGGTGATGTCAAAGCGCCAGTATTTCGATGAGAAGACCGCTAAATTTATAGCGGGTTGTGTCGTCGAAGCCTTCGATTACTTGCATTCGCACAATTTCATTTACAGAGACTTAAAGCCGGAAAACCTAATGCTCGGCACGGATGGCTATTGCAAACTGGTATGGTTGATTATGGTTTAAAGTAGTTTACAAAGGTGCCGAAAAGTAGGCAACTATATTTTTAAGTCATCTTAAACATTTTGACACAGATTTCCAGACAGATTTCCAACCTGCAAAGATTTTAGTGCTATCCTCTATTATATATAATCAAACACATTTTATTTTATTCCAGGTCGATTTTGGATTTGCCAAGTTTGTGCGACACAATGAGAAGACCAACACATTTGCCGGCACACCAGAGTACGTGGCACCTGAGATTATCCTAGATCGTGGACATGATCGATCCGTTGACTACTGGGCACTGGGAATTTTAGTTTACGAACTACTTGTTGGTAAGACCCCCTTCAGGGGTGTTAATCAAATCAAGATCTATCAGCAAATCCTCAGTGGCATCGATGTCATTCACATGCCATCGCGGATACCCAAACCTGCCCAGCACTTGGTCCGGCATCTCTGCAAGCAACTTCCGGCAGAACGACTGGGATATCAGCGTAAGGGAATCGCCGATATCAAAAGGCATAGTTGGTTCGAAAGTCTAGATTGGCAGCGACTGAAACTTAAGCAATTGCCATCACCTATCAAAAGACCTTTGAAGAGTTGGACCGACCTGCAATACTTTGGTCCGTCGGGTGTGGAAAACGACTATGAGCCACCGGAGGAGTTGAGCGGTTGGGATAAAGACTTTTAAAGCTGAAAAGTAAACTATATAAGATTTCGGATATTAGTAAGTAGTTGTATATGTTTTGTTTTTAAATCTTGATAGTATCCCCCACGTAGCAGCCATAACAACCTCGTATTAGTTAGTAAATTCGAAGCTACCAAACTAAGTCTGTAATCATTTGTTATATATTTTATTTTATTATTAAAAGTTGTACTTTAAGCTTGTAAGGTTTCAAATAGATTCTAAGTAGTCTTTATTAAACATGAACAATTATATCACCCAATTATATCAGATCTTTGAAAGAAAGCCTATAGCCTAAATCAAAGCTAATACTTTGGGCAACTCTCAATGAACAGCATTTGCTTTGATTCACTTTCAGCATTTCTTTTGACAAATTTAACAACTTAGTTGCTTTGAAAGTCAACATAGTCTGCCTGGCCAGTTGTAGCCGAAGGTTTATTTGTACTCGCGGCATCAATTAGAACCGCAAACTAGTTTTCTTTGCTTTCACCGACACACACACACACACACACCGCAGGTAAGCAAACAAATTCAATTCAGCTATTTCACTTCACTTTTTACTTGCCAAATGCAATTCCACAAAGTTGAGAAATATAAGAACACTTTGTCTTTAACGGGTGAAAACTAACAACTCGGTCTTCCTTAGTTAGGCAACAAAACTTATTGCGACGTCCCTGCTATGTTTTGTTACATAATAGCTTTTATCATTGCCATCAATATCAATAAAGTTCCTTTGTGTTCTCTGCCTTGGATACATCATCATTTGTGTGAGGTTTTCATCACGCAAAATGACTTTATTGTCTTCTGTGTATGTTATCTTGCCTTGAGGTTGTTTTGGACTTGTAGGTGAAACAAATTTAGTAAGCAATATAAGTTTAAGTATAATGTTATAACAAACTTTGTAAGTCTCTAAATTTATACACATGAAGCCTTTTTTAAAAAGTGCCTAAAAGTATGCTAAAGTTTATTTTATGCCATCCGTACATTTATACACATATGGAAAAGGTCTCAAGCATCCAAACATCCTCTGTTGAAGCTTAAAAATTAGTCATTAGATACATTAAAAACTTCACAACCACACTATGCCTAATTTAAATCCCTATGGACCATGTCTAATAATCCCCAATCTAGATACTTTCTGATTACAAATCAATTGAAATTCTGTTCAGTAAGGCAGAGGGAAAACCCCAATTTAATTTCAGCTACGAATACGGAAAAGTTGAAATAATATAAGCAGCAAACTGCATGGCGACCAACATGGTTAATCAATAATTTAGTATGCTGCGAAATGGTCAAAAGGACGAAAGTTTGGGTTCCATAGAATGAGGCCCCTTTTCTTCGCTGTAGACATTCGCACTCATTTAACAATTTTACGCTTCGTTTAAGAACCGTAAGAGGGATTGGCTGGGACCAGTAAAGAGTTCGCCGTTGCCTTTGATTCCCGGGAATTCTGAATGCTTTTTTTTTTTTTTGCGGGCCCACAAAGTTTGTGGGGAAATAAAAAGGCATTTGCATGGCTTTCTTAGTTAACCTTTTCCTACCAACCAGTCAGCAGTCAGTAGTCGACATGCGGCGGGGCACCGCCATCATTTTCCTGAGAAAAACTAAGCGGCGGTTTCCCCCCTCGATTTTCTTCTGCATTGCCGGTTGAGCGCGCGCAGTTTTCCCAACGGAAATGATGACATTTCGTCTAACTTTGTCACCGCGGTGTGCAGTCGCATAGAAATTCTGTAGGTGTCGAAGAAATGCCACATTCCATACTGGGACAGTTGCGAAAATGAAAATTTTCACTTTGCCAGTCGGTAGCGGAAATTGTTGAAATGTTCCTCAGTTCCTGTGCTTCTTATTCGGCTGCTTGCTGGCTGCCATAGAATTGAAATTGTGGCCAAATGTTTTTCGCCAAGGCTTTTATTGATTTCCCCTGCACATATACGTACTTATTTTATTCTGTTTTGTTCGACGGAAGGAAGGTAGCAAAATGTTATTATCAATTATCATTTATTATTGCGGGGCCATTTTTCGCTTGGTCGATTATATTTTCTTTCCTTTGAAGCCATTTCCTTCTGACTGTTTTTGTCATTCGTGTGTCTTATTTATTTTAAGAGCCATAACGCTCTGATCGATGCTGTTTTTGGTGGCTTATTTCTAGGGATATTGGCCACTGGTAGCATATTGTATGAATCCACTGAATATGGATAAGTATTTTGAGTGCTCGACAATGGAATTTAAATCTGTTTTGACTAGCCAAGAATATGTTTTTGTAGGTAATTCCAAGTTCAATTCAAAGAGTTTTCCATTTTAATGCATTGTTTATGCATAGAATTTCAAAGTAACTTTCTCCATTCAAGCAAATTACCAAACCCATTGCTACCAAAAATAAATAAACATATGACATGTTTTCCTCATACTGTTTAATGTTGTTTTATCAACTTTGTTGTTTTTTTTATACACACTTTTACAAGGGTTTTGTAAAGTGAAGTTTGTGTATATAAGAGTAGGCAGAACGGAAAGTTTATACCCTTAAAATGGGTTACAAAAACAGGGGACTGTGAATCTAATATATGCATATGGCAATACAAGTCGACAGCTGCTGAACAAATTTTATGGCTCATGCCCAGGCGTATTTATGAAAGTCTTTCAGAATCCATCCATACAAATGCAAATTGTGAGGCGGACCTTTCAATGCTGGGCTTTAAACAAAAATTAGACCCTAATCAATGTAACTATTGTTTACTTAATACACAGCATCTGGCGAAAGGGACAGTCTCGTGTCTAGCTTCAGGCAACGAGTATTTTTTCTTTAGTGTTTGCCTATTCTAAGATTGTAAGATTTGTTTGCTTAACTTAAAAAGGGGATTTAGGAAAAGCTGACAAATTCAATCAGATTATATTTCTCTTATACTTATTATAAAGACGGAGTAGAGAAGTATTTGCAAAGGTCAACACACACTATAAATTACTACTTAGTAAACTGAAAATCATTCGAAATTCGAAGTCACTCGCCCTATTAGAGACATCCTTTTTGGCAAAACAAAAAAAATCAGCACTTCCATTATTCTCCATATAAACCATCCATTCCCCAAATGAACTGACTCGTTGACCATTTTCCGTACACAAACATGGACAAACGTCGCACTTACTAGTGATCACCCTGGGTGCAATTAGGATTTGAGTGTTCAATAACGATTTACACAAAGGCTGGCCCACAGGCCAATATGGTCGCCGGTCTCCAAGGGAACTGAGCATGTCTATATGTACGTGCGACCCGGGCAAATAAGCTTTAAAATGTTACCAATTCGTTTTTCGTATTCGAATTCGAATGGCAATGCAAAAGTTGTTGACCAGCACGTATGGAATCGGTAACAAGTGTGGCAATTATAAGGGGCAGGAGTAGTCAGGACACTCCACAACTTCCACTACCGTTTCCACTTTCCAATCCAATCTAATCAGCTTTGGTCGAAAAGAATCTGTTTACAATATTGACAATTTTATTTTGGGTGCCTGGCCTAAAACTAGAGGTTGAATCAAAAAGTTTCTTTTTATGCTGGCTAAAAAGTGGAATTTGCATATTTTTTGTGTTAGGCACTTGTCCTTTTTTTTCCTCTATGATGCCTCTTGGTTGTTGGCCAATTTGTGGCTAGGGTGGAGCTGCTTGCAGAGTTAGGACCTTGCCACATAAACACTTCTCTACTGAATGCTATGAATAAATAATGAGCTTTGTCTTCCATCGCCCGGCAAAGTGATGGTCCTTGCGTTGCATACTTTTAGGGCAATAGGCTCATGCAATATTTGTGTGGCATTTAAGCAGCTTCCGTGCATTACATTTCCCTAGGACTTGAATTCCATACAATTCCTTAAGGTTTGTACTCATCCCAGAAGAGACTATTAAATACCAATAAATCACTGAACATGTTTAGGTGTTACAGTAGAATTGGCAGTCATATAAAAAATATCTATGCAGAGGCAAACATATGTTTACATTTATTCAAGACAAAATCACATTACCGCTCTTGCTCTTGGTTGGAATCAAATTATGTTATTTTCATGAGCAGCCCAAAAGTATGCAAATATTTGCTAAGCCCAAACATTTGATGCGCCAACCTCTTGCCACTCGACGACATACGGAATATACAGAAGGCAAAAGCAAGCTACAGCAACAATGAGGTAGCCAGGCAAAAAGGTCGTTAGATTGTTAACAAGTTCATAAAAAGACGCTGGCAAACGACACACACATACACACAATTATAGGTGAAAGGAGAAAGAAGTGAGGGGGTCAGAATGAGGACCTCGGCAAGGACTGCCTAAATACTATACGACGCGTCTCGTTGCGTATTTACAGAGCACTTTTTCCGTTTCTACTGCTGCTGCCTCTCAACAAGCAGCAGCAACAAAAATGCAAACAAATGTACACTGAGAAAAACAAACAATAAAATAAAAACTCTCTTATTTAAGGGAAAAGTTATCAGAACTTTTTAAAGCTTTAGAGAATACACTGAAACACCTTAAGTTCGAGGAATTTGATTTCTTTGTTGGTTATAAATAATATTAATACGTTTTCAAATGTTTAAATTAGTTAATATTTATAATGTAAATGGTAAGTAGAGGTTAATATATTTTGATTAATTATTACATTTATTATATTTATTTATATTTATAAAAAAATATTAAAAATACGAACTAAAAACCTGTTGAATGATTTTTGAAACCAATAGATACGGGCCCTAAGCCTCCAGAAATATATATTGGACTAATAAAAAATCGTAAAACTCCTTAGCTTCAATATTTCTCTAAGTGTACAACCGGGACTAGGCTAGAGGAAAGAAGAGGTCAGGGCGACTATGAATATAAGCATGGGTGAACTGAACTGAACTGAACTGAGCACGAAGAGCTCCTGCGGTTGTTTGCATTAGGCAATTGATGTTTATTATTTCTTTGTGTGGGTGCGGGGGTGGCGGAGGGATCTCCGTCGTCGACAAAAGCTGGTGGCCCCCTTTTTCCTAGCGTTTTTGTTTACCATAGCCATTCGGCGGCAGCTGCATGTTGCAGACTTCGCGAGCAACAGTTAAAGTTGCATTTGCATTGGCTTAAAGCAAATTAAAGCATAATGAATGCAGCATGCAGATGCATTTTGCGTTTGCACAGGCTCACGCCTAAAAGCCTCTTAAGAGCGACAAATTCCAACATCGCCGCTAGCACTCTGTGTTCTGGCCTTATTTAATAAACAGTTAGCTGGCGGCGGGCGCAGCAATTAAACCGGATTCGAAAACCACAATTGAATCTTTTTAAATTTACTGCCACCTCCGCATATGGTTTGTGCAAATTAATTAAATTCGATTAAATATATGGCATTATTAATTATTTGGTTTTTTTCTCTCAGATATGGCTTTTTCAATTTGAACGTGTATTCGTTTTTATTAGCCTCAGATTATGATTAATTTATCAATAAAAATTCTAATTAAAGAACCATTGTTCACGTTTCCATAAAACTCTTTTTTTTACATCTACACAAGTTTTAACTTATGCAAAAAACTTTTTACACAGAAAAAGGATTTTAGTTTTTTATTATTTTGTAATGACATTTTTGAACGACAAAGGCATTCAATCTTCTGGCTTAACTGCTCAAAAAGTCCTTTTAAAATGCCCACAATGTGCCATCAAATTTAATATTAAATCTACTTTAAAATTCCAAGATTTCTAGCCAGACATTTAAGTCCAGGTAGTCCAGAACAATTGAAAAGGATAAAGTTTTAATTAAATAGAAAATATTTATTCAATATTTATGGAAAGAATAACAGTAAAACCGGAATATTGAATTATTTAGTGAAACGCAGCGGGACGCACAAGTGTTAATAATTGAAACATTCTCGCCGAGGCACAAAACTTTCCAACGAAAAACTTGTAAAACAAATAGGGCGGAAAAACTTTCTTCAGTCAGGCCAATTAATAATAAATCGCGGGCAACCAAGAAAGGGAGACGGAAAATCAACGTCTAGCAACTAATGATGCGCCTCATTTAAGCACCCAAAAAGGAAACGGCAGGTCGACCACGTGTAACAACAAATTACCGCCACAGAAGCGAAAAACTTGCCAGATAGCCATCGACCTCGCTGCGAAAGGTTAAAAGTGGCCAAAGCGAAGGTAAACGGTTTTCACAAAACTTCAGAAAAGGGTCGTTCCCGGGGATTCTCGTGGACTTAGCGCTTGATTAGGCCAGAAAAACCCCCCTCAAAAACCCATTGTGAACTGCTGATTGATAAGGTAAATTGGTGTTGGGATTGTTTTATGCATTCTTCAGCCCAAAAAGTTTTGTTAACCAATGCAAAATGTGAGTGAGGCATCTCAGCTTATATAAACTCTGCGATTTTTAATTAAACCCACCGTCATATTATAGCCCAGCGATGGGTATGTATTTATTTATCGTAAAAAAGACGGGAAGTTAACTTTTAGCTTTTCCTGTTTGAGTTTCTGTAATTTTCCGGGTTTTTAAAGCAATCTGTCTGGTATTTTACTGGGGAAACTTCTGTTGCAGGCACCTTCCACACATATCGCAAAAACATATAATAAAGTTAATTTCAACAAGCTTTTCATATTGTAGGAAAATGTGTATAAAAACGTCCCGCCTTGCGGCGTAATTAAATTTTCTAATTGAGTTACCACTGACATGGAGCGCGGTGAAAATTTCAAACGGAGAAGCAAAAGTAAGATTGCCTTTTTCAATTTGAAAGCAACATTTCATTTCCTTTACTTCGTTTTATTTTTGATTATTTTTTGGCAATCTGGATGTGCCTGTTTTCTGGCCGAGACTTTTACAATTCGCTGACTTTGCTAATAAATTATTGTATGCCCGTCAAACTTTAGGCGCATAAAAAACACAGTAGGAAATGCTTTATGTTGGTTTGGTTTGGGCCTTCTGATTTATACTCAATGCACGAAAAGTGGTCCAAGTCATAATTTATGCTTGAGCTGCGGTTGCTACAGCTTTCGTATACAGAAAACAGAACACAAAATCTTTCTCGCTCTCTCATTATGCATTTAGATAATTGGTGATTTTATTGAGTCAGATAATAATGTGGCGGCACATGCCATTCAAAGTTATGTAGAACTATCTGGTTTTATCCACTAAAATATTACTTAAGTAAGGCTTCATTTCTGAAGCCTCTTACATAGGGGGTATCGTTAAAAGCATTTCTACTTTCTTTGGTTTCTGTCTAGCTTTTGCCAACTTCGTGCATAATTAGAGCAGACATGTCTGCTTAAATGAATAAATTTATGTCATGAATTCAACCCTTGAATTTCATTTATATGTCTAGTGGAGTTGCTTGAAAATAATTGCAAGTCTATTTAGATTCTGTGGAAAGATATTTTAACTTTAAACCACAATTTTCCTTTAAATGAACTTTCCTAATGCAATTTTCTAGTTTTTTTCTGATTTTTAAATCATTTACTCATTTATAAACAAAATAAAAATAGCTACCTTGTTTTCCTAAAATATAATTAATAAACCACATCAATTATATTAATAAAACTCCTCTGTTTTCTGAGCAGTCATAAGGCATTGAATTTAGCAATAATGTCACCAAAATCTGCACATGATTTACAATTATTAGAATTTGTTCACACACTATTAGCCATTGAATTTCAGCAACAAATAGACGGCAACGATGATTAAAAGACTTAATTTGCCGCTAAAAGCCTGCCTTTTGCATGGCAGACATAGCTCCTTGCGAAGGATTCTAACCCATAGTTACTTTATTATGTGTTTATTGAAATTTATGGCTCGTTTGGCTCCGGTTTACCAAAGTTGAGTACTTTATAGGTTCTCTGAATATATGTATTAAATTTATGGCTTAGCTTAATGGCTAATGTTAGCACTGCAATTGGATTAAATAGGATGGCTCTCTGGGTTCTCGACCAGGTTTGGCTAGTGTATATTGGCTACTAATCAACTGAATAAGTAGGTTTGATTTGGCAGAGAGACAAGTATATATGCATACTAATTTGGTTAAAACAGATTATGTAGCTCATTGTGAAAATGTTCTGAAGGCACCTCCAGTTTGTTATCAAAATCGATATACACACCTTGCTATCAAAAATTCAGTCAGAATTGAATCTGTTAATGAAAACCAAAATTAATTTTAATTATGCATTTATTGCGACGTTCGTTAAAATGATTATATTAAAAATTTAATTTAATTTGAAACCTGGCAGACGAATAAAAAAGGTACATATTAAACGGCAGTAATGTGTTAACTATAGTCGCATATATTATTGATTAAATCTCAGGGGCGCTGCCATAATTCAAAGGGTATGCTAAGTCCAGCAGGCTTACAGCGCTGTCCTTGACGTTAATTGCCTATTAATTTGCCACAACATTCCCGGAATTCTATAATTCAATGAGAATTGAATGCTCAGTTGCAAAGTGTCAAGTGGCAGATGAATGGAATGGCAAAGGGCACAGCCAAATGGAGTTGCGAGTTAAAAAATTCATGTAATATTGAAAATCCACTCGCCAAAGTGCGATAAAAGCGTACAGTTCAAATAAGGCCAAAAGCCGATGATGATAGCTGGCTGGCTGGATGACTGGCTGGCTACTAAATCAATAAAACGGTCAAGCAGTTGGCGCATAAGTCGAAAACATAAACACACATAAAATGCTGGCCCATAAAAAGGAGCTTCCATTTCATTTGTAAACAAAGGCATTCCGCATATCCCACCGAGTCCGAGGCCCAAAAAATTGTATGCGGGTTGTCCTTAAACCCTGGCTTTTGTTAGCCCTGCTGAGCTTTTATTTTTCTGTTATGCTGGGCGCTGTTCTAAAATGAAATACATAAAAAAAACAACAACAAAAGTTAAATAAAAAATATTTTTCTTTGTCCAAAGATAATATGTCCATGAGTTGGCTAGATGGACGGCTGTTTAAAATCAATTCCAAACTAGGCCCAAATTGTAGATTCATGACTTCCAATTTTTTTTCGGGAGTCTCACGTTATGTTAATACACCTAGGAGTGCTGCCCAAAAGAACCCAAATGTGCGTAAGGAATATCAAACATTTTATGGCCAACGGAAACGGTTAAAAAGTCAGAAGGGACAGCTTAATAACTGGGAAATCAACTATGTGGAAAACGACGGAAATTATCCGAAGAGTAAAGAATGAGCAGCAGCCACTATTTTTGTTCGTATTTTATTTATATTTTATATTTACGCATCATTTGAGGACTTCTCATTCTGTTCCTGCAGAGTGCGAAGTTTCTCTGAGGGTAAGGTTTAACTTTCCCTTATTTATTTATTTCTCTTTTTATGTTGACAAGACAATTTGCAAGATACATACCAGTCATCTTAAGTAACATAAGACGTTGGCGAGGGCACATACCATATACGCAAGAAATAAAATATTAATGCGGTAGATCAAAGCGAGGCATACCGTAAAACTTGCGAATTATTCTGCCGCGCATACTAACGCCCAAAAAGGAAAAACTTTTATTTTGTTTTCTGTTTGTTGGTCCAAAAGTCAATTTATGGTTTTCCACCCGCATAATTTCATTTTATTTCGCTGTGCTATTTTTTCTGCCCTCTCTCTCTCTCTCTTTGCTTCATTTTGTTTGGTTCATATGAGTGAATTATGTGAAAAGCGTGTATTTGTTAAGGTTCGTTTCAGAGGTTGTAAATTTTGTTTTGTTTAAATGAAGGCTTTGTTAAAATAATTTAAGCCATTAAATATGTTTTTATTTCGCGAGCTGAAAAGCGGCCATCAAATTTTAAAAAAGCCCGCCTATCTATAAAACACAAAATTAAACTCTGTGCTAAAAATGCATAAGCTGAAAACTCCATTTATACTAAATAAATTGAAAATTATTATAAAGAGATGAGTTTTATAGAAAGCTAAATATTAAAGCGATTTTTAAAATTTAAAAATGTGCAAAAGAGAAAAAATATATGCCCTAATTTTTCCCAGCAAAGACAAGAAGGCATAAAAGCATTCATCTCATCGGTGTATTTTTAGAAAATGCCCAACACCGTGAAAGAAAATAAAACATATTTTTATATCGCCGTTATGGGATGAGGTAAACTGCTGACAGCGCTGACCAAAAACTGCATCGCCAAAGCCATTTATCAAAACTAATAGCCGTCTAGATACGAAGTGAAAAAGTGGAAAACGATAGGACGAAAGTAAAACCATTAAGAGGCATGCAACCAGGAATAAGAAACTAGCTTCGGAAAAAACTAAGGCAGTTATCGGAAAGAGAAGCAACTTTAAGCACTTCATAAGTGAGTATATTAGCGGGATTGGTTTCATATGTTCTTAGTAAGCTTAGACATTTTTGTGGCAATTACTCAAATAATAATAATTGATTGAAAAAAAACCTGAAAACCTGAATAGATAGTATGGAACCTTCCAATACTGATGTCCCTATTATCAATACCCAATGCAATGTTTTTGCAACGGATAACCAGGGTAACCCCAATCAAAGAGTTCAAATCTTTAACTATTTACTCAACCTAGCCACTGATTACTGGACCTGGCTATTGCACAGAGTGGTAGAACTGAAAAGCCACTGCTTTCGGCCAATAAGCAACATAAAGCTAACACTAACCGCTGATGCGTCAAGTCTGGAGGGGATAAGCCAAACTAGAGGATGGAGAACGGCAGCCGTCCGATGTATGGAGTTCCATCCAACCACCTCGTTGATGGCTCTTTTGACCAACAGGGATATCGTTTTGCTCCATGATGAAAAGAAAAATTCACCGACCAGATTGAAATCTATCCAGCAAAAGGACGTTACCTGTGCCGCTTTTCGTCCTTGGTCAGATTTCAGAGAATTGGCCGTGGGATGTGCCGCGGGGATTTGCCTATGGCGAGAAAATCAACGCTCCAATATGAAGCATAATATACGAAATATGACAGGTAGTCATCAATTAAGAGTCCTGCAGGACGAAGGACACAATTATGTGACATCTATTCAGTGGAATGAAGATGGTACCATACTGATTAGCGCCGCCTTGGGCACATCTCACATTATCCTCTGGGAACCAGACTGTCAGCAGAAGATTACTTTGATCCCAGCACCCGACAGTCTGAGCTCCTTTTCCCTACTCCGTTACAGTCCCAATTTCCAGATACTTTTCTGTGCCTCATGCGAGGCTGGTGCTAGTCTATGCCAGTTGAATAGATCGAAATGGATGTCCGAACAGATCCTTATGCATAATCATATTCAAGCAGCTATCTGGACAACTTGCAGCACATTTTTGCTATTTGTGCAGGAAGGCAGCACTCGAATTTACTCCTGTACCGATGATGCGGAGGCCGGGGTTTTCCTTCACCCCAAGCCCCTTTGGAGCGTTGAATTGGTTGCTGATCTGGAAGAAGTCACCACCTGTTCTGGGCACAAAAGGTGTTGCGGTCAACCCCAGGCCTTTGCCATGGATCCTCTCGGAGTTTACATGGCTATAATTTTTAAGAAGCAATCTTTTATCTTGCTATGCTATTTAGTTGATTCGAAGTTGGGTTCAGTGCGACTCATTCCCATCGAATTTATCGAGTGCGACGCCGAAGGTGAGCAATATCCAACTTGTATTGGCTTTAAGGTTTCCGATCTGGAAATTCGTTGGTTGATGATTGCCTGGAGTACTGGTTACATTCAGAGATTTGCCATCACTGCGAAGAAGTCCCAGATCTCTTAATTAAAAGAAAATTATTATAACATCATGTCTTAAAACTCTTGGGTAATTTTAATTAGAAAGAAATACACCCTCTAATGTCTAAACCACGAAATGCAAAACATAACTAATCCATTAGGATGAAAATACCATTTTTTTAAATACTGCAAAGCTACAAATAACCTTCCTGAATGGTCACCTTAAGTATCGATATGATTCCGATAACCGATGAACCGATGTTAAGCTAAGTTGAAGCCATTGGGTTCATAAACAGCATAATTAAAAGAGACGTGTCAAATAGGCTTCCTGAATGGTCACCTTAAGTATCGATATGATTCCGATAACCGATGAACTGATGTTAAGCAGCATAATGAAAAGAGACGTGTCGGTTAGAACTAGAACTGAAACACATACATAATTTGACTTTAAAATAATTATACTAAAATAAATATAATAAAAGTAACTTTATGCTAAGCATTTATAAGGTGGTGTCAATACAAACTCATCCTCTTGTTTCAGTCTGAAATTCCCGCTATTAAATTCTCATCCCCGTATATGAATATTCAACGGAAGCGCTTATGCAAATGGAAAAGAACTCAAGGCTGCGAGCAACCAGTTTTCCGGGTGGAGTCCAACCCCACCCAACAACCACCCATCGCATCCACCTGATACCCATGATTTTCGCTCGTTCTGCAGGTATTTTTATTCACCTGACAATCCTGAAGTAAGCTTAAAGGCAATAAATCTCCGCTTCGATTTCTGATTGCAAGCCGAAAAATTGGTTTTACACAGATTTTACTCTTTTGTAAATGACATTTTTTTTTTTGGTTCATTGATACGAAAAGGTTACACAATTGAAAATAATTTTACTACCATACCGAATTTACACCCAATATAACCGATTGTTTAATCAAAAAAGGTCCAATTGATAAACGACTTTTTGCCGCAATCATAAGATTATAATGTATTTATACAGATGGTATATATACTCGTAGATATGTGAAATCCAAGGGGGGTTCCTTCCTTATTGGGAGGTTCAATGCCTGAGCTAAACTGCGCTTTAACGACTCCCTTGATATTGACACATGCTGGGGCACGTGCTAAAAAAAGCCCAAGGAAAAAATAAATTAATGCAGTCTAACGACCAAATCTCAATGGATATTGACGATTCAAAGCTAATCCAAGGCCTAATGGAAATTGATTTCATGGTTTTTTATTGTTATCTGTGATTCTATCTTTGAGAGATATTGGTTGTTATTTGGGTTTTAACTTAAGCTAACCAAGTAAATACAAGTTATTTATATGATTAATCTAACTAATTGCCATCATAACAATTTCAAAACTCCCTCAAAAAGTAAATATTAAAAACAGAAAGGCAAACTGTAACTTGCAATCAAAAGCGTTTACCCACTTGAGCATTTCAATATTGACCAACTAACAATGGCCAGTAAAAAAGGGAGCTTAGAACGAATAATCTGGGGACCAAAAACCAAAAAGCGAAAACGTTAGAGAAGAATGCAAGCGAAATTGAGTCAGAACCACATAATCGGACTCACCAGCTCGATTGCGTCCACTCATAGCCAAACCAACATTGACTTTCGTCTGCAACTTTCCTTAGGCAAACATCTTAGAACCAAAAAATGCCTCTCCTGGCATAAAGTCATTTCTGAAGGACAGAGATAGATATTACTCTGGTCAAAAAAGCGGAAAAAAAAAGCACAAAAACATGAATGCAAATAAGTTTCGAACAATAGCCAAGAAGAAATGGGCAATACAATCGTGAATCACTTAACTTCCCCAGACCACAAAAGCAATATGAAAGTCTTTGTTGGGGATTCGTTACAGTCCTCCCATCTATTTGTACATGTTGCAGAACTAATGGAATTAACGGACTTACAGGGCAGTTGGCTACCCAACTTTGCTACCCTGAAAAATTATATAAACTTAGTTTAAAAAATAAACATTTTTTACCAAGTTAAGACCTAAAGGCAAATAAACAAAATGAATTTTTACCACAAACAACCTTATAAGAAAAACATACACGAATCTTCAAGATTACTCACAGACGTAAAAAGTCTTTGGGACCGTAACATTAAAGTTTAATGTTGGGAGTGAAAATGTGTACCCATAAAAATCATTTAAATGTTTTGTTTGTTTTCCCAAAGATCCCATCCTGTCTGGCATTGTCAACGTGTAAAAATGCTTGAGGGAAACGCAGGCATATTAATTATCTGCCAAAATCCACGTAATATCCTCGAATATATTTCAGAAAGTTTTGTTTTGAAAAACCAGGAAAAGTATACGAAAATCAAGTAAAGTATCAAAGAGAGAATATAAATTGCTGAAGAACAAAGGTTATTTTATGGAAAATTCATCGCACTTCTCACCGAACGAAACCTCACAATCAGCCAAATCCGTATTTATTGTTTTACCATATTTTTGCGCAAACATCAAAAATACAATTTAATGCAATGAATGCGAGCCCCCCGAAATGGCAAAGTTGGCAATAATTTTGTGCAGACGTGGTATAAGCCTCGATATGCTGACAATGTGAGCGTTGATTTTTTCTGTCATTTCCAAGGAAAACTGTAATAACACAAGGACCTTCGAAGAAAAAGGGAAATACGAAGTACACGCTAGACATACCAAATAACTTTACTTATTTTTATGCCCAAGTCTGTCTGTCTGTGTGTTTTCTTTTGAGGGGTAGGGATCCTTCCCAGGGATTATATTCACCCACCCCTGGAGATTCCAGGATGTGTGTCAAATGGCGTAAAACGCAGAGCAATCAGCAATGAGGCATCAATAATTCTTAACGCGTTTACGGCACTCTCGGTGTCGGAACAGTTAGGAATTCGCTTTGTTTTCATCAAATGATCGAAGCTGGCGGAAAAATGCGTCTTGGGCCATTGGAAAACTAAAGTTTATCCCCAAAAATTTTCTACGTTTAACTTTTCCCATGACCTAAGCGAGGCCTGCGGTTTTTTGATTTATGGTGCCACTGGCGGCAGGCACCACAACAAAATATCCCCAATATTTACGCCCATCGCGTTTCTCTTCAGCCCGAGTGTTTTGTTTCGTAATCACGTTTTTATCTTTTACTAAACAACTCATGTATACGACCGTTCAAATTTACTTCTTTTTTTTTTCTTGGTACAACGTGAGAGGCTGTCGAGATTATTTAAAAATAAAGAAAAAAACAACAAAAAATGATGGCACATGGCGCGCCAAGGAAAAACTTGTTTACCATCAAAGTATATAATGAATCTTGCTGTGGAAACCGATAATTGACAGGCTAAAAGATTTCGTAGTTGCTAGGAGAGATGCAAAATATTTGGGGCATAATAAAGAAAGTGCCCTTAGGCAAACACTTTACGAGGAATACCTTTCATATTGTGGCTGATTTTAATGGCCCTAAGCATTTCAGATACTTCATGTTGCCAACTGCAATTGGTAATGTAACCAAAGTTCTGAAGTTTTTCCCATTTGATGTCATAAACAGTCCAACAGATTTCTCTGTCCTGTCAAATTTGTGTCTAGTTTAGTGTAAGTTTGGCTAAAAACTTGTGAAATTTGTCTGATTTTGAGTGGAACAAAAAACAAGCAACTTCGTTGAATGATTGTACTTTCATGTAACTAACAATATTCAAATGAATTTAGACTCTTATTTACAGTTTAGAGGGCTAAAAATCATAGCTGCGTTAAGAGCTGATAAATGCCATGGCAGCGGCCCCCAAATGTAGGCAATAAAAAAAACAAACATTTCCTTGAAAAACAAACAAAATACATTTCCACTTTGAACGATAAACAAACTAGCTGTGTTTTATTTTCGGTTTAATTAAAATTTATGCATGTTGAATGCGACATCATAGATTACTCTTGTTTCGGAAGCACACACAAAACCGAGATATATGTATGTATATTTGAATATTGCTCAAAAATCAATGGGGAAACTATACTCTGTTTGGTTTATTCTTTCAAGGGACTGAAAAAAAAAAACAGAAAGCGGGACGAGCAGCCAAAAATAAATTTCGAGCCGCAAATCCTTGACAAATCTGCTGCATTGGCTTTGGCGTCCGTCGTTTCGAGATAAATCTTTATTGCCTCATTTTGCTTAAAGTTGATTCTATTTGTGTACTCTGCCAGAGGGTCTTTTTGAATTTTATGAAAGACTGCTCATTTTGCCATTTACATTTACAGAAATTGTACTTAAAACAAGTTTTATTGAACTTTCTGTTCACTTATCGGTAAGTTTTCTTTACTTAAATTCTTCTTAAAAGTGAATTTCAAAGTTCACAACAGCTTAGTAGATTTTTTTTCACATTTCATACGAGTTACGTGTATTTTTTTTTGCCTTTCTGTTTGTCTTGCTGCCTCACACATACTTATTTGTACTTTTTTGTGGCCAGAACTAACACAGTTTGTGGCAGTGTCTTCGGAGTGCGGCCAAAAAGACAATGGCTCAGAGATAACATGGCTGAGGAAAAGCCCGCATTGAAACCGGAGTCAACAATAGCAACACGACTACATCAGGACGAAAGTTTTACAGAAAAAAAAGCGAAATAAAAACCTTTAAGTATTTCAAAAACGGTTGGGAGAACCGGAAAACATGATATGTAAACGGGTAAACTTATTTTTGTGAACCTTTTTTGTAAACCTTCTTCTAGAAAGTCAGTCTATTTTGTCTGAATTTTTTACGAGTATTTATAAAAAGGTTAAGTAAATTTCAAAACAAAAAAAAAACCGAGAATATGATACTTACATTATGAATATATCTCTGGCATGTGAAAATCCCGTCACGCGGAGCAGTATACTGGAACCCAAAATGCACCTTGAGTACAATTTAAATACAACCGGATGAAATTATGAAGTCCCGGATACTGTGCTAACAGCCACAGACAGAATCCAAAACTTTATGTTTACTTTTCCGCAGCTGATGCTTTTCCCGCCGCCGTTCTGTTGTTGGCTTTTCATACGTAAATTGCTCACACAGTTTCCATATTATTTTATTTCATTTTATCTCATTTCTCTGTTGAACTTTGTACAGACACTTCCTTATTATTCTTTGTCCAGCACGGAAATTAATTTAATTACTTTTTTATTTTGTGTATTTAACATTTAAAGAGAGCCTTTAATTACCGATTCACATTAATTGTCCGCTAATCAGGTGCAAACACAAACATAAACCTATCCTGCTGTTCATCACTTGAAATGCCCCATTTTCCGCCAAACGAAATTAATCCATATATAGTTGAGATATATGTATAAGAAGCACGTACATCTGTTGTTGTATATAATACGCATGGATAATGTAAATGTATTTGCTGGACAAGAACTCGAAATTGAAGTGAATCTGATTCGAATTCAATTGGGAAATTGAATTTTCATTTGATTTAGCTTGCATCGAACTATATTCAATTGAGTGCAATCAAAGTCAAGATTGTTTGGAAATGTAACGAAAAGCTGGAGAGCTCGAAAGCAATTGAGCTGGCTACCAAGAGGGACATATTCAGATGATGAAATCATTTAGTGGAGTAATGAACTTAAACCTAAACTTAGACCTAAATCAAAATCTGCACTTGTAATGTAATGGTAAAAAACGAAACTCCATATGGCGTTAAGAGCACACTGAGAAAATGCAATATAAACTAACGAAAAATCTTTACTGGGGTTTTTTTTTTTGGGGAAAACTGTCTAAAAAGTACGCACATATAATTTCAATGGTAAACCGATGTATTGCTGCGCCTGACAGGCTGCTATAAAAAAGCACGGCCACGTACACATACATATACATATAAGCGGCATATAAAAATGGCGAAGCAATGGGATCCGGATTCGGATCCGGATACGGAAACTCTCCGCCTTTTGCTCTTCTTCCCATAGGAAAGAAAGCGAAAGCCCTGGCAAACCGCTGATGTTCAAACAATAAAGTTCAAGGGTATTACAAACAGGCACACACTCGCGTCTACTTAAAAATGAGTAATAGGGTTTGTTGGTTTGCTGCTACGTTGCTGCTATGTTGCATGTGCCCTGCGGTGGCTCAAGGCCCACTTTTGGGTCAAGTCGAGGCGGGCTCTGTTTGCTTTGGGGGCTAATGGAGCCTAGTGTTCACATTCGCCGTCAGCCTATTTACCGAATTTTAATTATGCTAATGCGAAGCGTAAGCAACACCCCGTGTGTATGCACACCGGTGGCACGGTGGCACGCAGGTGTATTCATCTGAATGGCAATGGTGGCTGCAAACACCCAAACACAAACACACACAGTTTCTTTGAGTAATAGTAACCAAAAAGTTCGCCTTGTTTGCTTGCTCTTTCACCTTTTGGCTTCTCCTTTTAACTCTGTTCGGTGTTTTATTGCTTTCATTTCCGGAACTAGTGATTATCTTTAACGTTCGTTAATTGAAGGAGACTCCAAACTAATTAGTAGCGTATTAGGGAGTTTAACAGCAGCTTTGGCTTAGGGGAATCAATTTTAGTAACTCTATAGCTATATATTTTACCCTACATTGTGCTAACTTTTGAGAATTTTATTTGGAAATAAAATAAAAATCTATCCAAAATTCATATATCTTGCTTATTTTTAAATTAATTAATTAATTATTATATTAGATAATGTGTGACTGCCACAAAATATTAATTTGCCAAATGTCCGTTAAAACGAGATTTATCGTTTGACATACAGCTTTTAGAGCATTTATTTGACTATTAAAAAAACAAAAAATGTTTTTTTTTTAGCTGATTGAAGGCTTATCTGTTAGTGAATGCCACTAATCACAGGCCACTAATTTAACTAACGAACCAGCCAGCAAATAAAATAATAAAAACCATTTTTGCCAAACAACCGATGGATGAGGCTTTTGTGGCAAACAAAAATAATTCCTGAATGCGGCATTTATGCATAACGCTTGAGTTAGGTCAGAACCGGAAATCGTTGAATTTCAGTGTTAAAAGATACTGTTATATCCACAGCTAGACTCACAGTTTGTTCAATTACAGGCCACTCCACAATTAATTTACATATTTAATTTCAGGCTGACACCCGAGCATCACTCTCTCTCCGAAACAAAAACCAAAACTATTTTTTGTTAATTGAAATACGCGCTAAATCACGAACGAGTTGAATATTGGCCAGAATAACGACGAACCGCGAGGATAACCGCACATATAGCCAGACGCGAATGTACTGAACACAGCGCCCGGAAGACGGCAACGCCTGGCATTCGAAAGCGCAACAGCATCTGGAATCCGCGGGACAGGGTTGTTCCTGCTTAACGAGCAAGGACGACAAAGAACGACCCATCCCGAACATCATTCGGTTGGATGCTGTTCGTTTGCTCGCTCTCTGGCCCAAACCTGCAGATTCAGCACGACTCCCAGCCGAAAGGTTACCGCTTACTCGTTCAGTAGGTCAGAAACACATCTGCGTTCCACATACAGTCTAGTCCGGAATATTGGGCAAGGTGCTGTTTGTTTTGTATATCGAACTATTTTGATATTTTATCTGTATTTAATAGGTGGATTAATACTATCGATTTCTTTTTTAAGTTAATTTTTATGGTCATCATTTATGAATATACAAAATATTTAGAAATTTTAATACTTTACTTTTAATAATATTTTTAGCGGATAAATAAACTTAATTCTTCCAGTTTTGTGGATTCTAAAAAGTTTACAATCTTGGTTTTCTTCAGTATTATCTCTTTCAAGGGCATATTAAATCAAAATTTGGCTTGACTTTTTTATTCTTATATTTTATATTCAATTGTTAACCTTTTTCCACTACCGTAAGTTCAATTTCATGTACATATTAGTGCTTAACCTTCACTTAAAAACATATTTCTGTAAGCACATTCAGCCCTCTACAAAAATCTGCAGTTCTGGTAATTCAATTAGTTCATTTCGTTTTTATTTGAACTGTTTTCTGATACAAACAGTCCTTGAAAATAGCGAATACATATAAATAGTGGGACACTCATGTCGGC
Source organism: Drosophila eugracilis (assembly GCF_018153835.1). Lineage (NCBI taxonomy): Eukaryota > Metazoa > Arthropoda > Insecta > Diptera > Drosophilidae > Drosophila > Drosophila eugracilis. Next base: position 719,788 of record NW_024573311.1, on the reverse strand, counting down.
AAAAACACAACTCGATGATAAATTCTTGGAAATGCAGTCAATTGTAAAATCTCAATGGATAAAAGTAATAAATACGATATGATTAGCAGACAAGGGCTTTATGTAGCTTTAAGATATATATGTATTATATATATATATATATAAAAAAAGAAGAAAAAGTGATGGGGTAAACAGTTAGAAAACATCATGGCCACGCCGACATTGCCGCTCGTATGACCGGTTGGATGTGTAAGACATTTACGAGCGTTTGAATTTGACAGATTTCTTTTATTAGAACGACAGACAGCGTCAAAGGAACTGGCAAAGCGCTCATGCGTGCAAAATCCGAGTATGGCTGGGTATATAGCATATACCATATATAAGTATGTTTAAGCTGGGGGTTCCATGTAGAATTTAATAAAAACAAACAACTTCAGAGAGGGAGAGAGCCCAAAGGCAATTGAAAATCCCTATGAAGACGTCATAAAATCTGTTATGCACTTCACCGCATTTATACTATACAAAGAGCAGATAAATAGATTAAGGAACTTTCCAAGTGGGGTAGACCCTATTTAGTTATGCACTCAATAAAACGACAGGGCCTTTCTTCTTTCACACTTGTGCGTTACTTAAGTGGAAGACAAATCACTTAGGCTGAATGTACTCACAAATTAATTAGACAGACAAATAAGTATCAAGACCCAGAGGTTTGGAGATTCATATCAAAATCATTTCGGTAACATTTCCTTGCACACATTAAATAGTAATTAAAGGAAAAGTTTACTAGCTTACTTAGGCAATCACGAATCAAGAACCAAGAAATCAATGAATTCATTTACAAGAAAGTTAACCTTGAATGATTTGGGCAGAAAGAGTGTTAAACTAATAGATAAGGGCTCTGAAAATAAGTTAAATGCATGTATTAAGTGCATATCGTATGACTGCTTATATAAAATGTTCCAATTAGCAATCGATCGGTCGACCCTTCCTCTCACAAATCAAAGGCGCTTATTGAACGATGTAAAAAAAAATGGTTTTCACCCTCCGAATCCTACTTAACAATGCACGCTCCTCATCGTCAATTAAGTTTAATTGCCCCAGCGAACCACTTGAAATGTGCATACAAAGTGAGCCGAGAAGGCATCATTGAAATGCACTGCGCCTGGTCTTCACTTTTCCGCTGGCCCCAACAACATTAGCCGTCCCCATTTTAACAATCAATTTATTTTGCAATATTTTCGGTTTTTGTATGCCCCATTCGATCCCTTATCCCTTTGCCCACACAGCTCCCCCATCTAGATGGAAAGTTTCGCCAATGAAATATTCTTCCGTAACCGTTGCATATTCATTCAAATTTCGAGTGCTGAGGTATAGGCATCGCCTGTCTGATATCGTTGCAATTCGAGCCCTAATTGGCTTGACCTCCTTTTGCGGAGTTTACTGTTGCATAGTTGCAGCCACAAAACTGTGCATAATGTCATAATGACTTCGTTCTTTTGGATTCCTGTTGCTAGCTCTTATTTTAACAATATACGAAAAGAGGAAAAAGGTTCAACATGCTTGCAAAATTAAACAAAACTTTCAAATTTGGTTGGCTTTTTTATTGTCAAACATATAGAGCTCTTTCTCTCTTATTATAAAAACTAAACATGACTAGAAAAAAATACTTGGAAATACATTTAAGAAAGATAAAAAACCCTTTAAACATATTACAAAAATCAGCAAAAATGTTTGCCATCGTTTTCGAAATACTAAATGGATATGTTAAGACATAAAAATAGAAGCTTTTCGGAACATATACATTTAGGAATCACTATATGACACAGATGTTGTAGAAAAAGTAGGAAGGAAAAAACTACCATTTGCTCGCCCCCTTTTCTAGTAAGCCACGAAAAACAGAGCCCGGCAGCTGTTGGAGCTCCCTGGGATTGCCATCTTCAACGATTCGCCCTTGGTCCAGCACAATTAAGCGGTCATAATCCAGTATAGTTGTCAGGCGATGCTGCGGAGAAATATAATTGTCATATCACACAGCTGCACTGGAGTGGCCGGGGATTAACTGCGGACTCACGGCAATGGTAATGATGGTGCGTCCCTGAAAAGCCAGATCCGCAGCCTTGAGCAGTGCATTTTCCGTGCTGCTGTCCAGGGCACTTGTTGCCTCGTCCAGGACCAGGCAAACGGAACCCCGCAATATGGCACGTGCCAGGCACAACAACTGCCGGTGGCCAGCACTCAGATTGACCCCGCCGTCACATATCACCGTATCTGTGGGAGAAAACAAAAATAATTTCATTCAAAATTCGGACTAATTGTGAAAATTTTAGCTAATAACGTTTGAATTAATACGGCAGAGTTACGGAACTCAATCCAGAGACAATTTAATTAAATTTATTATATCTAAAAATAACAATTTGAAACCTACCAATCAAACTGAAACATCTGAAATAAATTAAATTTAAAAATAGTTGTAAAAACTGATAGCATGTTACATTTTAATTGTCTACCAATTTATGGTGAAAACTAAATATGCCAATTGCTATTTTGTATGCTGCATATACTAACTATGGTTTTAGGGTAAATTTACTAATTTATAATGAATTTTTTAAGAATTAAATTAAATCAAATAATCACCAATTTTGAAATTGTATTCAACTAGCTGGCTACGTAACGTAATAATTATCTTATTTCCAAATTGTAGGTTTGAAATCAAATCTGAGGTGAATAAAAAAATGACTAAATCACATCATCTAATATGCATTAACCTGAAAGAAATCTAAATCTAAATCTAGTAAAAGCAAAACTTTAGAGCACAAATGGAATATGTTATAAATTTCATTCTAAGTAAAAAATAAAATCAAACCAAAAATCGCACTCACCCAAACCGAGAGGAAGATGCCCGTTGACAAAATCTCTCAGCTGAGCCAACTCAAGGCAATTCCACAATTGCAGGTCCTGGAAGTAGCCGTGTGGATCAAGATTTTCACGTATGGTTGCATTGAACAAATGCACATCCTGCGGAATTATTGACAATCTGGTTCGCAGCTCGTCTGGTCGGATTCGTTTGATGTCCACATCGTCAATGTAAATGTGGCCTTTGGTCGTTTGTAGAACACCGAAAAGGGACAGCCCCAGGGATGATTTGCCACTGCCGGTGCGACCACAGATGCCAATCTATAAACCGATTACGAACGGATTGAATAGTTAAATTTTAACGAGTTTTGAATGTTATGGAATCAATAGGATTTTCCAAAATTAAACAAAATCAACTTTAGTTATGTAAAAACCAACACTACTTTACCCTTCGTACATATATAACTTTTTGAAGCAGGTGGGCTCATTTTTATAAAATTAGTCCTTGCATATGAAAGGAGACCTTTTTGCATCATCAATCAACATTTCTGCATACTCGTTGGCCCAGAACAATTAAAACCTATTAAACGCTATGGCAAATTTCATGAAAGCCAACAATTCGCGTTGCAGCTTTGCTTTGTCCCAGTTTTTTGATTTATTATCTTATCAATTTTATAATTTATGGCGAAAATAAATTGACTTCGAAAAAAAGGGTTTGCCCTTAGTCAGTCTTTCTGTTGATCATCGATGATTTAATTTTAAACTTCAATCAATATGGCTGACAACTGTATTAGAGTTTATGGCATGTGAAAGAAAGTGCAGTATAAGCAGACTCAAACTTTCTTTTTTAGAAACGTAAGGTAGGTTTATAAAGTTTTGGCTTTACTTACCCTTTGACCGGCAGGAATTTTCAATGTTAGATTGCTGATGACGTTTTCTGTCTGACCTTCGTATCTCAGGCTGACATTGTCGAAAAAAATATCACCTCTTTGCGGCCAAGAAATGGGAACTCCTTGATCTGAAAGTAAAAAAATATTCAAGTTAATATATACTAAACCTTCTTAGAGATTTAATACAACTTGTTTAATTAACTTTGTTTCTATTAAGGTGTAGTAGGTATAATAGTATATCATATATCCCAAAACCAACCTTCAAAGTTTGTTAAAAACATATTTTCAAAATGCAATTATACACAAAAGCTTTGTGATGTGTAGTAAACGCCTCGAGTTGGTGGCCAAAAGAGCGACCAACTGACCCAAACTTACAGCGTTCAAGCTTCCTGGCCGGCTCATTTGACAGGACGACCTTCTCGTCCTGCGGTGGCAGTTGCTTATCTTTAATCACCGACATCTTTGTCTTCGCCTGCCCCACCTTGTCGCCAGCTGTCGCCGTGAGGAAGTGGAAGTTTAAGTGATTGCCGTCGCCGGTTGCATTGCCTGCTGCATTTAATTTATCAGCATTTGCTCCGGCTTCAGCCCCATTTTCATGTCCTTCCTGTGTCCCAACTTCATCTCCTTCACCATTTCGGTCTTGGTCTTGGTCTTGGTCTCCATCTTCATCAACATCACCGGCAGCTGTCGTTGCGCCTGGGTAAACTTTGTCACCAGCATTCGACTGGGACTGGGACGACCTATCGACTTCGCCGCTCACATCTTCATCGGACGAGACCAAGTCCGGATCCTGTCCCTGGGCATAGTGGGCGATGCGTTCAACAGAGCCCGCATACATCTCCATATCAGCCAAAAGTTTTACAACCCAATTAAGGTAAATCGGCACCAACAACGTGTAGTTTATGGCCAGACCCACCAGGGATGGCGAGGGTCTCAGTTCCGAGGAGCTTTTATTGACAGCATAAGTTTCGGATGCCTCGTGGTGGCTCGTCGTGTGGTTCCTGCAACTGACGCTCGCCATTACCAATGCCGTCACAGTGGCCACAAAAACAATGCATCCACCCAAATAGTCCTGCAGGAAGAAAAACACATTAAAACAAGCGGATGTACGCCGTGATTAAGAAGACAGGGGAGTGGTCTGAGTCTGAGTCTGAGTCTAAACGGGTAGAAAGTTGAGGTCATGTCCTGGACTGAAAGTGGTCTACAGCTAACTAATTCACTTAGCTGCCGGTTATTAGGCTATTATATAAAATTAAAAACTAAATGAGAGCAAAGTGTATGCAGGATGTAACTAAGAGTAGGGAATAAAACTGACTCTCTAAAAGAAATGAGCTTTAAGCCAAGATAATCCAAGTAATTTTTTTAATTTTAATTTCCAAGTAATCAAATATGTTTAAGTTCCTCATACCCACTTAGGTTAAACTTCATATATATAATATAATTTTAAATATAACTTTTCTATATTTACCAAAGAAATTCCCAGCCAGCGATGACTAGTGTTTAACAATGCATAGGCAATGGTGTTGGCCTCCAGACGTTTGAATAGAATTTCTGTGAATCTAGTTTGCTGATTAAATGCTCGAATAGTAGTTACTCCTTGAATGGTCTCCGATAGATGAGATATTACAGGAGAGCTAGTGGCGTTCTCAATGCGTTGCAGTTCTCTAAAAATAAGAAATAAGATATTTTTACAAAGATTATTAAGAGGGGGGCATATTCCCTACCTTGCTGAACACCTGTAGAACTTTTGTATGATATAGTAAGCACCGCAGATCGGCAGGGTGACAACCAAGATCCAGGGGGTAATCGTGACATTTATAACAATTGCCGACAGGCAGAGCAAAGTTAATTGCAGCAACCGTTGACCAGTAGCGGCAATTTTCTACGGAAAGAAATGAATATTTTCTGAGTTATTGAAGGTTTTTCCCATATGATTTACTTTAAGGTTCCTTATTATAAATAGTTAAACAAAAATGCATGCTTATCGTAATGCAATCTCAATCAAAGTGGCAACCACCTATAGCAGCCTCTCTATTTTCATGCCACACACAAAACACAGTATAAAATGATGTGTCGATGTGGTAACAACGTGGTCAGAGATGGCTAAAACAACGTCAGGATAACAGAAATAACAAATCTCACCTTATCAATGACGGCCATATCGTTGCTGAAACGATTCACAATACGTCCGAGCGGCGTCACTTGGAAAAAATGCAACGTTTTATGCAAAATCGTTTGCAGCAGCTTATCGTGCAAATTACGACGAGCATTAATGCCGGCATATTGTCCGGCCGGTGTTGATACGAGGGCCATTATTATACAAACACACGAAATTGCAGCATACATGCGAAAATAGTACGTGACTTCGTGGTCCTCTACCTCTGAACGATCCTCTCGGCTTTCATCCAGGCCCTTGGTACTCCCATGGACATCGCTCCATTGCTTTAGCCAAACGTCCGTGTAGACACGCAAACACTGCCAAATTAGTGCGGTGATAAAAAAGACGGTGATTATGGGCAGTCCGGCGGCTCTTATGTACATTAGATATATGTCGTCCGATATTTTTCCATATTTGCGTTCCGTATCAATTGCTGTTCTGGCCAAAGGCAACGAATCCCGCCCAGATTCACCACCTGCCGAAAGTAGCACGTGTCCTTCACTACGCTCCTGGGCGGCCGAAGTTGTCACGTCTGCCCTCGATTCTTTGTCGGATGCTGATTCGCCATTGTCAGCGCAATTTATTGTAGTTTCCTTCGAGTCAATATTTACACCTGTTTTTTAAACGACGAAACAAAGGGTCAGAAGAGGTTTGTGTGTTAAGAAAAATTTATGCTAAGTTTATGCCAGAAAACCTATTTAACCACTATAGTTACCAAGGTTTTAACTCGAAAGGTTATATTTTTAAGGCAATGTAAATAAAGTTAGCAATAAACCAATTTGAATACCAATTTCCGATTTCATATGCAAGAACATTTCCGGAAACTGCTTGCTATTAACTTTTGATTGAAAGTCGACGACTTTTGATTGAAAAAGGTAGTAAGTCGGAAAATATCAACATGTTTTAAACTTTTCAGAACTAGCACATGGGCCCACATCAATTAAGCCATGCTACCGTTTAATTTAACAAGTTCCACAGACAAACTAATTGAAAGAAAAGTTTACTTCCCGTCTGAGGATTTGCCTAGCGAAGGATTCCTTTTTTGGGCTCTCGAATGGAGTGACACTTGCAGCACTGATTAAATCGAAAGTTTTCACTACGAACCCGCTGACTTATCAGCCAAATATTGATAGATCAATGCATCAAGTTGGGCCAAAGTTTCTGCCTTGCAAAACTTCTCGCGCCCTCGAACACTGTCTCTTTGACTTACCGCTTGGGAGCCCAAAACTTTTAAAATCAAAGTTGATTTAAGTTTTAAGCTACACGCATGCAGCCAGGAGTAAACTATAAGTAGGAGGTACCCCAGTGTATTGGGATAAAAGCAGAAGACAACGAATTTTCCATCTCGAATATTATGTCAATAATTTGTTCACAGTTTTTACACCCAGCTGAATACATTTGGGCTAATCAATATTCATTATCAAAAAATTGCAGCATTTCCAAGATGCAACAATATATATTCATTAAAGTAAAGTAAAAGTAAATATTTTCCTGACAATATTTAGAAATTTGTAACTCAACTTTGACTTAACTTATGATTTATACTTTGATATTGTTTTATAGTTAACTTACACTTTTTGGGCTTTTCCTCTGGAAGCAAATCATTTTGAATGGACTTTGCATTTTGAGAAGAATCTGTAGCTAGAAGTGTGGCAGGAAAATGAACAATGGGAGGAGATTCTTCGGAAATGCTCCTATAAAATGTTAAAAAGTATCAATAATTAATATTTTTTAAACTTAATTTAAAATACATTTAAAAGTAAATCAAGTTGTTATATCCTAAAATTTTCTACTCACAGAATAGAGTTTGTAGCACTCAAAGGGTGATGATGATTCTTTGGCTTATTTGAACGCCGCATGGACATTCGTCGCAGGAACTGCTGAAAACTGCCACGAACATGGTGGTCATCTAAAGGACACTCCAAGCTGTTATTAGACTTCATTGCACCGTCAGACATTTTAGTTTCAGGACTTGCCACATCAATAGCTGGTGGTGAGGAGGCATTTCGCGACAGAGGTTGATGGGATATTCTGACATTCTGTGGCGGCTGCCAGGATTGAACTCGAGGTTCTGGTGCTGCGGTGGCCAAATCGTTGCCATCAACACTACTTTCCGCATAGCTGCTGCAACTGGTGGTCAAGACACTGCGGTTCAATGGATCTCCGCTGGTGGAACTCGATGCAGAAGTTGCGGTCAGAGTGCTCAGACCACTCAATCGATGCCAGGAATTGGTTGTCCGACTGCCACGACGACTTAGAGTATGTCGGCGGCGTGGACGCATGATGACATCATCTCCCTGACATTCGTCGATGGGCAGGGGAACATCGTACATCAAATGACGGGAACCGTAAATACTGGAACGTTTGCGCTGCAGACTGAAGGATCCACTGCTGATGGGGTATGACTGAGATTTGAAAATAATAATAACATTAAAATTAAAGTATCATATTACCCTATATTACCCAAACTCTTACCACGGATACTTGGTCATCTTCCTCATCTTCTTCGACCACATTGGCCTGCATATTAGCCACGGATATACAGCCACTGCCATCAGTGGCATCTGCATGACAGCCAGCATTCGATTCCATTGTCACCGAGATCGAGCGCTGTAATCCTAGCTTACTTACATTTCTCAATAATTTCCAGCGCTCACCAGCTGTTCGTTCTACTGGACTAGGTATTAAAATATATTTTTAATAAATTTGTTAAACTGGACCATAAACTGTTTGAGTCATAAGTAAAATACATACTTTTGTGCAATATTATCCTTCTTGGCCTTGGCCAATGCTATAATCGAGTTCCATTTGGCGGTAATTTTCGGATGCATCAGCTCAATATCTGCATAGCTGCCACAAGCTTCAACACGACCATCTTTTATAGCAATTAACTAAAAGTAGATTTATAAATATAAAATTAAATAAATTAAGAAAACCATTAAAAGATTTTTATGAATTCGAATTGAAAACCATAGTGATTATACAGAAATAAAGCTTTCAGTCAATTAAAGAGGCTCAAAATCATGGTTTTATTTTTTTAATATACAGGGTGGCCCATGTAGCGTTTGCTTTTTGAACTATCGATAATTTTGACTTTGACATATCGAATGTCGATGTGTCAGATATTTAGTAGAAGGTTTACGCTTTACGAAATGGTTAAGTTTACACTAGAAGAAAATTGATATTTGAAATATTGATATTTTTATAGCGATTTTAAAACGCAAATCTTTCGTGGGCCACCCTATATATTTACACTAATTAATCAGTATTTTACTTACATATTCAGCTTCCTTTATGCGTTGCAATTGTTGTGTCACAAGGATAAAAGTTCGATTTGACTTTTGCAACATCTGACGAATGCAGTGTTGAAAGATGTGCTCGCCCACCTCATTATCAAGAGAGGCCAATGGGTCGTCCTAAGAATAAGTATTTAAAAATATATGATTATATAAAAAAAACTTTTCATTAATTTAAACCTATTGTCTTTATAGAACTTTCCAGTTTACAAAGAAAATTAAAAGACATAAAAATCAAAAAAAATATTTAAAAAAAAACAAAATTAATTAAACTCAACTTTTTAATTTATGCAGCTCAAACAACATTTGCAACAAATTTAACAGTGTCCCCAAAAGTAAAACGATTATAATGTTTGTTTACAATATTCAATTCTCAGGTCCCAACATTTTGCCGGGCTGCACCCACTGCTCAAACTCCTCCCTTTCGACGCCCGCATTTAAGGCTTCCTCCATCAAAGTAGTACCATTGGCGTGTGCAGCCTTGGCGATCGCAGCAGATCTTTTCATATCCAATGTGAGGACTCAAAGCGGTGACCAGCATCAAGGAGGCCTTCATAATGCTCTGGATCTTGGACTTATTTGGTTCAATACCCTCAAGGCAATTCACGCAAAAGGACTTCATGCCCTCGCCCAAAAGGGTTATCGAACGCAAGACATTCGATGAAATCATTGGCGTAAAAGTGTTGAGTTGAAAGTGTCCACAGGATCCGCCCATTGACACGGCCACATGATTGCCCATCACCTGGGCGCAGATCATGGTCATGGCCTCGCATTGCGTGGGATTAACTTTTCCAGGCATAATGGAACTACCAGGTTCGTTTTCCGGCAGGTTTAACTCTCCCAATCCGCAACGAGGACCAGATCCCAGAAAACGAATATCGTTGGCTATTTTCATGACACTTGCAGCAATGGTATTAAGTTCTCCATGAAGCTCAACCAGCGCATCACAGGTGGATAGAGATTCAAAAAAGTTTGGAGACTCCACAAAGGGTAGGAATGTTAACTCGGCGATTCGTTTGGTGCACTGCTCGGAGAAACCCTTCTTGGTGTCCACTTTTGTGCCCACCATAGAACCTCCCATGGGCAACTGATACAGCCTGCTCATGGCCGAGTCCAATCGAGCTCTTCCATTCAATAGCTGCTGATGGTATCCACTGAATTCCTGACCCAGGGAAAGAGGCACTGCATCCATTAGATGGGTTCTTCCAATTTTAATCACATCCATCCATTCAGTCGACTTCTTTCCCAGCAGATCAATAAACATCCGTAAACTAGGATACATAGTCTCGTTCAATTTCATGACCACAGCGATTCTAACAGCTGTGGAGAAGGTATCATGGGAACTTTGCGAAAGATTGACATGCTTATTTGGGTCCACTGGCTCTTTGGTTCCCATTTGATAGCCCAGGATCTCAATGGCTCGATTACAGATCACCTCGTTTACGTTCATATTGGTATGCTCTCCGGATCCATCCTGCCAGATAACCAATGGAAAATGCTCTTCGTCGTAAAGCTTGCCTGATATAACCTCATCGCATGCCTTGGAAATGGCTTCGCATAAATCCTCCTCTAGACCATTGATTTTGTTAGATTCCGCGGCGGCTTTCTTTACGATTCCCAGGGCTTTTATTATGCTTCGCTGTGGGTTTAAGTTATATAAGGTTATATAGTTTAAAGCTGACTCATTTCCATACAGGCATTCTTTCTTGTACTCCGCCAATTGGAAATTTCATCAAGGATCGCATGGTCTGTGGACCGTACTTTCGATCAAGAGGAACGTGCATGGGGCCCATCGAATCATATTCAACACGAGTATCCGGTACTATGAGTCTGGCCAGCTTGTACATCAAACTAAAAATCTCCTTTTGATCGAAAGACATTTTATGAAATTTTAAAATATAACAATTGCGAGCTATTATTTTGGACCGAATGAAAAAACCTAAAGATACTATACGGAATACTGAAAGATTACTCGATTTTGGTGATTTATGTTCACATTTCCTGCTTCCCCTTCACATTTTTAGGCTTACTTACCATTATAACAACATTAGCCGATGAATATATAGCTCGTGCTATGGCAATTCGCTGCCTTTGGCCACCAGAAATATTGATTCCACGCTCTCCGATTATGGTAAAATCTCCTCTGGGCATTAACTCAATATCTGATTTGAGGGCACAGGCCTCCAGTACAAAATCATAACGTTTCGGGCGAAAGGCTTCCCCGAAAAGAATATTCTCACGGATGGTGTCATTCAAAAGCCAGGGCTGTTGGGAAACGTAGGAAATGGTGCAGGTTCTGGAAAAATATTTAAAATTAAAATTCAAATGGTATTTAAAAAATTGATTGTTATAACTTAACGGTAACATCTTAAAACTTTAATCCCTTAAATAAATAAATAAACCCTTTTAGTTTAACTCTAAAGTTTCACACCGAAGTAAGAAGCCATGTTTTATAGACATTTTTATTAATAAAAATTATATAAACTTCCACATACTTTTAAGTATATTACTCATATACCTAAAATAAGTCAACAAACCACTAACAATTTTTAAGAGCTTTTTCAATAAATCGCAGACAGTACGTATAAAAGAAACATAAATTTGCAAGCCAAAAGAGGAGAGAAACGAAGCCTTGAGAATGCCACAGAAAAAAAAAAAAACGTTCTTGAACTAACATAGACATTTATTACAGTAATTGAAATTATTGCACATTTGCCGGTTGCCAAGGCAGAGAGATGGAGTTGAAGATAGAGCTGGGAATGGAAGTCTTTCTCCTGAAGGAAGCCATAGAAGCAAAGGCCACGGGATAAAATTGGGTTCCGCTGCAAGAGGCAAGTGCACCAACGTCTTCGTTTCCACTCCGCGATTTCCATTTTTTAAATGCATTTGTATATGACCCCCCAACGTTTTTATTTTATCCTTTTGCCAGACTATGGCGATGCCATTTTTATTTTATGTGCAATAAAATTAACAACGTACACACAGGCGTTTTGTGATAAATTACCAAATCACGTGGCATGCATCGAAACGACTGTTAAAATATGTTAAATGACTGCGGCGGATTCGATTGCAGGCACAAAGGAAGTTTCAACTATTCCACCTGCCAGCCGAGACTTCGCTCCAGAAAATGGGTTAAATTTTAGAAAAATCAATACTAATAGTTTATTTAAAGGAAGACGTTTTCCTTTCTTAGCTGGGATAGGGTTTAAATCTTGTGCATTTAAGTTCCCAAGCTGCTATAAAAATCGATATTAAACCATCTAGTCCTAGTTTTAAAATAAGCTATATTTAGCTTTGTGGCCTTAGTATCATCCATACGGCTGTGGGTGAAAATTATGCAATTAATTTTGATAAATGGGCAAACAAACTTATACACTACGGGGCGAAGCTACTGCTGTTGGCAGAACTGAAAATAAGCACATAAATAGCTGGGCAAATTTACATGAGCAGTGTATTGTGGGTGTACCGTGTTGATAGACAAGAAAACGTGCTTAATCTTGGCCACCGGGAGATTGCCAAAGGTATTCAAAAAGCTTAAAATAGGAAAATATTTTGAAACCTAAATAGGAAAATAAGCTTTTCCAAAAGGAATATCCAAGAATAATAAAAAGTATTGCTGCGGGGAAAGATTTACACTCAACATCCAAAAATAATCCATATTTTCGATGTTTCTGGCAAACTGAAAACTCACTATTACTCTTTCACTAAGCTTAAATATTTTGAAAATGAATTTAATTTTTTATAAATCAAATACCTAAAGATCGAAAATCTCTTGAATTTAAATCACTTAAATATCGATTAATATTAGTTAGTTATTTAAGTTACTCACTTGTGCCAAAACATGTTGCCCACGAGGAGCGGCATCTCCATTAGAAGGGCCGATAGAAGGGATGTCTTGCCACTGCCATTCTTGCCCACGACGATGGTAAGTTTTCCCTTTGGAACGGTGATTCCCGGTACATGCAGTTGCACCATTGGCATTTGACTTTGTGGCTGCCACGTAAAGAGTCCATCGTTGATGGAGACGGCAATGTCATCGGGCATTTTCAACAGAAGAGAATCCCGTCGCCAACTATCCGTATTCCTGGCCCGAATCACTGAAAATTCCACAGGTCTCTCCACAACACTGCCACGTAATTTTGGAGGCCGAATGGCAACATATGGAGTATTCCTTAGCAATTCCCGTCGCTGTTGCACTAGTTTATTGTGACCCATTTCCTGGACAGAGGTTGAGGTTATATCTCCCGTAGATTCCTCGGCATTTTGCAGAAGTGGAGTGGAATTAGTTGGCAATTCAGGAGTTTGAGACTTTTGCGCTAGCCGCTTTTCATTTAGCATATTTTCCGCTTGAGCCGTCCTCATCGTCATATTCGATTTTTCTTGCGTTTCATACATATCCAAAGAGGCATCGCTCTTGCTCAAAATCCTTGCCATATTCCGAATACCCTCGAATTGTTTTTGGATTTCGCTTGACTTGAGGAACCTCTCCAAACGACGAGTTGATACCCTGGCTGCTATTATGATGGGTACTGTTATAGGAAAAATCAACAAAGGTACTGTAAGCTGCTGGAAAAGTGCCAATGAGGAAAACAGACGACTAGCATTCAAGTCGAAGTCTTGATCTTGATGTAACCAAACATACACTCCTAGGGTAACAAAGGTAATCAATACGGTGGCGATGTGTGTAAGTAAAGCTTTTTTGGAGTAAAAATAAAATTTATTAAAAATAAACAGAATTCTTTACCGATTAAACCTACCCATCAGGGTCCAAAATGTGGCATCCTTATTGAGATACTTAAGCTCCTTTTTTCGCGCCGCTTGTATCTTTTTGAGAAATACCTCATCCCAGGCATTTAGTTTGATGATTTTGATCCCAACTAGGGTATCGTGTATTTTCTTCAATCGCTCATCTGTATATCTCTATAAAAATAAAAATAAATTTGATTTTGTTATTACTAATTTACGAATTAATTACTTACGGCTATAACTTCTGCATTCTTGGACATGGCGTTTCCAATTATAAACTGCAGGGGCGTCATTATAACTATACAGACAATGGATCCAATAACTGCACTGATACCCAAATTAACATATAATAGATATATAACCACAGCTATCTAAAATGAATTAAAAAACAATTAATTAGTACAATCTAAATGTCAAGAAAAGAAAGAATTCTCACATTTTTGGGAAGAACGGTTCACCAATAAAAAATAATTTATTAAGCATATTATTCCGAACTAAACGCATATAAAAACTAATAAAATATCAATCTTGACATTTATCTTAGAATTATTAGTAAGAAACGAAAATAAATATACACAAATAATTCGATAAAGATGCTAAAATGTCGCTTTTTTTAATAAAATCAAATTTATAGCCCGACGATTATTGGACATATTAAAAACATTTATATCCGCTTTTCAAGTCAAGGATTTCGTCGACTGCCAATGCTATAAATTAGGTTTGTGTTAGCAGACATCAAACGGAGCCCAAATGGCACACAAGTTGCTCATAAATTGTAAAAACGATTAGCCTACCAAATGGCGAATCTCAATCTGAATACGAACCTTAAATGGAATGGCCCAGGCATAGTGGATGATCAAGAAGAATTCCATAATATTGAGGGTGTCCTCGGTCATATGATTGGTAATACTGCCGATGTCATTGGTGACGATTGGTTCTGTAAAATATTTTATAAAAATCAATTAAAGTGTTTCAGTAACTAATTAAGGCCCTACATAAACTATTTATGTTGAATCAAACTGATGAAAAGGTATTGAGAGCATCAAACAGTTTTAAAAAGGCGAATTCGGCCATTATTTATTTGATTTGATTTACTTTTATGAGCAAAGTCCGTATATTAATGGCTACTTCACTTTTTTGAAACTACCTTCACATACCTTCCATACTTTTTCAGAGAGAGATTACATACTTAGTTTGACTACAACAAAAGAAAAAACTAATTTATAACTATAATTCCCCAATTTACTCACCGCTTAAATTGTCCACATTTTCTAATTTTGGCTTGGAATCATCGTTTTTTGGTTTTTCAGCCGTGGAAATGAAAGTTGAGTGAACTTCTCCCGGAGAATCGTTGCCTTCACACCCACCACCCGCATTTAGAAGCAAACTTTTTCTATAAATTAGACCCTGCAGAGACGTTTTAATCCTGATGCCAGTCATGTTGAGAATGTGCGTGGAGGCCTGCGAGAAGGCGCCTTGTGTGATTGCGGCCAACAGGACAATCCAGGCGATGCACCAACCATTCCCCAGAAGATCCGACCAGGTGCTACTGTAAATTCTCACTCTATCGATATTTGTGCCATAGACTTCATCGTATTCGGTGCTTAGGACTCTGGAGGTGGACAGTAGAACGGACTCCTCGTCCGGTTCTTTTGGCATTGAAGCCTGGGTATAAAGTTTTTCGATATATTCTACTATTTTTTGTATGGCTAGCGGACCAATCAGAGCGAATAAATCACCGGCAAGTTTTAAAATGCCGCCGAGGGCAAACATTTGCCAACTATTTTTTATATAGCAATACCAAAGGGATGGCGATGAATTTGATTTTTTCTGCACATTAAACTTGTTAAGAGATATTTCTTGGTTGCATATTTATTAACTTTACTTACCTTCTTTTCGGTATAAATATACAGAAAGTGGTCATAATGGGATCGAGCACTATCCTCCAGTTTCATTTGACCTAAATCCTCTAGCTCCAGTGGTTCCTTGTAGCCCAGCCACAGCAGAGGTGTTAGCCACCAAAAACAGGACTTAGAATAGAATGTGGCGAGGGTGTGCTTGTATCCTATTTTTCCATAGTCATCCAGATAGTCATCGTGATAGCACTGCAGATACAATTGTTTTTAATCAAATTTAAAGATTTTTAGCATATGGTTTATGTATATAATTTCCAGTGACAATTGTTAAGGCCAAAAACCCACAGTTGACCCAAAATTTTGTGAATTTAAATATTCAGCTCTTTGGTTGAGCCTTCGTTTCCTACTTTGCTTGTTGTCGTGGGACTCATCCTGTTACAAAGCCGAAAACTACATAGCACAAAAAAAACATTATGAAAGGAATTAAGCTTAAAATCTCCACTTAACCTCAATTAAAATTTAAACATGCAAATCGCATTGCAATTTTTGGCTTCCTCTGTTGTGCAGACTTGCATTTATTTGTAGTAGAATAAAATATACGTAAATATACGCCTTTGTCATCGCACGAGAAAATGTATTATTTTATCTGAATAATTAAACCAAAACTCTTTGACTTTATTATTATGTTATTATGGCAAACTATCACTTTTTATTCAGCCGTTTTGAAAAGTAAGTATTCCAAAAAACTAATTGCTCAAAGGTTATCTGGTCATATTTGAACTTTACACTTGTACTCACACGTATTTTAAATTTTATATTTGTTTTCTTTCAATAAAATCGGCATTTCCCAGTTTCTTATCTCTTAAAATTTTACACAGACAAATTCAGACGCATCATAAAGAAGTCAAACCATTTCACATTTTAAAAATCAACTCAAAAAACAACTACCTACATTGATTCGAAATTAAAAGACAACTTTAAGCAAAACTTTAAAACTTCATTATATCTGATAGATACACATAATCTTGATATATTTTCAAATGACTTACTTCCTTATATATAGTAAAGCCGTCCATTAAAGCCAAGGATACCATGCACATGGCAGACATACCCACAAGGCACGTCTGCAACTCCACCAAATCCTCGTAGCGTCCCAACTCAAAGAACTCATTTGAGAGCAGGGCAAAGGACAATACCTCCACCGCAGTACTGGCATATAAAAATACTAAAAAACGGAAGAATAGTTAATAAGAAAGGTTCCCAAGGTCCTTACAGAACGTCAAAACCCTCACCTGTAGCCTTCTTCCCCTCCACAATCCGATGATAGAGCATTAGCTTAAGAGTCAAGAGTGTAGAGAAAAGTGCATTCCATACTTCTCCCGAACCAATTACAACCAAATAGTTAAGATCCCTTGGACTGGACTGGAACAGATGGTTAAGTCGATGAACGCTTTGCAGTGGAAGACACAGCCTGGCCAGTTCGAAACTATTCACAGCCAGAAGGAGCAGGGATATCGCCGCGCGTCCATTATGAAACATTAGTAATGTTTTATGGCATCTGCATTAAAAGGCGGAAATTGATAATAATATAAGAAGAGGATTGTGGTAGGTAAAGTTTGTATAAGGGTTAGCGATATTTATGCCTGATTAGTAGGAACTTCATTTTTTATAATTTTTCCTAAGATATTTACTTTGTTTCACACTTAAAATGCCAGTTAATTAATTTAAAATAATCCTCAATACATTTTTTTTTATATAAATAGAAATATTTTAATGGGCAAATAAAGAACTATTCTTCCACAGTTTTCTTTTATCACAACTTCATAAAATACGCATAATAAATCATAAAATCATATAGACATATTTCTATAATTAACTGCAGTTCCCTATGATATTGATTTCGTATATCAGTCTTAAGCACATGCAGTATTTATAAGAATGCACCCTCAAGGCAAAGTGCTTTCCAGATGCAATTGAGTTTTGCCCATTGAGAATACTTTGGCACGCGATATGTTTATTATACGTATCTTAATTTCTCTGCGGGATGCCTATGATTCTCAATGGTGTGCATGCACTTGAATTCCGGATTCCGGATTCCGGATATCAATTATTGGGTTTTAAGTGATTTTTTCAAAATAAAAACCGCAGATCACCTATTTCCATTAAAAGATTTATCAATCAGAGGCAAGGTTTTGTTTTATCATAAAGTTACTAATTAAAAGAGAAAATTGAAAATACTTAAAATTGTATATCAGTTGAAAATCAAACAAAAAAAGGAATTTTACAAAATGTCTTTAAATCGTTGAAACATTATTAAAAATCCATATTTTCGGAGTAAAGTTAAAAAATTCAACAAATAGTGTTTAAGCGTACAACCAGTAAAGTCAATTTATGTACACATAAAACTAACAAAAAGTGCGTGAAAATTATCTACTTAATAAACTTGTTTTGTTATCTCAGGCAATAAATGTTGTCTGACACTTTTTCAAGCCGCTTTGCATAGAAGTAAAAACTCTAGCTCCCTCATCATTTCTCCAGAATTCGTATAATCTACAAACGCATGTGCTAAATTTAAACAAATGTGCTCATTTGCTTCTATAATGTACGAACGTGCATATACATACATATATACATTTGGGGAAATTATTTACATTCGTATTTTGGCCAAAATGGAGCAGGGAGTAAACTGGATATCAAACATTTGATGATCATCACATAGAACAAATTGCAAACAAGCCAAACAAACGCACTTTACATCTGACCTTATTTCAGTTCATGCCTTTGCACAATTTAAAGACAAAGAGCGCTGGCTGATTGTTAACTGATTGTAAACAAAAAACTACATGTTTATACTTGAATGAAAAACAAATAAAATAAAGCAAAGACACTTTAATTTTAGTTGAAAATAAGTCAATTCAGCTTTTGTATGCCGAAAGGGTAGAGATGTTGTATTTCGTTCGAGATGATTGGCAACCGAAAAACTTATATGTATATTTAAAGAGTTCACTAGCCTTTAAAATTAATTAACATATATCCCCAAAATGAACAAATGAAAACTCACTTTTTATATCGTTTCCAAACAAATATCCATCCGGAAAGTAGCAGAAAAATGCTCAAACACGTAAAAACACGCCTCACACGGTCAATGCCACAAACATCGGTATTTAAATTATCATAAATGGAGCGTACATGCCCATTCAAATGAACACAGTGTATTATATTGAACAACTGCTTCATAATGGCCAATAAAACGGAAACTTATTGCCAAAAAAAAACAACAACTTTTAATGATGTTTGCCCAAAGGTTTACGTTAGCGCCAGGTTTTTAAACTCTGGAAAAGATTTCACTTTTGTGATTTCATTTCAAAATATTTCCTTCCCGTTGCGCATATTCTTTAACGCTTCTTTGTAGGCGATACATCTTTATTGCTCACAATTAAATCGGAATCTATAGGCATTCACTTTCAAACTTTTACGTACAACAGGTTGAACAACAAGCAAATACAGATCTGCTCAATATAAACAAACTATTTCGCAATCGGGAATATGCACTGCGATTACTGCTGGCGCAATGCTCGTACAGATGTATGTGCTATGCGCGCGTATGGATCCAAAATTAATTTCGTTTCAAACTGAGAGCCCGACGCGTCCCCAGTTGCCATTCAATTATTATTATTCTTTTAAGTAATTTTTGTATAAACAAAATAGCTGCAAGAGATATATGTGTGGCGCACGTTTGCCGCGATAAAGAAAACTTCGAGAGAAGAAAAGGCCAACCGACTCCGACCGAGCGTGGCGGCACACTAAGCAGACTCTCGCACGCCGGAAAAATCACGAAGAGCCAGCCACCAGCCGCCCCAACTTGAGAAGATATTGCACTGATCTGGCGGATCGTGCACGTGAGCGATGAGGGAAAGCTCTTCCAACATCAACCAAGCTGTGGGATGCTACCTTCTGATATCAGCGACCTATATATTTTTGAAATTATTTATCAATCTTGACAAATTCCAAATTTGTTAAGAGTCAAGTTTTAAATTAATAATGCATTTATTTAACATCTTAAAATTAATTTTTTTCACAAAATCAAGCAATAATAATTTCAAATCAATTTCATTTGTTTTTTGGTCACAATAGAATTTAAGATTATTAATATTAATTCCCTTTAAATGAAAAAAAAACTTAAACATTTTTGAATTTGAACGGACTGTAATAACCAGAAAATGAATTAGAATAAACTGCTAAAAAGCTAGTCTATATGAACAACGAAAATTAAGAATGTCTCAATAAAATAATTTTGATAATTTTAGCTTATTATTAAATTCCTATTAAAAAATAAAAATATATCACTGTTCTAACAGCCTTAATCCTTTCTCAATATTGTAGCTTGAGATTTAATTGAAAAAGAATATATATTAGACACTAAGGCTGTACAAATTTTGAATTTCTATCAGAATAACAAAAATGACTATGTGCTCTTAATTAACTAACAAAATCAATAAACATAAACGATCGTATACTAGAGGCAACCAGTGACTAAAACTATGTCCAAAGATAAACTAGACGGAGGAGAAGTAGTCGCAGCTACCGCACATGTTATATAGGTGCCCCGACGATGGTTCGATAAAAAGCGCAGGGCCTGAGTGCATTGGAGCTCATGACTGGAAATTTGTTGTAGTAGAAGTATCTGCAGCTGTTCCATATTTGCAGAGTGCTCAAACTGGATGCCACACTCGCAAACGAAACCACCTTTGTTGTATCGGAGACTCTTTATCTGACAAACTGGGCACAAAACATCCTTTATCTTCTCATTTGGTTCTACATATAGGGTTTCCAGGTTCTTTTCATCCAGGGCATACCACTCATTTACGTCAGAGAGTAGTTCGTCTAGGATAAGTTGCTCCAGCTCTACATCCTGTTCCAATTCACTGAGCTCCAGGCGAAGAATGTCTCTGAGTTCCGACTGGGAAAAGCCAAAAGTTAATGATTACTTGCAGGAGTAAAATTGGAGATCACACTATACCTACCAGTTGTATTTCGCGATTGGCGTCCGAGCTTTTGTTGCGGGTTTCTATAATGCGCTTGCGGTACTTCTGTAACAGTTTCAATGTATTATTGTAAATATTTTTAAAGGGAAATCTTTGTTTTTACCTCTCGCAGCACTTCACGGAGTTTTGGCATTTGCTTGCCCATTCGTTGTCTTCTGGCAACATCCTGAGCATGCCTTTTTTGCTCAACGGAGGTGTGATAAACTGGGCTTTGTGTGGAGTTCATTTCAGCAAATTGTAGTTTTCAGTAAGACTGAGTAAGTAATGGTCAATTGGATATCCGGCCGGCTCTTGTATCAATGTTTATGTGGATAAATAATCTATATATATAACCAAACAAGGAGTATTAAAAAAATTAAGACTAACATTATATTAAACAGTTATATTAATATTGTACATTTCAAATTGCAAATGTCCATATTTTGAATACATTAAGCGGTATCTGGGGACATTTTAATTAATTGTAATTGTAGAGCAGTGCGCACTAATTATGAGTATGTTTTCAATGTTATCAGCTGATGCAGTGCCTTAGTACTTCTAGGCCAGAATTAACCACTCTGCAACCTGACTCGAACTACTTAATTTGTTATTAGCAAACCAGAATAAATAAATTACCTTCCCTAATTCATGGAATTTCGCCCAAACTGTTGATTCGATAAAGATGATAAATTATTGATAACACAAAGTCCTACCAGTGTGACCATTTTGCCGATAACCTTCGTGTCACGATTGGTCGTGCTTTTCAACACTAAAAGCAGGGTTGCACCGATTTGACAGCTCATACTTGGTGTATAGCACGTTTCCGGTCTTTCTTTCCCTTTCTTTTACCAGCGTGTGCAGTGACTAGTAAAAGGTTAGTGCGATATTTTCAATAAAATACACTTGAACTTGAGAAGAAACCGCATAAATGGAACTGTTTTCTGCCACCTACAGATGCCTGCTCCGGTCGCCAAGAAACCAGCAGCGAAAAAGCTGCCAGCTGTGCCGGAATCGAAGCTGAAGTTCAGCAAGAAACAAATCACCAAGCGGGTGGCCGACTCCAAACGTCGCCTGAAGAAGGCTGCCGTTATTGCCCTGCGCAAGAAGGAGAATTTGGTTCGCGCCGAGAAGTACCAGAATGAGTACATCAAGGCGGAGCAGCGTGAGATCAAGCTGCGTCGCTTGGCCAAGAAGCGCAACCAGTTCTACGTCCCCGCTGAGGCGAAGTTGGCCTTTGTGGTCCGTATCCGTGGGTGAGTAAAGGAATGCTCCTATCATCTACTCCAATCGCTATAAAACCAATCAACTCTACAGTATCAACAAGGTGGCTCCCAAGGTCCGTAAGGTCCTCCAGCTGTTCCGTTTGAGGCAGATCAACAACGGTGTGTTCATCAAGCTGAACAAGGCCACCATCAACATGCTCCGCATCGCCGAGCCCTACATCACCTGGGGTTACCCGAACCTCAAGTCTGTGCGGGAGTTGATCTACAAGCGTGGATTCGTGAAGCACAGCCGTCAGCGCGTGCCAATCACCGACAACTTCGTCATCGAGAGGAAGCTGCGCCAGGCCCACAAAATTCAGTGCGTCGAGGACCTCGTTCACGAGATCTTCACCGTTGGTCCCAACTTCAAGTACGCCTCCAACTTCCTGTGGCCCTTCAAGCTAAACACTCCCACCGGTGGATGGCGCAAGAAGGCTAACCACTATGTCAACGGCGGAGACTTCGGCAACCGTGAGGACCAGATCAACCGTCTGCTGCGCAAGATGGTCTAAGGGATTCATTTGATCCATGTGCTGAAATAACAACAACAACAGCCGCGGTACGATGTAAGCAGTGAGAGAAAATAAAAGTTACTTTTATAAACCCACGAAATGCCGTTCAGTACAATAACGCAGTGTTTTTGCTTTAATGAATTAATGGTAGCTGTGACGTGAAGAACTTGTTACCTAGTTATATTGAAATAGATTGCATTTTTTTACTACAGGATTAAAAAGTCGGTTATTTTTTTATCTTAAACCTGTATACTTCTAAACTGGTTCACTTATAAAACGGATATTCAACTTTAATGCTATTTTGTTTACGATGTAAAAACAATTTATTTTTATTACGATTTTTCCAAACAAAAAGTAATTTTTAGTTAAAAGAAGACATTTTGTATTTGAGTTTTGCCTCAATAATGTTACTTTTAAAACGAAGTAGAACTATATTTTTAGCGAAAAGGATTTTAAATTGTAACTATCTACACATATATATTGTGTTATTATTTTTTACTAGTGACCCAAACTTCTGGATGTCTATCAATTTTCAATTGACTAAATTTAAATTGTAGAAAATATTTGAAAGTCGCATTACCAGTTTTCAAACCACCTATTTCCAAAATCAATAGACAAGATTGTTTTTAATTCGTCTACGCTATAGATTGTTTATTGTTGTTCTGGTCAGATTTTAAGCGCGCTTAATACACAACACTTAAATGCAGATAGCATGCTAGATTCAGGGTGCCATGGGATAAAATCTTTAGCCAATCGTTGATTTATTGATTACGTGATTTTGCCTTTCAGCTGGCAGTGGATTTTAATAAATTTTTACACACATAATAGTTCGAAGCAGGTCGCAAACAAACAAATGTAAATTCCAATTGCGTGGAAATTAGTCAATAATCGGGGGAACTGGCACCCTTTTAAATGTATAATTTAATTAATTGTTACCACATGAAGCACATGCCGTTGTCCGCTGTAAGATTCCCGTTCTACTGGTGTCCGCCAGCTTGTGTGGTGGTCACATGAATGTTCTGCACCAGGCGCTGGCCCCAGTACTCCTCCAAATCGAATGGCTTGAAGTTTTTCAGCTGATTATCAGATTCATTGCAGTAGAACACAGCTGGGCTCTGTTCATAGACCTGTAGAGAAAGCAAAGCATGAAGAGCGACCGAAAATTTTAGCCAGGGACCGCAATAATCAATGGTTTTATTTTTTTTTTAATGCGTCGACTGTATTGAACTCTTTTTCCTTTTTGTGAATATATAGCCGCTGATAACCACTATATAGTATAACCACTGAAACGTACTCCACGTAATTTTTCAATAGTTTCGCATCTTCTTCGATGATTTCAAAACTCAAGTATAAATATTTGTTACCAGAACAATGAGTAAGGAATGCTCGATTTGCCAGAAATCTTATGGAAACACATGTTTCTATTCTATACTCTGTCCTATTTAGTTAGCTCTATATTGAAAGTAGGAAACTTCTAATAGTAATGTCGAATAACACATTGGTTACGGTCCCTGTTTTTCACGTGCAGAAAGCAAAGCAAGGTGACAAGTGGGAGGTCTTCTGGTTCGGAATATCGGGCCCTACCTTATTCCAAGCCTCCCGGATATATCGGATCAGCTCGTCGTGCTGCGAAATCGGCGGGCTCTGTGGTTGTTGTTGCCCGGCGGTGGTCGCATATAGCGCGTTGCTGTTGTTGTGCGCACCGACGGACGGGGAGTTTCCGGCACTGTGGTTGTTGTATCCCGGAGAATTTGACGCCCCCGCCGACGAATTGTTGTTGTGATGATGATGATAGCTGTGCGGCGCATTGTGTCCGCTATTCTGGCGTCTTATATTGTAGGAGTAGCGTCTATAAGGAAATAAATGGGATAATTTAGTAGGATACGATGAAAAAAAATTTTAAATGTCTTTAAAATATTTTTGGTCAGGAAATATTGATATTGTTCATTTCTATAAGTATACTTTGAACGCATTCTTAAGAGATTTTAAATTCTGCGAATCAGAAGATTCTGTAGGATTACTCTACATATGTACAATAACTTGGTTTTCAAAGATCTAAACCTTCAAATGAACAAACAAACATGGCTATTCATAATTTATGTATAACTTAACAAAGTTGAAAATGCCCTTTTGATTATAAGTAAAATAATAGTAACAGGTATTAAGAGTTAGATCAGACATACAGACGTGCCATGTATATAGTCGAGTGTGTGTGTGTGTGTGTGTGTAAACACAGTCTTTTGTCGTTTGACGCACACAGTTTCAGTTCGAGCGAAAGTCCCGTACCGAAGGTATCAAACTAGCGTTGCGATCCCGTTACATTACCCATTATTGCGATCCATATTTCCGGCTCCTTGTGTGAAATGAAACTCCCCTATTCGTATTGTTTATCGTTGAAAAATTATTTATATTCCCTAAAAATCTTTTCTCTTAAGCTACAGTGTGACCGCCACGTCTTCTCTTAAAATACCAAAACATATACAAAATATATTTTGCTTATCGGCAGGAATACCCTTTCTATTTTCAATGAATAATGAATCAAATAATTAAAAAAATTTAAATTCAAAATTTTTTAAAAAATATTCATAAAGTGAATCGTGCAGTAAAGTGTCTGAAGACT
Source organism: Drosophila eugracilis (assembly GCF_018153835.1). Taxonomy (NCBI): domain Eukaryota; kingdom Metazoa; phylum Arthropoda; class Insecta; order Diptera; family Drosophilidae; genus Drosophila; species Drosophila eugracilis. Next base: position 694,592 of record NW_024573311.1, on the reverse strand, counting down.
GATTGAACGCGTAAATTTTCTTCGATATTTGTGGTGTTGTTCATTCGGAATTCTTACCGGAGGGCAAAACCGTCAATAAAGATCATATTTCTGCCGGAACAACAGTTGGGCTTTGCAGCATGATTGTGCACTAACTCACAAAAGCGTACTCTTCAGATATGGGCCCGTTTGACTTTTTTCGGTTTCCAAAAGTCAAATTACCACTTCGTGGAACATCTTTAGAGAGCATCAAAACTAATTCACAACGAGAGCTGAACAACGATGACTGGATTGTTCGTTGGAAGAAGTGTATTGCTACAGAAGGGGCCTATTCTAAAGAGGATGATTTAAAAAAAATTTCAAAACTCCGGGCACTTATTGGACAGAATTTGTAGTCTAGTTTCTTGAATTTTAATTTCAAATAGAACCCATTACATTATGCAAGTCTTCTATTTTAATTTTGATGTAATTAATATATTTCAGAAAACGTTTATTCTTAATAATTAGTAATATTTTCAATAAAAAATGATCACTTTATTAAAGTTAAATATATAAAAAGATTTAATTTAATTTTTGAAGAAAAAATTATTTATTCTCCAATAAAAAAAACTTTCGATTAAAACACTTGTCATTTATTTGGAAGTGAGTCAACAGATAAGGGAATGTACATTTTTAATTTTTTCTACGAAAAATCCCAGTTGGATTTATTATATTTGCCATAGTTGTCAGTACATTAATTTACGTTAAATGCATAACATATTTTTCATCTATCACTAATATAAAGAAGGTTTCACGTACATATATTACAAAATAAGAAATGTTAAAGGAGATACATGTTGTCAAATTTCCATTTACAGTTCATTTACAATTATTCAACATGTAGATATAAATAATGATGGTAAATCATGCCATTCATCTTGAGCATTCATTTTCTTACACCACATTCTTGCGCTTTCGTCCAATAAAACATATTTTGCAAACCTTAGTTAACATTTGCAAGTAGCAGAGATAATAAAGACTTTGTATTACACACATATAAAATCTGCAACCCCAGTCATATGAGTTTGTCTGGCTTGCACCTACACTTTCATTAGGATTTAATCTAGTTTGGCGGCTTTTTTATTTCGGCAACTCATGGCGAGCATTACTCAAAGATCGTCATCTCCAATACCCTCAAACGCTTCGTTCGCCACCCTTCCTCCATTGTCAGCAACGTCATTGCGGAAGAACACAGCTCCAAAAGTGCGGGAGGTTATCAGCCTAGGCTTGGATTTAGGCGTTGTTTCCTCAGAAAGAAACCTTACTGGTGGCGTAATGGGCGCTGTTGACGTAGAACACGATGAAGATGCCCACGTCGAAGTGGAACACGTTGAACTGGGCGTTGAGGTGGACGAGGTAACTGCCGTTTGCTCATGCTCGTCGTCACTGCTTGGATCCGCCTTCCCACCGCCGCTGTTGTTCTGTAACAACTCGTCCACCATAGCTTGCAGGCAAACGGACATAAGCATGGCCTGCTCACTATTGATAGATATCCAACGCAGAGTCTGCTTGCTTATTAGATACTCGAATGCTAGCTGATGGTGGGAGGCCTGCAGACGCGATTCCAGTGTGTTATGGGTGACGCTTACGCGCCACGATCGCATCCGTGTCACCCGGAACTTGGTCTCGTAGATCTTTGCACCCCGTGCTGTGCGCAGGCCCAATTCCTTGTTGCCAATGCTGACCACAGCCATAGTGTTTGGCTCCGGATAATCGACCTGAGCCTCATCGAATTGCAGGCAACCGTAGGAAGGTAACTGACGGACCAAGTCCATATACTCACGCGATCTTCCTTGTAGCTGCAAGCTGCTCAGTTGGCGACCTTCGCTGGGTGAGCAAATGACCACCCAATCACGGCTCACATCCGCCACGGTCTGGTTGTACAGCAGGTTAAGGGCAACCTTGCTCCCAGTCAGTTTGGCATCTCTACTCGAGTCCCAGTAGCAGGTACGGAGCAATAATTCGCAGGGTTGTACATGCAAACGCGTTATATACGGTGACTCGAAGTCCATAAGGCGTCGCACCAAATGCAATTCATCGGATTTCCTCTGTCGACGTACTAGGAACAAACAGAAGAATCGCACCAGCTCTTCGGGAAGATGTAGATCCCGGCAAACGTTCTTTAAAAGCGCACTAGCGTTCTGTTGCACTGAACAACTGACCAGGATCCGTTCTCCCGCAGTTTTCGTGTAGACTTGTACCTCCAACTGCTGTTCCTCGCAATCGCTTACCACGTGGCCTTCGGCGAGGGCCGTGTCTAGTTGGGCCCGTTGCAAGAATTGCTGCAGGTGGGCAGATCGAGCGAGTCGGTTGTCCTGGCCCATCGCTTGAAGGTACTGTTCCAGGGAACTTCGACGGGCCTCCAATTGACCATTGGTGAGCGGTAGGAGGCGTTTAGGGGGGAAAGGCGGCAAAGGAACGCCCACGCAATGCCTGCGCAGCTGCTCGTTCAAGGAGTGCAGCTGCTTGTAGCGCAGGACGCAGTGGTGTGTGCCGTTGATGTGTATGTTGTACGCGGTGTAGGTGGGCGAGGAGCCCAGCTCCTGGGTGTCCGGTATCGAAAAGTGCATCCTGCTGCTGTGCGTTGGCGCCCGGCCAGCGGAACACTATTGCATAGCCGAGCCTCTCCTCTGCTTTGGCGCAGCAATTACTCTCAATTTAATTAATTCAGCTTCAATTGTATTCTTTACTTTTCATCGATATCAGGAGACGTTATTTGCTGAAACTATCGGGACATATCGTTATTCGATATAAAGAGCTGTTTTTTGCGTGAAATACCATGCCATAAATACTTCCGAACCAAAAAATACTTAAACGGGACTTTTCCAAATTTGAATTTTTAAACAAAAGATAACCTGAAAAAGATTTATTTATAAAAAATTTCCAAATAATAAAATTGCCATCTTGAGATTAAACTGGCATTTCTTTGCATTTATTGATCTTTAATGTACTTTTCCATTTATTTCATCATTTAATTCGTAGTAATGTCGACTTTTGTATATTAAAGAACTTTTTAAAGATAAAAATAAGATTTAAATAGTGAATTGCTACCCAGATAGTGGTGCATTTTGATTTATTGACAAATTAGTAATAATCATTGTTTATTATGGGTGACTTCAATAACAATCTGTATTACAAATCAGGTGGGTACTGAACTTCTCCTTTAAGCATAACCACTCCAGAGGGATTTAACTTTAACTTTAATTTTAGTGTTGGGATAAAGTACCCCATAGTCAACATTCTCGTAAAGATCCTAAAAAGAATTTGAATATTAAAACCAGCAAGATAGAGGTTCTATTTATGGTAGCTAAACGAAATATTGAAAACATACCTCCACTCTGTACCCAGAGAAATTAATAAGTCCCAGCTCTTTTAAAGTAACTGATATATCAGATGGGGTTCCATCCGTTCTTCTATTTACAAAAGCAATGGCGTATGAGTAAAAGTTTTGGTAAAGTGGCCCAATAGGTCTTGACCAAATCTCTATTCCTTTATGTTTATAAATTCGTCTTCCCTGTATTCCAAGTGGATCTTGATCCACTGCAATTATTTTTCTATTTTGTAAAATGTGTTTAAATTGCGGACGAATCGTTCTTAAATCCACTGACATTAAAAGTGGAGCAGCCAAAATAGACCAAATTGCGAATTGAGTTTTTGCTTGCTCATAACTTAGTCCAAAGTTTCCAATAATCAACTAAAATTTAATAGGAATAAGTTCAAACTCAGTCAAATTTATCTTAAAAATCTGCTTCTTACCATATCTGGATCGTTCCAATGCCCAGGTCCCGCATTCGGAGCTATTAAATCTTGGTTATTACCATAATAATCAATAATATTTTCAACGGACGCCCAGGAGTCCTGAATGTCATCATAATTTCTCCAAAGGTTACAATGCGTTTGAATTGCCGAATAGTTCGGCTGTATTCCAGCATAAATCTGATACACAGGCCAACTACATGAATATACCATTGATTTTCCTGTACTGTTTAAAAGCCTTCCGAATGTCGAATAACCCAGATCCATGTCGTAAGGTAGTGCATAGCAACCATCTAATTTTACGTAATCCACATTCCATTCCGCAAATTGAAGTGCATCCTTCTCTTCATAGCCTATAATGCCAGGATATCCCGCACAAGTGTAGTTTCCGTAGTCCTCATATATTCCAAATTTGAGGCCCCTCGAATGAATCTTATTGAAAAAATATATGTTGTAAGTCGTTGCCAGTGTCAAGCCAGCTCATTTTTATGTAAGTTTAACTTAAATATTATATGGGTATAACCTTCTTTTAAATTTAAATTCTGCCTATACTCACATAATCGGATAAAGCTTTGATTCCATTGGGAAAACGTTTTCGGTCAGCTACCAATTTGCCATCATGACTGCGGTGCTTTTCTAACCAGCAATCGTCAATGTTAATATACTCGTAGCCCACAGATGCATAACCATCAGCTACAACGATGTCAGTCATAGTTTGAAATAGCTGTTCACTATATTCAAAAAATTTTTAAGAGAATCGTATATTAAAGTAAATAAACAATAAAGTAATCAGATAAAATGTAAGTTATTTTTAAATATGGTAAGCTATAATTTTACCTTATGCAATTGTCTGGATCGTTAATGCAGTCAGTATTACACCGAAATCTTTCCCACGAAAGCCATCCCATGGGGGGAGTTTTAGCGAGGCCATTGTCGAGGCATTTACACAAAGTGCTACTCAATAAAATAATCCAAACAATAGATAACATCGTTGTCTAAAAAATATATAACATAATTTATAATGAATATTTATTAGAAATAGATTTTTTCGTTTTTAGAGAAAAATAAATTAAATTTATTGAAAATAAATTAAATTTATTTTTAACCCATAATATATAATTTCTTTTTTTTTAATTAATTTATTTTTTTTTAAATCCCTTCAAATTATTTTTAAGTTTGCTAAATTTAACTGATTTTATTTCATAATAATATATAGGATAATATATTTTTTACTTATGTATATTACATGCAATATGTTTTAATTCCGATTGACCCAAAAAACGTTAGTGGATTAAAATGTATGCTTATAGTGTACATATATAGTTTTTTCTATTGTTAAATAAAAGGTAAAGACTAACAAAATAAGTTATTTTTGAATTTAAAAACTGATACGAAAGAAAAGTCTGGCAACGCTGTGTAAGCCAGGCTCACGGGTTCGTTGAACAATGGGTAATTCAAGAGAGAAAAAAGAGAAGAAGGTTTTGTTGAGTAGAAGAGTATAGCTGAGACTCTAAATGCGTACCGATTATTGTTCTCACTCTATTGTAGCTGATATAATAACAACAAAGGAAGACAGCATAATAACAATAACGTAATATATTAATTCACATCATCGTGCTAACCAATTTTAACATAGACATGCCTGCACAAAAGATGAAGCTGGTTTTATATAATTAATAAAATATAAAACTAGAAATTATCTTTTAAGATTGGATTATTTATAATTATATACAATTACACACACTCTGCCAAGTTTAAGTGTTAACAATTTTATCCGCACGTACACTTAAAAGAAAAAAATAAACTAGTTTGTGAACAGAAATGTAGAGTACATACCAATGATTTCTATTTGTATATTGGCAGCGCTATTAAGTAATTGTTGAGTTTCTACATTTGAGCCGGTTTCTCAAAGCTAATAAGAGCTTATTTTTGCTTTTCCGTTTAATATTCAAAACCTTTAATTGTAAAATTCAAATGGATATTTGTGAACACTTTAAACTAGGTTCAAACATTTTATGCAATATATATATATTTTTAATAAACAACATTTATTTTAATGCCATTTTGATTACTGAGACGTGGACGTGTAAAGAATAATTAATGTTGCAAGTAAAGGCATCCAGAACTAAGGTACATATACATAATTACTTATACTAAGGTATACATATATGTGTATATAAGTAAAAAAAACTTCATTAGAAACCTGTTGTAATAATAGGAGATATGTAAGTGATTTTAGTATGGTAGTGCCACGTTTGACGATATGTGTAATATTTTCTTTTTTATTAATAAAAACTAAGTTAAAAGTTAAAATAAATTCATTTTTTAACATGTAAAGTTGGGCATAAATTTACAAGTTTAATACATATATGTACCTTCAAACCGTTGGGACGAAAAAAAATAAAACAAGGATATCATATTAAATTGTATTTTATTTTTACTCTTAACTATCAAGAATTATATTTTATATAGAACGATGGATATTATTGTTTGTACATAATTAAAAACATGATTAACTAATAGCTATCAATAATCCTTATTAGATTTCGGTCGCGAATAAATTGGCATTTTTGTTCGAACTGCTGTAGCGATTCCTCCATCTTTATATATTCGGAATTTATCATTTTATTGTTTCTACGGATTTGATTCAGAAATTTATCCATGACTGAAGTATCTTCCTCTGCAAGGAATTGACAATATCATTTAAATAATTTAAGAGTGTGCAAAAAGTCAAAATAATATGTTTTCTTACCTTCCTGACTTTGTTGAACTAACGGAGGATTTCCTGTTGAAATTGTTGACAGATTCGAACGGCCAATTTTTTCACCGCTTTCTACAAACTGGGCAATGACATTGCGGAATTTTTCAGGTATCAGGAAAAGCCGATCAACGTTCCCCTTCTTATAGCATAAATAGGCACTCTTCATTTGAAACCATTTTCTTCGGATTTGAGTTGGTGACTTATTTGGAAAGCCTCGCTTTTTCATCTGATTGGCGATTTGAACGAATGTATATTGTGTGGTGCTTGTGGACAGGGCTCCCTGGCATTTATTTACTTCCTTTATCAAGTCAAGCATGCATTCTATTTCAGCAGAAACCCAGAAGTTCCTTTTCAGTTTTTCTGACTTCATCATTAAAAAAATATTTTTCTCGAACACCTCTTATTATTGTGTTTACCTTTTATTGAAAGTAGCGTGACCGAATCATAAGAACCTTAACATATCTGTAGTGATAGAATTGTTTATTTCGCGGGCTCTAACATTTCCCGCTAAATATGTAGAACTATAAAAATAAAGTTGAATAAGCATAAAAAATAAATTATTTAACATTTTCTAACAAATTTATTTACTTGATATTTCTGAATCAGCTGAGAAAGCTTTTATTTATTATATATAAATAATTTAATCACAAATAAAATTTGGTATATACCACAATTGTCGGATTATTTTACTGTTACATTTTTTGGAGACCTATGACTACCCTACCCTTATCCGCACGCCTGTTGCTTTCCTCATATCGCTTGATATCTTACTAAAATATTTCAGGGCATTGAACTAATTTTGTTTTTTTTCAATAGGTGGTACAGGTAATTTAATATCCGAATAAGAAATTATACATTGTGACTTTGAAATGAGCTTGTTTAGATTCTTGATTTATCTCTAATATTTTTGTTTACATTTTTTTTTATCAAGAAACGTGCTCCGAGTGTAAGTTATGGACTCCAAGTACCTAGCCACCAGCAAGGGTGATGTGGGAGGTCCATCACCCGTGAAATTCTCGATCAAACGGAAATATGATTCCATGGCAAATAGTCCCGTAACGGAGAAAAAATCTCATCTGACCCATACAAAGCAACCAATAGCACCAGTTTTACTGACCAGTAAAAGAACCTCAATAGAACAGCACCAGAGATCATTGCCCGTATTTAACTGTCGTCAGAGAATCCTTAGGGAGCTGGAATTGAACGATACCGTGCTGATCATGAGCGAGACTGGTTCCGGAAAGACTACCCAAATACCACAATTTCTTTTGCAAGCTGGATACGCCAAAAACGGAATGATCGGGATCACTCAACCTCGTAGAGTGGCAGCTATAACAGTGGCCCGCCGAGTAGCCCAGGAATTAAACGGAAATATTGGCGATACAGTAGGCTATACTGTGCGATTCGAAGATGCTACCTCAAAGGCCACGAAGATCCGATTTCTTACTGACGGCGTTTTGCTGCGGGAGTCCATTAAGGATCGGCTTTTGCTTAAATATTCGGTGATCATTCTGGATGAAGCTCACGAAAGAACTGTAAATGCAGATCTATTATTCGGTATAGTCAAAGAAGCCCAGAAGGAGAGAAGGAAGCAAAAGCTGAGCAATCTAAAGGTAGTTGTTACCTCTGCCACGATGGATATTGATCACTTTGGAAAGTACTTTAATTGCAAAGGAATGTATCTGGAGGGAAGGACATATCCTGTCAGAGTGATGCACACTAAGGAGGAACACGAGGATTATGTGCACACCGTGCTCGTTACGCTGTTTCATATTCATCGCACCACCCCTAGAAAGTAGGTAGCAGTTTAAGTATCAACATTTGAACATTTAGATATTTTATCCATATCTTAAGGATATGACACCATGTTTATAAAAGTAATGGAATGTGATTTTTGTGTCTACTTTTAACGTAGCTTATTGTGTCGTATGTTCCTTGTTCTTTTCGGTTATATGTCTTCTAATGTTCCATACTAAATATAAGTATTTAATATTACAGCCATGACGTTTTGATATTCCTAACAGGGCAAGAGGAGATTGAATCATTGGCCCAACAAATTCGCCAGCTTGCAAAGGTATGTTTATCTGTACAAATCAATCAAATTGCACGTCAAAAATAATAAGTTCTATTTATTTTAGATTGATATGACTGGATCAACGGATCTCCGCGTATTCACCTTGTACGCTCAATTATCTCAGGGCAAACAGTTGGAGTGTTTTGTGCCAACACCTGCCAACGTCCGGAAAGTAATATTGGCCACAAACATTGCAGAAACTTCAATTACCATACCCGGAATCCGATGTGTTATTGACTGTGGATTTGTGAAAGAGAAATCTTTCAACACTGCCGATGGACTGGATGTATTGAAGTCAGTAAGAATATCTCGGGCGCAAGCTTGGCAGAGAGCAGGGCGAGCAGGCCGAGATGCAGATGGAACTTGCTACAGGGCGTATTCAAAAAGGGAAATGGAATCATTTGCCGATGCTACTCAGCCAGAAATCCTGAGAACGAATCCAACTTCAATGGTGCTGCAGCTTCTTGCCTTGGACATCGATTGCAATAATTTTGACTTTTTAGACCCTCCACTCGAAGAAGGACTAAGGAGTGCTTATAAAAGTCTAGATGCCTTGGGTGCTATTAAAATTGGATCTGTTTCACATATAACACCTTTGGGACGACAAATGGTGCAGTATCCCTTGGATCCGAAATATTCAAAGCTACTGCTGACTGCCTCATCGTTTGGGTGCATGGAGGAAATTCTCAGCCTCGTGTCTGTCCTTTCAAGTGATCATGTATTCGTCTCAAATAGCGATAAAAATGAAATGGCTGCCTTGGCGCATGCAAAGTTTCAATCTAAACATGGAGACCATTTAACGCTTCTGAATGTATTTAATGCGTTTTCTAAAACCGAAAAGCCAAAGGTAAATACTTTGTAATCAATAATAATACATGCATATTTATATTGGGATTATGAATCATATTTCAGATGTGGTGCCATGACAACTACCTAAATTTGCGTAGCTTAACATATGCCCGAAATGTTCGCAGACAACTGACAGAAATAAGCGAACGACTTTATTTGGCGCTAAATAGTTCTGATGACATCGAGATGTTAAAGAAATGCATTTTAAATGGATTTTTTGAAAATATTGCCGTATTGCAACGAGATGGTTTCTATATAACCGTTTCCGGCAACGTCAGGGCCAAAATTCATCCGTCAAGTGTTCTGCATGGAAAGTATAAGCCGAGCTACATACTCTTCACTGAAATTGTTCAAACGGAGCAAACTTTTCTTCGGCAAGTCACGGAAATATCCATTGAATGGATAACGGAGATTGTACCGTTTGTTAAAAACATACCAACAAGATAAAATAAAGTAAAAAACTATTGAAAACGTGATTCTTTGTAATTGTGTTTGCCTTAAAAATGTTACTGGAGAAGATCAAACGATTACATTTTCTTTGGTATTCGAGTCATTTTTATTTTAGTTGCAAAAAATAACAATAAATTTAACAGAAAATATATAAATCCAGAAATTCATTTGTTATTATTTATTACCTTAACCATTTAACATTTAAAATATTTTTGAGATTATTACAATACAACTATGGGATTGATTTATAGAATTCCCGCAAGTGCTGTCTCCTGCTCAGCAGCTACCTGGCTATGATATCTTAATCTAGCATTACTTACAGGAGCCCCTGTGAAAATAAAAAACAAAAACATAAATATTTAGAAAATCGGTTATTATTATTTTTATTTACTCACCAATATAACTTAATAGAACCGGGAGAAAGATTAGGCCGTGAGCCGCCCCAATTACTACAATCCCCAAATACATTCGGAAATAAAATACTTGGAATATTTGACTTTTCGCAAAAGCTAAAACTAAAATGCCTGCAAATTTTGTTAAAGTAATCCCGGAGAAAATAGAACTACCCATTTTAGATAAACTATCAGCTGCTCGATCAATTTGACTGATTGATTTCGAACTAGCGAAGCTGTGCACCAAGTGCGAACAAAATTCTACAGATATTCCGACAGCCATAACAAGATTTACTAACGAAACGGCATTTAAAGAAATGTTCCAATAATACATTAGGCCTCCTAAATTAACAACAATCATTGTTATTGTAATTACAACAACTAATGCGGAATGAACGTCAAAGCCCATCAAAACAAATGTAACAACAAATATGGAAAGAACTGATATACCCATGCTCTGTAACGTATCTGACCACATGGTTAAATATTGTTCATAAAACACATAAAATACTGAATAGGGGAAAACTTCGACCGTTAAGGCCGATTCCATAGGAACTCCATTAGACATAAGTCTGCCTTGTAACATTTGTGTAATATTTGACGATATCTTTCTGGCCGATTCAAGTGCCAGAAAATAATCTGCCGAGGTTTTTAATATCGTGTGGTAGGCCATAAAATATGACGCCTCAATGTTCAGTCTTTCATGGCTGTTGGAATACCGAACAGCTCCACCATAAGCGGCATGACCGGCCTTGGCACACGAGTCATCCGGGTTATCCTTAAGGAAAAATGGAAAGTACTTCTCAAACTCTTTTTCGTCTGGACGTAAAAGGGAATTCTTTGTTATATTACACCTTAAACAGGAAGTATCTGAAAAAGATTATTAAATATTTGTTGGAATAAAATAAATACAAATTTAAATGATTTTCTGAAACTCACCTGTATGCGGACAAAAGTCTCCCGTGTCTTTTTTGTATTTGCAGCAAGAAGACGCTGCTGCCGCCCAATCAAAGTAATCATCGATCCAACTAGATGCAGGGCGAGCGATATATGTTTGGTTTGAGTGTCTACTAGCTAAGTAAATCTGCGTTAAAACGCTATCGTCGTTGCAATATTGACCTGCACAAACTAAATTCTGATCTGAACTTTTTGTATAAACTAAATCACCTTTAAGGACAAAATACACTGGCGGACCAATGTTAAGATTCTCGTTCAGCGATTGGAAATAATGTAAAACGAAACTATCTTGGGGCATCGCCAGTTCTTGGTCAAGCCCAATGTCAATCTTTGGGGCAATGGCAATACTAAAGCATAGCCATGCGAAAAAGATTACCATTACGCTAGCTCGAACTATTTTCTTCATTAAGAATGGGACGTAAACACTACTGAAAAATTTGTACAATAGGCCCTCATTGTTAGTTATACCATCAGGTTTCTTTCCCCTAATGAAACAACAAATGTCCATTCGATTTTCCTCCTTGCGTTTAGTATCTAAAGTAAATAAACTTACAAAACAGGTAATTTGCAATAAAAAGTCAATGATTAGGGCTACGCCCGCATATAAGGCAAAAGCCCTAACGGCCGGCATATCAGAAAGGCCACCAAGAAAGAAGCAAAAGCTTTCACTCAAGGAAGTTAGCAGCATACTTGGTCCAACGCGTCCTAGAACTCGACCAATTTGCTGTTCAAGGGTTTCATTGGGTTTGCGTTGATCACGCTGGTGAGTTTGGACAAGGATAAAAATGTTATCCACTCCAACAGCTAATACTAAAAAGGGTATTACTTCCACAATAATCAGGGTGGCCGGCACACCGATATAACCAAAAATGCCAACGGAGGAAACTACTGAGGCTAATACGATAATGACACCACCTATACCAAGGGTAATTTTACTGTCAATAAATACTCTTTTAAATTCCTTAACATGTCCCAGCGATATCGCAATGTACATGAACATAATTAAGTAGGATACTAAAATCGTTAAAATATCTGACTTAGACTCTCTGTTAAGCTCATCCTCTATCGATCTTTCTGATGTGAAAGCTATGTCCATATGCTCTGACATATTGTTTTTAGTATAGTTTGTCATAAACTCAATGAACTTTTTCTCCCACGTTAAGGCATGTTCTAGATCTTTTTTGTTTTGGTGATTTTTGACCAAAAATGTCAAAATCAATGCATTGGCTAACTCGTATTTTGTACTGCCTGTTAGTTGTTCTCCAGGCGGTAGGAAGCCACCAAGTGCAATGGCTGGATCTACGGGACCACCATAGGGAGCTAGGCACAAATACGGATTACTTATGCAACTGTACAAGCCATCCAAATAGGTAACCTACAAATTTAAGATTAAACCTGATTCTATTCTTCTATTGAACATTTTCATATACTCACGTTAAATCCATTATCCTCATCGGTCTCATCCAATCTTTCACGGTCATCGCCAAAGTATCCCCAAATCGACTGAACAACGCAATTGGACACATCAACTGCATTTCCATCATCTGATAAGGGGGCAAAGCATATATCCTTTAACTGTGTGCCATTTGCGTTGATTTCCTTTATGCTTTCTTGGAGATCTAATACTTTAGATAGAAAGCCTTTATCAAACACCGGACCAAACGTATAAGGGCCGTTTGAAGTATTGTGGACGATTTGAGGCAAGTTCACAGATTTGATTATTATCTAAAATACGGATTTAAATTGATTTAATAGTTTAATTTTGTTCTGCATACTAAATATTTACCTGTTCAAGACGATAGAATGGGGAAAACTTGGTATCAAAAAACTCTCTTTCAAGTCTGGACTTCGAATTTGGTGACGCCCAAAGTTTAACTGGATCCGTCGTTATTTCTGCACAACTAATGCCATACCCCAGTACTGCAACCAAGGATGCGCCGGCAATTAAAGTCAACCCAGGATTGCTTGCAAAGAACGTTCCCCATTTGGTGAAAAAGGCTTCCAGAAGGCTCTCTGTTTGTGCGCCCAATTTTTCAAAATATGAATCGTTTTCTCTATAAGCCAGTTCATCAGAAACATCGTTGCCGTCAATTTGAAAATTGTCATCTAAAATACATATTTTTGTTAAATATTTCTTCCCATTTTTAGTTTATTTATATAAAATTTAAAAAAATCAAATTTAATGAGCAAAACTCACCCATTGACGAACCTTGTGTAAACAGAAACGATCCCATTAGGAATACTAGAACTCCAACAATAAACACAGCTGCCATAATAACGAAATAGGCGTCAAGTCCTGCTATTTTGAATGGTTCTGGAGGAGCTGGTTCTGGCGGTCCCTGAGGACAGGACATGTCGCAATCCGAACATGAACACGCGGGTAGTGTGCTCTTTAAATATAATTTATATTTTAAAATATGAAGTTTAATAAATAAATAAAAAAAGAACTTACGCTAACCGCTTGGTTACATGGAACAGTTGTTACGTTCAAAGGCGTAAATTGATTGCCTTTTGATTTAGGCTCATGCTGAATATACGTAATTTGAAACGGAACATATGGGTTAGTGGCGTCTCCCATAAAATTAAACCATTTTGTAGGATTACAGCGTGATGCTGAATAAGCTCCGCACATTAAATCAAATGCTAATTGACCTGTTTGTGGTACAGAAACCTTTAAAGAATATTAAATTTCAGTTAAAAGTTTATTTTTTTTATTCTCAATCCAAAAGTACCTGAGAGCATGATTTGTAAGTCTTGTTGATATATTCTGTCGATATATGCAAATCCACGGAAGTTATATATTCAACATCTGGAATAAAAAATACGAAATTCATTACTTAGATTTCCTTTAAGATATTATTTTGTAATTCACAAAAAACAAGGTTTGTTTATTTGTAATTTGTAGGTCAATATTTCGCAACATGTCTACATGATTTTTTCAGTCTGTGTATAATAATTTCATTTTAAAAACAGATAAACTTCGTTCGATTTGATAAGATAATTAGATTTCAACATTTTCAATGAAATATGTAAACTATATTATCTATGAACTGAACTTTTCCATAAAAACTACACATATATTATATATAATTATAATATTGCACTACTTATGTACCGTTACTCTTATCCGTTGCCACCACGTGCATGAATTCGGATTGCTTTGGTGAGCAAGTGAATTGACAGATATGTCGAACCAAATTCTCCATGCAGGATGGACATCGGTCCAATATATTACCGGCCAGCTGCACATTTTTATTCAAAAGCTCAACCTTCAAGGGAAAGATGCATTTTAAGAGTGGATATACCAATCGAAAAAACGAGAATTACTCATACCTGTTTCTTGTCGCAACAAAATTTGTTTTCACTGTTTTCCAGCAGAAAACCACATCGCTGCTTCAGCAGCTCCAAACCATCCTTAGGCATTTCCTTGGCTGTTCCATTGTAGGGACAATTTTGACTGTGCGAATATACATTGGTATTGCAAACGCCATACCAAATACAGTCCTTTAAAACAAAAATATTAATTTAAAACCATTTTAGTTAACACTTTAGAAAATTATTTTAGAAATGATCATTTCAGTGCATAACTTTTAAATTGAATACTAAATAAATGTTTGCAGTTTAATGTTAAATGCTATCTTAATGTAGCTAATCTACTGACCCCAACAAAATATTATAACTTTAAATTTCGCTTTGTTTACTAAGAACGTCATCATTTCCACCTTTAAGCTATTATAATATATATATCTTTAATTGCCTTGCATCTGTTTTGACTCTTTCACGGGTTTTCAAATTTTCATATGCACAGATGACGTAAGACTAGCATTTGCTAAATACACATTTTCCCTAACTTTCAAATTAATGTACGATTTTCAAATATTTAAACAATAGTTGGAAGCTAAATAGATAACGCATTTCAAAATAAAACATAGGATTAGTAATTGAAATGAGCTTTTACCCATAAAATGTAAACCAAATCTTATTTACCTGTTTCGATGATTGAATTAACGTGAAGAGTACAGCAACAAATATGATGTGTACTCCAAAAGGAGTACTCCTGAGTGGGGTTCTTGAAATCATCCTATCACAATCGCATATCTGTAAAAAAAACAAAACGAATTAGGTATATATTAATTGCACCCCGCATAAAACCATTTAAATTTTCGGTTTTTCTAACGGTGTAATCAAACAAATAAAAGCTGAATGAAATGTAATATCATCCAAAACGTTACGTATAAATGCATACGTATTTAAATGTAAATGTGTCTAGAAGGCAGAAGAGACCGTTTCGAACACATTAAATAAACATTTATTTAAGAAACCGATATATGCGCGTACAACGAATCAGTTTATCCAAGACTGTTAAAACACTTGCATCTCGCATTTACGTTTGAATCATACAAATTCTCGAGTATACTTTGCCAATGAACCAATTTGATAAGCAAAATTCTTTTTAATAGAAATGCCGCCACAGTACCCTAACGGAAAACTAATTTTAAGTCACACTGAAACACTCATAGAGTTGAAATTTTGTAATCAAACATTATGTCTATTATATGGTTGGGTGGTTTTTTTGACGGATAATTGCTTTTTTCCTCTACCCATTAGAGCATATTCAGATAAATATCGATTTTTTTCCAATATAAAATATATTGTATATAAAATATTTTTTTTTATAAAAGTTTAAAGTAATATTAAATAAAAATGTTAGTAAAAACTGTATATAATGAATGTAATATAATGTTGTGATTTATATAAAACTCTAAGAAATCTTCATATCTAACCAAACTATTTTTCATTGTAAGTAAAGAATTAGCAAAAAAAAATGTTTTCTTAGAATTTTAGTTTTAATTACTGCAATCCCCTTCTTAGTATCGTAACAGGACGTCCGTTTCAAAAGTAAAAATTCTAGATAACTTGAATCATTTTAGTCGTTTTGTGATATATTTCTTTAAAAGGTTGTACCATAACCACACAGATCAAATCTGTAAGTAAAATAAACATTGAATAACTGGGATCTGGGGGTGCATTTTCACAAAAGGAGTAGGAAATCTTGTTTTAATCGACAGTACCATAAACCAAGATCAATATCTCAAAAATTAGAGACAGTCGGCGGAGATAAGGGGAATACGGGGCACTTTTAAGTGCAGGACACTAACTTAATGCACAAGGCCTATAAAGTGAAGTCTGCTGCTTTACAATTATCCAAAACATTTGGAAACTCAGCCCCAATAACCTAATGTCTATTTTATTGAGAATTTCTATATTGTACTAGACCGTAGTGTGCTTAATACGACGCTACCGTTAATATAGGAGTTTAAAAAACGGCATCAGAAAGAGTGGGGGGAATTAGACCGAAATACACAAAAAAAAAATTATTTAAAATATACCAAACGATATTATAAAAAATCATAGACCATAACACTAAATAATAGAATAAATTAGTTTTCTAAAAAAGGTTGTTATTCCTTAGTTACATAAAGAACACCAAATATTAAAGTAACGCAAATTTTGAGTTTTATATTTTTTATATATATACATATATATATATATATAAGGTAATTTAATAAACTGGATTATACTCTTTTTATGTCTGTGTTTTAAGTTAATTTTAACCATTTTCTTTAAGTTTGAAGCTATAAAAAAAAACCGAATATTAAAGTTAAAAGTGTATATTAATTTAATGAATGGCTCAGTTTAGACTTTGTAAAAATTATCTTTAAAAATGGTGATGGAGTGACCAAAGGACAACGAGTTTTTGATAGCATAATCAAATAGTAGTCAAAATTTGCTAAAGTAACATTATAATAATATCCTTCAAGCTCACAATACAATACAAAATGGTCAACAACTGGCAAGAAGTGAACAATAAGAATCGAAACACTAGATGGTGATTTGCACCTGATTATATTGAACTTAACAACGGTTAACTTGGTAACTAGAAAAGTATGAAATGTCAGAGGAGTAAGTGAGTTGTGGCCTTTGACATTGATACGTTACATTTCGCGCTAAAACTCATTGTCGGTAACTGGTTGTCGGTATAGCCACTGTGAAAGTGATGATGCAACTAGTTGCCTGGCTATGGAGGGGGAAACTCCATTATGTTTTCGTTTTATGTACAACTTCTTGGGAAAGCGAAGACTGCTTTGGTTGACTTTTTTCCGACATCAAATGCAAATTTAGCAACCGCATCGGTAAATTGGGAATACTAAATCAGCAAATTCTGT
Source organism: Drosophila eugracilis (assembly GCF_018153835.1). Lineage (NCBI taxonomy): Eukaryota > Metazoa > Arthropoda > Insecta > Diptera > Drosophilidae > Drosophila > Drosophila eugracilis. The sequence continues at coordinate 677,108 of NW_024573311.1, read as the reverse complement.
GAGGTCATATTCACAATGTTTTATTTATTTGTGCTTGCGGATAGCTTATTGTTAAGCGGATGTCGCACTGCAAGAAACAATCTTGTAGACAAGATACGAGAACAAACCGTAGCCCCATGAAGGGCACGCAATATAGTATACTATGCTATCACATCCAAAGAAATCGTTAATTGTAAACATTAGTATTGCGCCGAACCAGTAAAAATGTTTTCTTTGTTCTCCTTATTCGTTCACATACATGTAGGTATGATTCTGTATGTGTGTATGTGCATTTGTATGAAATCACCTTAGATAAGTTCTTTACTTAATTAAATTATACGGTATTATGCTCAAAGCCCGCACTTAAATTTCTCTTTTTTTCACGATAAAATTTGAATGCAAACCACTTTTGAGTAAAGGTATAGATTTGAGTGCAAGAGTTCGTCTAATCGCGAATCCCTCATATACTCATTGCCTATAATCTAACTCTGGAGCTACCAACCAGGAGAGTGAAAAGTAACTGAAATATACAATTAAAATGTAAACACTCCCACTGACTATTTATGAGAAAACAATCGATTGTTGTCGATATATGTACAGTAATTATAAATGTAAGTTGGAATTGTGGAATTGGAACAATAAATCCATATGGAGATTTATTTGTTCTGAGGCTAACCGAAAACTTAAGGATTGAGATTTAAAAAAGGATTCAAATTACTGGATGTAATAACAGTTAGCTCGTTTGAATAAGGGACACAGAAACATAAAACGATTTTTTATATAAGAAATCAAAATAATTAGTTAATTTATATAGAAAAAATATATTCAATCATTATTTACAGCAATTGAGAATTGAGCCATTTTTCAATATTAGAAATAGGCTCAAGCTATTCATAATTTTATCCCGTTGTTTCATTATAGATACTAATTCCACCATACTGAAATCCTGTATCGATTATCGATATACTGTTTGTTTGTTTCTCCTGGCGGGCCATAACTAACTATCGGGCATTTCTACTTGTCATCATTGAGCTCTGCGGCTTGCATTTCAAAAGTCATGGTAAAGTGTTTATTGCAAATAACTGTGCAGTTTTGTAACAAACTCACTCATATGCTTTCAGTTTCGCAACCAGTATGATAGTGATGTTACGGTATGGAGTCCGCAAGGACGACTTCACCAGGTAGAATACGCAATGGAGGCCGTGAAACTTGGAACCGCAACTGTAGGTCTGAAAAATAAAGAAACTGCTGTGCTTGTTGCTCTTTGTAAGCCCACATCCGAGCTGTCGGCCACCCAGCGCAAGATAATCCCCATTGATGATCACCTGGGAATATCAATTGCGGGGATCACGGCTGACGCCCGTGTTTTAAGCCGGTACTTACGTTCCGAATGCCTGAATTATAAGCACTCGTACGACTCTACTTATCCGGTCTCCCGGCTGATCACAAACCTGGGAAACAAGATGCAGACCACTACTCAGCGCTACGATCGACGTCCATATGGAGTAGGTCTTCTGGTCGCCGGCTACGATGAAAAGGGGCCTCATGTCTATCAAGTCACGCCATCGGCGACCTTTTTTAATTGCAAAGCCAATTCCATTGGATCACGTTCCCAAAGCGCACGCACCTATTTGGAGCGCAATCTGGCCAAGTTTTGGGACTGCTCAAACGATGATATCATCTGCCATGGCATTCTGGCTATTCTTGGAACTCTTCCCACAGATGAACATCAAAGCAAAGAAAATGCAGCCCAGTTTGTAAGCTAATTGAATGTTAAAAGTGCATAAGGGTATTAATTATTTTGTCTCTTGCAGAACATTACTGTGGCCATCGTCGGTAAAAATCAGCCATTTAAAATTCTTACAGAGGCAGAGAATGAAAAATATCTTAAGATGGCCAAGGAGAAGGGTGCTCCAGTTGAATCGCCCAGGGACGACGATGATGATGACCGCCCATCTCCCCCAGACGTACCAGAAGCCGGGCCTCGCGACCCAGAAGTCTTGGTTGCGACTGAGCAGCGCCCCTAAGCTTTTGTACGGATATGAAATCATCTTAACCATTAAAAATGTAAGATTGAAGGATACAATAAAATTGTTCATGCATTTGCATAGATCTTAAAACTGAAAGATATAGAATGAGTTACTTATATTAAGCCGAAATACTGAATGCAAATTTAGGTTTATCAACAATATGGTAAATTTAGGAATCATAGTCTTGTTAAATCAAAATTTATCCGAGCCGCTTCCATGTGTTGTATGAATGTTAAATTGATCATTTGTTTCACAGTTTTCTAATTTGCAAATTTATGTGGCGGTATTTTTTAAATTTAGAGTATTCTGTTAAATACTAAAAATATCTCGTAGTCAATTTTATCGAAATGATTCTTAATGTAAAAAAGTGCTACGATAAAATAAACACGCGAACCAGGGTTACAACGATAACAATAAGTCGATAGGCAAGAAATTATTCAGCCGGTAATAAAATTAATTTCCTTCTTAAAAACTATGGTTGGTTGCTTTTGTGAATGATAAGTTAATATTCTTAACAATCGTAATGCTTAAAAGATTCTAGGCTTTCAAATACAATTTGAGTTTTATTTTTTACACAATTAAATTTCAATTTATTACATAATGAAAGAAGTGGTTTACCTCTGAAATCGAAACAAAAACACCGTTTTTCTATATTAAAAGGGTTTTGTAATGTTATTTATTAGATGGGAGTTGAGGAATTCTCAATGCCTAACTTCTGTTAGCTGACAGGATATGAAAGAAGTTTATCTTTGTTTACATTTCAAAGATTGTCTTGAATGATAGAATCCCATAGTTGATTTGGATCAACAGGTTGTGCACTTGTGTTTTATTCCCATAAATCTAGAGCAGGTATTAAACCACATACTCCTAGCTTTATTCTCAACCATCAATTAAATTTTAATCTCTTCCAGGCAAGATGACTATACCCGATCTTGTGTCCAGTCTTTCGTCGAATCCCTATTTTGGGGCTGGTTTTGGGCTATTTGGTGTTGGTGCCGCTGCCGCGATATTGCGAAAAGGCCTTCAGGGCGGATTAATCCTATTTCGCCGACACTGCATGATTACCTTGGAGGTGCCGTGCCGAGACAAATCCTATCAGTGGCTATTAAAATGGATCACCATTAAAGGAGCGCGAAAAACACAGCACTTAAGCGTGGAGACAAACTTTGTGCAGAACGACAATGGAACGATTAAAACAAGCTATGACTTTATACCCAGCATTGGCAAGCACCTGTTCCAGTACAAGGGTAACTGGATTCAGGTGGAACGAACTAGAGAACAACAGACATTGGACCTTCACATGGGTGTTCCCTGGGAAACAGTGACTCTGACAGCATTCGGAAATAATAAAGCCATTTATTTTGACATTTTGGAAGAGGCTAGACACTTGGCTCTGGAAGCCACAGAAGGCAAAACCGTGTTATACACAGCGATGGGTGCAGAATGGAGACCCTTTGGTCATCCTAGGCGACGACGACCCACTGGATCGGTGGTCCTTGATCGTGGAACGTCTGAAAAAATCATTGCGGACTGCCAAGACTTTATCAAGAGTTCTCTTTGGTATACTCAGCGCGGAATTCCTTATCGAAGAGGATATCTTTTATACGGACCTCCGGGTTGTGGCAAGTCCAGCTTTATTACTGCCTTGGCTGGCGAATTGGAATACAGTGTCTGCCTTTTAAACCTTTCGGAAAGAGGACTCACCGATGATCGACTGAATCACCTTCTTAATGTGGCTCCAGAACAAAGTATCATTCTTCTGGAGGATATTGATGCAGCATTCTTATCCAGAGAAGCGACTCCTCAGCAGAAATCCGCTTTTGACGGCCTTAACAGGATAACGTTTAGTGGTCTACTAAACTGTTTAGATGGTGTGGGTTCCACAGAAGCTAGGATTGTCTTTATGACTACTAATTATATAGACCGTCTAGATCCCGCCTTAATTCGCCCTGGTAGAATAGATTTAAAGGAATACATAGGGTATTGCACTCAATATCAATTGGAAGAAATGTTCAAAAACTTCTTTGCTAATAGTGATCCTACAAAAGCAGAGGAGTTTGGAAAACGAGTAAATTCCTTTGGTCGTTCTGCAAGTCCTGCTCAAATTCAAGGCTTTTTCATGAAGCATAAATCATCCTCCCCGCAAACAGTTATTGATTCTTGTGAAGATATTTGGGAAAATGTTTTAAGCCACAATAAAAAAGATAATTGAGATACCTCGGTTTTTTATCTTAGAATAAGAACTACCAGCTTTTCACATTTCAAAATTTTGTTTGGTCTTAAATAACTCAAAAGCCTTTCAACTTAACATTTAAATTTCTTTGTTTCGATTTTTAAATTTATTTCATTTTTAAAGATCCTTGATTCTTTTCTTTGCATAGTGTCATGGTTATTTCCCAATCTAAGTCGCCTAAAAGAACTTCAGTTTTATATTATGATTTAATTACATTTTTATAGGTAATTTAAAAATATGAACTATGTTCTAAAATATATGTATATTTTATGTGACATTAAATTTGATTAGTCCTTTGATCTTCTGGGCCTTCCAACTTTTCCTTTCCTTTGTCCAAGCGTTCCATTCGAATTGGCGGGCCCCTTAAGTAATTTGTGCCAATCTTGTTCACACACCAAGCTAGCCCCTAACATAGTATACCTAAGAAAGTGAATTTAGAATTAGTTATCCATTTTTAGGTGAAATTTTTTGTTATACGTTACCTATCACCAGGACGCAGACTTGATCCACACTTAGCACAACTAAAGCACCTTAGATGAAATACGCAATTAATTATTTGTTTTTGTTGATTTTGTAAATCGATATTATTTATTCCAGTAAGTGCTTTCGCAACCAGTTCACTTGGGGGTATTGTCTCCCCGCATCCAGAACAAACTCCAGAGCAGCCGAACATGCTGGAAAATAAAATATTATTTTTGATTAATTGTAACTAATCACTTGGAACGTTTTGCTTAAATTTAAATAAACTTAAGTCAACAATAAATGTTAAAATCCAAATATGAAAGATATGCGATTCTAATACACACGCTACTTAATAATATTTCCCTTAAAATCACAATATTAATACCGTACAATATTTTACAACATATGATGCAAGACTTTTCTAAGGCGGTTTAAGTTTTACTTTGGTGACGAAGCTTAAAAAACTTGACGGAATATTTCGTAATACCAATCGTAACTTATGTTGGAAACGTTCTCAAAAAGGGTTACAATTTAAGGAGCATCTTCTAGTCGACTTTAGAGTTTACTCTTTTATTCATACCTGGAATAGTCCTTTTTGCAAAGAATCAGGCCTCGCCTCGTAAAACAACTGGAACCCACTTCTGCTAGCATAGCTCCACAACAGTGACATTTAAGGCAACCATTGTGCCAGTATCTGTCTAAAGCGTATAAAAGATATCTATCACTTATTTTATCTGTAAGGAAAAAGATAGAATTTTTTAATATATATGCAAAATGTAACATTTTAAGAGTCTTACCTCCACAACCACCGCACACTTTAATAAGAGAGTTAGAGTGAATTAACTGTTGATTATTGAAATCGTTTGAAGATTCGTCCATGAACGATAGCTGAGACGATGAGATATTTGAATTGGTCTCGACAATGTCCTTTGTGTGGTTTGAGTTTCTATAGTCAATTACTATGGGGGCGAAGTTTTCAGGACTAGATGAGTCTTGGTGATGTGCCGCTAGTATATCTCTATATGAATGGAACGTTGCATTCATTGCAAATAATGTTTTTGACTTAAGTCGTAGAAGGCATAGGTGTCCTGTTTATTCGGTAAACCTAAAAAACAAAGGAACATATTTATTTTGTAGAGTTAAATAAAATTAAGAGGCAGGCAAAATCGTATGACCTCACCTGTCGTAGTTTGCTAATACTAAGCTTAATCGTGTAAGAACTCCATAATTGCAGTGATTCTACCATGAACTCAACTCATAAACCACACTACACGAAGGAAATATAAATACCTATAAATAAGATAAACATAATATAGAGACTTTGAAAACATTACATTTTCAATATTCATTTAATAAAATCCAAGTAAATTTCAATCATATCGTACACCGATTTAGTAGAGAATTTTCACAAGCGGTGAATAAAATATTTATTTTATCAAGCGATGACAGAACGTGCATTCTGTGCAGTTTGATCTTGATAAGTAAAGCAAAGAGCGATGCACAATCAAAAAAATCTATTTAATTTCTGGAATTCAGATCCAATACGAAATTATTTTTGAAACATTGCATTGCCCACAGCTGTCATTACATACAAATGAATATATACGTATGCCTATAAGTAACACCCAAATGAACATACATACATACACATTCCCTGCGAACGCTTGATATGTGCGTATGTACATGTGTGGATAAAATTGCGGTCTTAAGCCGATAGATTAATCAATATTTAATTGCGGTAATTTGCATTGTTCAGCATAGCACTATAAACATTAGTTGTTAAACTTTACGCTTGTATATACAAATACAGATTTGCTGTCAATCGTCTTATGAGCAAAATTTTGTGTACATATGTATATTCTATGCAGCTATTTAATTCTTTTAAACAAGGCATCAAAAATCACTTTTGTTAGCAATTAACACATTTTCCACTTACTCACTCATTAATTAATTATTCAATAGCGAAAATTTTTTGACGACACCATGAGGAACAGTAAAATTGTTTCGGTTTCAAACAGCATTTCTTGTATACGACTTTACATACCAAACTAATTCATAGATATGAAAGCAAGCAATACGCGAACATACAGGGTGCACCGTGCACTTTACATTTTAATCGTCGATTTCACGTATTCCAATATATATAGTTGAAAAATATCGCATTTAGAGCTGCCCGTTTAGCTTTTTTACTTTTCCTAACATTAAAACCAACTAGTACGAAAGCTAAGAAAATTTAAATGGGTTCAAAATGTTCTCTCAGTAATAAGAAATAAATAAATAAATAGATATACAAAATAAGTTAATGAAAATTATTTAATTTTATAAGATGATTGACCTTTTTGATACATAAAAGAAAAAAATATTTTTGGTGAAAAACATCGATTTAATCATTGACTAATAAACAAATATAAACTTACTGGGAATTGGTTGCCACATCAGCAAATAATATAGTTTACCTTTTATACATAAGTAAAATATGTAAATCACACAAGCCATAGTGTGCACCGCTTATCTTGGAAAATGTTAATTACCTACTGTCAAATAAAAAGGATGTAACAAATGGTTTAAAGATTTAAGGAATGCCAAAATAGTACATGAGTACTACATCAGCATGAGTACAGTCAGATGGGGTGTAAAACTGTACCAAAAAAATTAGTGTGACCATGTTTTCGGAGGTTATATTTATGCACTGTTAGAAGAATATGATAACCGGAACTAAACTAGATCAGATAAGCTTCCCTGGAGTTACGGGCTTAATCTTCATAAATCAGTTTGTTGAATTAGACGCATGTAGAACCGTCGCTCTCGGAGTTCAGATCCTCTCCCGCAACTTTGATAAAAATTCTTTAATATTTTGAGTATAGTTATGCATTGGTCATCTACGAAAACTATTTTTCCAGAATCCCCTGACGACTTATCGTCATTGCTATGCAGGACATGAACAGCGATATCAGCAGGAAACTTGTGATTACTTTTCGTATGTATGCATGTACGTAGTTGTTTTTTTCTTTTTGAATTTCTTTCTTTTATCCTAATCCAAACATTGAGCTACAGTAATCCCATTGAATTAAAGTATTTAAAGAATATACACTCCATCATTTCAATACCTGGGATACAATAAGTGTGGTCATAAAATGTAAAAGTATTTAAACAAATGTTTTATTCAAATATTATAATTCTTAATTTAATTTTTCGTGTAGAATAACAATTTCTTAAATTAACTTAAAATATCTAAGAAGTTAAATCAATGGAAATTATTCGCCCGGTGCTATTGAACGGCGGAGCCGCGGAAAGGGTTTCAAACGTACTACTTTCAGTAGTTTGATTTGTTGTGCTCTTCTCGGAATTAGCTGAATGAGCGTACCAGTCTGTGAGTGTGACCAAATTCTTAGAAAAATTGCAGTTTTCTTGATTGTATTCTTTTCTGTGACCTTGAGAATCAGAACATGTATTCGATGTATTAAGAGAACTAACCAATGAATGATTTGACATCGGGTCTACAGTGCAACGACTGATTACCGAATTAGCCTTATAATTTGAAAAAATATATAAAGACTGCTGTAGGGGTTTAACAGAATTATCTACTACTGATTCTGGCTCAGAAAGACATTTGCTTGGCTCTATAGTTCGCCTTCTGGTCTTTCTGTTGCTATGCGTAAGTTTTATTATAGTAAGTGCATCCGAACCAAATCTTTTGGGCGAGACTACTTTTTGTTCTTGTTGCTCATCATCGTCAGAGGAGCATAAGTCAATTGTATCAACTACTACTTCTTTAGTAGGTGAAATCCTCCAATGCGAATTAAGCGAATTGTGGCGCGTTAGTCTTATATTTAGTTTTGTATTTGCAGAATGATTTTGCTCTTCCATTACATGTTCCGTTATTTTTTTCAATCTGACTGAAATTGGACGGCATTGCTTTATCAACGGAGAGTTCAAAAACAAAAAGTTTTCAGTAGTGTCTCTGCGTTTAACAAATTGACGTCGCGGAAAGGAATATATATGATAATTGTGTTCATGCGATTTCTTAAATGTGCAATGCACTGTAGTGTTTGATTTTTTCTCAAAATACTTTTGCCTCGTGTTAGACTTTACGATTAATGGGGTGTAACAAAATCGATCTAGACGGTCCTGTCTTTCAGAAACATAATCCTTTGAAATTGTTTGTTTCGTCGACTTTAATAATTGCTGTCCTGCAGGAGATGATATTGGGATAAACGAACACCTACTAAATGAATGAACTGTTCGATTTCTCCGTGATGGTAGACGCCTTTTTCTGTTTGTTGTTTCCATTGAAGTTTCTTCATTCAATGAATATGTTTTTTGTTTTTCTTTAGATAAACTGGTATCACTAAATTTGGATTGCAGGCTAAAGTTTAAAAGAAAGGCGTTGCGCAGTTCGATATCTTCATTTTTCCCCTCGCATTTATTATCTGGTTCAGGGGAATCACAAAGTATAACATCGTCTTCCATGCAACAAATGTTTTCGTGTTCCTGTATTAAAGAAATTCCGTGAGATCATATCGGTATTCAGTATTATTTAAGAAAGGTGTTATACTTACCAGTATTGCCTCTTTAGAATAAAGTTCAGCATCACAGTTGTCACATAGATATATATCAAAAGGGGGTGGCTCAACCATCATATGTTGTAAGTTTTCGCTAATTGAACTGTTATTCTTTTGAAGCAACAAACACTTTCTATTTTTGATTTGTCTATCATATGACTGAAATATAAGCCGAAATTATAGATATTTTATATGAAAACTAGATTAGTGGATTAGGTAAGTGAACATACCATGTTTTCATTTCGAAAAGTAACTAGCAATTTGTTGTTTCTTCTGTCGTATAATGAAGTCGTTGAGTTATAATTGTTTATGAATCTCAAGCTTGCGTGTTCATACGCAGCTAAATCATTACAAAATCTTAATAAAAATAAGCTTTTGTGAAATTGATAGCAGATAACCACAATCTCCTTCATTTTTTCCATCCAGTTCTACAGAAAAGTAGCATACAAAAGTTGAAAAGAGATGTTTATTGTTGTTTTAAATTTAATAAAATTAAAATTTTAATAAAAATGTACAGAACAAATATCTTACCCCAACAAATGCTTTAGGCTTTTTTCATCGGAATTTCGAATGGGGCGTTTTCTGGCCACCATTCTGGTTCACTGCAATCTACTTTCTTTGGTAAGTTTATATGTCCTAAAGAGCACTGAACCATGAATGGAATAAAATTTTCTAACTGCGACTCCGTTATTTTCTCTAGGGATGTTGGGTACCCATTTGCAAACAAAAGTGGTAAGTTGGATATCATGTTGTGTTGAGCTTTGTCCTTTTCATCCATTGTCACTAAAAGTATTTTAAATAATAAGAAATATTATTTGAAGCCTGTGTTTTAGGAAACAATTATTTAAAATGATTATTATCTATGACTATGCACTTAAAATTTATCTGATTCAAAAGTAATAACTTCAAGATTCTTAACGACATTCCTTATAAGTATTCACCAGTAAGTCAGATCTAAAACAAATTTTATCAGTCAGATAAACATTACCCGGCACTTAACTACATATGTATCTAAATCTCTAAAAATATGAGAATAGTCCTGGATGGATAATCAAACTATTTAGAATTTTTTTCTCCTTTACAGCGAGCTCTTAGCCATTCTCTTTCTGCCCTCTAATTGAGAAAAGCTCTCTAAACAATTATGTGTTGTTCTGATGACGGGAATAAATAAAAATCCAATGCTACGGCACGAAGGCTAAACTCTCAGCTCTCTCAGATATGCTTGGCATTTGAAAAATAAAACTATCCATTAAAATAAGCTAATTTACGTGGCGCTTACAAGGACGTCCTACTAATGTGACCCTTTCCGTAATCTACCTAAAAATTAAATTTACCACAGGATGCATCCCAGATCAGGAAGGTAGTAGTCGGTACACAATATAACCGAATTTGGGTGAGTAATTTTCTTTCAATGTGTGTGTGCCAACCGCTACTTTATACAGCACGTCTTTCTGGAGGGTGCCGTCAAAGAAAAATTTATCGTACTGGGAGTAGTCCAGTCTCTTCTGTCGATTAAAAATTTAAGACTATTTCTCTTGCCATCAATCAGCAATATAACATAAGAAACACAAATGCCATAATATTCGAAAACGGTGGCACTAAAAACAAGGAAAGCGACCACAAGATGGTGCAGATCCACCCATTTTTATGTAGAAAAAAAATAGATCGAAAATGTCCTTTTTATATAGCGAAAATATTTTCAATTTTATTCGGTTATGAAAAAAAAACATATCCTGATGTAAACATACAGTAAGGTAATACTAAGAACCAATATAATTATCAACTTTTAATCTTAAGACCAGTTTTGCTTATCATTTTGCAGCAAGCGTTGCCACCTTGCGATAGAACAAAATCATTATGGTTACGCCTCGCGATTTTATTAAATAAATTCGATTGTTTCCAGTTGCAAGTTAGTCTTATGAGTACAAAACCATAAAAAAATGAATTTTCTTATATTCCTTAAAAAAAATCATAGTTACGTCTTACTTGGGGAGAGCGGGCAGCATATATACTTTGTTTCCAACTACAGATTTCTTTACTGAAAACCACGAATCATATATGTATGTATGTACATGTATCTACCTACACACGCACACCCTTACATATGTGTACCAAGAGAACTAGATAACTTTGCGAATAAATGTTTGCTGCCTAGCTTCGGCCAAACACACATTAAGCACACATATGACCATTTCAGGATAATTTTACATAAACAAAAATAGTCATATGATAAAAGGAACCCTTACACTTTAATAAGACATTGTATAAATATCACACCTGATTTAGACGAGTGTATGTAATACACGCAACGAAAATAACAATGTCCAGCGTCATTAAAATTTTAAATTATTTAATACACACTTGTTTATTGTTAACTAATAATATTTCGACACGGAGCACTTAATGCAAAATAGTAAATTCTGTGCACAGGAATGCTCAGACCTGTCTACATATACATATCAAATAACCAATAGAAAGCAGTCTCAAGCACTAATTGAAAAAAAAACCTTTTTCAGTACGCACCAAAAATTCGCAATGATTAACAAAACTCAAGACACGGAGATCTACAATCACGAATATGATAACATAGTAACAATACACAACACTTTCTTCGTAAAAAATTAATTTGTTGTAGTTGCTATCGAATAGTCGAAGTGAGAACAAACTGGTAAATGACGAAAATATTTGTGAGAAATGTTGTAAAGTCATCAAATTGAAACGCGAAAACGGAACAAAATGCTGTTCCATTTCATATTGATTTTAAAAGGGTTTATATTATCGTAAATAATAAAAACCAGAATTTTTAATAAAATTGTTTGCTAAATTTAATTAAAGCGGAAAGAAACTAATGTAATCATATATTTGAAACATCTATTTTATGTTTCGTATTCAAACATTACATATATTAACATTTAGGAACTGCTGGTAACGCTGCAAATTGACTGATAAGAATTGACTTTTCTAAAATATTCCAAAGAATATTTTTAGTTGACAGAAAAAAGCAGTCAGGGCTTAGTTGCTCACCACGCTCACTACGAAATCTATCTGATTCAGGTTCTGCTTCAGCTCATTAGAGAAAAATTTGATCAAATATGGCGCGACTGCTTAATCTTTGATCTAAAATCGATGCGTCTTCTGGACAGTGTCACTATATAAGGGGTTGCTTAACTAATTGGTTGAATGACTTTTATTTGAAAATCTATATCGTTTTTGTGTAACAATTTACATTATTTTCGGTTTGTACTAAGTTCATTGTGTATTATGTTTGAATCGCTTACATCATTTTATTTAAAATGTACCTTGCAGTGAAAATGAGAACTGCCCGTAATTAATTTAGGGAAAATATCGAAACAAAATATTTCTTAGTTCTTAACTACCATTTCATCGTTTCTAAAATACCACAAAATTCTATTTGAAAAACATCGATAAGTTTTTATTGCATGCAAAAAGAGTTATCGTATTATTTTGCTAATTGTGCAACGTGTTTGAGTAAAAGTAGCGAGCAAGACTTAAAATGAAAGTTGAAGCACTAGATAAATTTTGGACCGACAAGAGCCGATATGATGTCGCAGAAAAGCGTTTCTACGAGGGACCTCTTAAGGTAATATATTCAACGAATCTGACGGAATATTAAATGTATAAGAACACAGAGATTTCACGTGGCCGGTAAAGGAATTCGGAATGGTTTTGGCAATGTTTCATGCAAATATATTTGTTTAAATAGTAAGGTCGTCGATACACATATAATGTTTAAGATAAATACATGTAAAGCTATATTTATCTACATTTGTTTTAAATTCCTTTGCATTTATTGTTCATTAGTATGTACATATATTTCTATAACTGTATGTAGCCTGTATAGGCGAACCCAAAACAATGTTAAAATATACCTACATAATATTATTTGCATAAAAACCAATCATCAAGAGTGAAAGCTCTATCCGTCCGAGTACCAGGTTAGAAATATTTCAGTAAGGATTTTTAATTCTATGAGGTATACAAATTTTCCGGTAGCTTTCTATAAGAAAATTATTAATGAAAAAATTTGATAGGATATTTTTAGTATAGGCAAAATGCTGGGCTGATAAGGCTGCTTATCAACCTTTCATATTACGTGCTTATTTTCCTGCATGAAAACAATCTAAAAATAGATGCACCAAATATTAATATTAAGCTATAACAGTATATTTCTTTAGAGCTTATTAGTGTAAATTTCTTAAGAACTGTAATCAAATGCTTGATACACCAACTGTTCGATCACGCAAGTAATCAATGGTGTCTTATTTTTAAAGGTAACTGATCGCAGCCACTACAGCCCTTTAGTAAGTGAAATCGCGAAGGCTAGGGAACACATACAGAACTCGCTGGAAAAGGTAACTATTGTGATATTTTTTCTCTTTGCTTTTTTATGCCCGGAATTTCTTTTGTTTCCCGTCAGTCTGTAAATCATGATTTATTTGTATCCATAGGCTCCCATTGTTTTTTAAAACACACGTTAGCTTATAAGTTTTTCTTAAAAGATAATAAGATAGATAATTGGTTTTTATTTGTATACCTGAAATTCTTAAAATAATCTTGTGTATTTCTAGATTGATGGAGTTACTTTGGATGATGGTTCCCACTCAGAACTTGCGAAGCGATTGTCTCAATTGGAAAGCGAAAACAAAGAATTGAAATCCCAGGTTTCCATATTAAACCAACTTGTAGATACCGTTGTAAAACGGTTAGATCAGTTGAATTTGACGAATGGAGAGTCAAAGAAGCCAGAAGAAAATAACGCGGTATCGAAAAAACCAGAAACAAACAACAAAGAGGAGGACGATGATGTCGATTTGTTTGGTTCGGAGAGCGAAGAGGAAGAGGAGGAGGCGGCCCGCATAAGAGAAGAACGATTGGCAGCATATGCTGCTAAAAAGGCCAAGAAAGTTCAAATTATTGCCAAGTCAAACATCATTTTGGATGTGAAGCCGTGGGATGATGAAACCGACCTTAAAGTTATGGAGACGGAAATCCGCAAAATCACTCAGGACGGATTACTGTGGGGAGCTTCCAAATTTGTCCCAGTTGCGTTTGGAATCCAGAAACTGAGCATTTCATGCGTGGTTGAGGACGATAAGGTATCCATCGACTGGCTGACTGAAGAGATCGAAAAACTGGAAGACTTTGTCCAAAGTGTTGATATTGCTGCATTCAACAAAATCTAAAGAGTATACATATATTTTTTTAATTCAGATTGGGCTTAATCTCATTACAAATGTTTTTGAGAGTAATTTAAATAAATATTTTGATAAAATACAACTTGGATTTTAATGGGTTTTAATTGGCTATATGTTTTTAAAGTTATAATGCTATTTTCCCCAGATTTTATAGTAGTAGTTTTTCCTTACTTAAACAAAACAATATGTCGGTTGTTGCTGTATTCGCCAGTATCAATTCACGTAAAAAAATATTCAAACATTGTAAAAAAAAATCGAATTACTTATTCATTTAATATTTCGGTTCACAGCTAAATTATACACACTTGTTTAAACAGAGGGACTAGTTTCGTAAGGCTCTACAAATTACAAATAGTTAATAAGTTCTTAGAGTATCTAAAGCATAACTTCATTTTCTGGTTTCGGTGAGGATTTGCGGATCAACTCACAACTGCCTGGAGAAGATTTGAGAGTAGTCATCGCTGTGCTAGTTGCGGCATACGATTTTGGTCACACCTACACGGGTTCTAATCGATGTAGTGCTGGGGCTTGACTGTAAGCCTATCAATCAAAAGAAGATAATTTTATTTTCGTTATTTTTTGAACTGAAATATTACTTACCGATCTTAATTAAAATTTCATTGTAAATTCTGCGTTTAAAAACGAATATGATGAAAACAAATATTCCAAGAAGGACATTAAACGAGTCGCTGATGGTCCAGAAAAATGTTTTCTTATGATCGTAGAACAAAATGCTCACTATTTCCAATAGCCAAGTTATACCCATAACAAAGCATAATTTAGTGTTCATAACAAATCTGGTTTTGTCCTGAAAAAATCTTCTTTTCAATACTGGTTTATCACTGTTTAAACTTTGCATCTTGTATATTTCATTTTTCACTTTGTTGCAATATTTCATCGTAAGCACGAACAGGACTAGGTTGAATATAAAAAGAATACCAACTGGGCCCGAAAAGAACAATAAGCTTGCTGAGCCAAAGGAATCATCTGAAATAAAAGGAATGTTTTTAATTATCCTAGTAATAAATTCCTATCAACAATTAAGAATTTTAAAGAATCTTACATGTAAACCAGCAACGACCGTGTCCAAAATTTGGTCTGACTACATCTGGTAATATGTCAGATTTTGTAAATGCTATTGTTATAGTAGTTAGCAACGTTGGAAGTCCCCAACCATAACAAGAATACCAAATAAATTGTCTCCTAAGGTCACTTTTTTCGCAGCTTTTAAGTTTTGTTGACCTAAAATAACACAAAGATTTTGAAAACATTGTGTCATTAAAAAAGATTCTATGTCCGGTAAAAATGAAAACGTTCGTTAATGTGGTTCGTTGATTCCAGTGTTTCTTAAATTATAATATTTTTAAACTTACCCAAATGTTCTCCATATATCAAATGAAGTAATATTCATCCAAGAAAATGCAGCCATTAAACAGAAGTATACAAAAAAGCCTTAAAATATAACAAAATTTATTTGTAAAACGATTTAAATGTTTCCTACTTGATTGAATTCAATATTTTACTACGAGTATATAGAATATTAAGGATGTTTATTGATTTCTTGCTTTTATTGGCCAATAACTTTTAGTCTCTTTCCCCAGCAGGACATTATTACCACATAATTGCTTTGTTCCAGCATTACCTACCAGAAAAGAAACAGATGTCGTCATTGGATGTGGGCTTTAACTGACCCAAGGCAATTCCAAGATATGCGGAAAACAAACTGCTTACAAGGCAAATTAGGATTTTCCCGGGGAGATTTCGCAATTTAGCTATCGATATATATACAATCAAAGTAAGTGCATAAAAGCAGCAAGATATTAAAAGACCAATGGGATACATTTTAAAGCGAATCCGGTCACTGCCCACTACCTTTGTGTCAAAACATAGAAATGTATAAAGCTGCTCTGAAAGAAACGAAGGCAAATTATTAAAAATTTAAACACTTTTTCAAAAAATGTTGAATTTATATGGCGATTTAAAATGGAATTTAAATGGGAAGGAGTTTACCTTTTGATTGGGTCTAACCCTTTCCAAGCAGTACTGAGTATTTGTATACATTTTCAAAGTATTTAGAATAATAAGTGAGCCATTGGAAGAACTTATTATATGACCATCATCTGGAAAATTATCTGGATCTAAGCGAAATTTTTGGCACTGTAAACCATGAATAATTCCGAAATCTGAAAAAAATAACACAATTTAATAATAGGCCGTTTGTAGATTTTATGAGTAAATGTTTCACAGATATGACCTAACCCAAGAAATTAAAGTATGTATGTAAGTATTCCTAGCAGTTTTTAATCGTTTATTAACAAGATAAGAAGCTTTGACAACTGTAGTTTAAATGTCCAAATGAACGATAACTGATATACATATGAACATAGATCTATCAGATGGTACATTTATTTAGCTGTTAAAGATAATTATTTACACACATACAAATTTTTATTTTTTTTTTTATAGTGAAACAGGTGATTAGACAAATGGCACCTATCAAAACCATTCGCACAGATTCTTATTAATATTTTCATCATTAGGTCTACGAATTGAATGGGCAATTAATGCGTATTCCTTAGAACTTTTATTGCCGCATTCAATTGACCTTATATTCTTTTAGATCAAAAAACCGATGTATAAGAAATTAGAAAAATCGTTTTAAAGATTACTAAAACATACCTGTAGGTTTCGTAAAGTTAGCGTTTATATTTAAATTCTGGAAACCTTCGAATTTCATATCGGTCCCATCATTTTTACAGTAAGTACTAAAATTTCCTTTCGCATACATTTCACCTTCGGCACAACATCGTCGAATGCACGGCACTTTTTGGCAAATGTTAGGTTCCTGACAAGCTCGAACCAGATATTTTTGATCCGAAGCTTTCCTTATTTTCGAAACATCCAAGTCAAAAATAGCTTCGATGCAGTACATTGATCTTGGCAAACTATTTGATCCATCTCTCCAAACAAGCGAATTGTTAATAAATTGCACTGTTTTCGAGGACACCGTATATTCCACCAACACTTTGTTGTCCGAACAGTTTAAGGCGTTATCAAAAAATATAATTGGACTGCTGATGATAGAAGAATAAACAAAGAAATCGTTTTCACCAAGTGTGCATGAATTATTTTCGGAAACGTAAATAAATCCCTGTGGGCAACACTTGTTTACAAATCCAACACTTTGAGACGGCACATTCTTTTCAAATTCACAAGATAAAATAATGAGGCGTTTGTTTAATAGCCCTATGCATGAGTTATTTCGTAAATTTAAATTACTTTCACTCAGATCACTTATATTTATGCTGGTATAATTTTTACACTTTGATAACTGGAATTGGGTGTTTGAGTCATTTGCTGCCTCGAAACCAAGGCCTCTTGGGGCTATCAATTTGCCTATCACTTGGGCTAAATCTGGAAATTCTTTAAGGTTGCTTTCAGCTGAAGCGCACTGGAAAATTTCTGAATTATCCGAACCGCGATATTTAAATATCATTGAATTCGGGGTGCAGCACATTTGAACCGCAAAAACTTTTGAAATGCCACTTAAAATCAGGCACGCTAAAGTTAGTCCGATGATCATTGTTTACGCCTTGGATTTTATATTCAATGACCAATTTTCGAGCTTGTGTAATGTTTGTATCTTTTCTTAGAACGGACTTTTCATATCTTATCATTGAATCGTTATCGGGCAATATAAACGTCGAACCGCATGCAGTTGGCGGATTTAACGAACTGAAGTCTTCGCAATTCCTTCACGAGCAAATGCGAATGTTTATGGGTAAACATTTGGTCTACACACATACGGATACGAATTGATGTACATAGAGAACACATTTATGGATTCGTAAGCTTATACAAATAAGTTATACCCCATAGAGTGTTTAACACTTAGCATGCTGGGGGCACACATACACCCAATTGAGTCAAATGGCTATATATTTATTTAGGTACTTTTTTATACATATGAATGTAGGTAAATAAATATTTCAATTGATGACTTTGTAAACCATTTTTCCACAGAAAGACAATTGGGTAACCTTTTATTTACATTTTGTAAAGTTCATTTTCTAAAGTTAATCTAACAATTTAATCACAATATCTGTTATTTTGGCTACAGAATTTAAAAACGTACGTAATTAATTTAAAATATATGTAAGCAATTATTTATATCTTTGTTAGATAAATTCAACAACTAATAACTAAAATGTGCTGTACGACAAACAAACAAAGCTGCATTGATTAAATTAGCCCAAATATAATACATTTATAATGGGCCATATCATAAGCTGCAATGAAAACAAGTTAGAATTCTTATCCATGTTATCGAATTTTTTATTGCATTTGCGGGTTGATAAAGCACTTAAAATAATTTAAATTTTGAATTTAAAAAAAAATCAACCAGTCTCCTGAGACCTGTTTTACACCCTGCATGGTGGATATGCTCAGGTGAATTATGCGTTATGCATCTTTACAAAACTCGGACTGTATCAAACAATAAGCACTTTACAAAAAAATGGAAAGGCATGTTCAGACAGGGACACATCTTGATAGCAATCGCATTAAGGAATGTATTAACGATTTAAGATCATCATAATTATACATACAAGAAGAACTAAGTGATTTTTACTACTTTTTGAATGGTATTTTTCAGGTTGTAATATAAATTTGTTTAACTAGTATCTACCTTATGTCACTAATTCTCGCAATCAATAGCAATAAGTTTTCAGGAAAACATTAATATTTTTGAACGGGTTATTAAAAATTTAAGTTTTATAAGTCTATCGTATACAATATTTTAACACGATTAATGATTAAGTTTAATTTAAAAATTCTATGGCATTCTTGTTTCATTCCTAAATTCCAAAAAAGAGAAAATACTCTACAAAATATTTGATATGTACACCAAGTGAAAATATTTTCCGAGTCATACTGAAATTTGTATTATTGATAGCATGTTGTAAGGCGACTTCATTATTTTGTAGCTAAATGCCATTTTTTATAGAAACGCAAAGTTGAATACGTGAGCAATACAATACGGTGAATGCAGTGACAAAAGAAGTCAACCGAAAGTAAAGAAAGCTAAACATTTTTTAAACTAATTAAATAAACTAAAATTTTCATTGTGAATAATGATGACTGAAAAGTTAAATTCTGGGCACACTAATTTAACAAGCAAGGGGTTTGTATATTTTATATTTATTTTACAAGAGACCATAAGTATTGTTTTTATAAGTACGTATTATAGTTGGTACATAGTTAAGTTATTGACCAATAAATGGTTTAAAAATATTTTTGCAAAAATGTTTAAAAATCTAAAGTTGATGTTGTCTTTATATGTGTACTGTTTATTTTGGCTTTTAATAAACAACTAAAAATGCCGTTTGATGTTATCTAATAAAATAAAAAGTTAGCAATGTAAATTCCACTTAAATTCGACTTAAATGTCTGTGCTAGCCGAATATATGTACGTAAGTATGTATAAAATAATTATATGTGTATAAGTTGCACATGTGCACTCGTGGACATCTTGGCCGCTAAATAACTTTTCCACAGTTCTGGCTTGTCATCTTAATTTTTATGCGGTTTCTGAATTTCGGAGTTAAGAGTAGTAGTAGTTTCAGTAGCAAAAACAGTTATTCGTGGGCTGCCATTTTAGAATTTGGATAGCGTTTTTTTTGCTCCAATAAAAAAGTGTTAAAGAGAAAAAAAGAAAAGTTAAGCTGAAGGTAACAATTAAAAAAAGTAATACTAAAAATGTAATATTTTGAATTTTAATATTAAATATTTTATAAACTTATTATTTCTAGAACATAGAAATAAAGAATTTAAAATAATCATTATTTCCAACTTCTAGGCTTATAAATGATCTTCAAATTGCTGGGAACACAAGCGACGATATGGGCTGGAAATCAAAGCTGAAGCTACCGCCAAAGGACAACCGATTCAAAACAACTGTAAGTTTTTAAAATTAGCTACAAACAAACTTCGGTTTAAACAATTTAATTACAAACCAAGTTATGATGAACAAAATTAACTTATGGCATCTTTCAGGATGTGACCGATACGCGAGGAAATGAGTTTGAGGAGTTTTGCCTTAAAAGAGAACTGCTTATGGGTATTTTCGAGAAGGGATGGGAGCGCCCTTCGCCAATTCAGGAAGCAGCTATTCCTATAGCTTTAAGTGGAAAAGATGTGCTTGCTCGTGCCAAGAACGGTACTGGCAAAACAGGAGCCTATTGTATCCCAGTTTTAGAACAAATAGATCCAACCAAGGACTACATTCAGGCTCTGGTGATGGTCCCCACCCGAGAGTTGGCGTTACAAACTTCACAGATATGTATTGAGCTGGCGAAACATCTGGATATTCGGGTAATGGTCACAACTGGAGGAACAATTCTAAAGGATGACATTCTTCGTATATATCAAAAAGGTTAGTTTGAAAAATAAATCGTTTAGATCACATTCTAAATAATTTTTTTTATTTTATTTTACATCTGCAGTACAATTAATTATTGCCACTCCTGGACGAATATTAGATCTGATGGATAAGAAAGTTGCTGATATGTCGCATTGCAGGATATTAGTTTTGGATGAAGCCGATAAACTATTGTCGCTTGATTTTCAGGGCATGCTGGATCATGTTATACTTAAGTTACCAAAGGATCCACAGATCTTGCTATTTTCCGCAACATTTCCACTAACAGTCAAGAATTTCATGGAGAAGCATTTACGCGAGCCTTATGAAATAAACCTGATGGAGGAGCTAACATTAAAGGGTGTCACTCAGTACTATGCATTTGTACAAGAGCGCCAGAAAGTACATTGCTTGAACACATTGTTTTCTAAACTGCAAATCAATCAGTCTATTATATTTTGCAATTCCACGCAACGTGTCGAGTTATTAGCTAAAAAAATTACAGAACTTGGCTATTGTTGTTATTACATTCACGCAAAGATGGCCCAAGCACACAGAAACAGAGTGTTCCACGATTTCCGTCAAGGACTTTGCAGAAATCTAGTGTGCTCCGATCTGTTTACCCGCGGAATAGACGTGCAAGCCGTGAATGTAGTAATCAACTTCGATTTCCCTCGAATGGCGGAGACATACTTGCATCGAATTGGTCGCTCCGGACGCTTCGGTCATTTGGGTAAGAAACTATACTATCTATTAACATATAGTGTTATTTATCAAAAAAACATCAATCGTTTATTATACTTTTTATAAAAATCAATTCTTTTCTAACTTATATATTTACTCTATTTTCAGGTATTGCTATAAATCTGATAACCTACGAAGATCGGTTTGACCTGCATCGTATTGAAAAAGAACTTGGAACTGAAATAAAGCCTATTCCGAAGGTCATAGACCCCGCACTTTATGTCGCAAACGTTGGCGCATCCGTTGGAGATACCATCAACAACAGTGATCTTAATAATTCTGCAAATGAGGAGGGCAATGTTAGCAAATAAAACGGATGCAACTCTAACACTAGGATCTGAAATAGAAATCTAAATCATGAAATCAATAAAAAAGATAAAATATTTCAGAAAACCAAAATTGTATTAAATAAATGGAAAGCAATTCTATTTCTTATATGCGCTATTTAGATAACTTGATGGACTGGTCTATGAAAACCCCTGTTTCGGTTCTCTATTCTGCCTTGCCATACAAAAAGCGGATTGGGCCCTGTAAGTGGGTTGAGTAAGATGGATATATGGAAAAATACCAGTGAGTATTTTAACGTTTCGCTGCTAAGCGTTCACCTGAACCAGCATTT
Source organism: Drosophila eugracilis (assembly GCF_018153835.1). Lineage (NCBI taxonomy): Eukaryota > Metazoa > Arthropoda > Insecta > Diptera > Drosophilidae > Drosophila > Drosophila eugracilis. Next base: position 654,845 of record NW_024573311.1, on the reverse strand, counting down.
CATATGCTCTTATTGTTTCTGGATTAAGCTTGATTAACCTACGAAAGAAAAGCATAATAAATAAATTGAAATTGAAATTCATCTTGAAACTGCATAAAGTAGAAGTTTCAATATTATAATTTAAATAAAATTTATTTATTAGCATCCAAAATCGTAAGCTTTGCTTGTCGGAGAATATTTACAATAAATGTACAATATTAAACAAATCATATACATAAACTAAATTTTAAAATTTTACGTATTAAATATGTTTGATGAGGAAGAAGATGAGTCTGATTGATCAAAGTCAATTTTCGCATAAGTATTTCCATCTTCCGGGCATGCAGACACTGGCGGAGATTCGCGGGAACCTCGCTTTAGATATTTTGCTGGGTTTTGTCCGCTGCAATGAGGAAGATCTAGGCTAGCGTAGTGAAGCTCCGGCTGGGATATGCGAGAAGAAGACCTTGACGGGAAATTTAAATCTTTAATATGTAGAATGTTTGGTTGTGTACTTGTATCTGTGCTTTTCGGATCCGATGCTGTTGGATTAATATTAAATTTAGAGGCTGAGTTGGTAGCATTATCTGGAATCGTGTTAGCACTTTCGGTAAGTCTGTGCCAACGATCTAAATTATCTTTGACAATACCTTTTTGGTATAACTTCGATGAGATAAGTGAACTGTCGCTCTTTATTTGAACAATTTTGTAGCCACCTTCAGATTTGTCTGCAATTTGTGTGTAATCTTCACTGCTTATTGAGTGAACCAATTTCTTTTCGTCATGGCCACCTATATCCAAATTGTTGTTATTTAATATTTTTTCTTCTACATTACTTCGTTTATCGCTTTCCATAGTTAATTTCTCATGGTCACTGTTGTTTTGTGAATATGCATCAAGGCTTCTACTTTCTACAGTTGACGTTTCTAAACTAATAGGTTTTTCATTTAAGGGGGAGTTCGACTTTTTGTTTTCCCTTATGGATGGTTCTCTCCATTTTTCAGTACCAATATTGTATGTACTTATTTTGTTAACATCGTTTTCGGTTATTACATTGTAGTCTGATAGCTTGAGCTTTTCTATTTTAGTTGGAAGGCAAACCGAGCTGGAAATATATGCATTACCAACTGGTTTCATCTCAAGGTATCCATCCTCTGATGCGTTAGCAGTGGTATTAATTTTGGTTCCATTGAATATGTCTTTTTGACTTATAGCGTGCAAAGTTAAATTTGAGCTATCGTTTCTGGTATTTTTAGGGAACACGTTTTCAATATATTTGGAAATTTCATTATTCTTGATGAATTTTTGTTTTTCAAAATTGGTTGCTTGCGAAAAGTCAATTTCCATTAAGTCACTCATTCGGTCAGGGTTTATCTGATTTTTCAAACTCAAGAGCGGAGCACTTGTAGATTTCTTTTCCCGGCTTGCACTTGTGCCACAACTGGCTCCGTCCTTCGTAATGCTACTATGACTTCTATTCGTTACGAAATCATGTTTATTATCCTCTACAAGAACCACTCGTTGCAAGTCGCACCGCGGTATTTTTGACTTTGAACCAACCGAGTAAGCTCGTACGCGATTCGAATTCTGTGATGTATCATTTAAATGTCCAAGGCGCTTATTAAACTTTAAATGCTCAACTTTATTTCCTATTGAATAAGCGCGAATTGGACGACCACATCTGCAAAATTATTTTGTTAAATTTTTGTTCAAGGATGAATTACATCTATACTCACTGATTATCTGAATCTAGATCAAAATCTTTAACAAGTTTTTCGGATGTGTGCTCCGGAAAGTCAAAGCGCAGGTTTGCATCCTCTGAGCTTTGCTTCTCTGCGTTCTTTTTCTCATGCATAGCTTCAGAAAATATGGAAGGTTTAATTGGAGTCATCGGTATGTAGTTTTCGTCACTTTCTATAGTCATAAAAATATGAATTTGAAAAATATTAAATAGATGCCACGCATATTTTTTTTTTCTGTTTGCATTACCACTTTGTTCGGCGACTTTGCTAAATTCAGCACTTGCGAAGTCATCAATGTTTTCCTCAGGAATAGCTGTCTCTGATGACCGCGTGCTATCAAAACAAAATAAGTAGTTAATAAAAATATTTAAATCTTCAAAAATTAATATGCCAAGCATATAATTGTTTTCACTTAGCAATAACGTACTTTAATCGATAGTGGCTAAAACTTCCATTATCATCGGATTCATCGATACTAATTGAAGACTCTTCAGATTCAGAGCATCTTAATGGCATGGAGAACGTTGGACTATTACTGTGTTTGTTGGATGAGTGCGGACGGGTACCAGAAATGGTGTTAGATCTTAACCCATGATTGGATCCAAAATATGTTTGATTACTGCCCTCACTTAAGGTCCCATTTCTGGTCGGTAAACTATCGCATCTCTCTCTTCCAAAAGCTTAAATTTTGTTTGGAAAATTGTTGGATTAAATTGCTTCTATGTGCAAATAACGGAAATAAAATCTACTTACTATAATTATGGGGTGAACTGCAATTTCGCATTTCGAGAGAGTTCTGGGGATTCTGTATAACGTTTATCGGTTTTGAAGCTTCATTTGCAGAGGATGATCGCTTTCTCATAGGTTCATGGCTAATATCAGCCCTGGCTTGATAAACATTTATTAAATTCGTATTTGACTCTGTTTTAGCTGACATAGCGCTGCAGATAATAAATTGAAGTGAAATTAATGCCATTTTTCTTAAAAGTCTGTATAAAAAGTCACTATTAATTACCTTAATATCGTATTGTGCATATTTGTAGCAATTGCTGCATTATCCGTTTCCATCCACAAGTCGCCAGATCCCAATACACTCTGGCGCCCGAGTTCCATGTAGAATATGCATTGAAGGGGTGCATTGCCACATCTGAAATTGTAGACATATTTCATGAGCTTTAATACAAATTAATTTTTCTTGTGTGGGACTACTTACCGCCGGATCGTTGTTAAAAGAATTTCAATGCTAGCAACCCTATCGTCGCCATTAGCAGTCTTCTCCGGTCCTATACACACAAAAGTCAGGGATTTTGAACTAAGGCAACAGTGATACGTTCCAGTGAGTCCCACTTTTTCCGAAATTCCCTTCTTTTGGATGACAACTTGCCAAACTTGGTCTATGTGCAAGAAGTTTAACATTAGGTGATGCAATTCCCCATAAAATATATAAGTTTAGCTTACCAAAAGCTGAGTATACAGTCCCATTCATGTTCGCGATATTCCTTTGTAGAACAAGAAGTTTATCCAGCCATTTCCGTAAATCATTTTCGGTTTCAAGTACGATTCCAAATCCACCATCTCTCGAGGACAGCACAATGACAAATTTGTGCTTGGTATCCAAACGTCGGTTAATATTGAAGCAATTGCTCAGGTAGATTACTCTTTTAGGTTCTGACCGCTGCAGGAACTTCTTTTCAGTATCATAGTATTCCAAACGTGCTGGGGAGTTGTTGCTTTCCTCGTACAACACAAAAAACTTCTTCTTCATGGTCTTTAACTTTTTGTGGTAGCCACTCAATACTATCCCGTCATTTGATATCGAAGCCATTTTTTCAATTGTTAATTCCTGCAAGGCAGTGGGTTTCTATAACACATATTTGCATCATTTAATCATTGATTTGATGGGCACATTTGGCTTTCACTTTCTAGTGTCGTGATTAATATACATACGGATACATATGTATGTATGTATGTACATGCATGTTTCTAAGCATTTTCAATTTAATATTCAAACTAATTATAAAGTCCAACGAAAGGGATAATATACATACGTAAATCTCTAAGCATAAACAAAAACATTATTCCGCAAAGAGAAAAACAAATCAGTTTTCATAACACAAACACCCCAAAAACATTCAAAATTTCGCGTTAACAAAAATCCTTGCAGTCTGACATCGAACATCAAAACACGCAATTACGACGTTTATGTCAATAATTTAACTGCAGCTTACGCTACGACAGATTAGAATCGGATGTAAGCGACGGAATTCAGAATTCATAATTCGCTCACTGTACTGTACACTTTGTTTATTTCATTTTCAGTTTCTGCGCAATGCATTAAGATGATAACCGCAGCTAGATGCTCATTTTATTATACATATACGTACGCGCGTATGTTTGTACATATTTTGTTTTATAGATGAGCATCATAAATATATATGTATATATATCTGAGAAATTCTAATACATCTTACATACATATGTATCTACGAGTTATTTTTCTCTGTAGGCATGTATGTACAAACAACGATACATATGGCACTATAATGGTATCATTTACAAACGCACATGGATATGGGAAATTAAACCACAACATAAATTTGTCTGGGTTAAAGGTTACCTGAAGCGACTTGCTGTTCGGATCACTAATATAAGCAATATCAGTATTTACAAGAAATCCGCTTGATACATTTAGGATCTGTATTATTATTGTTCACCAACGCAATTCTTTATTATCAAACCAGCGTGACCGCGCCGATAACGATAAAAAATACCATCCGGACTGAAAATATATACCAATTTACCCTAAAAAACATAAATATACTAAAAATTTTAAAACTATTAAATAAGGTTTTTTTATTGTGTTAAACTTCAAATATACATTTTTTTAAATTAAAATATCGTCTTATTTGCATTTCTTTTTAAGATTAAATGTAAAGCAATTCCACTTTTTGTATATTTTTAATTGTATTATAACAATAATAAACATTACATGGTATAATACCTTAAGAACACAATCATAAGAGGATTGTATATATTTTACATAATTCTTACTCTTATGGCATAGTTAGAAGGAGTTGGCCCAAATCCCTTGCTCAATCATAGAAGTACATATATATTTTACATAATTCTTTTATGGCATAGTTAGAAGTAGTTGGCTAAATCCCTTGCTTTACTGAATCTCTATTTGCATTTTACGTACATATTTGTTTTATATTTCAGTAATTAGTGGTACTAGTAAATTTAGTTAAAATAGAATCCGAAGAATATCATTAAATAAAGATGAAAAAATGGTTAAGAAACAAAATTCTACACCATTATAAAAAGTATTTAAAATACCATAGGTGGTCAAGCTGTACCAAACCCACGGCACGTGCAATTATCGTTATCGCAGCATTCCGTTTAAATTTTATATTGGCTCTAGTATGCGGAGTATTAGTACTACATATATACATATATTCCATTTTGTCTGTGCTTTATTTATTGAAAAAATTACCAGTTTTGTTATTTAGAAATTATAGTCTCTAGATAATCTAAAGGTTTACTTCCTTTGTATTTTTGAATTATTGTTGAGTCCTTTATATATTGCCTTCATTATATAAAATTTTTAAATTCCTCTTCTGAGGTCTGATGCAAAACAAAGAATGAAGGAAATTTAATGTTAAAAAAAGAAAGGGCTATATAAATATAAGTAAAGGAATTGCCAAAGGTTTGTATATTGATTTTATTTTTTAATGGTTACTATAGTTTTAAATACAATTTGAATATTTTATTTGTTGTAATAATTTAACAATACATGCCGTATTGTTATTAAGCTTTAGTTTTTTGTGACTGACTAAAGAGGAAAAAGTGGTTCTCTACCGCGTTCTATTGTTTGTGTTGTGTGCTTCGTAGTCCATGACTTCCTCATAAATTAACTCCTTCCATTGCTCCACAGTATGTTCTCTTTCGTCGACACTATGATCATATGGCTCTGGAGCAGGCTGAAAACAGAAAATGCGAAAAAATGTTAGATTTAAATTAAAATTTTATAAAAAGAATATATTTTTTATATTTATGCACTTACAGCGTCCACTTCCTCAGCATCATACCAAACGTTGATATACTCATGTTTTAAAGCCTCGTCCACAGATATCCGTTGCTCTGGATCAATGACTAGCATTTTACTAAGAAGATTTCTAGCGTCGGAGGCCTTCCTGCGGCTATTCTGATTATTATCATTTGGAAACAAGCCATCAGGGAAAAGTCTATCGAATGAGTATCCAGTGTATCTAGGACGATTTTCCACATAGTTTCGGACGGTTGGCTGTAACCGCTGCATAAATGAGGGAGATGGTGTGCCTAATTGCTCTACAAGGATACAAAAAAATAAAAAATGTTAACAATAACTAGATTGTATTTACCCAATAGCTTACCAATAATTTTATTCCACTGATCTATATGATCCGTTCCAGGAAACAGAACGCCACCCCTTATCATTTCTCCCATAATGCATCCCACGGACCATATATCTACGTTTTCTGTGTAGCCCATTCCCAAAATGACTTCCGGGGCCCTATAGTATCGGGTGACCACATAGGGAGTCATCATAAAGGTAGTTCCAGCAGTACGTGCCAGACCGAAGTCTAAAATTTTAAGAGTGCAGTCTGCCTTTACAACTATATTGGATGGTTTTAAGTCCTGTAAATAAACAATTTTTTATTTCTATTTCTTCTTAAATATTATTTTTTTAATACTGTACTCTGTGAATAATTCCAGCTGAGTGTAAATGTTTTATTCCACATAACATTTGGTAAAGCAAATAAGACATTCTGTCGTGATCCAAATCCATTTGGATAACTTGGCAGAGGTTAGCATCCATGAGCTCCATGACAAGGTAAACATCCTGAAACTCCTCCAAATTCCTTTGCGGAGTAAAAGCATTAAGTAAACCAATTATCTATTGATGAGAGTTTTTTTAAAAACAATTTTTAATTTTGAAGCCAAGTTTAATTACGTTTTTATGGTTAACCAGTTTCATTAGCTTGAATTCCCTATATGCTCTTTTAGCATGGGTTACATTTTGGAATGGTCGAGATAGTTTTTTAATCGCCACATTTTGCTCGGTGATAGTATCATATGCAGCGCTATAAAATATTTAGAATTTGGTTAGGTACAAAAATATTTTTATTCTTAGTTATGAGATTAATAATAACAAATGACGAAAAAGAAGCTAGAACATCATACATCTGTAGATTTTAATTTTTGTTTACAAATTCTGTTAAATATATTTGATTTTTAAAGTTTAACAATATAATGTTTTACCTTTTGAAGTACATTTTAAATACTGAGATTCAAAGAAATTTGAGCTTAAAAATTTAATGGACTGTGATTTCCTTTGCTTATTACTTTTTCAAACATATATATTTATTAAAATAAAGAAATCAAGAAGTTAAATCAGAGTTCACTGCTACCGCAGGTTATAAAGGTAGGATAATATATAATTTAAAAATCAACAAATGCAACTTACCATACTATTCCTTGGGCACCAGATCCTATAGGCCTTAAATTAACGTACCGACTTAGGATGGTAAAGTTGGTATCTCCCACTTCAACGGTGTAGTGCTGGTGCTGAGCTGTCATTTTATATTGTTTTTATATATTACTTTTAGTTGAAAGCCAGGAGCATATCGGCCTTTAGAGGGAAGATTAGATGTGGGTAAATAAGATAAATCAATAAAGACACAACTTCAACGCGATTGTATTTTATATAAGTAAAAAGATCCATATGTATGTTGCCTTTCTGAATGGGTGGAGACAGTGGAAGTTTTCAGAAAAATTCGTCAGATGCTAGGGGGTAGAAAAACATTACCTTTACTGGCCTTATTTAGACAGAATGTTATGGACATTAAATGGGTCTGTTGTCACGAAGGGTGAATAGGGGAGGCGGAGGCAAACGGCTTGCTGGATATTGCGGTGCGACCTTATTACCAAACTTAATACATCCCATAGGCAGTCTTAAGAAATAGAAAATTCCTTACAAAAGATACAATAGCATAACCCAATAATATTTTGACGATCTTAAATGGCAAGTCTTTATTGATAAGAGATTATATATTTTTCGGGTATTACAAAAAAATATGGGTAGCACCCTAAAAAACACATAAAGTATTATAAAATTCCATCCATTCCGTTCTATTTAAGTGTTTAGCGGCACGAACAGAAAAAATACCGATTTAAAATCGATATGTCGGCTTAAACATAAAATTACGGAATGTTGGACCACTGCGATGTACATAAGTTCATGAGTATGTGTATGCATGCCTATGTATATATATACATACACAGTTTGTGCACTGGTGAAAACTGTAAACTTCTACTGGTATACATATAAACATATGTAGTAAAATGTAAATTACATATGTACATATATGGGTCGATAATTTACTCAATTTTCGAACTATCTTTTAGATAGCCGTTGTTTCTTGTATGCATATACAGAATATCTCGTTTGTATTGAAGATAGTAAAGCGGTCGGTCTTCGGCTAGTTGTCGATATGTAAGCGTTAGACATTTGCGCATACATAGGTACACACTTTGAGAAGTTGATTAATGTTAAATACCAATCGTTTTTTATTACCGGCACAACTGTCATTTGTATAAATCAGCAATGACACGTTTTGGTAGACAGTTACAGCGCTTAAATATTTTATGTGCAAGGATCGTAATAGAATATTTATTTACCATTTAATGCAGAAATTTTAACGATTTTCTGGTAGAAAATTAATATCGATTTTTGCTTCTACACACACTGGGCACTCTGAGTAGCAAACATTTTTAATTATGTTGATTCTATTGAAATTACAGAACAAACTAGTTTCGACACTTTCGCATGAAAATAATTGTACATGGATACAATACAATATACGAAAATCTATTGGAATATTCGATCACAACAAAGTTATTTAAATCGGTGTGACCAGATTGGAGTGGGACCAAAACACAAACGATTAAAGTCAGCCATATCGAGTGAAGATAAATAGTATATGAAAATTATTGTAATTCTATCAAATTTTCAGAAACTTATAAAATATATTCTTAAAGTAAAAAACTACAAAACTTTCTCTCGATTCAGTGTTCCAATTCTTCGTTCCAAGGGCTCTTGATATTTTCTATCGATCTATCGATTATGTATCGAATGAAAAATGAGAAATCACCAACTATAAATAAAAACAAAAGAAATATCTTGCGATATGAAGACGGTTGGTGTTCTTTGTGATTCACTATCTGATACTTACTATTTTTCATCATTATTTTCCAGTCATCACCAGCCCTTAAATATCTTTTGGAGAAGGATGTACAGGTGTCAAAACATTTTGTTAAAACCGTCTCCAACCTTGTCTTTCTTTAAATCTCTGCGGATACATAGCAGATTTTTGGAGATATCCTGCGATGGAATTGCCTGGTTTGCCTCATGGATTGCGTTTATATGGTTGCTCAGCTTGAAAAGCTTGTATCAAATGCAAGTGAACATGCTTTTGGGACTAATACTCGATGTATTTATCGTGGCTGTGTTAAAAGCGATCGTTCGGCGAAGACGACCGGTTCCCAACAAAGATATGTTAACCATAGGACCCGATAAGTTTAGTTTTCCTTCGGGCCACACCTCCAGAGCATTTTTCGTTCTTCTGTTCTTCGCCAAGCTGTATCCTCTCCATATCGTATTCATGCTTCCAGTCACAGCTTGGGCTCTAAGTGTCGCTATCTCAAGACTTATTTTGCAGCGTCATTACATTTTGGATATTTGCGCTGGAGCAGTCATCGGAATTCTAGAAGCATTAATAATTGGATTTTTATGGGTCAGCGAGGAAACTGCATTTAGTATCGTTGGTTTTGTCACGGAGGAAACTGTCGACGTTGAGTAAAAAAATTAAAGTACCAAAAATTAAAATAAAAGTCCCAAAAAGCAATAGATAATCTCTTAATCATCACTAATGCTTTTACCAAATAAATTGTTAATGTTTAATATTTAAGTTAATTTGTTATAAATATCGCAGGATCAAAAGTTGCTGACCGGATTTATAGAAGTTTACAATTCATAATTGCCTTTAATATGACTTAAAATAAATGTTCTTTAAAAAAATTATTTAAAGTAACAAAAAAATAAATTTAATATGAATTGAACCGATAGAGGAAAATCACTTTAAAAATGTATAAATCGAAATTCTTGTTGTTTGGGATAACCACATTTTTGCAGAAAATATATCAATTCACATCAATATAAAAAATAAATTTAAATTTGTAAAACTTCATTCTCAAACATTTAATTACATTGTTTTTTAATATTTTTACTCCATGATGTATCGACTTATCGATAAGGAGTCAACAACCCCATTCGTTGTGTGAAGGGATGAAATGTTGTATGCCATACAAAGTTTTCGCGAAAGGATAAATAAAAAAATATTTTCGGGATCCTTGACATGTTAAATATACTGTTAAAATAACAATAGGTTTCATATTGTTAGTCAGAAGTTTAGCAACATGGACAAATATTCTGTATTTATTGTGTTTATTTTGTTCCTTTTCTTAATAAGAAAGGATGTGGGGAGCAATAATGTAGACTCTGGAATATACGGGTAGGTATTTATTAGCACAACGGGAAAGATGGAATCAAGTTCTTTAATCTGAGATATTTTCTTTTATTTAAATTGGCCAATTATGTTTTAATTACCAAACAACTTAACAAATTATTTTGAAGTGGTCGAATGTTTAATTTTAAATGGTTTTCAGATATTTCTTTAATATTTATTTAAATGCCAATTTTTGTGCCGCAGGATTCAGCATAAACGGGGGATTTGCATTATTTATAATGGGACGATTTGTCGGGATATTTTGAGCAATGCCTATGTTTTTGTATCCCCTAACCTTACAATGAACGATTTGGAGGAGCGGTTAAAAGCGGCATATGGAGTAATTAAGGAATCTAAGTGAGTATTATTATACTTTTTTACTTAGTTGTAGAAATTTTAATTGTTTACTTTTCAGAGATATGAATGAGAACTGTCGCATGTACGCCTTGCCCAGTTTGTGTTTTAGCTCAATGCCAATTTGCAGAACTCCTGAGCGTACGAATTTATTGTATTTCGCTGAGCAGTTCAAAAATTCAAATGTCACGATTCGCCGAAAGAGAACCAAAACTAAAGACATTAAAAACATAAACATTTTTAAAAAGAAATCGACTATACATGAAGATGTGTTCAGCACTGATATTTCGAGTAAATACCCACCCACTAGGGAGTCTGAAAATCTAAAACGCATATGTCGGGAGGAGTGCGAACTTCTAGAAAACGAGCTCTGTCAAAAGGAATATGCCATTGCCAAACGACATCCAGTCATCGGCATGGTTGGGGTTGAGGATTGCCAAAAGTTGCCCCAACATAAGGATTGCTTGTCCTTGGGCATAACCATTGAGGTGGATAAGACAGAAAACTGTTACTGGGAGGATGGCTCGACCTATAGAGGTGTTACGAACGTGTCCGCATCCGGAAAGCCCTGTTTAAGATGGTCTTGGTTAATGAAGGAAATCTCCGACTTTCCAGAGCTCATAGGTCAGAATTACTGCAGGTACTTTTAAAATAATATTTAATGGTATTATTATAATAATTTATTAATATTATAAATGTTTAAACTTTTAGAAATCCAGGAAGTGTGGAAGATAGTCCTTGGTGTTTTGTCGATTCTTCTCGTGAGCGCATTATTGAACTTTGCTATATTCCAAAGTGTGCAGACAAAATTTGGATTGCCATTGTAGGAACGGCGGCAGCCATAATTATAATTTTTGTAATAACATTCGCTATAATACTCTTTAAAAGAAGAACCATTATGCACTATGGAATGAGAAATATTCATAATGTAAGTACTCAAAAAAAGAGTCCACTGAATATAAAAAAATTTATGACATATTTTCCAGATAAACACACCCAGCGCGGATAAAAATATTTACGGAAATTCACAGCTTAATAACACCCAAGATGTGGGAAGACCCAACTTGGGAAATTTATCCGATCATGTTGCTCTGAACTCTAAGCTTATAGAAAGAAATACCCTACTAAGAATATCCCACTTTACTCTTCAGGATGTTGAGTTTTTGGAGGAACTGGGTGAAGGAGCTTTTGGTAAGTTATTTTAAATAAATGTCAAAAAAGTATTAATATGATAGCATTTTAGGAAAAGTTTACAAGGGACAGCTTTTGCAGCCAAACAAATCGACCATAACTGTTGCAATTAAGGCTTTGAAAGAAAATGCCTCAGTTAAGACCCAGCAAGATTTTAAGCGCGAAATCGAACTAATATCGGACCTTAAGCATCAAAATATAGTTTGTATATTAGGAGTAGTACTAAACAAAGAGCCCTATTGCATGCTGTTTGAGTACATGGCTAATGGAGACTTACACGAATTTCTAATCTCAAACTCACCCACCGAAGGCAAATCCTTAACGCAACTCGAATTCTTGCAAATAGCTCTGCAAATTAGCGAGGGCATGCAGTATCTATCAGCCCATCATTACGTTCATCGAGACTTGGCAGCTCGAAACTGTCTGGTTAACGAGGGTTTGGTTGTAAAGATATCAGATTTTGGACTATCCAGAGACATTTACAGTTCAGATTATTATCGGTGAGACTGTAGAGACTCCAACGAAAATAGCATTTAAAAAATTTTTTTATTTTAGAGTTCAGTCAAAGTCGCTACTACCTGTAAGATGGATGCCGTCAGAATCGATACTGTATGGAAAGTTTACCACGGAGAGCGATGTATGGTCATTTGGAGTTGTTCTCTGGGAAATTTACAGCTATGGAATGCAGGTTAACATTAAACAGTTAAATTAGTAAAAATTTACATTATATAAAAAAAATATTTTTTTTTCAGCCATACTACGGTTATAGTAATCAGGAAGTAATAAATCTTATCCGTTCAAGGCAATTGCTATCCGCTCCTGAAAACTGTCCCACGGCAGTTTACTCCTTAATGATCGAGTGTTGGCATGAGCAATCAGTAAAACGTCCTACATTTACAGATATTTCAAACCGTCTTAAAACTTGGCACGAGGGCCATTTTAAAGCAAGTAATCCAGAAATGTAACTGTATGCACATATGCATTTTCAACGAATGGACTGTAACATAAGTAGATTTAAGAATTTAATAAAATAAAATATATCATAAATCAAAAGGATTATTTACATTTTAAAATAAATACAACCAATCGAATCTAATTTATATTAGTTTTTTATGTTTATTTAGTGAGATTTGTTCGTATAATAACCATATGGTATTTAAATGTTTCTGTGCCATTCACTACTAAATTATCCACTTGCAATACCTAGGGCAACGCCGCCGAAAAATGATGCCAAAAATATGTGCAGATCATTTACTTTCGGTCCCTCTTCATCTCCGATTAGTTTGGTATACCACTTTGCAACTTTTTTGCCGTTCCTGGTTAGCAGGCTTTCCGCCCTATCCAATTGGTTGTCGACATATCTTTCGGTCTATATATGTAGGGTTAAAACATAAGTATTGGCAACCAGATAAATTATATATGCTTTTAAACTTTACCTTATCTTTCCAATTTTTCTCACGACCTAGCGAAGATTCTACTTTATCAGCAAGTCTGTCAACGCTCTTATCCAGCTTTGTCCAATTTATTTTTATAAGACCCTCTTGGTGTGCAATTTCCAACAAGATAATGCTGCCGCCAACGGCAAAAGCAGCAAATTTGCCTATCTTCATTGTTGTGAATCCTGTGGCCCTGAAAAAGTAATTTGCATACAAATTCCTTATTATATTTATTACGCTATATGCGCCACGTTAGCCAATAATTTCAAAGATAAATTAGAAATACTTCTATGTATTTATTTAAATCAGCTCTTTATTTTTAATACAAATTTAGTAGAAAATTATAAGCCATAATTTTTATTTCTTAACTACAGACCGCCCGCTGATCATGAAGTTTCCTTAATGTCCATAATTCAGGGCTTTATTGGTTTAGAAAAATGATTACTTTGATAGTCTTTTGTTAAATTAAAAATTGTTAAAAATGGATTTACTGCAAATACTTTAGATTTTACAGTGATTGGGCTGGCGACTCTGCGCCGCAATGATATAACACTTACCATCCCGAAGTGACTCCAATTAGCATTTGCGAGTATGCTGAACGCTGACCAATGTCGCTAAAAACTTTCTTTAAAAATTCCGAGTAATTAGTCATTTTTAAAATTAGATGTTTGACGTTAAGCTGCGAAGTTCTATTCGTTTACGTCAATTTTGCACAATAATATATGCCTGTCAAGATACCGTCACATTTATAAGCAAAAAATGGGATTTTTTGGAACTCGGAAACAGAACAGAATTAATCATTCCAGGATATTTAGTAACTAATAAGGTATTGAGATAAAGACATTTTCAGGGAATGTTTGGGATTCTTATTAATTATTTTCTTTTGGCCCTGTCTAGGTAAACAGATATAAAAATTGTATTTATCGTCTGCGGCGAAGTGTGATCGTACTAAGATTTAGTTGTCTGTTTTCGACTAGCAAATCTTAATCAATACGGAATTTCTACAAAGCATATAATTCTTAAATATTAATAACTTGAATCGAATTTCTGTTCGCTGAGAAACACTTTAAAAGATCATATGATGTATAATTTACAGAAGTTATTCAAGTGGTTTTTGACGATTAATTTCCCAAAAAAAAAAATATAGGAACCTTCGCAATATCAAGAAAAATCACACAAAATCCCAAAGTTCGAATGAAATCTACAATACAAAATGTACATGAGTTTATTTAAAATAATTGTTAAAACTACTTAAATAAATATCATACAGTATATTTACAAATTCGAATAGATTAGCCAATTACTTAGCAATTTTAATTACTTTGCTAAATCACCAAGAATTATAAGTCCGTAATAAGCATTGATTACAGGTATGTTGATTCACCTGAAATTAAAAAAAAAACTTGTTCATATTAATTAAGTTGAGCCTTAAAATTATTTATGTATTATTCATTTATTGTAGTTAATATTTCACAACAATGATAAATATCGAAAAAGTTTGTATATATGGTTTATTGTTTAGCAATTTTAAAGTTAGAAGATTACTTTGTAAGCCATTGACTGTCGATGAAAATGAAACGACATTCATTAATTTTGCCGGATTTAATTCGATTATTTTCTAACATAAATATTGAAAATATATAGAAGTTCGTAAATAATTGGATAACTTTATATCTTGATTCTAATTTAATTAATTAATTATTTATTTAATTAAATGAGGGATGCACTTCTAATATTCGGAGGCGAATAAATATTTATGAAGAGATGAAAGATGTTTAATGAAAATTGATGCGGATACTGATAAAGGGTTTGCCCGGTTAGTTCACCATTCGAGCCGCAGCCATGGGCTCCCACTCACCTATGTACATTAAATTCTAAACAGATGTGCAGAGCCCAGCTGTAATCGATCCGTTCCCCCAATAAAAGAAGTGGATCATTGTAAGCCTGTCTGCTAGTATACTCGTAAAAGTCTTGGGGACATATAAATCCAGTTCTGGTGGCTTCGTTTTATACATCAAAAATAAGAGATCGTTCAGCCAGAAGTCTTTTAAATCGTCTCGGGTGATTATTCTGGCGAAATCAATAAGGATATAAATGTTTGGACGACACATGGTAAAAAGGCTATCTCTCTAAGAAATGGTAACTTGAATGCTATTAATTTAAAAAACCGTTAATGGTCAAAAAATTAAATTAAAAGACACAAAATTGTATTAAAAAATGTAATAGGATCGATCTTTCGATATTATTTTATTAAAAAAACAGATAGATATTAGTGAGATCTGGTCTCTGAGAGTATAGTATTCAGAAAACTCACCGGATTCCCAATCTTCCTCGCCTTCTTCGGTACCACAGTTGAATTTTGGAGAGGATTGTTTACATGTGATGTAGGATGTATTGTAATTGATGTTCTTATTTTCATTTATACTTCGAGTGTCAGAGGTGATATGAACTTCACTATTCTGCCATTTGATTAAATCATTTTTCTCAATGGACGGTTGATTAAATATATGATTTTTTTTTATTTCCCCTTTTGTGGAATCATTCAAGCTTGATAAAAGAGGTTTGCTATTAGGCTGCTTGCGTTTAGACGCAGTCGAAGTATTTTTTGAATTGGTTGATGTGTCGTATTGATTTTTAGTCTACGAATATTAGATTTATAGATTAAGCATATTTTCTGCGCAAAACGTGTGTTCACTTACAACTATATCCTTATGATCCAACGGTTCTATTGTTTGACTTTTCGCTGTATTATCTTTGTTGATCGCAGGTAAAACTTCTTTTTCAAGAAAGCAGTTTGAAGATAAACTGTCATGTTCTGATCTTTCAAAATTCAAAACGTTGTCATTTTTCTCTTTTTCAGGAGGTTCGGCTCGAACATCATTGCTAAAATTTTCTGCTTCAAATATAATTGAAATCTAAAACACAAACAAAATGTTTTTTATTAAGTTAAAAAATTATATCTATCCCGTGTACCTTGAAATCCTTGTCTTTGTCTTTATGTACATCATCGATTTCTGATTGATTTAAAGTGTGTATATATCTGTTAACTGCTCCATTGGACTCACAAGCTAATCAAACAAAAAGGCATATTAAATACTTTCATAGGTTGCAAAATTAATAGTTGTACTTACTCGAATAGTTTCGCACAAAAAATGTATTTAGCCAGAAATGGCATACTACTTTCTCTGCAAATTTAAGTTCAAATTTTACATCACCGGAAACTGGTAAAAATGGTTCACTGGACAAAACAAGTGATTTTTGAAAATCAATTGTCCAGGTTTTCAGTATCTGAATAAAAAAGAATACATAATATCAGTCTATAAAAAAAGTTTTCCTTTTTAGATGGAACTTAAAATTTATAAAAATATTATTAAGAAATAATATGAGCAAAAGAAACAACAATAAATCTGAAAAAATAAGATAATACTTGTCCGATCCATTTATACTCAAAACTAGTTCTAGTTCTTTGTTCAAAACAGCCATAGCATAATGTTTGCAAAACCAAAACATTTTAACAAATCTTCACCGACATTAATTAAATTAAAAAGTATAACGAACTAATTTAAAAATAATTGACTTACATCTGGCTTAGCATTTTCTGTGGCTGAGTCGATTAATACAGATACTGAACATTGTACCGTGCCCAAATTTTGCAGAAAACTGGACTCCGAGAACCGTATTTCACATACCTGGGATACATTGAGAGGTAAGTCAATTTTACTAGATGGTTCTTTAAAATACTTACGTTAAGGCTTATTTTCGAATATGGAACACTTGAACAAACTAGTTTGGAAAAATACTGAACATATCGACGCTGAGATGGGATTGTCACACCTTTACAGTCCTTTGTACGCTTCTCATCATACCACGCTAATGCCTCATCGGCGGATTTTTGTAATCCACTAAACAGTAAATATGCACAAATCATGGTACCTAAAACATGGACAAGTGTGGATATGTTAGACGGAGTTTGGTAATTTTAAACATAAAAAAGCCAAATAGCTACAATTTCCTTACCGGTTCTTCCTTTTCCAGCTTTACAGTGTACGGCTACGACATTAGACGAATGTTCCTTAAGCCATAAATCAACATCCGTGCAAAATCGTTGTATTAACTCAATCGTTGGAGGGTTATGGTCTTCGAACGGAAAAACTGATACTCTCTGTAAAACATAAATTTTTTTAAATGCTGCAATAACCAAAATATATATAAATTACCCCATGAAATTTACCGACGTCGTATTTACGCTCTGGGCATAGGTTATATACTTTGTAATGTTGGGCATGATTTTCTTCCAAAAATTTATAGACATCTTCTAGACGGTTTCTGTACAAGCCCTCTATTAAAGCCGGCGCTGGAAACCCCATGGCAATTATGTTATCATTAATGTCTGTAAATAAATAAGCATTGTTTAAATTATTATACTTTATTCTTGTTGCTAGTTATTAAGGTAGCTTACATGTTAAATCCAAATTGTATCCTTTTTCTTTGTATCGTATACGTTTTTTGCTCACTACAGTGCGTATCACGTTAGACATTAACGAAATGGTGTTGGCCATAGTTTAAAAGTTAAAAGACTTCTCTCTTTTAAATTAGGTTAGTCAGTTGCTGACTTCTTTTTTAATCCATTTTAATGTTTAAGCTCTGAAAGAAGAAACGAATTAGACGAGTAAGTAAGGCATTTTTTTTTACTGAAATTATGGTTCTTAAGCTAATTCATAATTCATAGCCCAAATATCTTTAAGTATATAATCTCTGTAAGTGACAATAATATTTCTAATAGGATTATGTTAATCCGTAAGTATTCCTTGAAGTGTTAATTGATATTGTATAAGAAATACATTACAATTTAAATTAGATATATTTCACAATGCTAAGCAACTTATTAGTTTATCACTTGCATATCTTTACATATATCATATCTTTGAGTCGACATGTTCCTACTTGTAAATCAGAAAGCACAAGCCTTACTTGGATACATAATTGGGCAAGTGCATACATACACAACACACTCCTCGCACTAAAGTAGTTTCATACTTTTTTTTTAAAGTACAGGTATAGTTAACTTTAACCCTTTTTATTTAGGATTTTGATGAAGTTTGGTAATGGTATAGGTCCTTAGAATTGCCAATCACACACACACACACCCACAAACACACAAATACATTTATAGCACACAGGTGAAACATACTTACATGTATCGGCATATTATCAAAGATAAACTATTTAACAATTTTCCGCTTGGCATACTACATTCAGTTTGTTTGTCGAATCGTTCAACTTGCCAATAAAGTTTTCTTATTGAAGTCAACGCACGGAACTCGAGCCATTAAATTGGCTCACTGCATGAAGGGGCGATTTTTGAACTATCAAAATCCGTATTTGAAACACTGAACAGTAATTTTGAATTACTTAACATAGCGACTGATTTGGCAACTGTTTTTGTTTTATCTCACAGAGTAGACACACTTTTTTGACAAACTGTTCGCGAATGGTGGTATGTATTGTAGTTAGAGCACATATGCATGTACAGAAATATGTAGATTTGGATGGGCATGTGGACATATATGCACCAATTTTTGTGCATTTATGTACATATTTGTTTAAACAAAAACATATTTACAATTCCACAGACATTTTACACATTTACACTATCAGCACCACACGAATATATGTATGTGCCTACTGTTTAATACATACATATGTATGTGCATATGGGTATGTTTAAGTCAATAAGCTAAATGTATTTGGGATCCAACCGAACAGGTTCTTTTTACTGCATCTTAAAAAGTTATCACATGTTATACTTTAAGCCACGAATTTTCAAATAAATCTTTTAAATTATGTGTAAAACTTAAACAATAGCGCTCATGCTCTATTAAATGTATTATTAATTTATCAAGCGTGAGATCCACAGGGTGTTTAAGGTAAGCGATACCACTACAAGATGTGAAAAAAATCGTGCGGCGCAATCGACGTGCATGGGATCTTTTCAATAAAATAAAAAATATCGATTCTCAATCGATAGACTAAAAACAATATTTTAATATTCAATACTTTTGTATTTTTATATATATATTACTAAACAAATATTTTCAAGTTTTTATTATATCAAATCAAAATTAAAAAATAAAGGCTAATTTTGTTCTCAAATAAGTTTTTCGCAAAAAAAATAAACCTCAAGAAAAAATCATAAAAAAAGTAAAAAAAATTTGAAATGGTAATTTGTAATAATAAAATAACTTCAAGGTATTGTGTGGCACAACAAAATAGTATAAAAAATTGGATCAAATAGTTATTATATAATATATACTTTAATTTGTCATTTCGATATAGATGCAACAGGTTGATTGGACTAATCGATTGTTTGCAAAAACGTACAAGGTGTGTCTCAAAAGTTTCCGAGCTTGTTTTAAGGGCGCCATCTCTTGGTGAGTTAAAAAGGTAAGTCCCTTCCTTAAACATTTTGACTTTGGAACAATGGAAACGGAGTTATAGCGTCCAATCTGGCAGTGGTTTTTATTATCGGCGTCACTGACATTCAATATTGACAATGCGTAGAGTTCTGTCTCAAACGTGGTAATTCATGAAAAAGTTTATGACAATAATTGTCATTTTAACAAACTTAATCCATCATATTTTAGTCGATTTGTTGTTCATAAATTTGCAAATCACCATAGAAAAGACCTTCAAATGGCGAAAAGGACCAGGACTCATACTTTTAATTGACCTTTTACCTAAACATTAAGAGGCGTTAACTAAACATTATACTGACTTTAAGATGCAGAAATAAAAACAAAGTTTTTACCGTATCAACCAATTTATTTTTATTTTTTACTTATACGTCAAAAATACGTTTAAAAAGTATCTGCTGCAGTCACTTGCTCCAAACGTATACTAACCCCTTAGGATAACTACTAATAGAGATTTCCTTATGACGAGTATTGCTTTGCTATTTTTTGAACTTAAAGCATTCTAATAAATTTCAATCCGATCTCAAAGGAAATTCTATCTAAAAAAAACCTAAATGCTGCATCCGAAGGCCCGGTATATAAAATAACCAGTTACTTAAAATAGGCGCTGAGGCTTACGGTTTGTAGCAGAACTGCCCAAAGCTGAAAATAATTAGTTTCTTTTTAGATTAAAAATTTGAAATATCGATGGTAATTGTCATGCATTCTTTCTTACCATGTTTAAGGGAAACGTCTTAACTACTGATGACCTGCCTACAAGCACCTGGCGGTTATTTCCTTTATAGTCTTCAAGATCCAAGTAATTATGCAAAACATACGGGTCATTCAAAAACAAGTCTGAAACACGTTTATCCTCGTTTCGGACATCTGGATAAACATATATACCATAAAGTTTTTGAGAAGCGGATGTAATTATACGGCTTCTTTATGAAGGGTGTATTATTGATTATAGAAATTCTGTAACAGTGAACTCCTAAACAATTCCGATTACTTAAGGCTCTTTAATATGCAGACCAATTATTTTTGCGAAAGCTTGTACATATACGAGAAACTTTTCCGCATTTTCTTTATTAAAATTGCGTACTTCTAGATTTTGGTTTGACGTAGTTCGAGTCTTAGCGTACTTGTTCTTACTAGTTTTCTAAGTTACAACTTAAATGTTAAGTGCTTGCAATTGTCATGTTAAATGGGTATTCGTAAAATAAATAATGAAGAGACGACGACTATCAGTTTTGTTGATGTAGAGGTTGGTTGGCCGATCAAAAACGATCGAATGTTACGATTTTAAATGTTTAGAGTCTGAGTTTTGGGGTCGCACTTATATTATTATTTTTTAATCATTACTCATAGGCTTCTATGAGTGGTGTTGTCATTAGAATCGATGGTTTCCAACCGGGGAGCGAGACCTGAAACGTCCAGCTGATTGTCCACCAGTGCGACCATAGCTGCCACTGCTGTAACGGCTGCTCTCGCGACCACCGCCGTAAACTTCACGGCGGTTAAAGTCGCTTCCACCTCCATCTCTTCCATTATAGCTACTGGCCCCGGATCGTCCCGAGCTATAGCCCCTGTCCGTGTGACGACTTGAGGATCCACTGGATCCGCGCTGCCGGAATCCACCGCCGCCGCTGCTACTGCTTGTAATGCTGTGCCGGCCAAAATCTCCGCGCCGGCCCCTTTCCACCGGTCCGCCACGCCTACCCTGGCGCGGCCGCCCCTTCGATATCTCCACACGCAGCTGGGATCCCAGTAATTCGGATCCGTTTAGTATATCGCACGCCTTTTCAGCATCATCACGATGCTCGAACTCCACAAATGCAAAGCCTGGAGGGTTAAATGCTATCCAAACTGAATTTAGCTTGCCGTACTTTGTGAACTCCCCCTCCAGATCATCCTTTTTAACTTTATCAGTCAGATTGCCAACATATACTCTTGTCCCACGCTGGTCACCCATGCTAGACATCTATTGTTACTGTTACAGAGATATCCTTTCAGATACCTGCCTTGAAAAATAAATAATCAATAAGTTATCACCACCGGACAATTTAGCGTTTGTATCTATATCAAGTTTTCAACCAGGGTGGTTAAACTAGTTGCAAAAATGCTCATTTTTAGAAATGATCTTTTATTTGGAACACCGAAAATAAACAAAAAATGTCTTTACTTATTGTACTCTAAGTATTTAGAAAATTAACTTTCCATTACATGTCTTCACTTTTGAAAATAATTATCTTTCTCAATGTAAAAAAATGTAATTCCTCGGCTATAGCTGTTTAACTTAAAGAATTTTTAGTTAAAAAATATGAAGCAATAAAAAATATATCAACTAGCACCCTTGAAAAAGTTAAAAAGACCGTTGTAAGCAGATAATCTGAACTTAAAGCAATGAGAATTTATTTAAAAACGATATAAAAGTTAAAACAGATTCAATTATTTTTTCAAAAAAATTTGAAACGTAGTCAAAAAAATGCATAATATTTTTAAGTGCTTGTGAATAAGTTACAACTTGGTCAGAGCAAGGTAAGTTATGACAAAACAAACACAAAAAAATAATTCGTTCAAAATATGACTTCATATTCTATTCGTCATGGCAAATATAATTTCGATAGTTCGTTATTGTTTCATATTTACTGTTCCGATTGAGATATATTTCGCTTTTTACATATATATGGTACGTAGTACTTTTGTGTAGTTTGTTTATTGTTATCTTGAGTATTTACGAAAGGACGCATAATAACAAAGAAGTAAACCTTGTATATTTGAGAATGGCTGAAATGGAAGTTCAAAGCAACAAAATGTCGATCATAGAGGAAACACAAACGGTAAAAATATCTGTATTTCTGTATTCATCTTGTGTTGGAAATGAAAGTAGTTATTTTGCTTAAATGCGCAGTTGATATGTACATATACCTATGTATGTATGCAAATGTAATATATGTATGTATGTATGAATGTTTATGTTTATATGGTTCCCTGCTATGAGCGCTACCTTTCAAAACAGATGTTTAAAGATTGAAGAGAAATATTTTCATTGACAATTAATTTACTTGCTAGCCTAGAGTGTTCTAAGCTGTAAATTAAAACTTCAAAATAAATATATTGTAATTCTACAATATACATATTTAAATTGTATTCTAATCAAGTGTCATTGTGTTCCAGCAGACTCGGAAAGAATGTGGAAAAAGGGGTCGAAAACCAGGTAGAAAGACGTCTACTGAAAAATTGGACATCAAGGCTAAACTCGGTAAGACTAACCAAATAGTTGCATATTTGTTTGTATGGTGGATAATTATTATTATTAAAATCCAGTTCATTAAAAATGATCTTTTTTGTAAATTCATGGTTAGGAAATTTTACATATTTTAAGTAAATTAAATATTTATTAATTAAATGAAAAACTTTTTATAATAGATTTATTAATTATTATTATTAAAATCCAGTTCATTAAAAATGATCTTTTTTGTAAATTCATGGTTATGAAATTTTACATATTTAAAGTAAATTAAATAATTATTAATTAAATGAAAAACTTTTTATAATAGACTTAAATAATAAGGCAGCTTCCGATCAAATAAGCAGTTTTTGTATACATCGTATTCTTGTAAAACAATGTATTAATTTTTACTTGAACCTGTGGTTCCCGATTACAGAACGCAGTAGGCAAAGTGCTAGAGAATGTCGGGCTCGGAAGAAACTACGGTATCAGTACCTTGAGGAACTGGTTGCAGATCGGGAGAAGGCTGTAGTTGCCTTGAGGGCTGAACTGGAGCGCGTCGGTATATAATTTATTAAGCTAAGTTCAACCAATTTATTTATTCCTATCTGTATTACAGTTAATTCAATGGAATAGACAACTAAGTGAAAACAGCACTACAATCAACTATGACCAGTTGCTCCAAGAAATCGGGCTCCTCAAACAAGAATAACCTACTTTACTTCTGAACATAAAATAATTACTTTTATAAAAAAATAATAATAAAAAAAACTGCTATCTATATTGATAAGATAAATGGTTATTTATATATTGTTGTATTGTATATTATTATGTGTTATACACGATAAGACTGTTTTGTATGTATGCTTGCGCTTATTGCTTCACTCGATATTTTTCATCTTTCCTCTTTTTAAACCATGTAAAGTTTTATAGATATTTTGGGTATATATTTAAAAATGTATTTATAATATTTTTAAATGAAATTATTTTAAAATCTGATCGGTTTTCCCAAGATCCCACACATGGAAATTGTTTCAAGGGAATACAGTAAAGAGGAACAGCTGTAAAAGAAGCGATTATTTCAGTTTCGATATTTAAAGAACTATTCGATAACGTAGCTCTGCAAAAAACACCCATCTCTTCCATGTCATTAAAAAAATTATAGAATAAAATACAGAACAAATGTAAACATTATTTATAAGTGGCGCCAACAGTTCTTCAACAATATAAGAACTAGTGTCATCGGTTGCACTTATATACATATGTGACAATATATAAAAACTAGTACTGGAATCTCAAACATAATATGGCTTTAAATGGATTTTTAGAATTCTTCCAGAAGGGCAAGGTAGAAAAGGCCAAATCGAAAAAATTAATCCAATTTATATATTTCAAACTTAATTTTAGACTTTTAGGCCTAAGAAACCCTTTGCCTCAGGAACAATTAGATATTCTCTACATAAACAAGCTCAGGCCAGTCTGCAATCCGGGATTAATCTCCGGCAAGTTGTGCGGTTACCGCAAGGGGAAAATTTGAATGACTGGCTAGCGGTTCATGGTAAAATATATTAATATAATATTGATAAATAACTATACAATTCAATTTAAATATTTATGTTTCCTAGTTGTGGACTTTTTCAATCGAATAAATCTTATTTATGGTACCGTTTCGGAGTTTTGCAACGAAACTACCTGTCCAACTATGTCCGGTGGATCTCGGTATGAGTATTTGTGGGCAGATGGGGATTTGTAAGTAAATAAAGTTTATAAATCATTCCCAATTAAGTATATATATAATTTTAGATACAAAAAGCCAACCGCCCTCTCAGCACAGAAATATATTGAGCACCTAATGGATTGGATTGAGACGCAAATCAACAACGAATCTGTTTTCCCCGTGTCCACTGGTAAGGCTGTAGTTTTATTTATACTTTATAATATTTTATTTATATAAATAAATATTACTTTTTATCACTTTTTCAGATGTTCCTTTTCCAAAAAATTTTTCAGCTATTAGTCGTAAAATTTTAACCCGACTGTTTCGTGTATTTGTTCACGTCTATATTCATCATTTTGACCGTCTAGTGAGCATTGGCGCTGTGCGTATAACAATGTGATATATGTATATACCATGTTAAATGTTAAATTTTTTTTAGGAGGCTCACGTAAATGCTTGTTACAAACATTTTTACTACTTTGTACAAGAATTCGACATGATTTCGGCCAAGGAGCTGGAACCACTGCATGAAATGACTTCCAGAATTTGCAAAGACAAGGATTAAATGTAATTCGTACTAGAATGTGGTGTAAATACTTTTTGTTTATTAAAAAATAAAAAAGATTTCGACTAGTTTCTTTTTTCTCGATTATTAATAATTTTACTTAACTTTTCATTTATTACATTTTATAAGTGTGTATGTTTATTTCATAGAGGGTATAGAAGCTGTATTCTTTTTATATACAATCGGTATATTCGACTTAAATAGAATTGGTCGCACTAATGTCAACAGAAATTTTTGCACTAAGTGTATTTTGTGCAGATTATTTGATTAAAATTAATCCGATTTAAAGTATTGTCCATAATGGAGGTGGTTGATCCAGATGCTCATTTGGTGGCACTAAAAGGTAGAATGCGTATTTATATATTCAAAAATTTCGATTAACAAGGTTCCTGTTTTGTTTTCAATGTAAAGTAATGCGTTTGATGCGGCCCACTTTAGTCGGACTTGGACCTGTAGTAACCTGCGAGCCATCGGATTTGGTTCAAAAATTTAACAATTCTCAGGAAAGCGACGGTATATTGGGAGCCTGTGCGGAAACCCTTAGCGGCCGGACAAGTTCTGTTGCTGCCTCAATCTTTTGGGAGCATTTATTTAGGTGAAACATTCGCCAGCTACATCTGTGTCCACAACACCACCGCCAATCCTGTGGAATGTGTGACTGTTAAGGCTGACTTGCAGTCAAACACGAGCCGAATTAATTTGTCGATGCACGAGAACGTCAAATCACCGGTGGTATTAGCGCCCGGTGGAACTATTGACGATGTTATACGATATGAGGTTAAGGAAATCGGAACTCATATGTAAGTTGCTATTACAGCCCAGCACGAATAAGTAAAAAGTGATCAAAAACTACTGACATTAAAACATCTAAGAATTGTAAAAAGTCATTTAACAAAAACATGTGTACTTGCCAAAAAAATAAGAAAGTCATGTGTCTTTTCTTTTTATTAATTCTTTCTCAATGTGAGTTATTTCTTATAAGTAAATTTAAGATTTAAATAAGCAAATCCATCTATACATTAATCTTAGAATTCTGTTATTTTATGGTATACAACTATACTAAAAGTCCAAGTCTAATATTATCTCCATTATTTGCAGTCTCGTCTGTGAAGTGAATTACTCAACTCCAGCGGGCTATGCGCAGTCCTTGAGAAAGTTTTTCAAGTTTCAAGTTCTTAAACCCCTTGATGTAAAAACCAAGTTCTACAATGCAGAAATCGACGAAATATACTTGGAGGCCCAAATACAAAACGTGACCACCAGCCCATTCTGCCTAGAAAAAGTCGAATTGGATGGTTCGGAAGATTACTCCGTAACTCCATTGAATACACTTCCAAATGGCGAATCTGTTTTTACTGTCAAGAACATGTTGCAACCTAATAACAGTTGCCAGTTTCTTTACTGCATTAAAGTAAGCTTACGATTTTTAAATTCCAAATTCATTCCATTAATTATCTATGTACTATGAGCAGCCCAAGGGTGATATAGCTAAGGACATAAACACTCTGCGGCAATTCAATAATGTGGGAAAGCTGGATATCGTGTGGCGGTCTAATCTGGGCGAAAAGGGCAGGCTGCAAACCAGTCAATTACAACGGCTGGTGAGTATTTAAAAACTTAAAATACATTTTGGTCAACTTTTAATTGTAACTTTTTAATTTTAAGCCATTTGAGTGTAAAACCCTCCGTTTGGAAATACTGGATGCGAAGAATACAATTAAAATCGGAACAATATTCACGTTCAACTGCCGTGTGACGAATACATCTGAGCAAACTATGAAATTGAATGTTCGCCTGGTTTCCAAGTTTTCTGCAGATAGTCAATATACTGGTTGTGCCGATTTTATGCTGGGTCTGCTGCAAAGTGGGGAGGCTGCAGAGTTTCCTTTGTCCGTTTGTCCATCTAAATTAGGCCTCGTTAAAATATCACCATTGATATTGACCAACACACTCCAAAATGAACAATTTAATATAGAAAATGTTGTCGATGTATTTGTAATAAGTTCGGACTACAATAACGATCCCACAACTCACCAAAATAAGTTAATTCGTTATGAAAGTGCTGCAAACTGTTTAAATCAAAAGCAAGTTCAATTGCAGGTTGTATAGAATTATCTGTTAATAAATGTTCAAATAAAATATTAAAAAAATATGTTTTATATATATATTTATTATATTATATATTATTTATATATATGTTTTATTTTACTTTTTTAACATTAGATATTAAATGCATACAATAATCCTGTAAAGCTAAGTTTCAGTTATTTACTGAAAATTTAGAACAACATGTTACTGATAGCCCGGCTTTTTTTTAAATTGTAATCCGGTCACACTAGTTGGCTGTTTAGATCACAACAATGTTACGAAATGTGTGTAGTTTTTCTCCTCATCTTAGAAAATGTGTTTTTCAAGGCAATCAGCCAATTCGAAAAATGGCGGGCCATTCGAAGTGGGCCAATATCAAGCATACTAAGGCCCTAAAAGACGGCGCACGAGCTGCACTATTTTCAAAGATTTCGAGACAAATCCGTATGGCCATACAGGAGGGAAACTCTGCGGATCCGGCCATAAATTCCCTTCTGCGGACCGAAATTGAAAGGGCCTTGAAGCAAAACATGCCCAGCGGCACAATACAAAACACTTTAAACAAATTTAAATCAAGTAAAATTCAACTTAAAAAGTACCGTTTGGACATCAGGTATAAAAGAATCGTATACATGATATGCATTTTTTACACAGACAATTTTTCTGGAGTTAAAATGGATGCGACTCCAATGATAAAGAAAGCCGGGTAATTTGTTAAAAAAGAAATAAAATTAAATTATTTTTAAATGAAGTAATTATAAATCTTCTAGAGGCGAATTCATGGATGTCGGGAATCTTTTTGAGGATTTTGGCTTGATAGAAACTAAATATGATACATCAAAGCTCCTTGACGGACCTAATTTGGAAGATAAGGCCACTAATGATGCGATAGAATTTGGTGCCGAAGAGATCGAAATAGTTGATAATGGCAAAGGCTCTGTTAATGTATGTATTTTTTTTTTTTTTTTATATTTCTGTGTCGTATAATATTTTAGTTTACATTTTTTTTGCAGTTCCTGTGCAATCCTGTTGTTTTAACTACTTTAAGTAGAAATTTGGAAAAATCTGGGTACTCTATTGAAAATAGCGAACACATATTCTCTCCGATGGTATGGACTTATTTAATTTAATGGTTCGAAATTCGAGTATAAATTATTATGCTTTTAGAATGTTGTGAAATTATCCCCAGAAGACCAAAAGGCTTATGACGTGTTCATTGAAAAACTGAGAACCATACCAGGTTTAGAGGATATCTACGACAATGTTGAATAAGTACAATTTTTGAAATAAAACAGATTGAAAGGAAATATTAATAATTAAATATCAATTACTTCTTAATTTTAATCACATTTTAGTCAAAACTCTTGAAAAAGTACCTTACAAGTATTTCGTGCCTTGAAATCTACTAAATATCATTGTATATGATAAATAATTTAAAATGTATTTTTTAGTAAAATGTTTACAACGATACGTCACGTACGTTAACATGTAGCCACGTGTTTCACATTCAATGTTCCTATTGCACCACAATCGTCTTCTGTTATTTTATATATTATGTAAAATTAGTGAGATACCCTTAACGAACTAAACTTCAGCTGTTTTATGCGCCACTAATACATGTGGAATCAAAATCGTTGGTCAAAAAAACTTAATAGGAAAAATGAATTATTTAAGAGTTATTCAAAATAATTGGAAAAAATGCACATTCGGTGCGGCAGTATCTGTCTATGCACTGCAATCGCTGAAAACGCATATTGAGTATACATTCAAAAAACATTAAAAATTAGACAACGTATTCTACTATTTTTTTTTCCAGGATTGAACAATATATGCGAGAGTTTGCTTCGAGCATTCAGTCAAATTGGGTATCAGACCGACCGAAGAAAGTACTTGTGGTTATGAATCCAGTGGCCAATAAAAAGAAATCTGAGAAATTTGTAAGTAGATGGCACACAGGTGACCAAGATCTTAACTCAGCCTTAGTTTTGCAGTTTAAGAACTATTGTGAGCCGGTTTTGCATTTGGCTGGGTATTCTATAGAGATTCTTCGAACGAATCATATTGGACATGCAAAGACATACGTGGAAGAGTTGTCTGCGCTACCTGACGCGATTGTAGTTGCTGGTGGCGACGGAACCTCTTCGGAGGTTGTGACTGGCCTAATGCGTAGGCGTGGCAACCTCTGCCCGATTACCATCCTCCCACTGGGACGTTCGGTTCAATCCGCATCCAAACGCATCAACATCTTTGGAGTCAAGGACGTGGCTTATGTTAAGAGCCTCTGCAAAGCGTTGGAACCTATGCTGAAGAATGAAAGCCAATATCAAAGCGTGATCCGCTTCGATGTTATTAACGAAGACGACGGAACCAACAGTCAATTAAAGCCCATATTTGGCCTAAATGGTCTTTCCTGGGGTCTTTTAGAGGACATAAATGTGGCAAAGGACAAGTATTGGTACTTTGGGCCTTTGCGTCACTATGCGTCTGCAGCATCCAAAGCATTTGCTGATAACTGGAGTTTAAAAACCGAATATATATATACACCACCATGCCCAGGGTGCATTGATTGTGCTTCTGTTCAGCGGCAGGAATCCGTTGTACCCTCTGGTCTCTTTACAAGGAACCTCCTGAAGTACCAAAGGAACACTGGCGAACCAAAGAGAGCACTCGTTAAGAACGAAAATTGCAGTAACAAGTTCGAGGGAAGCGTAGAGGCCAGTCAAATTAATATTAATTGTGTGCAAAACAGGGATAACTTTGCGGAACTGGAAAGCCAATTCATAAGTTCATTGCAGCCGGGATGGGATTTCATCAAGCAAATTCCTCAAGTAACCTGCAGCAACATTTTACCAACCTTGGTCGTTAAGAGTCGAACCATTCAACTGCATCCGGTTGGCGAATTGGCCGAGAAGTTTTACTCTATCGACGGCGAGGAGTACGATGCAAGACCCATTAAGGTATCTGTTGTTCCCAATGCTATTAAAGTTTTTTGTTAAAATTTTAAATGTGTATATTAATTAAATCTTGATTAAATGGCGCTTCTAGTATAGCATAACACATTCACAGCAAAAGTTAACTGCTATTTCTTCCCAAATCCAGAGCTGCGTGTAATCATTCTCAAATTTCTCTGCCGTGATCAAAATCAATTTATCGTTTATTCGAATGCATGAGCCAGTTTTACGGCGTAGAACTTTTATTGTAAAAGATTTTGGCTTGCAATTAAAGTGATCATACCAACATTTTCTGGCAATACACTCGATGGAACGGATATAGCGTGGAAAGTAATTTAAGCCTAAATCGATCCAGTTGATCTTAGAAGAGCATTCCCATGGTCGCTGTTTGAAGCCATCGATTCGCGGATGTGCAACTCGATCCATGAACGCCCTTCTTGTTCGTAGACTTTTGCTCCTCGAAGACTCCTTCTTTTCCACCAACGCGAAGTGGTTAGTCTCCCATGCGGGAAAGTGGCTAACTGAAACCGCACCACTATCAGCATAGAAAGGCAATTCGTACGACGATCGCTTGTATCCTAACTGGTAGCTCTTCTCCTCGGGCTCACCTGGTGGATCGATACTCATGTACCGAGGATTAAATGCCTGTCCCAGAATTTTTGCCAAGGACTGCGTTGAAAGCTCTGCACAATAATCAGCATCTTCTTGAGCCGATGCAAAGACTGCAAACAAAGTGATTAAAATGGCCAGCCAATTTAGTTCCTTTTGTAATATCATATTTAGAAACGGTATTTGCAAAAACTTGGTAATAACAGGGATACGCTAAGGGTGATACTGATTTATCGAACTGATTGCAGCATGGTAATCGTTACTCAAACCGTCATTGCAATTATTTAAATCTCTTACAAGAAAATATAAACAAAATAATATATTTAACTAGAATCATATCTTTGGACATTAGTCGAACTAATTAAATATTTGTATTTCAAAAAATCTAGCAGTAAAATTTTACAAAGTCTACAGATAATTTTCAATAAATTGGTCTGGCTATTTTGGCTATATCTGTTAACAGCACTAATGGATTTATCCGAAAAACCCCACCTCTATGAATTATCCGTTATGTTTTATAAAAAAAACAATAGAGAGTAAGATGTACGTATGTTGTAAAATATACATATATTAAATCTTTTTTATCTAAAAATGATTTCTTGTTTTACAACTACTGAGTGTATGCTAGTCCTTGGGTTCGGTGTAGAGTGAAAGAATCGTACACGCGCTGCAGCTCAGACAGGCGATACTCCTCGAGGCAAACAATACCCTGGAGCGACGGAGACAGTTTTAGGGCACACGATAGGCAGTGAACAACATGTCGTTTCTCTTGCTCTTTAATAAACAATACATTAAATACTTCAACCTGCAAATAAGTATTAAGAGTTCATCGTAAATAAGTTACCACTGAATTTCAAGCACTACAACTCTACATACCTCGCATTGTCCGCAATAATGTGATGCCTCGTTCTTCCCTCGTCCATTGAAACGAATTTCCACGCCTTTCGATTTAACATACTCTTGTATGTGCAACACATTTTTCAGCGTTTGCAACAAACACATTCTTAAAATGGGAAACATAACATAAAAGAATTTATTATTTTAAAGTATGTTACTCACTTTATCAGCTCGAAAAGTTTGCTGTCGGACACTTTAATATTCCTCGCCAGGTTCCAGCTTAAATGAACCATCGGAACAATGCTTTTAAATGCTTGCACTTTATTCCATTCATAGCGCTCGATGGCAAGGGAATACTGGCGGGCTGTTAATGGTCCAACGTTCCACGC
Organism: Drosophila eugracilis; assembly: GCF_018153835.1. Lineage (NCBI taxonomy): Eukaryota > Metazoa > Arthropoda > Insecta > Diptera > Drosophilidae > Drosophila > Drosophila eugracilis. Next base: position 622,694 of record NW_024573311.1, on the reverse strand, counting down.
AATATTATTGCACCATCCTACAGACTGAACCCAATGTACGCATCTAATTTATTAAGAAATAAAGAAGACATGAATTAGAGGAATGGGAGAAACGGAAGATATATAACTTTGCTTACCCAGCATTCACCCAAACCAAATCTCCCGGTTTTTGTATAAACCTATATACTGGAATATTTTCCTTGTATAAATCTTCCAAGACTGGCCACCAAGAACCATGTAAATAGCTGATGTTGTTCTTTTCGCACAAGTTGTGAACTCCGCCCCAGTAGGCATCTGGTACGGCAAACCATTCACAGTCCCCTGGACCGATATTGATATTAATTGAGCAGAAGTTGTTGTTTTCCTGGTGCCCAGGTGTCCTACTTCCGGGTACTTTCATATATAGTTGCACAGTATTCATGCCTAAAATTACATGTCCAACGTGGGAAAGCATATTGGCAGCAGAAATTACTCGCGCAAACGCTGGCAGTTTTTGTAGCTCCGTTAATTGTGGTTTCCATTTCTTCTCATCGGAGAGGTCAACGTTGGTTCCGAATCTACAAAGTCGATGAATTCATTCATAAGTTCGTTATACACACATTGTAGAGTTTGAATTTCCAATACCTTAACATTTTGCTGTTTATTTTGTGTTTTTTACGCTTTAAAACAATATTTGAATTGGATACTGAGTCCTTGGAATCAGAGTCCGACATTGCTTGTGAGCCTGGGAATCCTTTATCGCTTTCATCCTGCGGTAAAATAAGCTACACAATAAAGTAAACTGTAATCATGTTCATTAGTTAATAAGCAACGAACATTACCTTGAGGCTGTCTTGAAAACTGGATGCTTGATATTGAGCATATTTGGCTATTGTTGTGTGAGACCGGTGAGAAATGCAGGCCCAAACTCGCTTGCCCTGTGAAGTGTCCCAATTTTCATCGGGAGACTGATGAACTTGTGTTCGGACCTCAACACTATGATCTGGATTGGCTTCCACCAATGTTTTGGTCGAAAAGAGACCGAGATCTAACTTCAGAGCCCCTGCCAGGCCGCGGACGACAGCGATTGGATGCTTGAGACAAAACTCCTGCAACTGGGGACTGAATGCGTTCTTCTTATTTTCTAAATGAACTGAGGGAGTGGGAGGCAGGAGTTGATCCCTCGTGAGTTTCTGCGGTGGGCAATCGGGCGGAGATGGCGGGGGCGCGTTCACTTGCAAAATAGTACAGTGCACTGGAGGATCATCGATCGGAAGCAACTTCACAGCTGCCATCAACTGTTTTGAGTCCATTTGTATTTTGAACGTGGTCGATAGGTCCGCGATGCCATCACCAATATATTCATTTTGTCTCGAGTCTTCATTATTACTCAAGGCATCATGGCTTAAACGTTCAAGTTTAATATTCTCATTCTGTTTGTAAATATCATTCGAGATATCATCGAAAGTGTCCACAACACTTTGTTCCGAAATCTTGTTACTCTCTGGCATGGCGTTGAAATTGCGCTGATTTAAGGTCTCTGAAATGTCTTTAATTTCAAAAGTTATATTAATAAAAGCAGATAAAATGTATCAATTTTATCTTTTAGCTTACTTATTAGATTTTGTTGAGCCTGAATATTGTTTTGTGTTAAATCTTGTTGGCTTGCGCCATCTTCCTTAATACGTTTTGCAGGTATGGGACTTTGGCTGAGTTGGCTGTGTGGATAAGGTGGTGGTGGCCCCTGCAATCGAAATATAATGTTTTTCATAATTTAAGTATTATATATTTATATACCAACCTGTATTGGACTTTGCTTTGTTATTTGTCTTGGTAGCATCTGCGCGGTTTGTTGTTGGCGAGAGTTCATTTCTAGTGATATTGGCAGGTTCCAAGCTTCTTCAATTGAACACAGCTGGCGGCGCTTCGATGTAATACTTGGCAATGGTGCTTGACTGAGCTGGCCCTCTAGAAACGTAATTCTTTGCGACAATCCTTTCGACAATCCAATTGTGTCCTTTTTCATGCGTATTGCTTGTTTTTTTCGAAATAATGAAGACTTCTAGAAGTAAAATGTTAATGTTAAAATATACAATGACTACGAGTATACACATTTACCTGGAATGATATTTGTTTGGTTGCATTTAAATAGCAAGCATAGGCATCTCGTAATTGACCACAGCTCTCATAAAGTATACCCAGGTTGGTCCACGCGGCTTTATGGTCTTTATCCAATTGTACAGCACATATGTAAGCTTGAAGTGCATCCGTCGGTTGATTTTGTTGCTGATATAAAACTCTATAAACGCATGCGTGAAGTTCAGGAATAATGAAAAGTCTAAACATTTATATCATATATTACCCGATCGAACACCACGTATCTGCATTTCCCTCACTTTTTTCCACCGAGTTTCGATATGCTAGGAAAGCATCATGAACTTTATTAATGCCGGCGTAACATCTTCCTAGTAAATATAATGATTGTCCACTCTTTGGGTCGGCTTCAATTGACTTTTGAAGAAAACTCAGTGCGTTTGCTTCACGTTCCTTTTTTTCGCCTAGGCATTCTACGCAATGGTACATCCATCCTAAAAAATAAAGTTTTATTCAAGTTGTTAGGAATAGAAAATATCAATAAATGAAAAATGTATTTATTAAGATAATTTATATATATATTTTATTTATATCTATAGATAAAAACATTTTAGCTCACCTAATTGTCGATAAACATCTGCTTTTAGTTCCAAAGAAATATGTTTTTCATTTAGAAGAAATTCGTAGCCATCCTTTGCCGCCTTGTGCTTGTTTTGGACTTCGTACAAATGCGCGATTTGAAATTTTACTGCAAATTAAATAGAAATACATAGATTACCTGATCTTCAAAAGTATATTTTAATAAATTAAAAAGGGCGGATAATTTTTAGTGTCTTTTTTTTTTAATATAATTTTGAGCCGGTTAATGTGAGGTTTCATTCGAAGAAAACGAAGTACATATAAAACAAAATATTTGGTTAGTTTTTACTAAAGACATACAGTTTACTTACCCTGAAGTTCTGAAAAGGTTGAAGGATATGTATAAAGCAGCGCTAATTGTAAATGTTTCAATGCAATATGAAACTCCCCGCAATGTTTTAGCATAAGACCTAGACGCAAATGAACCTCATTTGCACATGTAAAGTTGGGACTCAGGTATAAAAGCTCCTGAAACGATTTGATGGCCCTAAAAAAAATAATTTGTACTTCAAAAAAAGTTTATAAGGGTTGAAAATAAATAATCAAAACCAAATAAAGGTGATTTTCTGCCGATTTATTTGGCCACAAAATTCACTATAAAGCGGAATTTAAAAGTATTTTAAACTGTATTTCGAATTCCGAAATAAAAATCGTAATCATTTATTTACAGTGAGCGGTGTTTACATAAGTATATACATATTGATGTGCATGCAGTCACGTACACACATGCACATATATCTACATACATTTATACAAAAAAAAATGCATGTAACATAGTTGATTTAACAAGAATGCTATAGATAAGTGTATAAAGACAATTCCGAATGATTATTGTGAACATAAAGTGGGTAGAAAGTGCATGTTTTGTTTATAAATAACAATAAAACTTTGCAGACGTCGGCAGACATGTCTGCATGCACTTAAAAAAACGAGACAGACATTTTCATTGGTATATTATATATCGAACCGAACTGAGTCTCATTTGTTTTATTGATTATTTGCACCAGACGATGCCTACCTAAACGGTAACATTCAGAATATTTGTATTTAAACAAAGAACACATTTTAACCCCACAATTCACTTAACGACCTTAAAGGGGGGCAATTCAGTGCATTTTATACATACACATACACACACACACATTGTACATATGGACATGTAATGAGAATTTATATATTTTTATAACAACGATTCCAATAGTCGAGGTAAAAATTATTCAAAATTTAAAGTTCGACTTTTTAATAGAGACACCATTTTGTATAGTTATAATTTTGTATTTCATTATTAATGTGTACAGCATCCATTTCTTATTCATAAAAAAGACAAATTACAAACCAAGGACTAACCAGAAATCGCACTTATTTTATGTAGAAAATATTTGCAGTCTTAATATTATTCGTTGTGAACTGTTTATAAATATTTAATATTAGTGGCAGTGTTGTTTCATGTAGAATTTATTTAGTAAACAATTTAATATCAATACAATAGAGATGTGATAAGCTCGATAAAGTGACGAAATGAGAACGATATTACATCGAAAATTTTATATCGATAAGAAGTTATCGATCCATTTAATTGATAGTTGGAAACTCTTCGACTGGATTACCCTCGACTCTTTCGTCTACTAATTACAGTTATATTCACTTGGACTTTTCAGAAGGCTGTATTTTAATTAGATTAAAAAATATATAGCTATTTATTCCTAAATTTACATTTTTCTTTTTTAAATATTTTCTGATTACCGATTCGTCAAGTTCATGTGACTTACCATTTAAAGCAGCGAAGCTTAAAATAAGCAACGCCTATTCCGTAAATAAATGCATGGTTTGTCCAGTAATTATTCTCCCGGAATCGCATATATTTTTGGTAAGCAGATAGAGCTAAAAGGCAAATTAATGTAAAATATTAGAAAATATATTGGAAAAGATTTCATTAGTCACTAAGTATAAAATTAATTGAAAAACAAAGTTTCTAAACCTGAGCGTTAAAAGTTTATATACCTAAGCGTTTTCAATTCTATACACATATCCCACATACAGTGCTTTTATATTTTAATTTGTAAACATTAATTTTGTTTAGAATTAAAAAAATGCATTTGTTCTTACATTGCTAGCTGTAATGCTGAAACTATAATAATAGCTTCTTTATTAAATAAGCTTTTATATCCAAAATCGGACGCTAACATCATATAGATTCAAATACTAAATTCCTATACCTACATTATTTCTGTACGCTAACACACAACGCCAAATTTAGGAACAACTCTTGAAAACATATAATTCAAATTCATATACGCCGGATATTTTTTAACGTCAAAGAATCTGAATCTACAGGTTACACCTAAGCAAATGCATCTTAATGCTTATTTACCTTCCGAGTACTCGCCAAGAAGAAGATGCAGGTGACCAAGCTTACACAGTGCGTTAACGTACTGTTCATCTTGTGGTTTTTCATCACAAATAGAAGTCTTTTCGTTTACTTCTTTATCGAGAGGTTTGGTGTCTTCATTATTTTGGGACACTGAGTTGTCCATATGTTCACCTGCTGAATTTAAAGTATCGTACTTTTGTATGGCATTTTTGTTATCATTGAGGTTCTTGGACTCATGAATTTGGCCATTTGCAATGTAGTTTTGCAGGTTCGTAACAGTCTGTTGAACTAAATTCCGTACTTCTGCATTTTTAGAATTCGACAAGTCAAGAAAGCCATAGTATCGACTAAAATGTAAATAGTATTAGACATGACCCACCTGGCCAACAGCACACTTACCTATCCAACTCACGGACTACGCAATCGTCTTCAAAAGAAATTTGTCCCATTTTTAAGCCAACTTTTTCCACTCTTCAGAAGTGTGGACAATAATAAAGCGTAGTTTTTAATACCTTTTTTACTTTATTTATGTTCCTTTTTTAGTGATGGTACAACAATAAAAAAATGCTTAGAGATGAGGAGTATTGCAAATTTGTCGCGTGACACGTGCACTTTAATATGGTTCCCACACAGCGTTTTTAAAAGAATTTGAAGAGCTCAAACTGAGTGCAGCGCAAAAGCAAATAGCCAACATCATATTCTGAACCCGTCCTAATATTGCAATAATAGTTACAAATAAAATAGAATAAATAAAATACACATCTAATGAAAAATTTCTTTACATCGTTTTGGGTAGGGCCGTTCGGTAGTTCGGTTATCGATATATTTAATTACAAACAAAATAAAATGTTACAAATAGTATATAAAATATATATGTTCGACAATACGTTTATTTTTTGGGCAGATTAACTAAAATTTCCATAAAAACCAATAAGTTCAACAAAAACAAAATGACCGAATTAAATCAAAATGCTTTCATGAAAATAAAAAGCTGAGCATTCGATATTTAACATATATTAAATGTAATATTAATATCCACGAAAAAGTTAAATTGGTATTAAGCATGTTGGCTTCGTTCGTTAAAAATCCTGTCTCACTTTCGATATTTTTTTTTGCTGCAAGAAAATAAAAAATTAATACAACAAGAAAAAGATTTTATTTTTTACAAAATAATTTTTTGAGAACTATATTTATATTAATAATATTTTAAAAAATAAAGTGTAATACTAAAACTATTTAATATAACTTACATATGTCCGTTGCCTTAGTAAAATCTTGTACAGCATCAGTTTCAACATTTTCAGCATCTATAAGAAAGACAATTTTTTACGTATTGCATACATAATCATTAATCAGATAATCAGATCATTAATTTGTTTCCGAGTTAAGTTTGAAAGGTATAATTATATATGTATACAGAGATATTTGGGCTAAATAAAGATGAATCTTACAGGTATTTGCCACATTCGTCAAATCTTCAACCTCAGTATCAATGTAATCTTTATCTGAAAGTAAACATAATAAAAATGTTGTTTACGATATTTCAATATTAAAATCATAAAACATTATATTGGCCTTACTGGAGTTTTCTGGGTCTGGAAAATACACTGCATCAGGTTCAAAAAAATTCATTAACTGAAAAAAATTTTAAATAAATATAGTTATCATTAACAATTAAATCGAAAATTTTGTTAGTGTTTATATAAAGTGTTTATAATTAAATTTCATAAAAAATTACAAACATTAATTTTATGAACTATTTAAGAGATTTCAGACTCCAAATTTCCTGATAAATGTGGATCTTTTGAGATTAATAAAAAAATATTCTTATCAAAGTGCAGTTAATCTTTCTTTGGAAAAACACAGAAGAACGTATTTGTTTTCGCAATCCGCGTATGATAAACTATTTTGACAATAACAAATACTAGTTATTTACATTACCTATTTCTGCACTTTTTCTTTGATGATAAGGTAGTGACACGCTGTAGTTATTATTTTGCATGTCCGCTATCTCTGCATTCTGTAAAATTTCATATATCCAACTTAAGTATAGGTTTAATTGCGTAATTTTGTTTAGACTCCGAGATTCAAGATTAGATTCGCGTTTATTTTTTGATGGAAATCCCAAAGGAAGCAATTCCAACTAAATTACTTTCATGAACAACACCATAGCCAGGATACGGACTTAGTCCATTTGAATTTTTCCATACCTGTGGGATTTAATTTAATAAGGTGTCGGATATAGCAAAACTTATTTCGTTTCAAAAAATAGTTTAAGTAATATTTACGTAAGTTTCCTTGCCATCCTCTAATGGTAAATCCTTTATATCATAGTCAGCTAATGAAATCCACTGAATATCGTTTCGCTCCGAAAGGGGAAATTGAGCGCTTAGACTTAGGATAGCAATATCATTAGCAAAAGTCAAGGCAGCAAATTCAGGATAAATGTCAATGCCACTAACAAAGTATATGAACTCATTCAAATCCTCGCCCTGAAAGGACACAGCTAATTCATCAGATTTTAAATATTTTCTTCCATTTGAGGTTTTATTAGTAGTAAATAAACACGATGCCGCTGTTAAAACCAGACGACTTTGTAGAATATTTCCGTAGCAGTGGCCATCAACTAAAGCTCCAAAATTATTCCTTTTGCGTAAAAGTACTTGGTAAGTAGGACGAAAGTATTCATTTTGAACGACCGGGATTAAACAAAAAATTATCAGAGCTACCGGAATCATAATTTTTTTCGATAGGTGGACGGCAGAACCTTGACTGTCTTCACGGCTCCCTTACAAGTTTAAGATAGTAAGTAACCCCAGATGCACAGTAGAGAGATTTTATCTTATCTTTTTGTATAATTTATACAAGTACAGTAAACACCAAATTCTTAAGTTTTATGTTGGCTATTACTAATATAGCATAAACAGGTGTGAGCGATAACACCTTTATTTAAATAAATTGAAACTTAAAAGGACCATAGACATTACTCACAGCTTAATAATAAATTGCACGGAGACTGCCAAATTTCAACAGCTTATTTAACACGTTGTTACTGTTTTACTGCTGTTTGTACTGCTTTATAAAATGAATGAAAAATGTGAAAGGGTTCTTCACTAAGCAGGTAAAATTTTTTTAGGGTGAACCATTGTTTGTGAAACAGTTTTTAATTTAATAAATAATATACTATAGGTAGCCAAATGTCTTACAACTTTAGTAATAAAGGTAGTGGGTCAAAAACATGTCTGCTTTTGAATGCGTCTTTTCATTGTATTCTTTTTGAATGAATTTATTTTTAAGCACTTTTCTACTCTTAAAAAAAATTAAAATTAAAATATGAAATAAGTAAGTGGAAGTAAGAAAAAAATGAATCGAAAATTCGTGCATTGTTTTGATAAAAATATTCACAAATCAAATTATGCCTTTTTCACCTTTTTTATTTGCTTAGGCTGCGATTTGTTTGCAAGCAAATGTAGCTGGATCCTTAAGCTCCCAATTTATAGATTCTGTTTAACTTCTTTGTAGAAAAATGTATTTTAAAAACAAATTTTTGAGATGCAAAATTAAGAGCGATATAGTCGAGTACTCCAACAATTATTTACTTCTTGAAGTAACTTGTGTTTGCTCATATGCCAAAAATAAAATAAATTGTTAAGAATCTAGAATTTTTCTACATTTTGTACGTTTGAACAGGAAAATTTCCATCAAACAGATGAGTATGAACATTTTAAAATTTGAATTAGCAAAACATCTGAAGAAATAAAGTTATTTAAAAGATGAACATTGCAAAAATAATAATAAAAAAACAAATTTATCTAAATAATGATAACTAATGCTTTTCATTGTTTTATAATAGTCAAATTAGAACCCGATAAATAAATCCTTACCTTGAAAGAAAAGATTAAATAAAAAATATTGATTTTAGTTACCATTTTACTGGCTAAATTAAATTTTGAAACAATAGGCCGGACTTTAGGTATAAGTAACCTTATTCAATATATCAAATCTTACATACATATAAAGATTAAATTTGAACAGTTAAGATATTTACAATATCGCTTATAATGTTATTAAACAGTAAGCTTTAAATAACAAAAGGTTCAAATTTTATTAACTTGAATATCGAGTACAATAAATTGTTTAATTTAAATGAAACCCCTTTTCTTTAGTTGCTGTTAACAAGCGCTCTTTCATGATCTCTTCAGTTGGGTAATCCGGAAGCTTTAGGTAGTGAACGCAGGTGTTTACGGATGGATAGCTTCCAACGCCAGCATCTACCTTTCGAACAACGGTCAGTCTGGGATGTAAGTTTGCAAGTCCACCTGGAGGCAGGCTACTGCATCCAGTTGTGAATTGGAGAAAAGCTTTCCTTTCGTCTCCCGACATACTTAATAAAACATTAACAAAGCGTTGGAACCCAGGACTGAAAAAAAAAATTTTGGATTAGTTAGTAAAAATGGATGATCGAATATAAATTCAATATTGGAATGGAGAACCATACCTGTCTTTGTTGTAGCCAAGTTTTGGTTCAGTAAATGAAATAATGTCTTCTCGGCTCCAATGGGGGAACTGTTCTCCACAAATCATCATTCGTGCTTCTGAAGGAGTAAAGGCTGCCAACTTTTTAAGGGGGAACACTTCGTTAAATCCATCACTGAAGGCCTTCATTTGTTGAGCGATTCCGTCCTGCAGGATGAAGTTCATAAGGAGTTCGCAATATGCTTCCAAGTTGTCGATGGTGACATTCACAGATGAGCCATTCGGCAGAAGTTCAGCCTGGGTATATCCATAAATCGAGGAACTAGGCAGATACGTGAACGTAAGGGCCAAGTCATCAAGAGACACCTCCAAACCATTTTGGGTGTGCAACTTAAGCTCGTCAATAAGTTCTTGTTTCTTTTCAGCGCTGATATTATCGTCAAACTCAATTGACTGCTTTCGCATTAATAGATTTTGCATTTCTTGTAGGAATTGATAACGAGTTGGATCTATTTCTTTCAAATTTTCTAATGATAGAATTCCCCCGAATGCATTGGACTTATTACAATCAGTTCGTAGTAGTTCGGTGCAGGTTTCTACTATATCTGATTCTTCGGATACGACAGAAATATCGCCGTTTCGCCTATCCGAAATAACCTTTTGAAGATTACGAGATAATACTTTGTTATGACAAAGCAATTGAAGAAATGATGTTGATAAAGGTATATCTACTAGACGCATATCCTGCAAAACTTTTGCCACAAAAACGCCAAAAAACCAGAAGTATTTTAAAACTTTCTCAGATATTTCGGTATTTTGCGGAAGTGGTGCTGGGAATATTCCGTGCTCCCTACGATTTACGTAATACCCAACAGGTTTCGAATTGCTTTTCGTGTCTTCCCGTGAGCTTTCGGTATCCTCGCCTAAGTCATCATCACACAGCCACATACAGAGGTCGGAACGTTGAATCTCGGCAGCCACCAAGGCGTAGAACTCTAAGTAGGTCCCAAGCCAGTTCCTTCCTCATCCAAAAACTCCACCTCCAACACGGACTTTCGATTGCAGTGCGTCTTCATCACCTGCATTGCCCATTTAAGCAAATCCTCGTTTCGTGGTACTTTAACGCGTTCGTGTTTAAGGCGGCCAATGCGGAATTCGTGGTCATCCCGCCGGGGACTCATGATGGGTATCCTCTGACGCTCCACAGTCACATCACGCTGAGATTGTAGGCACACGATGCTGCGCGATGCTCCAAACGATGTGCAGTTAAAGTATAGCTGTCTGGTCTCGAACGGAAATAGGAACGGGCAAGATTGGTTCAAGTTTTCGCACCAATTCGGTAATGCATTGCTTGATAGCACCAATGGATCCTGAATTTGCTGTTGCAGTTTGTTGGTTATTTTCTTGCTGATAAATAGATCTTCGGACAACAAAGAAACGGCATTTTCTTTGACATCCGAGTCGATTTCGGATTGATTGAGACCATTGATTTGAGTGAGCAGCTCTAGTACATCGTCAACAGAGCACAAATTATTATCGGCTACATTAAACCCGATATGCATAGGAGAGTTGGGGGACAAAGTTGATGCACCGCTCTTTGATGATACGTCCGGCGTTTGGGGAAATTCCTCCGACTCCAAGGCAGTGCTTTCCGGTGCCTCGGGTGAGACCTCCCGGTACACAATGGTGTATGTGGGCTCCCATATTTTTCGGAATTTGTCCAACTTGTTCAACTGGCTGCACTGCAGTAATTCTTGTACGGCTCTGAATATGGTCCAGTCTGTGTTGCTCAAGTCGATTTCGACTTCGGGAATACCTCCGATTCCAGGACCCCGCAATTTTAAACCAAGCAAGGGCTGTTCAATAGTCTCAGGTCCGCTTTGCTGAGGTTTGGGCAATTCAACGCCAATGGGAGATATTTCCAAATCGGAAGTTTGGTTCACATTTGTGCGACCCGGTCGCGGATCGAATGCGGGTATCAAAGCGGAAAACTGTCTCTTCAGGACAAACTCGTCGTCCCAAGACTTGCGTTTGGTCACACCAACTAACCTGTTCTCCAAAGGCTCATCATCCATGAAGGTAAGAAGGTTTCTGGAAACCATTACTTGGAGAAGAGTGTTTCCAACCTCTTCGTATTCGTCTTCGTTCTCCTCTTCATCGTTGTCTTCATCCATGTCGTCCTCATCGTCCAAGTCTCCCAATAAAGCTGGCGCTCTGCAACTCTCTAAGAAGTCCTCCAATGATACTTGCTCACTATCACTTGATGTAGATGTTAGACTCATTGTTAGGGTATGATTTATGGTGGATGCCGATTGCTGTCCTGTAGAAGTATTTGATGGGTTTGATGCAGCTATATTTTCGCTATTATTCGAAGATAAGCTTGGATAGCTTTGGGCGGTGCTGAGCAGTCCCGAAGGGAAATTACTTGACAATGCCAGCTTAACTAAACTGGTTACCGAGTGACCGAGAAACGAGCCGGAGGCATTCTGATCTCCGTGCTCGTTGACATTAACATCCGCATTCATAATCTGGTTATCCTGTATATTGGTACCTTGGGAGGTACGACGACGAGCAATGGCAGCAAATGTCTCAAGCAAACCAGTGTGGGTGGCTACCTCTGATGTCGAAGGAACCTCTGAAGCTGATGTAGTTGTCAGATTAGGAACACTTATACTCATCTGGCTGGGAACAGAAACATTTTCGGATGCACTTTGCTGATCCTTGATATCCACTATTGATAGCACTGCATTTGGCTGCTGGGCTGGTTTCAAAGTAACACTGGGTTTCTTGGAACTCTTGCTGGGGGCAATTCTTCGTTCCCAACTATAATTTGCTTCTGATTCGTATTATCGGCATTTATCAGAGACTGAGCTTTGGGGGTCTTTTTAATACCGACTGCCACATTTGTGCATGGCACTGGGAAAGTATCCGTGGAAAGAATATTATTGGAATTGTTCCGTATCATATCCACGCCATCACGCATTTTGTCGATCATTTCGAGGGCCTCGGTGGAGAGTTGGGTGACCGGTTGACAGCTTCCAATATTCGAGGTTCGGAGATTCGCGAGAAGGTCCTTAGATATCTTATTCACCGAGTTGTTGGCGTTCATCTTATTGTTCTCTTCAATATTGGATATGTTTTTGATATCGCTCTCGCGCGGAGACGAACTCTGTGCTTCAGGAAGACTCGAGCTTTGACTCGCAGTAATGTTCTCTGCTGGTTTGAATGAAGGTGCAAGGACGCTGCATATATTTTCTTTGGATAATTCAGCTAAAGATAAATTCTCCGAAATAGTAGCTAAGTCGGACACAATACTTGAGTTAATAGTAGAATTGTTGATTGCAGACAGATCTGAAATGTGATCTAACTCTCGGCTCAATGGTGAGGGTCCACTAATATTATCTTTATGCATTTGGTTTGTGCCCGACTCCTTGTGCTTACCTCTAGCTTCTCTGGAGGAAGATGTATTCATAGCAAGTTGGTTTGAAATAATCTGTGTCTTAGCCGAAGCAAATACGTTCTCTGCAATGGTCTCTACGGCCTGTTTCCAGGCCAAGTTATCCGCCGAAACAGTTTGGTTGGAAGCACCTTCCGGGTTTTGGTTCTTCTCCGTGGCTTCGGGCAGGGATGGAGTAGAACTCGATTTTCGTGAGGTGAGTGTGTTTCCTTTCTCATTTATTTTTGCAGTTGTATTCGCAGTAACCATTGACTGGTTTCCCTCGAAGACGGAAAGATATTCACAATCAGCCAATTTCAAATCGTACTTTCCTTCGGCTCCCATGCGGTAGGAGTTGCGTACGCCATGGTCCCACTTCACATCGATCCAGCCGTTGTGTATTTCTCCGGTAATTGTGCCCTCGGCACATCCGTCCTGATCCTCCCATCGCCAGTCAACACCTCGAATTACTCTAGCACCGGTGGTCATATGCTTGAGCTGAGCTCTAATCTGCCGTCTCTCGCGCCTTATTTTGGCCTCAGCTTCCTTGGCACTCTTTCCTATATCATCAGCAACTCCCACAACGCGACCATAGATCTCAAAACCGCTCAAACTTAAGTAATGGGTCTGTCCGGAAGCATTACGGCCATTTTGTTGGATTCTAATGTGGCGATACCTCACGGAATCGTCAGTTACACAGGTAATTGGCCATGTGGCAGTGCTACCGGGCTCCATGAGGCTCTTGTCATCTACATGTGAACTCAGTGTTGTCCAACTTAAACCATCCTTGGAACCCTGGAGTAGCCAATTTCTCAAAGCCGACCTTCCATATCCGCGAGCATGTCGAAGCGTGTAAGCAGTAGGGATGATATAGACCCCCAAATCAATGGCGAACCAGGCCTTTTTGTTGTCCTTGGTATGACAATTGAGTGAGATACTGTCGCGAGATAGAATATCTTCCAGTTTTCCATATGGTAAGTTTTTCCCTTCAGAACTGGTAACTTGCACAAGACCATATTGTGCTGGGTTAACCCAATCGCAAGTTTTTGCATTAGAGCCAATGTAGAACAACAAACCATCTTCATCGAAATCAAATGAATGTGCAAACACGGTTCCGGTCCTATGCTCTCGTATTTTTTTTAAATAAAAGTATGTAGACCGGTCAAGATCGTACCATTGTTTGGCCACCATTTTCAAGAGATACTTAGAAAGTTGTCCAATTGTTGCCAAAGGTTCCATTTTTAGAGTTCGTCCCGATCGGTCGAATAAAGTACTTTCGCATTCTGCACGCTCTAAACGGAAACGAAGTCGTTTCTGCAGAATTTGCAAACTATAACCAGTGCACGGAGTGTCGTACAAGTACACTGGTAGCTTTTCTGTGCTTTCCAAAACCGACACAAGTTTTTGAATTAAAATACTTGCAGTACTTTTAGTTCTTGGCTTATTGGTTGCGGACTCAGCGTCATCCTCTAATATACACTTCTTAAATACGGAAACTCGTTGTTTTTGCATTTTGTTTCGCTTGCAGCGCGGGGAATTATTTTCCCAATGGTTTACAGACAAAACGGCCACCAATGCTTGTACCAATCCCGATGAATGCATTTCATACGCGCTCACGACACCATCTTCGTGAATTAGTTGAGACAGCTTCATTAGGGCCTCAGATAATGTTGTTTCCCAATTCCCATTTGGTGCCATGTGCTGTTCCTCAAAAGATATCTCGATTTGCTTCACTATGTCCGTAAGTATTGCCACTGCTCCCCGAGGGACAGTTTGGGCCGATTTGAAATATTTGTTGTAAATTTCCCGTGATAAATTTCGAACTTGGAACTTTTGACCTTCTGTCTTGGACTTATTGCGCTTTTTCTTAGCTGTTGACCAACCAGAGGCGAAATCGGGACCCAAGACAGTTTCTGCCGTAAAGGTGTGCTTCGTTCCTCGATTACTTTCAAAAATAAATCCAGGCAAATCATCCTGCAGTATGGTAACTTGGTGGCCTTCCGTGTTGTGAATTTGAAGTTGATTTGTTTTATGCGACTGCAGGACCCAGTTCCCCACAACCAGTCGAAGTGCACTCGCAGTTGGCAAAATGGGCTGAGATACAACTCCTGGAATTACGCAGGAACGGGCACGCATTAGTTTCTCGAGAAATTCACCCCGATTTTCTGAAAAGATATTAAAATATATGTATGGTAAGTAAAAAGTAATTTTTTATTTTTAATTTCAAATTACCAGAACTATCGTTTCCGTTTTCAGGGCTTCCACTGGAGTACATCGTTGCTAGTTTTCCATCTATTATAAAACGGAACCATCCATTTGAGCCATTCGATAGCTCTAGCGCTACAGAGTCTGACCAGACGTACAAGCAATCTCGGCCCCTGCAAATGCTCCACTCTCTCCAGTGATAAGGTTTCCCTTGTAATATCTCTTTTGCGTCCTCCATGGGATCATCTAAATTGAATTTTTCAATGGATGAGTAAACACCTCAAATCAAAAAATATGTTATTATACCTGAAGTTGATCTCGGGTGTGACTACAAGGCTAGTCGAAGATCTTTGCGTTGGAACTGTCTCTTCCGAGCTTCCTGGCAACTGCACATACAATTCCTCTGCATCAGTGTCCATCAGGGCTTGAACTTTTGCAAAAACTCCAAGTCTAGCAAAATGGTCAAGAAATTCCTCTTGTGTCTTACACATAATTTCCTCAATAATGTTTAAAACAATTAAATGACCGTCGTCATCATCCTGAAAATGGTTTAAACATAAATTATTTAAAATGTTTTAATATATAAAATAAATATATAAATGTTTACCTCGTTGTCTAAGACACTGGCGACAACCTCAATTAGCAGGTTTCCACCATTTTGCCCCGAACTAGAAGCTGCATCTTCGCTGAAACTGGTTTCGCTTAGACTTTGCAGTACCGTCGGGTACGCGTATTGTACAATCTTTTTTATCAGGGCCAAACTTGCTCGCCGGACGCTGCCCAGCATGGATCCCAAGAAGGTTCGACAAAATATAGGCAGAAGCACCTTTAAGTAAATGGGCGCCATTTCAGGATCACCACGTGGTTCCATGAGTGTGTATTTCTTTCCATCTTTGTTTAGAAGCGAGTGATCAGGAGACATCCACTCCCCCGGTGACTGTAAAATTGCTGCCACTTCTCGATGTCCGTCATCCAACCGTTCGCGTGCTTTATCTAATGGAGTTTTGCCATCTTCATCTCGCAGATCCGGATAGGCTCCAAATTTCAGCAGGATTTTAGCAATAGCCGGGCGACCAAAACATGCGGCATAGTGAAGGGAAGAACTTCGTTGGCCCTTATTAACATCAGCTCCCTTCTCGCACAAATATTCTACCATTTCTAAGGTGCCAAAGGCTGAAGCCCAGTTGAGAAGGGTCTGACCGACATCATCCATACAGTTCACGTCAATGCCACCTGATTCGATGGCTTCGCGAAGAGCCTCAGAGTCTTTTGATCGTATGCAATCGATCAGCTGGCGATGCGTTCGATCGGTATTAGTATTATTACGTCTAGGTCGGGGCGCCAACTGCCCTTGATTTGGGTTGTTACTTCCTCGATTTAGCGCCTGGCGCCCTTCGAACAAAAGTAATAGCAAGAGATCTGCGAATCGCATGCAGTCCAGCACGCATCGCTCATCGCCTTGCAGGGCCCTTTCGAGGGCATCAGCCAGCTGGGATCTCAGGATGTCATGGGTGATAGAGGGTGATCCACGGCAAAGCGTGGACAACAGGGAAATCGTAGTTGATATTGATTGCGGGGATGCAGCGGCATCGGTTGGCTTTACTTTGGTGCTGTTGGAAATGGTTGCAGTTCCCGCAACGTTCTCATTGATTGCATCAGAGTTTGAGGTTGCAGCGGATTGGCCAGACGGCTGAGCTCCGGTTGTCGATAATGATGAGTGTGTGTTTCCTCCTACACTTTTTAGACGCTTTAACAATTCTGTGGTTAACCCATATTCTGCCAGGGGGGCTGGATCAACCCATTTTCGTGTGAATCGGTCTGCCACGGAGGCAAAGCATTTAAGTGCGCCGTCTGATACCATTGGGTCCTCGTGTTGCAACAGAGTACTCAGACTCTCGACACAATTCTGAATGCAGGGAGTGTTAGGTTCCACCTTGGTGCAGAGCCTGGATACAACGGACATGGCCGAGTGTAAGGTGTCCTTGTGGACCTGCGAGCCGCAGTCCCGGATAAAGGACAGGACACAGTTAAGGCCACCGCCCTCGAATACAGCGCCAGCTTCTCGGGTGCAAATAAGCTCGAGCACTTTTATACACTGCTCAGCAAGATCGCGAGATGTGCGAGATGATAGGTCCGCAACCACAAGATGATTGCAGATGGCTTTGATTGCTCCATCGATTGAAACAATCCGCCTGGTGCACTCCGCCGAAACATCCAGGTAATAGGTGATTGCTCGCGCAGTGACCTCGAGTACATTTTCAGGTGCAAGTTCATCCAGGAATATCTTGCACAGCGCCGGTAAAAATGTCCGAGGGGGACAACTAAAGTGTGAAATATGGAAATATGTCTTCAAATGTTAAATAAAGTGTGAATGCTATTTGCAAATACCTTTCAAAGCATCGATCTACATTATCAGACATCAGAAGCAGCATACACAGCTGCTCCAGTGCAATCAATTGCATGTCCCGCTCATCTCCTTGTCCCATGGACAACCATTCCAACAGCGTCTCGGGGTCGACATCGCCCATCTGTGAGGTAAACAACAAAATTTTGAATATTGACTTTTGAGCTGTGACTATTATTCAGATATTGACAGCTAAAACACAAAGCAATAAACACGCACGGGCTTTTAAATGGCTTTCTTTCGTGCTACACAATGAAATAAATTTATTCATTATTTATTTATTAAACTGATTCAAAGTACTACAGAACATATAAGTTTTTAAGACTGGAAAAGTAATATATTTCTCGTCAAGTTTTGTTAAGTTTGTATGACCTGCATTTTAAACATTTTTGAATGTTAACTGTTCTCTAAATAGATAGATTGGCTTGATCCTTATTTAAATAAAACGTATTATTAAATATTCTGAAATACTAATTATCTTAGACATTTTATATATAGATTGTAAGTGAATTGGTTAGCATTTTCCCCTCACCGTGATGCATCGGTTTATATATTAGTCATGCGATAGCTCATTACAGTACGTAAAAACTATGACTAAACCAAAGCAACTGAATTGATTTGTAAAGATTGTTAATTGAGAACATTTGATTAACCAACATAACCTGATTTATTAAAATAATATAAATTTAAAATTATTTTAAATTGTATAGACTATATATTTTACATATACTATATATATATATATATCTATACTTTTTTTTATTATTATTGTAATTAAAGTTCGACTTCGATAATTATCAGTATATCTAAATATCACTCTAAACTTTTACTTAGAACTAAATATAGTTATGCTACACTTACCGCAAATCGAAATTTGATTTATGCTTCTTAGCCAAAACTGGAAAAAGATAAGAAAAATTTTTTAAATGTATTAGATACTAATATAATAGCTAGATTTGTAAATATTAAGCGAACCTAATTGAACAAGTAATAACAATGTTTGACTGCCGAAATAATGATTCTGTCTAGGTAAAAGGATAATTTCGGGTTGCTAGGCATTTTTCAATTGGCAAACAAACAGCTAACGACAAATAAAAATGGAAAACACTCATAGAAATCACACTAGTAATAGATTAGTTTTTTTTTTCAAAAAATGAATTCAATTAAACTTTTTATAGTTCAAAAATAAATCTGCAAAATATTTCTAATGAGAAAACAGGTATTTCATCATTCTTATAAAGATTTATTGGCGATACTGGGCTCACCAATTGGATAAAATATTATTCCATTTTAAGTAACCTGATTTGCCAAATGCACACATGGCAAACAAAGAGATAGTTGGAGGGAAACTGCGTTGTACCATCTCAGCTCCAACAATTTCTCCGCGATAAGTTCGATTTTGTCAGGTCATAATGTTGTTATGTATATAAACTGTTTTTATTGAAGATAAGACCTTTTTTTAATAAAACAGTAAAAATTAAATGTATAAACATACATTGGTAATTACAGATATATACACACACATTCAAATGTATATATATGTAATTTCATTTTATATTCACACTATATTTTTTTCTAGATGATTTCCGGATAGAGCTCACATTTTACGTTTTAAAAATATAGAAAAGGTAACTAAACAGGTAGAAGTGCACAGCTCTAATGAATTTGAATTTTGTTCAACAAATGCACCAATTTTGAATAGAAGAAGAATGATGACACTTCTCTTTTCTTCGCCCTCAACCAAATTCCAGTTGTGTATGTATAATTTAAAGACTTTTCTTTTCTGAAACCAAAACTACTTGAGAGTTACATAAAAACGCAGTTGTAATAACCATTGTCTTTGACAAAGCCTGTACGCATTTCACAATACATATGTGTACCAACACGAAAACATGTGTACGTAATGTAATTGTTCATTATTTATTAACATTAGTGTCGTGTCTGTTTAGGCACATACACACACACATAGAAATATAACAATTTTGATCAAAATCTTATTAAACCGAGATAATCTACCTTTTTTGCATTATATTAAATATTTTGCTAGTGCTTGGAACCTTTTTAAAGCTGCTTTTTTAAAGCTTTTCAACAGTTACTCAATACACCACACTATTTTTATTCACACAAATATCCAGCAGCTCGAAAATTGATTATAGAGATGACAGTCAGACGATACTCATAACTGACCTATCGATATTAGATTATTATCGAGAACATAAGCTTGGGGTATTCACACAAAAGAATAATAATGCTACAAATTTGGCTCCCAACGCTAAGGAGCTTGGAATCGAATAAGTTTAGTTCACATATCCCATTTAATTATAAGAAACCGGTTTTTTTTCATTGAAAACAAGAATAACGTACAAGAAAATTTGTTTCATTTTGGTAAAACGCCAAATGGCAACTGCAGTGAATGTGATTATTAAATAAAAAAGGGAAGTATAAGTAACTTTATTTTTAGTTTACTTAAAAATTTCTAACGAGGATTTAAATAATATCAGAGACCTTTTCATTAGCTCACGTAAATGTGAACCATGTTTTATTTTTCCTGTGTTCCCGGACTACTGGGAGTTCATCGAAACCGTAAATTATAAGGAAATACATTTTTATATTAATATTGTTCATACATATATGTATGTAATGTACTTTAATTTAGTTTTGACTAATTGAAGTCCAAGTCTAAGTGAACCATTTACACATATGTATGTATGTTATGTATGTATGAAAGAAATAATATTTTATGATGCAGTATTATTGGTTTACATGAGGATCCAACAAGGAAGGAGAATTAACTAAGCCTAGCAAAGTTTGCTCAATATACATATGTACATACATATATATATTTTAATATAATTTGAAATTAATTTTTCAAATACTTTAACTTACCATTTTTAGTAATACATTCAGAAAAGGAAACTTGTGTGATTTATTTTGTATTTTTTAAAATTATATTTGATTAAAACATATATTTATTATGACATAAATCTTAAATAAATTAAATTAGTCTAATTATGCTCTGGAATAAGCTCCGATGCCCAAACATCTTGGGGCCAACCTGTGCGGCCCTTTGTCGACATGGGTACATTCTGAAATGAAAACTAGTATTAATCTTTGGTTTTCATGTACTTTATATTACAAATGGACATTTTCCTAATAATAATTTATTAAAATTATGTAAAGAAAGAAAAATAAATTTCCTTATTATTTACTTTTTATTAAATAACATTTAATTCTTTTTAAGTTTCCTTATGACAGAAACTTTTTGCAATTTTTTTTTAAATTTTGCTATTATTTTTATTCGAATCTGTGTACTCTTGAAACTTTTTTAGCGAGCTTTATATCGTAACCGAAATATCTAATCTCGATTTGTAGGATAAACTCTAAAACTCTAAGTCGGTAACATATTTTATACACATCCATATACAAAGCTTCAATTAAAAAATTCTGTCTGCACTCATGCTGTTTATATACAGATCATTGTTCCTTTTTTGTATACAACTTGTGCCCACAAATAGACAATTAAGGAGTAAACAAAAAGAAAAAATAACACGTGCACGGAAGCACTATGGAAACACTTTACTATTTTATTTCGAAATGTAGTTCAGTTCTAATTGTTTGTAAGGCGCACATGAAGAGAACATCTACAAAAATTGGCATTGGGAAATCTTTCTTACACCAAAGAGTTGTTGAAACAATGCTAATTATGATATTTGTGATGCTAAAGACCAGTTTGAATTTAATGTCATTTGCAAATCTATGGAAATTATTTCTTGAATGGTTTTTTAAACCATATTATTTCCTTCTCTGTAGAAAACGTAAAAATACTTTCATTTTATGTGGCATTATTCTTTATATAATTTTCTATATATCTCGGATAAGTGTTCTGGAAAAGCACTTGATTAATCAAACCCTTAATGGATTAAATATTTTCTGAAACAGCACTTAGGCACTTGTCTCTTGCATCCATATCTATTACCAGATTGCCCTATTAAATGAATGTTTCAAGCAATTCACCCCCACTTTTCGTGAAGGCGGCAGTCGGGAAGCATGAATTCTCAATTACGCCTGCATGCGTCTGCGGTTTATCACTTCCCAAATTGCACAATAAAGTACAACTTACAAGCGGTCACTGGTCTTACATGTCGAATTCCGATTGTTAAGGCTTAACATGGTACTGCTCTTTGAATTTCCATTAAGGAAATTCGATTGATCGTGTTTTTACTTGCTGATTACAATGGAAATTGCTCTATGCTTACGAATGGTTTTTTGTTTTGAATAAACAGATAACGAAGTTTTTTTTTTTATAAAGTCAAGTGCTTTTATTTCTTATAATAAACAAACAATTCAGATATCCGCCCAGAGCAGAAACAAAGTACTGAAGGTGGGGAAAAAACTACTATATACCATAAACATACAAAAAATAGAGATATCAATATGGTAAAAGGGCTGATTTGTTTAAAATATATATATATATACGTGTATTACGCTTGATATACCTATATATAAATAATACGCCCTTAAAAAGGAAACCTCATGCTTATCAGAATCTTTGAATATATTACTGAAATTTTCGAACCCATAGTAATTTTTAGATTAGGAAAAAATATTGATAACACCTGAAAACAATATCCACCATTTTAGTTACTAACTGATTTTACGGTAAGCCTTTAAAGCAAAAGTTATTTAAAGGAAAACAATTTAAACTGTTTATATTTAATAAATTCCGGCGGATAAACACAACTGCGGCCAAACAAGGAAAATTAAAAGGCCTCGAAAGTATCTTTAATTGATACTTATGTTTAAAAAGTAGGCATAGTCTTCGAAAAGGAGATTAAAAACTAAGTTAGTAAACAAAAAAAAAGTTTTTTCTTACTTGAATTTCTGATTTTAAACAGTGTTTCTTTTCGCTACAAATCTTTCGGCTGACCGGCTTAAGTTCTGCTCGAAATCCGCCTTTTGGATCCTGATCTCCATCAAGGACATTAACTAAGTAGTTTATGTACAATATGGCCAACTTCAATGTTTTAATCTGTTAAGTAAACCAAACAAACAAACACGTATTTTTAATAAAACTTTCCAAAGAGCATAATTGCTTATATAATATTAAGTTTCATAACTTTTAAAAATTCTTTCAAAAAGCTTTTTGCTCACTTTTAAAATATAAAAAAAATGTATATCTCCGACGGTTAAGTTACCTTTGATAATTTTGTATCTGTAGGAACATTTGGAATCTTTTCTCGAAGGTACGAAAATGCGTTGTTTATGCTTTGAGTGCGCCTTCTCTCCTTTTTGTTAGCCGTATTTCGCTTCTTAACTATCCGAGTATTTGAGGTTGGCACATAACCTATGTGATTTGCGTTATATATCTGTTGCTGAACTTGACTTTCAGAGTCTGAAACAAGTTAATTTCATATTGATCAAATTGATTCATTTTAAAAAACTCAAGTATAAACAAGGAAAGCAAACGAAAGGCGTATTAAACTATATTATCATAACAATCAACATGACAGAAGTCGTGCTTAAAACATAATTTTAGATATTTTCACAGATTTTCAATTATCATGTTTGATTGATTGAGTTCACGGCCACAGAGAAGGAAAACTAATTTATAGATTTACGTTTCATGTCAAACATGGTAGATGCATTATATACTGAGTTATAATACATGGTGGAATAATCACGCCCCAAAGCGACGGAATTTTTAAACATTTTTTAATATAACTTATGTAAATTCAAAATAATTTCACGGTTAGAGATCAACATTTTTGCTGTTCGTATGGAACATAATCATCGTTGCTGGCTGGGACGTAACTGAAATACTTTTCCAGTAATTGAATGAACAAGCAACAGCATCTGGATATCCTCCCTCAAAATCAACCAATGGCAAACGCCGCCTTTTTGTATATCTCTGCCGACCAATAGAGTTCACTTGAAGATTTTTTTGTAGGTATGTATATACATACTCGTATATATTACTATATATTCGAGATTTGACTAGCCTTTCATGGTCTGATGCTCTACGTTTCTGTCATTTTCATTCACTCGGTCTATCAGTTCCGTTTCTTTCTCATACAACTCTACCACATAAATTTTGTGCATTTAAATTTTGGTCTTAATTTGTAATTGTTGTATTAGATACAGATTTCCACTGTTATAAATATATAGTTATTAATATATATTTTGTCTAAACTTATTACTTTCTATAAAATGAAATCGTTACACACACTACTACTACTATTTTTGTAATCCAACATAAAGCTATATTTTGAGCGAAACAATATCCCTCACAAAATAATCAATATTCCTTCCCCTTTTGAATGGGAACTTTACAGCACGCTGTCGAAACCAATAAAAATTTTTGTTAGTCATCTTCAACTGCGATAACGACCCAGCCATGTCCATCTTTTCAGCTCAGTCTATTTTAAAGTGTCTAGTAAAACCATGGTAGTAAGTAACTACATGATAGTTTAAACTTTAAGGGCATTTAAAAAGTGATCGTTATCAACATAATAATTAAGGAGAATTAATCCATGGAAAGAAAAAGTAAAAAAAATATCAAAGGTTTTAACATGTGCTTCCATTCTGAAAAAAGTCTCCATAAATAATTATATAACAAATAACTTTTGTGATTTTTATAAAAATTTTATTTCATTCATGTTTATTATAGATAAATTTGTTCTAATGGTACATCATAATATCTGTGCTTTGGTACAGACACATATAGGCATCGCAAAAAATACGCTTAGCGTGTTCAGGTAATACTTTATCGTTCGTTGAAGTTTCATTTATAGATCGTGCGCCTTCTTCTGAGAGCCACTGTGTTAATTCTGGAACACACGTAATTTCAGGTATATTGTATCCATTCTGTTCACCTGAAATAATATTAGCATAAATGAAAAGAAATTAGTTAGGTCAATGAAAGCCATAGTACGAATACAAAATACAATTTCTGAGAAAAAGGAGAAGAAAGGTATAAAATATAAATTATAAAAAACTCACCTTTTCTATCAGCCATAGAATCAAAGAAGCACCACGGTGCATCGGGTCCAGAACCGGACTTTACGAACGCCACATAATGAGACGTTTCTATGCAAACGACTGCAAACAATTCCATATACAATCGCGGAACAACCATGTGCTCGGCCATGATTCTAAACTCTTTCGGACTGAATATCTTTTTTGAAACATGGTTAGTTCTAAAAAAAGTTTTAAGTTTTAAAAGGATTTTACATTATAATTTAAACTATTAAACCTTTTTATGTGGGAGTGAAATGTCTTAAGACATTTGGGACAAAACGCGGTGCATTCAAGTCCTGAGCCAGCTTGCAGGCTACCAAAGCAATCTCGACACTCGTACTCAGCCAGCTTGCCACATAGAGAGCACTGTCGCGGTGCTGAATGTGCAGTGTATTATTGATCATTAAGTAAGATAGTATAAATTATAAAACTTACAATTTTCAATTATGTCTGTTACATCAAGTACTTGCGAAGGCAATATTCGAGGATACATCTTATAGTTTTTTCCGAAACGAGGCATTTGTATGATAAAACAAGATGGAACCTCCTTAAGTTTTATATCCGAAGAGTGAAAGCTTTGTTCAAACAGTTGTTGGACACTCGGCAAAGTTAACTTTTCATCCTTCTCAACAAATAGTTGGTAAAAATAAGAATCTTGTCCTGAGCTTAGCTAATAAATATTTTACTGGTTTAGATTGGGAGTTCAAAAACTGTTAATGGATTTACCTTTAAAAACGGCTCAACTCGCATAATTTGTGAGAGCAAACTATTTAGGAACTCTTCAGGATCTTTCTCCTCGCAGGTGAGACCGCTAACAGAACTAAGCTGGTCCAATAGTTCGCGAAGTTTCATCACACGGTCGGATCGAACAAAAACATTTTTTCTCAATGGATTCACGATTTCATCACGCAAAACCTTCTGAACTTCACTATAATTACGAATGTCCTATCGGAAAAAAAATTATGTTTTGTTACGAGTGCAGGCAAAGAATTCAATTATCTAACTTGTGGTCCCGGATGTCTGTACAGAATTGAATCAAATACACTGGTGAATGTGAACATCGAAAAAAGTGTTGCGTCAAGATAGCAGGAATTGTGGTGTCCTTGTATTCCTTTAAACTTCCCACAAATTCCTGCAAGTTCCTCGGAGTTGTGAATTTCTAAAAAAAAAATCTATAAGTATATTTTTGACACTATGTGCAATATTTAATATTCCTAGATTACCCAATGGAGGTATCGAGCCATAAATAGCAGGACAGTCAGCGACGCCAAATTTTTTTGCATGATTGTTGGAAACTCTGTTTGCAGAAATACTGTTGTCTACATCAGCAAATCGCCGATCAGCAGTGCATCTATTGGCTGGTACAAAAATAGCACGACCATCATGGCAAGTAAATAGTCTAAAATAATAATAAAATAAAAGGTAAAGTTGAGTATGGAAATATAAATAATACCAACGTACCGAACGCCATTATGCCTTCCATCCGATGTCACAACATTTTTCAAGTTAGATTCATCTTCAACCTCTATTCCAACGAGTACATTTCGCGGTGAACCTGGAGGGATGCCAATCCATCTTATAACGCCATATAGATCTTCACACACACCAGTATTCGAGACTTCTACAAGGGAACCAATTGCTAGTTCTGTTCCTGGTATTTCAATCAGAGGCTGATAGTCAGCGATTGTAAAACCTTAAATAAAAATCAAAACAAAAATAATTGAAAGTTATTGATTAAGAGATTTGCTAGACCAGATTAAGATTCCCCCTAAAATGTTTTAATCGTGCTACGGTTTCGTAATCGAACATACCCGGTTCATCGGACGTGCAATCAGGTGAATAAAATTCCAGTACAGTTAATGGGATATTGTGGTGGATATCAGACTCATTAGACAATACTTTTTGATAAAGATTCATTTTCAATAACCGCAAAAAGAAAGGTTTGTTTTTAATTAAAATATTTGCTAAGAAAAAAACGACTTTGACAATTTCCAACGCAAATAAAACTCCTCAACAAACTGCATATATCAACTCAAAGCACTAGCATTTTACGTGAACGTAAATAGAATATATGTATTTGGCCGGCAATCTAAAAATATAACACATTTTCTATCTCTGATGTTTTGCAAGATAGCAAAGTGAACGAAAAACTTACAAAGAACTGTAATATATCGGCAAATATGTCTTTAAAAATTTGTTTGTCGCAGTGCTAAAAGAAAATTATAATACTAATCATGGTTAATGTGCCAAAAATGACTAGAAGGAAATTAAATACATTTTCTTATAGCTTTCAGCAATATTTTCCTGTAGCTGAGACTATACCACTTGAAAGTTGTACACAATTACAGGCTATTTATCTTAACTAATCTAATTAACTTGTTAAAGTTATATTTTTGGTAATTCAAATATTAGACAAAGAAAGTAAAATCAAAAATGGAAGAAGTGTTTAATGTAGATATACATATTTTTGTGTGAATGGTAAGCTACATATTTAAATTCTTTAAAATAAACTTAAATTTTGTAAACATTATTGGTTAAATAAGACACGTGTTCATTCATACTTCAATAAAGGGCTCCCCTTATCGCTTCTTACAAAAATTAGTTGTTAACCTATCAAAACGGGGATTTCCCGTAGCGTATACTTACGTAAGGGTTCCTCTGGCTCTGGTTTTACTAAGATAGGGGAAGCTGGCTTCTTTATGGCATCTTCGCACCCAATAGATTCAGTCACTGTTTTGCTTTTGTTATTTAAAATCATAGCAGCTGCTCCAGCTCGTTTTGGCCAATTCGTTCCAAGAATGTCCGCCAAATCCACATCCTCGTGATAGGGATTTTCCACAGTACCGTGGTTGGCATCGGTGTTTCTAAATATTGGAAATTGATTAGCTATATATCTAAAAACTATAAAATCAGGGTCACCTACTTTAATATTCCATTTTTTCTGTTGGGAATCTTCTTTGGGTAAACATGGGCCTTGTTTTCGGTCTCGTTGGATAGCTCATAGTTCTCTAGGCAATCCCCAAACCTATTAGTATTGGTCAACTTTTTTTCCTTTTCTCCTTCATGGTCGGATTTGGAATTCATTATTTCCAACTAAACGCTGAAAAAATCAATTTATTAGTAATTAAATGAAACACAAACCGAAATTCGTCATTGGTTGTTTTTCTAGGGAAGTACTTTTAAAGGAAAACCTCCCAGTAATTATATTTTACAACACCGACTATGTCAGTTTACCCAAATCAACCTTGATTATATTGATGTACATATAAGTAACTGCTACTGTATACAAGTTTGCAAATTAATCGGGTTTCTTTAAATATGTTTAACAAACATTTAAATGTTAGCGTCTTGAATTAACAAAGTTGCACAAAGTTTTTGCTGAAGAGGAGAGCAAAAACAATTTTTGTACAATAACAAACCCTCTACAAGTTCACCCAAATTGATAAAAACAATGACACACAACATCGAAGCTACAATACTTTACAAAAATTGTGACGAACAGAAACGTTACATGACCAATTTAAATTTTACCAAACTTTATTACACTTTTCGTCCTAAACATATATTGTGGACAAACAAATAATAAGGTGGTTTTATCTTTGAATTTTTTTAGTATTAATACAATTTATGTCTTAGAATGCGATTGGAATGAATTCTGATTATTGTTATCGATTGCACTGCAGTTGGCAATTAACGTTAGGGGTGTTCCTATAAAGAATATTTAATATTATTTATAATTAAATAAAAACAATAAATATTGTGAATATATATTTTTGCAAAAATTTATTAAGTTGACAGTTAAATAAAATTAAATAGTTCATTAAGTTTTTTCTTAAATGTCCAATAAATGACTTCATGATAAATAATTATTTAATAATCATTTTGTTAATTATTTTAAGATTTCTTTTGGCAAAATGAAAATCTAACTTTTTGAATGTTTGCTGTAGTTACATTTAAAATAAAATATACTTTAAAGTTATCTGTAAGTATTCAAAAAGTTTTGAAAAGTATTCTATTGCTATTCCTTTTATTCAATTGAATTATTTCTGCATAAAACAAAAAAACAAAGTTTAATACATTTTTTGGGCAATTTGGCTTATTTAAAACATAGATTCTCTTTTTACTTTTGAGCTCCCTCTCCTGCTGTGGATGGAACTGGTACATCTACATTAATGGGATTTTGAAAGGCCATTGGTTGCAGTTGAACAAATTGAAAAGGTAGGGCGAAAGGGATTCCTCGAAAAGCATTAGCCGATTCCTGCGTACTTAAGTCCACACTTGAGCTATTAATAAATTCTGGAGCTGAGTTGGCGACCTCCAAGTCCTTTCCCGTGATATTGAAATGCGGAGTTGGGCTCACAAGTTTTAAAGAAACCGGATCTCGTCCAGGAGCAGTTGGTTCAATACTACTTTTTGGTATATATTCATGCTTATATTGTGGTTCGATCATACTTTTGGTCACATATTCTGGGTTTTGTTGTGACGGTATTATATTTTGAAAGTTCTCAATCCTAGGAGGATGGTCCAGTTCCCTTGATTTGTATATTCTATTATAGTAGTTTGATGACGGCAGAGTGGAAGGCTCATGATGTTCTCTAGGCGGCGGATGATCCAGTTCCATATTATATTTTAATTCTTCAGCATGGGGATAGCTTTCAAAAGGCGATGGCTCGAATTTATATGGCTCCCTGGATCGAATGTAAACTGGAACCTTCCGTTCTACCTCAACTTTATATGGTACTGGAACTTTCTTCTCGACTTTGACTTCCACAGGATACGGTACTGTTCTTAATACAGGATATGGTTTCGGAACATTAACTATTTTTTCAACGATTTTCTCGACTACATAAGGAACTTGGACTGGCTTTGGAATGTGAATAACTTTCTCTACTATTTTTTCAATAGGGACATGTATAATTTTCTCAACGGTAACATTTACAAGCTTGGGAACATGCACGATTTTCTCCACAATTTTCTCGATGGGCACATGCACAACTTTTTCAACAGGATAGGGTTGTGGAACGGTTTTTATTAGTTCCTTTATATGGTTGTGATGATGGTGGTGATGGTGATGCTTAATCTTAACTTTCATACGCTTTCCATCCTTTTTATTTGAATGTTCTACATTTTCGTGCAATATGGATTGTGTTCCAATTTGCTCAGATGCTTGGTACTGTCCATCTTCTTCATCTATGTGCTCATGGATTTCTTCGAATGTATGATAATGCTTACTCTCAGAGTTATCGTCAGTATAATGCGGACTAACATTTTTTCTTCGCGCATTTGACGGTTTATATTTATTTTTATGCGTGGTTAATTTTTTTGGTTTTTGATAGTTTTTCACACCGCGTTTTAAAGTTACATTTCGATCGGTCTCTCTATTATAATGTTGTAGAGACATTTTTTCTGGTCTTCTTCCGGTATTGTGAACAGATAAATCAGGATAGCTCCATTCATGACTTTCAGCATTACTACTCTTATTCACAGCATAAGAATTACTATGCGCTGCACTTTCGAAAATGATTAGTGGTAATAATAAGTATCCAGGAAATAATGTTGTCTAAAATAGAAATCAAATGTAGCAATTAAATGTAAAAAAAAGTTTGGAGGACAACTTACCAAAGGGTTCATTCTTAAATGTAACTTAGTCTCGATTAGATAAGATGTGGTTTATTCAACGCCTTCAACAGAAATGATTTTTTCGCTGATCAAAGAAAGTATTTATATGCACATGAAACACAATTAAAAATGTACGAACTTCGTTTCTTGCACTGAATATTATATACACTACTTCTTTTTAAAGATTAATTTTTAAATAATCATAATAATATTTTAAAATATATTTTTGTATATATTTGTGGTTATATACTCAACTTACAAAATATTCTTCATTATTTACCACTAATACACTATTATAATTTAAAAATCTTAACAGACTTCACATACCCGTTTAAAGTTGAATAAAAGTGCACAAGTGTACTTACATTGGTTACGATTGAAAGACCGCGTTCGCGTGACTTAAGTTTTTGCATTTGTAGGAGTGTACAAGTGCAATCCTTTTATAAATGTTTGAAATTTCTCTAGGTGAATATTTCAAAATAGCTCATATATGTAGTAATTAAAGTCCATTGAGCTCGAACTAAGGAAATGTTATGGATTGTGTAATTTCCTGCAGTATCCGCTGCAGTTTTCAAGAGTACATAAATTGCATTTTCCGGATACCCATTTTTTGATAACAGAATCGGGTTAAGTAAGAGACCGAACGTATCGTTAGTTTTCCAATAATACAAAAACAAACATATGTAAATACGCATTTTTAGAACTTTACTTTTACTTAACTTTATTTTTACCTTTACTTTTTGATATATTATATTGACACAAGAAATCAACAATAAAGAACTTAGTCTAGCTCGATTCTATTCTCTAAAAATAAGCTTCCCGTGTGCATTTTAGACTCTTTAATTTTCAAGTGCGAGCTTAGCAAGTCATCCATAGTGATGCTAACATTATTTCGATCCAAGGCTGCACCGGATGGATCACTAGATGTGATAAGCTGTCTCATCCTGTAGACTGATGCATTTCGGCACATTTCACGAAGGTCTGATCCCGAGAATCCATTTGTGAGTTTGGATAAGCGATTTAGGTCAACGTCTCGGCTAATTTCCTCCGTTTGTAATATCAATTTCAGGATCTCATTTCGCTGTGACTCGGTAGGGAGGCCAATGTGGAACTGAGCTGGCATACGTCGCAGAATGGCCTTATCAAGATCCTGAGGTCTGTTAGTGGCGCCCATAACAATCACCGTCGAGTTGGTGTTTGTGCTTAGGCCATCCCACAACATCATAAACTGAGTCTTCATCATAGCGGTGGCCTCGTGGTCATTCAAGTTGCGAGATCGCAAGAAGGAATCGATTTCGTCAATAAATATAATGCATGGCTCAATTTTCGCTGCTAGCGAAAAAACGGCGGAAGTCAATTTCTGGGATTCCCCGTACCACTTATCAGTAAGAATTGCAACGTCCAGGTTGATAAAGCGCATACCCGCCTCTTTTGCCGTTGCCTTCGCTATCAGCGTTTTGCCGCAACCCGGTGGTCCATGGAGAAGGACGCCTTTGGGCGCCTGCCAAAGTTTCGAACGCTTGAAGAGGTCTTTGTGCTGAACCGGCAGAACCACAGATTCACGTAGTTCTTTTATGACGGTGTCCAGTCCAGCGATATCAGACCAACTGACTGTTATGTCGGCCGGAACAACAAGATGTGACGCAATCATTAGTTCATAGTCGTTAAATTCCTGCGCATTCAGTTTAAATCCATCTTTTTCGGCAAGTCTGCAAGAAAATGAAGCGGGTTAGTGTCAATTATAACACAATTAATGATCTAAACTTTTAAGAACCTCTTTAATTGCTCTTCGGCGAGGACTTTGGCTTTTTTCTTGTTTTTACTAGTCGGATCCATCTGGTTCATCATCCATTTCACCGAATAATAAGTTATCAGCGAAGCCACAGACAAACGAATCAGTACTTGAAACATTTGTCCTTTGCTGAGATCTACTCCTCCCAGGCCGAAATTATCCATGTCTAAGCAGGTATTCTATTCAAAGTGAAAACGTTTTGACAAATCGTATTTCTCTTATTCTTTTCCACGCTCATAGACGTCAGTGTGACCGAAAGCTGGTAAAGTGATAATCACATAGTAAGTCTACTAAATGTTTTGGAAAAATAAAGGGGGTCTTCAACTGTGGCGTGACCGAAGATTCATTTTCATTTCCCCTACTCAAATATTTAAAACAATGATCTTGTTGTCTCACTGATACTAAAAATATCAATAAATTGTATTAACGTTTAAATATATTTCAAATTAATATATTGAATAAAATTGATTTTTTTTTTTCGAAAAATGGATAAACTTTTATTTTTATTGTTTGTATATCGTTAAGTATTTTTAAGTAGTTTTTCTTCTACTTTAAATTTTTAATTTTTGAGTATTACATCTTGTTTTTAGGGTGTATAATATTTGGGGTCAATATTCCATATTTTCAATTTTGCATCGATCCACGGACGAAGTTTGGCTACGCTGGCATAAACTCCGGGAATGTTAACCTCTCCACAGCCGATCCCCCAGGCGACTATGCCGGCGGACATAAATCTACCCTTCTGTCCTTTTATGGGGCATACTAATGGGGAACCGCCATCACCCTTGCAGGTATCCTTATCCTTTTCTCCGCCAGCACAAATAAAGCTATCATGCAAAATAAAGTGCCTTCCGAGACGAGTTTCACGAAGATTTGTTTGACATTGTTGTTCTGGCACTACGGGCATGTCAACCTTTTTCAGGATAACTTGGTATTCTCCATCCTTGCCAAACTTATTTTTGCCCCAGCCGGTAGCATAACAACGTTCGAAGTCAAAGTTATCCCCAATGTTGGGTAAGCAAACAGGTTGAATATTCTGTTCGGGGGTAAATGGGCTTTCCAATAACATAACAGCAACATCGTTATAAAGGGCTCCCTTGTTGAACTGCTCATGATATACAATTTCCTTTACATAGCGGTCCTCATGTGGTAGAATTTCGTTCTTTGTTTGCGTATCCCATTCCCCAGCTCTAACTGAAAAAACAGTAGTTTAAGATTTGGTACCTTATCTTAAACTCAATAACGGCATTATACTTACCAACGATGGAACTCGGTTGTTTGTTGTGAACACAATGAGCTGCAGTTAAAACAACATTTGGAGCTATTAAAGCTCCTCCGCATTCGTACAAGTTGAGTGATCCTTCTTCTCGAAGAATTGCTAGCATCCAAGGGAATTCGCCAAATTCAGCCTCCTGGTTTACAGCTCCGGTAATTTTAAAGCCAACACCGTTCGGATTCTGATATCCGCAGCCATCGGGATGTTCAGGCTCAATTGTGATTATAGGGTCAACTCTCTTCAATATCAAAGTGGTTATGTTTCAGTTAAAAAAAACATTTTTATATAAAGAATACCTTGTTGGGAAGATCACAGCACAGGTCCAAATAATTTTTGCATTCTGAACCTGTATCGATTCGAATATCAATTATTCCATCGCCACTGGTGTTAATCGTGTCATTAGCACACAGCCAACGGGGAACACACTCTTTTTGAATGCCACATGACTGATATTGGGCTGATCCTGATCCTGTTCCCGATCCTGTGCTACTTGACGAATCTTTTGGATTGACAACAGGAGTGGCTCTTGTGGTGGAGCTAGGGGTTTCCTCGGTTTTAAAGATGTCCGCAATTAAGTTGTCCAACGAAGAGTCTTGCGCTCCACAAGCAATTATGCAGAAGCATATTACAAGGGAATTCAACAATATCATACTACTAAAATAAGGTCAAATAAGCTCATTTAAGGCAAGGTAAACATTTCGGCAGCAAAAGCTTATATGAATGATAATTGTTATTGCTGGAATATCGCACTCAACGCAGTAAATGTAAATCCCCTAATGACACATTTTGTTGGAAAAACCGACCAATACGGATACTTTTATAGTTTTAAGCTTCCTTTCTTGCTTTCTCTTAATCAATTTCTGAATGTATTATGAATGTAATGAATACATGTCTGAAAGTATTACATATCTTATGTTATCAACTTGTCCTTGCTTTTATTTTGAATTTAAATATTAAACAATTTTGAGCACATACTCATGCATACATATATATGTATGTACTTTCATATATTCTCGCTATCATGTATTTTTTCTTTTAAGTTCAAAAATAAAGCCCGGGCGATAAGAAATCCATAGAATTGAATGCTTACAGATTTGCTTGTATTGCGGTGGGTCATTTTTTGGTCTCAATAAAAGCAGTCAATTGTTAAAAAAGTTTTCGTAATAAAATCTTATGACTTAAAGTATAAAAATATGTAGCTTTTCGTTCACATTAAATACGTATACATATTAACAACAATTAAAAAGCAATTTTTTTCCACTAGTGTATATAATCAATACTTTTTATTTACACACGAAATGTGCACCATAAAGACTACTTTTAAAATTAACAATACTTTTTTGCAACAAAATAGAGAAATAACTGGTTTTCGTTTCAAGTAAACATGTGCATTAAACTATTCTTTTCATTTACATATGGACGAGTTTGTTTGTTCAATGTACATACATACAAAAATACAATCAGTAGCGCAGAGATGTTTTTTACACTTTATTCATTGAACTTTAACATCAGAAAGATTAATTACACATAAGTATACATAAGAATCTATATATATACATTTGCATGTATTATTATGGATTTTGCTGAACATATATAAAAACCCTTTACAAAAATAGTTCCATAACTTTCAATTTTAAATGAATTTATAATAATTAATATAATACATACTCTATTATTTAAACTTATTTACGTGACAGCTAGCGGAACGTTCGGCAAGCAACGAACAAAACAGTCAACTGAATTGATTTCTGATTTAATCTTAGGTTTCGATCTGCTGCCGATCTTTACTTCTGACGAACGGCGAGAAGCTTTAAAGCTGGTTCAAAATGAAGTTCCCAGCTTACGTTTTACACAGTGAAAAACAAATTTTTGCAATTACAATCTACAAAAGTTACATTTTTTTTAATATATTTTGAAAATCATTTAATATGTTTTGAATTAAAAAATACATTTTGATGAATAAAATAAATTTATATAATTAAATAAATTTAAGTATAATTAAGTATTTATTTAAAGTCTGTAATGCTTTCAATGTTTTAAGTAAAGCCATTTTTAAATATGTTCCATTAATTGAATATCTGCATTTCGCTTAATATGTTAAAAGAACATAGAAAAATCAAATATTTACCGCCATATTAGGATGTATCGTTATTGCATAAAAGATTTAAATGGTTGGTGAACAAAGGCTAATATCGATATCAATAATATCAAACCAATATAATCGATACTGCCGCTATGCTTATAAATAAAAAAAGTTTTTTCCCCCAAGGACTTTATTAAAATAAAAAATATAGAATAATGCATTTTATATTTTATAATAATTTTTGTGAATACTTTTATATCTTGTTATTTAACATCCAAAATTATACAAAGGAGATAAATATAAATTAGACTCCATTTCGATAACACTGTGATAAAATCGAAAGCATCATTGCGTCTGTGGGTTTAACTTCTAAATATGTGTGTGTAATATTCGATGCGTTTACTAATACATATGGTGAACAGGAGTTCTCATTTTATTCATCAAATGAACACAAATTTTTAAATCCAAACGAAGCGCCGATCCCAATTATTCAGTATTTACAAAAACATGGAATCTTTCAAGCAGAATGACGGCAATCGTGACGAGTTAATTATTCAACAGCAACGGGAAATTGAGAAGGAGGTGAATGTGCAGAAATAAGTTGATCTTAATAAGAAATAATGCAAGAATCAAATAACTTTTAGATCAGTGATACTACCCCATTGGTTAGCGAGCAATTGCCGCTGACCTGCTTGTGGGCGGAATACAATGGTGACGAAATCTTCACAGCCAAAATACAGGATCTGTCTAAAAAGTACAAGTTCATTCGACGCACCCGCCCCGACGGCAATTGTTTCTTCAGAGCTTTCGCTTATTCGTACTTAGAGTACTTGATCTCAAATAACAGTGCCTATCAGGAGTTCCGAAAACTGGCCGAAGAGTCCAAGGAAAAGCTTGTTCAGCTCGGATTTCCCAGTTTTACATTAGAAGACTTTCACGAAACTGTGAGTATATACAGACATATGTACATCCAAGCAAACAAGTCTACATTTTTATGCCACTTTTTGTATGCCTAGTTTATGGAAGTCATCAAGCGCGTTAGTCCCGATAACCCAGGCGGACATAACAAAGTCCAGAGCGAATTGCACAAAATTTTCAATGAGCAGGGATATTCCGACTACGTGGTAGTTTACTTACGTTTGATTACCTCGGGAAAACTGCAGGAAGAGGCCGATTTTTACCAGAATTTCATAGATGGAGATCTTACAATAGAAACCTTTCGACATCTTGAAGTGGAACCGATGTATAAAGAGTCGGACCACATTCACATAATCGCGCTATGTACCGCCCTCGGTGCAGGAGTCCGTGTTGAATACTTGGATCGAGGCGAAGGTGGTACTGTTAAGGCCCACGATTTCCCAGAGGGAACTGAGCCCAGAATTTACCTGATATATAGACCAGGCCACTATGATATTCTTTATCCAAATTAAATCGCTCTCAATAGTTTCTAGTTTATGGAACGACTTATGTATATAAGATGTAAAATAAATTACCATTTATTTGCATATAAAATGTAATGCTTTGAAGTCTCACTACGCCACCTTTATTGGATCTTTGGCATATTTGAAAATTATCCCTACAAAATGGAAACACACTTTTTACACATATCGTAGATGTTAATTTATTTAAACACTAATCTTTATTATTTGATTTGAACGATTGTGATAGTGACATAATGAAATTGTCTAATGTTTTATAAAATATTAAGTTTTATTAACGGTATTTCGCCATCATTTCTTCGGGAAATTTCTGGCGATGCGCAGACAATGAGAGGTTGACAATAATCTCCCGGTCATCCGTCCGTCAGGCGCCTCCACAGTACGATTTAATTGTAGGATGATATTGACCACAAGATTTCAGCTCAGTAAAGACTTCCGTAAAAAATCCAGGCTCAGCATTGATTTTAAGCATTTTATCACTTAGCTTGTTCACAATAACGAGACATCTGCAATGATAATAATAAATAACGCGCGATTTTATTATTATTGGAAGAAATTGGGGTCTGCCTGTCAAAAACTGGCAAGCTTTATATATGGAATCTAAACGAAAAATTATTAGTTGGTAATAATATATTTCATACATTTTTTTTTTGTATTAATGGAAGTCATTCTAAATCATTATTAAAGAAACCAACTCTTAAATTTACCTGTCCCAAAACTTTTCCTTTGAGTCTTCAACCAAAAACGGTTTTAGAGGATAACTAATTTCATTGCCCATGTACGAGTAGGACAAATACAAACAGGTGAGTACAGAAGCCTGAAGATCCGATTCCTTGCTTTCTTCTCCGCTAACCAGTTCGCGAACTAGCATGTAGACAAATACCACATTTGCTGGGTTTATAAAGGCTACATCCTGATAAGAAGCATACAATTTAAGTAATTATATATCTTAAGCAAAACCTAACGGAATTTACCTGCCATCCTTGGAGCAAAAGGCTGCGATCCACTGCTCTGAGCCACATGACAGCATCTCCAGCATCGAAGTTGTTTAGCCTTTGACAACGACAGTGCAAAAACATCCCCAAGCATTTAAGCAATTCAGAAGTGGATGCCTAAAAAATATTTGAATATATTTAAATGAAACCTAAATAAAATTTAATCTTTTTTTTTAAAAAAAAAACATAGTATTTAAGAATAAATAATTATTTAAAAAAATACCTTAACCTGCAAAGACTTAAATACAAGAAAACAAATTGGGTTCTAGGATGAATAATTTCTTTTTAGGTTTTTGTTTGAAAAAACAAAATAAAATATACGAAAACATTATACTAATAGGAGGACTACTAAATTAATTTAATTAAAAAACTTCAATTAAACGTGCAAGATTACTTACCTGAATAACGGTTTTGCGAGGAATTTGATTGGTATTTTTGATTTGAATGGACGACGCCTGGACTTGCTGGGGCAGGCTGAGTGTCAAGGGCTGTTTCTGGATCAGCTTGTTGTGGTTCGATATCGAGTTCTTGTTGTTGACCTTGACGGGGTCTTTCGCCTTGGAAGGGTTTTGCGATTTGCTGGGTGGCCCAGTGATGACCTCCTCGCGGAGATCCTGGGTTTGATTCTGGTGCTGGTGCTGATGCTGGTTGCAGTGCTGCTGGTTATGTTCCTCAATACGGTTGCAGTGTAGCTGGATGTTTCGATTCTTATCCGACGAAGAGGCAAATGAGGACGACTCCAACAGTTGGGCCTTGAAACAGGCCGTAGGCAGATTCGCACACTTGTTCTTATTCTCGATCTTTTTCTTGTTATGCGATGTGGATAGCTTCTTCCACGAGAGGGCATTAATGAAGATAGAGTGTTTCTTCAGATTTTTCTCGAATGAGCTCTTCTCCGCCTTGAGGACCAAGTTCTCGTTATGGGTGTCCAAAACATTGGTAATCGTGTCCTTCGAGGCATTTGTCAAATTATTTAAATTGTGCGAACTTAGCTGAGTCTGTGTCTGTAGATTTATGTGCACTCCTCCACAATTACCCGATTGCCCAATGACATTCTTGGACATTTGGTGGCAGGCCGACTTTTTATTTTCCCTGTTCTTTGCATTATTTAATTGCTCGTACGAAAAGTTATTCAGATGCGAATCAATTGAACCTGTACTGTCGTTTTCGTTTCGTATATCGGTCGAGTGATTATATTGAAAATTTGGCTGAGACGAGTATATCGGATGCCGATCCCGGGGATTAAAACTTAGCACCGTACCCATGATGTCTGTAATTAAGGTTTAAATCAATAACACCCTCGAACGCCCTTCTTGCTAAGGTTATTTTAAAATATTGATTTTTAATCAAAGTACCCATCCTTATATGAATGTTTTGCATAGTAGCATAAGCGTGCAAAAAAATCAAATCAAGGATAGCATTTGCTTAAAATAAATATTTTTATGAACATAGATTTAAAAATTATATGAGACAGTTTTTACCTTATTAGTTTTTTTTATTACTTGCGGAAAAAAATAGTTCAAGACCTCCTTAGAACGCAAATTATCCTTGTGTAGAAGCACGATGTTATGCCATTTTTAACGGCTGCATAATTGTACTTATCTATGGAGTCGGATTCCACCAATCATATAATTTTCAGCACAGATTTCAACGCTTGCACTTGTTTATGAAAACATCTTTTCGCTACAAGCTTATGAAATAAGTACACAGTCTTAAAATCGATACAAAGTATGCGCAGGCCCAAAAGCGAGGGTGGGCACTTTTCCTTTTTTCCATTTCTGAGCATGCTCAGTAAAAGTTTTTTTCAACAACTATTTGAACATTGTAAGTCCCAGCTGGAAATGCCCAACCCTTTTTCTAAATCGTTAAATATCCTTTATTAAATTAATTGTTATTTTTGTTAATGCATTTTAACTTTTGGTTATGAATCTTTTAAAAAATTGAAGAATAGTTTAATCTAAATTTGTAAGTTTTTTTAGTTAAAAATATTTTTACTAAAAACAATAAAATTGTAATTTTTATAACTAAGTAAAGTTCCTTGTGATGAATAACAGTATTTCTATAAAAATAACAGTGTTAAAAACGTTTTAAAAACGCTGCCAGTGCGGAAAGCACTGTTTTAGGTTCTTTACTGAAGTCCTTTAATAAGAGGAAAACATGATTTTTTAAGTTTTTAAGTGTTATGCTGATATAAAATGAAAAGGGTTAGAGCTTAGTAGGTTTCGTAGGAAACCAGTCACACAAAAATTTCAGGATCAAAAAATCCCACCAATTTTGTATTAAAATTATAAACAACCCTTAATAAAACTCCAACTTCAACAAAGTTCACTTTATTTAACTATAGTAACAATTTCGGTGTTAAAATTTAATAACAATATACTTCCAGAGCAAACTACACACACGGTTATGGCAAGATCGCCCAAAAGTGACTGAAGAATCAAGAAAATACTGCTAAACTGATTAATTTTGTTGGTAATATTGGGATTAATAAACAAAAGTAACATCGGTGCAACACTAGGCGGTAAATAGTCGCGTTTATGATATTGCAAGAATGCCAGTTCTACAATCACAAAAAGTAAGACAGGCATAAAAACGCTACTATTAGTATATAGAGCTAATAAGAATCCAACGCACGCCGCCAAAATTATGTGTACTCTGATTTTTAGTAATACATTTGGAGTGCTGGTTTTCGTTGGTGCAGGTTGTTCCGGGAAAAAGGAACGTTTAAGAGGAATATCCGGTTCCACCTCAGGATCGGAATATTGCGTATTTGTAGCTCCATCATCTGAAATTATGAAAAGATTAATAATTTTAGTGAAAATATATGTGTTATTGTACAAAAAAAAACTATTACAAAACTTGATGAAAAATTGTACAGATATGAAGAACAAAACCTTATTTATGTACGAGGTAAAGCGTACATACATACATACATACATATCGGTTTATAAATTATCATATGTTACCGAGGCTATCTTTCTGCAGCGCTGAAGTTCGACCATTCAATTTGTCAAGTCGCGATTTGGAGGCTTCTAAAATTTTCTTTCTTCGTAACTCCCGTCTCAAAGCAATGGACTGCTGAGCTACATTTTCTTCTAACTTTATTGAATCCGTATTATCCATATTTACAAACGCTAAATGAACTTGTGATTTGATAGATTTTGTATGACCGTTTTTAACTAAAGTAATATTCTCTTGAGTCAAGATAACGTCAATACCTGTTGTTAGCTTGAACCAACGGAATTCCGACTTTTTAATAAAAGCACAATTAAAAACATTTTATATTCATTAATTATGAATTGCTTTTAGGTTTATAGAAGATTCATAAAATTAATATTGCACATGTCTTTAAAAATCGAGAATTCTGCGTTCTAAGCTTTGACAAGCCTTTTCAGAAATCGATTAATTTGGCCTTTTAAATGAATCCTCACTATTAAGGTTTTGGTTATTTATTCAGAATTATATTAACAATACAAATGTAATGACGTTAACACAATTTTTTATAGTTTCTCCAAACGTCTGGGTGCATATAAAAGAACGTAAGCGCAATGCCAGTCTCCACCTCCAGACAATCGCAAGATCTCGTCTGTAGCCACAGCCGATACCTCATCGTCATCGAATTTAAACCATACGTCGCCACTGGAACGCACCCAGGCCACATAGTGTCCCGAGGAACTCGAGCGACCTTTGTGCGTCAGCACTGCTTGCAGAGTATAGTATCCCGAATTGTTGCTGCCCAAATCGTCATCGAACCAGAATTGCTCGTATTTTATATCCTTGTTCTCATCTTTTGGTTCATTGGGTTTGACGACATCAACTTCCATTTTCTTGTCTTCCAGGTCCTTGAATTTCGAGCGCATTGGGCACAGCTTGTTTTGCAATTCAGGAGTACACAACTCATAGGCATCAAAGTCGATAGGGAATTTAATATCCTTCAACACCTTGGCATTAATGCCTTCCTTTCCTTTGTATTGAAAGCGAACGAATTGTACGGTCAGATAGGCTGGAAGTCGGCTAACCAAGTACTGAAATGGAAACTAATTAGTTAACCTACATAAAAATAAGCTTTACACCTTACAGTTCGAATGTACTTTGCATCACGTCCAAGAGTTTCCGATTTTTTCACCAATTGCTCTTTCATTTTCTAAAAATGTACATTTTCTATTACTGCTGCCCCACACTAGTAATAATATTACCTACGGATTTTAATCCGCTTTGCATATACTTGACATCCATTGATATAAAACAGCTCAACTGCAAGAAATTCTCAGTTGTGACGGTAGAAGGTTCATCGGGAACCTCTTCTGAGCTCATCTTAACTTCAAAAGTCCCACCAAAATATTGGTCAATAAAGGAGCTTAAATAAGAGTTAATAAATATTATTGTCCTTTAAATTGTCTTTCTTGAGAAATGTAGACGCACCTGTGCCTTTTCTGGACAATATTCGATGGATCCTGGTTTGTTGGTCTCAGCTTTTGCTGCAGCATTTTCAGGATTTCCGCCCAGCACTCATTGGCGTCTTGCTGCCTGTATGTCCCATTTTCGCCGGTCTGGGCAAATTGAGGGGATGCCCGGTGCAATGCCTGAAGCAAAACAATTGGCGTCACAGTTGTGCCCTTCTCCATTTGAGCAAATATGGACTTCATGGCAGACGATATGGAAAATGCAGTTGACATTGTGTCAGTTCCATCCTGACTGAATGTTGTTAAAGCAGTGCGAAGCTCTGGTACTGCATTTAAACATTGAACAGTGGCATTCATGTAGCACGTATTGCCAAGATTTGTGAGCCCGGCCGGTAATCGCATCTACAGGTAATAAAAAATGTAATATATTATTGTTTCATAATAAATAACGAATATTTCAACAAGTATATTTCGTTTTAAAAGTATAAAAGCGTGAACATTGCGCATTTTTAATAGGTTTTTCGATAATTTTTCGAATTAGGACTTGCAAAATAGTTAAATGAATTATATTTCTTTTATTTAAAAAAGGTAAAATAATTTTTTTTTCCAAAATATGGGTTAAATCTTCTCTAGGGTATATATTAGTCTTTTAACTAGTACTTTTCGAATCAATATATTTATATTTAAATTAGCCAGGATACCTACCGCTGTGGCCGCTTCCGCTTCATTCATATCCTCAATAAATTTGACCGGTGTAGCAGGCACTTCTGGAACGCTTTCCTTGCTGCCCAGCAACAACACCACAGCTCCCTGCAAAAATAGGGACTCCGATTAGGACTAGATTTTATAAAAACCAATAGATGTACACA
Source organism: Drosophila eugracilis (assembly GCF_018153835.1). Taxonomy (NCBI): domain Eukaryota; kingdom Metazoa; phylum Arthropoda; class Insecta; order Diptera; family Drosophilidae; genus Drosophila; species Drosophila eugracilis. The sequence continues at coordinate 579,618 of NW_024573311.1, read as the reverse complement.
TACGTCTTTGATTTGCAAGTTCCACTGATCATCTTTGAGAATGCCACCCTTGCACATAACTTTCTGACGATCCGGTTGAACGCCAGTTAGTGCAAACAACTGGGCCTTAAACAATATCGGTTCCTCATCGGTGTTTACATCAATATCTGTGTAGAGCTCCCGGCCCCACTTTACCTTAACTGCAATCAATAAGATTAGGTTTTGTAGAGTACCAAAGGAAAAACACACTTGCACCTTTAAATGCGGGCATGGCTAAATTTTTCGTTAATAGAAGTTCTTCTTTCTGTAAAATTCAAAGTCATACTAGCCGATTCAGAGATGCGCAAAACAACGATATATTCTTGCATTGCTAACTAGATTACTTACACAAATACCATCAAGTCTGGAACGTTGGAAAAGATCTTAATATACACGAGGCTAAAAATCTTAATGTCTGAGGATACCGGGTATTTTTAAGTATACAAAATATTTTATTTCATTTGTAAATAAGTTATAGATGTGTTCGAAACAGGAAGACTTGGATGTTTAAAATCTCCATATCGTTCCCTAAAGGATGATATTGTGTTTCGTTTCAAGCCTTCCGATTAAGACAAAAAGAATACAGTCCGATTATCCACATTTTTCAACCACCATAAACATCGATAAAACAGCTGACAGTTTTCCAAATTCATTTTTATAATTAGTTAATTGCCCACATCGGCAGATTTATTAGAAAATATTCCTACTAAAAAGATATAAAGATGAATGAAGCAGATAGTTTTGCTGAAATATTTAGAGGCGGCTTTCCTCATTTTCTACTTATTGTTTTTTCTATGTTGTTACTATGTTCACCGGTAATGCCAAGCGAATTCGAGGTTATTTCCATGTCCAAGTACGATTTAAATGGGCAACATTATGGTAAGTAAACAATAAAAAAGATAAATATTAATTATGTAAGTTTGTTGCAGAGCAAGCTTTGGATATTTGTACACAGATAAGTTTAATAAGTTCAACTGTTGTACTGACCTAAATTTTTTTAAACGTTGCCGAGGGTTTTCCTTTATTTAATTAGTAACACTGAATCTCATTAAAACAAGCAAACGTGTTCTTCATTTAATATGGTTTTATGGATTGGTATATCGGGAAGTGATATACCTTTAGTTTTTAAAAAATTATTCTGTAAAACATTTGTAAGTACCCTTTGGACTCTGACAAATAATTATTTAAATTCGGTGTTTTTAAGCACATTTTCAACATCAAAAATATTAAATTATACCTTAAGTTTATATATGATCTAATGTACGGAACGTATTTCATTGTTTTCTATTGATATTCCAATAAATGAATATTTTCCGAACTCTTAGGAAGCCGTGTTTCTGCAATATCCCTAGAAGCCAGATCATTGTATTCATGGAACACGTCTAGGCACTGTATTCTCACACGGTAAGTATATATGTTTTTGTAAATTAAACCAAATATCACTTATAATTTATACAAATCAGGTTAACCGACTTGTCTATACATGATTTCGACAAGTTAAGGCAAAGTGCGGGAGGATTAGTTCTAATGTTGCCATTGAGTATATTGGATTTGGACTTAGAAACCAAAGAACTTATAACCATTTTAGAGCAATCTATGCTGACACACACAGCAGCAGTGCCAATTTACTTTGCCCCGTATAATAAAGATTTGGAAAAGATCATCGATGACATTACCTACACGACCACGGACAATGTGGGCCAAAATCAAACAGCGCTGGGACAATTAATTGTTACAGTTTCGGCAAACAGATACCACGTTAATGTCGGTGGTGGAAATATTGTTGCCAATAAAAATAGTAAAATTCCCATTATCCAGGGCGAGCTGATACCAAATCAGTTGGCCTTAAAACCCACGGAATCTGTTGGCGATGGTCAAAAACTTCCCGTCATCCTAATAACCGCGAATCTGAAAACTTTTGGGATATACAATGTAAGTGATTTTATATTATACCGGATTACATCTATAACGGTTTTAATTTTAAAAGGTCATATAAAACAAAAAAATGGTTGGTAAAATTCACGAAATAAAAAAATCGTCAAACAAGTTAAGAATTACACGTGGGTTTGTAGACCACAGAGAATACGGGGAACTTATAAGTAATTATTTGCTTACAAAATAGAAACTACTTATCTGAAAGATTATGGTCTTTATCTAACATTGTATTTCAAGTGGTCTGGTGAACTGGACTATAATTTAAGTTAAGTTGCTTATCTATAGAAAATACATATCGAAACAAGGTGTAATTTTATTTTACATGTGTAATCGTTTATATTTTGTTTATAGGATTATCCAGTGAATGCTGATGCCGCCGTTTTACTTGTGCTAATGGAACTGTTCAGTAAACTGCATTATACTTCTAGTATGGCACCCAAGTACCGACTCAAATTTTTGCTTTCCGACGCTGGCGTCTTATTAAATTTCCAAGGCTCGAAAAAGTGGCTTGAACTTGATGATAATGCGCTGCAGGTACTGTGTCAAAGAATGAAAAATGAATACCAAATAGTCTAATGAGTTTATGCTTTTTAGAATGTTGAGTTTGTGCTTTGTCTGGATACTATAACAGAGAGTTTGTCTTACACCACAGACAATGCTTTGTATATGCATGTCTCAAAGCCACCGAAAGATAAGACATCTATTAGCAATTTCTTCAAACTTCTGAAATCATCAGCAGAAAAATATTCGAATGGCTTATCGGTTGAGGGTGTGCATAAGAAAATCAACCTAGCTGACACCAAACTTGCATGGGAGCACGAGAGGTTCAGCATAAAGCGCTACCCTTCGTTCACACTATCATCGGTAAAGAGTCCGAGAAGCCCTATCCGGACCACTATTTTCAAAAACGATGAGAGTCAAATTGTAGAACACACACTCAACACGTCTCGAATTATTGCGGAAGCTCTGGCTAGTTTTATGTACAAGGTGGACCCAATTTCCAGCATATTCGATGGGCAGTTGGTAAGTTCAAAATTATTTAATATAGTAAGCTGATTAAAGGAAACATTTTTTGTAGGCCATTAAAGAAGAAAACATCTTGCCATACTTTGGACTTAAATCCATATTACATAATAACGATGTGAAGGATGCTTTTGAAAAATACCTTAATAATGTAAAAATCATATACGATAAGCCCGATGGTAGAGATCCAGAATTTATGTTCTATAATGAGAACGATGTGAAACTTAATGTTTATAGAGTTAAGCCTGCGATCTTTGATCTCTTCCTAACTATTGTTATTGGCGTTTATCTTTTGACTGTATACCTCGCCATACAATTCTTCCCCCGGTTTTACGATGAAGTATCGAAGTTAACAAAAGAGGACCCTGTGGGTCAAGTAAATGGACACTCGTCTGAACGACTTAAAATGAAATCGCATTAGTAAAAAAAATTAGAAAAGAGTAATGTAATATTTGCAAGTAGGAAAATGTCTGTCGAAAATTATTTTTCAAATTTTACCAATGCCTATTTAACGATTGTTACTTTAAAGATAATAAACTCTATAAAACTGTAGAAATTTGATCATAATTGTCCTATCTAAAGTATTTTTTTGTTCATACTTCCAATTAAAAAACTTTATTATTATAAGTACACTTTTTATATTTTTGCGTATAAATTTGGTTTTGGTTTAATATAAATATTGATTTCTGTATAGCATAGTTAATTTAACTCATTAACACGAGCCGTTGTTGAAACTAGAACTAGCTGAATTATGTGATCGACTTGGTTTTGGCAATGGGTTCCAATCTAAGTTTGATGAAGTGGGAGACGACTCCCTGAATTGGCCCTTGAATTTGCTTATCTTGTTTATGAACAAATTTTGGGACGGTAATTCATTGGTATCCGATGTACTAACAGATATATTGGTAGACGTCACTTCCTTGGAAGATCTATTATTTACGTTATTTAACTCATTGGGATAGTTGTATTTGTTTTCAGCATAGGAGGGTGTTAAATAAACTTTTGTGCCCTTGGCTGCACTCTCATTTAAAATCTTCTGATTTCTGCTTATAGACTCTAGCACTTCCTTAATAGACTTCTTCTTTCTCATCCGCGGTGTTGGTGTTGAGTTTGATTCCCTTTCCGCTGAAAGTGAGGATCTGAAGCGATCGTTACTTTGCCTTTCACTAAATCTTAAATCATTTGCCAATTCAAAATCTTCTCTTATTTGTAAGACATCGCTAGTTTCAGTTACTACTACTACATTCTTCGATATCGCACCATTTAGATTAAGGACTTCTGTATTTTTCTTGGGAAGATTACTACTGCCACTAGAACTAATGTTCTCTTCGAATATCTGTGAAATCTGTTTGACCGTGCCAAATGAGTTGGTTTTTCTATCTTCTACATTGGTGCTATCACTTGGCTCAAGATCATCCTTTAAATTTTCAGATTCATTGGACAGTTTTAGACTATCGTTAGCAATAGACAGATTTCTTTTGGACGTGCTAGGAATAACAGTGTTTCCAGAGTCAATTAATATTTCAGATTGTTTAACGATTTCCGTGTAAACTGGAGGTTCTGACTTCTTTGAATCGCCGTTAATAACCACAGACTCTTCTTTGATAATAACTGGTACGAAACCGTTTGGCTTTTTCTTCAATTTAGTTTCATCGAGTTGATCGCAAAAACTATTATTTGGTTTTTCTTCGGAACGTACTACTACATTTTCAGAGGATTGCTTTATGTGTACGCTGGCAATGCACTCGGGAGTTTTGGGCGTACAGGCTTTAAGTGGGCTAGCAGTATTAGGTAAAGTGTCTTTTGGTTCATCAAAAGATGTGTTTGGTATTTCGGGTGCATTGGATTGCTTTATGTGAACTGTGTCAATGCATTGTGGTGTCGGGGAAGTGCGGGTATTAATTTTTGTATCAGAGTTAAGAATTGTGACATTTTCATTTTCAATGATCGTGCTTATTCCTTTAGATTGCTTTACATCTATGCTTGGTGGTGCTTTGGACGTGCTGGGATGGCTGGGTTCAATATCAGAGATCGGTGCAGTAACCGAAATTTTTGGTTGACTTGATTTCGGGACTTCCTCTCCAAATTCTTGTTTTATTAAAGATTCTTTTCTATTGTTAACAAACTCGTCAATTTCAGAGGCAAGAGACTCGATGTCTTTGGTAGCTAGGTAATCCTGGACCTTAAAATAAGTTACAAATTAAATATAATTCAAGTTTGTGAAATTTAATAAGTATTACCACTAGTTTTGGCGGCGGCGGAGCTCGCCTTTTCTTACGATATCTTCTACTACTCATTGGAGAGCTAGGACATGAATCAGGTTGTGACTCGAAAGGATTTGAGCTTGCTAGACTAGTTTGTGATGACCTAAGAGAAAAGATTAATTTGTTGTTATTTTTCGTGTGCAATTATAAAATAATAACAAAAATGTACCTTATATTTTGATTTGGCGAGGAATATCCAGAAAACTGCGTTGTGCTTCGGTACCGATCATTGCGATTGAAGAATATCCCATTGGAGATTGAATCAGACTAAATGTAATAAATATTATTATTAAGACTTTAAATATTCTGTAATTGTGAAGACAATTATATTTACCTCTCTTCGAGAATCTATATTTTGCAGGGATGTGTGACGGTCACCTCGGAAAATCCTAGAATTTAAATATGAACTATTTGTGTGTTTATAAAATCTGAGCTAATTTAAGAGTTATCATTTTACATACTTATCATTTAAATCTCGTCTAAGAGTTGGCGGGCTCTCTGATGTTTTATTTATCCCTAATGTTGAGGACTTCTTTTTACGAAAGGAATACGATTTCCTATAATAAAATATACGTTACTATATTTAAAAAATAGAATAATAGGTTTATATCAAGAATATGGCCAAATAATCTATAAATTTATACGGATGAAGTGAGTACAATTGGGTCATAGTAATTTATTAATAGTTTTTAGGGATCGTGAGAAGAAAATAAATAAACAAAAACTTACCACAATTCTTGCAAATTTCCAATAGACAAACTGTGCCTGCCATTTTCGTTCTTCTTTTTGCTAAACCCAAAAAATCGAAGGCGTTTGTGGTTATCATCTTCGTAGAAAGGATTTAAATGTTCTGGGTAATTGTAAATTGATATATGACTAGTATTTCGTTTATTCCAACTCATTCTTGATTAGTATTTATCCCGCGTTAAATAAATCTGAAAAAAGAAGATCCGGCAAAGAAAGATATAATACATTTATATATATTGATGATATTTAGTCAATATTGCATATTTAGAGGATTCCGAAAGCTTTTCTCTGGTTGTTTTATAAATTTACACGAGTAATGTGATTATAGAGTATAAATATAATCACAAGTATGACGACATTACTATATTGGAGGGTGCAGTGTGTTTCTGTGTATCTACAAACCGGGTTTGGCGGCCTTCAAAATGGTTATATGAACTATAAAGTATAGGTATGTTGACAATCAATTTTTTTGCCTTACATCGTATAAGAACTTATTATTAAATTAGCAATTCAGCAAATATATAAACAGTTCAAAGCATAAAACTGCAATAGTTACTCACGCCCAAAAATATCGGCTAACCTTTCCAAAAAATTTACTTGATAAAATTTTCGTAATCAAACTAACTGCTCTTATCAGATATTTATCTACTATAATTATAATTATAATTATACAATTATTTAAATATCACCGATGACAACTGATTAGGGAGCTGGCAAATTTTCACAATAAAAAATTAACTATATAAGGGATTATAATTTTTTTTACATAAAACAATCAATTATTATTGAACTACTAGAGGGAGCTTACAAGAAAGTCATTCGAGACTATATGTAATATATACATTTTTATAACACATAACTGCGAAAGCCGCAGTTCGCTAGTTATTACCCACCAAATTCACCTTTTCTTTCAACTTCGCTAATTATTTTCCTCCTCTTTCCTCTTTTAAGTGAAAAGGTTTCTTAAAACTCATTAGGAATAAATGTTTAGGATCGGTTTGGTTGGGCATTCCTGGTAAATTTTAAGATACACGGCTATTTGGATAATCTAGAAATTGGCGCGCAAGATCGGTGGAAATGAACACATATGCACCTATAACATCGGAATCTATAACATAAATATTATGATATTGACACTTTCGATAGTATTTTACGGTAATCTAGAATCATATGATTGAACGTACTAAGCTTTTGGGTCATTTGTTATGGGTCTGATATTTATTAAGTTATGTATATCAACTGTTTAACTAGGGATTATATTGTTTTAGATACTTTAAAGCTTTCTGCTTTCGCCAATTCAACAGGTAAAAAGTATGATCACGCACGAAGTTTTATTATGACACACGCGCACGTCACTAATGTGAGATCATTTAGATTATTTTAAACACAAACAAATACACACTTTTCAATCTACACACATTTTTGTGTTCATGCACATATATCCCGAGGTATAAACATTCGCGTTATGTAAAGAATTTTCACATTTTGGCTATCAGTTTTGTATCCATTTACAGATTAACTATCCCATATACACTCGGTACACATAAGTACAAATGTAGATAAAAATATACACAGGTATGGCCAAGGAAAAGGTAATGTGTTCCAGATGACCTCAAATATTTAGCGGGAAGGTTTTCGCGATACTCACCCACCGAGTTGTACTTTAAGACTAAATGAACTTGATGAACTTTATATACATAGATAGAAAGCTTTGAAATACTTCGAGGGCTTTTCAAAAGTTATAGTAGTACTACATGAGCACGGTTGCACATGAACAAATACAGAAGCGAACGAATGTGACGATTCTATTATGATCGCTAAAGTCGTTAAAGGCAAGAATAAATCTATGAGAATGGTCGCACTTCTAGAAATTTAAACTAAGGAAAAGATCATATTGCTGCATTCTGGACATTCTTAAAAATGAAAATAAAAAAGTCATTAAGAATGAAGTATGTATATATGAGTGTTTCGAATGCAAATATTTTTATTGTAAATTTAGTAGGGTGTATTCCAGTTTTATTATTATTATTTGTTATCTTTTACACCGAATGTCTGAGAATTTGATTAAACTTGTCACACTTGTTAAAAATTATTATAAATGAAATTTGAAATTGTAATATTGTACTGTTGGAAGTTTTTATTAAATAAAAAATGTATTACCTATACTCTTAGTTTAATGTATGATTTTTATGAAGACATTTTTAATTATATTGTTTTCAAAACCGATCGTCTGAAATAAAATAAAAACATTCTAACTAATGAGTTTTACTGCTTTGTTTAAATAGAACAACACCAATGGCAAAAAACTGCTTACGAAAATTTTAAGTATTTAAAAACCAAACAATTAGAGATTGGTAAGCAGCATAAAAAACGAAGTTGGCGTTTTAAAAAACGCAATTTTTAAATTCGGTAACAAAATTATTTTTAGTTTCAAAATAATATGGGAAAAAATATTAATTACCTAAGCTTTATCCTCTCATGGTAAGTAATAGAGTCATCAGTCAAATAATTGCAGATACGGAAGAATGGGATCATTCCATTTTGCAATACATTCTCATTTAAAACTAACAGTTAAACTAACCATGTCTTTCTAACTTGTCTGAAGTATTAAAAATGGAAAGATAGAATATTACAAGACATATTAAAATTTATATATTTCAATCAATCATTCAAAATTGTCTCTTTCAGCTTGGCAAAAATTGAAAATCTGTACAGTTCGAATATTTATGTGGATCCTGAGTAATATGTAACATTTAAGAAACTTCAAGATGCATCCAATAACACTAATATTTCGTCTTAGCACTGGAAAGGTAAAACATAACTGTTCGTTTTTTATTTGTGTATATATATATGCTTCGTGAACACTTTTAAGATTCTTAGAATAAATATATTTTGCTAATAGTGTTTGTAATGGTCAAGAACATATGCTTTTATATAATTTATTCGAAAATGTTCCGTTCTTTTAATTAGATAGTCGAATACAAGATACCCTTGCCCTCACGGGTTTTAAGGATAATAAAAAAATATTTTTTTTTTATTCCCATTACCCATTTTGCATTAATGGCAAAAACTTGCCACTTCTTCCAAGGTAGAATTGTTGAAATTAAAATAGTTTGCTTTATAAGACAATAATTCAATACACTATTTTTCAATTTACAAAGTTGATGCCCAACGCGATTAGATTTCTGAGGGGTCACATTGATGACATTTTATTTTTAATCTCTAACACAAAGAAGAAGTCGCGACAAATGTGAAAATGTCCAAGCTTGGTTTTATTACATAATATATATATATATTTATATATATAATATAAATTGATTGTATACACACATATAAAATATAGACTAAAGAATACCTTAAATGAAAGATCTAAATCATACGATTAGCAGAGATAAGTATAGGTATAGTTTAAAATGTTTTTCGAGCTTGCAATAAATTTTTTTGGGAACTATTTTAACTTTTTAATATTAAAAACAAAGCTGAAATCCAATAAATTAACAATTTTCAATAAATGTAAGTTGGGGGTACCTTTTATTCGTAATATTGGCACACACTTTAGAATTTAATTATATGTTTTGAATTTAAACATTAAAAGCGCGTTATCAGTTCCTCCAACCTCCGGCAATGAAAATATCATCGCGACAACTGAAAAATTTGTTTGAAGACACACGCGACAAATTATTTCAGCGAATAATTGTGAAGTATTGCCATATTTTTTTAAGAAAATCCTTTAAATTTAATATAAGAGTAAGTATCTTAACATAAAAATACCACTTACGTGCAAGGTATAAACAGATTTTAAATATTTTAAATCTAGTGTCGATCCAAATCGGTTAATTATGCTGATCAGGAAGTTTAAAATGTAATTCTATTAAATCTGATTAATTTCAATGTTATAGGATACGTACAGGAAGAGGGCTTCAGAGATCGGAGATATACAATTGAAGGCCACCTCTGAAACTTTTTCTCCAAAAATGGTTGTGGATTTTGTCGCTGGTCTAATCGGAGGTATAAATTCTTGACAATTCCGTTCTTTTGATGCCTTTATCAGATATTTGGTTTTTAAATTCAAGGTGCTGCTGGGGTTCTTGTTGGTCACCCGTTTGATACTGTCAAAGTCCATTTGCAAACCGATGACCCTCGTAACCCTAAATATAAAGGCACATTCCACTGCTTCCGGACAATATTGCAAAAAGACAGCTTTCGAGGATTATACCGTGGAATTTCCAGTCCAATGGGAGGAATCGGATTGGTGAACGCAATCGTTTTCGGGGTATACGGAAATGTGCAACGTTTATCCAATGACCCCAATTCGCTTACATCTCACTTTTACGCTGGTTCTATCGCCGGCGTAGCCCAGAGCTTCGTTTGCGCGCCCATGGAGTTGGCCAAAACGAGACTCCAGTTGTCTACACAGATTGACAGCGGTATAAAATTCACTGGACCCATCCACTGCCTTAAATATATTTTAAAAACCGAGGGTATCAAAGGAGCGTTCAAGGGACTTACAGCCACCATTTTAAGGGATATTCCTGGTAAGTTTAATTAAAGATTCAATGTGTACATAATTATATAAAGTTGGTATTGTAAATGATAAAATCTTCTTATTTCATTTTTAAGGATTTGCCAGTTACTTTGTCTCCTTTGAGTTTCTCATGCGACAAGTGGAAACTCCAAGCATCTTCTACACATTAATGGCCGGTGGATGTGCGGGTATGTCTTCCTGGATTGCGTGCTATCCCATTGACGTAGTGAAAACCCACATGCAAGCAGATGCCCTGGGGTCGAAGGCAAAGTACAATGGATTCATCGACTGTGCAATAAAGGGCTTGAAAAACGAAGGACCACAATTTTTTTTCCGCGGCTTAAACTCGACTTTAATTAGAGCATTTCCAATGAACGCCGCCTGCTTCGTGGTGGTAACCTTTATCCTTGACTTTTTTAACGCCAAGACTGGTATGGATTCCGTAATGCACTCCGATCAGCCACTAACTCTTATGAACTTGGACAATAAGTCACAAGCGGATTTAGACTCGACCACACCTACAGTTGAGGAAGTGGTGCGGAAAATAATCACAGACAATACAATATCTCATCGGTATGTGCCCACACCTCAGGACGTCGTGCAGAGCCACTGTAAAAGTACAATCAACATTCCCAAAGAATCGAAAACCCGCCTAGCATCTGATTGTAATTTAAAATAAACTTCAAATTTGTTAGTAACTGTAAAAATAATTGTTTTTAGTGAGCTACTGTTCATATTCACTTGTTTGATGAATAACCGGAAAATTATATATTAGCTAAAATTCATAAAGTAAAATGCCTTAACTCGTTCCATAATTTAGGTTTATTTCAAAGTTGTGATTACATAATACAATTAAATATATGCTAACTTAGTTCCTTGCTCTTAAGAGCCACACGACATACAAGCGTCCTTATTTTCAAGAGAACATACCATATCGGCCATTTTTCGTTCTCTTTCAGATTCGTAATTTTGTGGGCTTTCCTCAGAGGTGCCATTCTGACCATTTAGCTTTAAAGCACTCAGTTTCTTGTCCACGGTGAACTGAATGGCATTCGCAGCTGGTTTTGTCCGCAGATAATACATTCCGGTTTTGAGCCCAGCTTTCCAGGAGTAAAAGTGTATGGACGTCAGTTTTCCATAGTTTGGCTCTGCTACATGGATATTAAAGGACTGACTCTGATCTATAAACGCACCACGATCAGCGGCCATTTTAATTGTGGACTTCACAGAGATTTCCCAAACGGTTTTGTAAAGATCACGAACCTTCTGTGGAATAGTCTCAATATTTTGAATTGAACCCCTGCTGGAAATGATTTGGTTCTTCATGTCATCGTCCCACAAGTCCAGCTCAGTCAAGTCCCTCAACAAATGATGGTTAACCACCTGGAATTCGCCAGACAGAACTCGTCTGGTATAAATATTAGTAGTATACGGCTCGAAAGATTCGTTGTTGCCCATAATCTGAGCTGTAGATGCTGTTGGCATAGGAGCAACCAGCAGGGAGTTCCGGACACCGTGCTTCTTTATCGACTCCTTTAGCTTTTGCCAGTCCCAGAGGTTCGTCGGCACTTTGTCCCACATGTCGTACTGCAAAATTCCTTTGCTTACCGGGCTTCCCTCATAAGTTTCGTATGGGCCTTCGATCTGAGCTAATTCACAACTGGCTTCCAAAGCCCCATAGTAAATCGTTTCGAATATCTGCTGATTCAAGAGGCTCGCTTCATCACTTTCATATGGGAATCGCATGAGAATTAATGCATCAGCAAAGCCCTGAACTCCGATGCCCACGGGGCGATGCCTCAAATTGGACTTCCTTGCCTCTGGCAGCGGATAAAAGTTGATATCGATTATCTTGTTGAGGTTTCTGGTAACCGTCTTGGTGACTTCCTTTAGTTTTTTGAAATCGTATGTCTTTTCCGGTGTGACAAACATGTTAAGAGCGATGGATGCCAAGTTACAAACTGCAATCTCATCCGGGGAGGAGTACTCGACGATTTCTGTGCACAAGTTACTGCATTTAATGGTGCCAACATTCTGCTGGTTACTCTTCCTGTTGCAGGCATCCTTGAAGAGCATATACGGATTTCCAGTTTCCACTTGTGCTTCAATAATGGCGAACCATAAGGATTGAGCCTTAACTGTTCGGTTGGCACGGCCCTCTTGCTCATATTTCACATATAACTTTTCAAATTCATCGCCCCATACATCGTGAAGGCCAGGGCATTTGTGCGGGCACATAAGGGACCAATCTCCATTGGCCTCTACACGTTTCATGAAAAGATCAGGTATCCACAAGGCGTAAAAAAGATCTCGGGCGCGATTCTCTTCCTTGCCAGTGTTTTTCTTGAGTTCCAGAAATTCAAAGACATCAGAGTGCCAGGGCTCCAGGTAAATAGCAAAGGCTCCTGGACGCTTGCCGCCTCCCTGATCCACATAACGCGCAACGTTATTGAAGACCCTCAGCATGGGAACCAGTCCATTGGAAGTTCCATTTGTTCCGCATATCGAAGTACCCTTTGCTCGGATACAATGAACATTTAGTCCAATGCCACCAGCAGATTTAGAAATCATGGCACATTGCTCCACAGACTTAAAAATGCCTTCGATGGAGTCGGCTGTCATGGTTAAAAGGAAACATGAAGATAACTGCGGCCGATTTGTGGCTGCTGCAAAAAGCGTTGGTGATGCATGAGTGAAGTACCGCTCTGACAAAAGATTATACGTTTCTACGGCCGCATCGATATCTTCCCCGTGGATTCCGATCGCAACGCGCATCAACATATGTTGCGGCCGTTCAGCGATCTTACCGTTTCTCTTTAACAAATAAGAACGTTCGAGGGTTTTAAACCCGAAATAATTATACCCAAAGTCGCGATCGTAGATTATAGATGAATTCAAGCGAGTGGCGTTGTTCTTAACCACATTGTAATGGAATTCGGATACTAGGGGAACTCTTTGATTCGTTTCCTTATTTACATGATTGTACAGATCCTCGAAGACATCTAAATGGAAAGGTTATTTAATTGTTTTTAGAAATGTTTCTTTTAAAGTTGTAATTAACATACCAGAGAAAACCTTTCTTGTTTCCTTGTGCAAATTAGAAACTGCAATGCGAGCAGCTAGGATTGCATAGTCGGCATGATTACAAGTCAATCCCGCTGCGATTTCCGCAGCCAAGTTGTCAAGTTCCTGAGTAGTCACTCCACAATACAGACCATTGATAACTTGCAAGGTAATGGAAACCTAAGAGAAAAATATTTTTGGGTTTACAGAATTTAATAAAAATGAGTTTCTATAGTGGTTTCTTTTGATGGGTGACTGAATATTAAGAGTTGTCCTCTTTAAATACTTTTAAAATCGCAAACATAAGTCTAGACACTTGTAATAAGTACTGGACTTAAGTAAAACCTAATTGGGGCATTTAAGCAAATATAACACAACTTACAGGATCAACAAAATCCATGTTTAAGTTGTAGCACAGCTTCTGTATTCTTGAGGTTATTTTATCAAAATGTACTTCCTCCTGTCTGCCATCTAGAATAAATATATTTAGAACAGTTGCAGCTATAAGGTAATCTGACTTACCTCTTTTAATAACATATAATTTGGTGGTTTTTACAGATTTATTCTTCATCATGTTGATGGCTTTATTTCACAAGAGGCGGAAAATTGCTAATTGCAAACATAAAAAGGCGCCAAATTAAAGTCAATTTTAGTGTTACCGTACAACAAGATCGCGAAATCGTCGAATTACACATATTTTTGAAACGATCGAGAATCAAACAATTTATTCTACATTGTTGAGCTTAATAAAATGAGATACAAAAATATAAATATATTATTTACAGGATTGATACTATATTAGATATTATCAATGCCTACAGCCGGAATGTATTAAGATAAAAAATACCACAGAATGAGCTATTTACAAAACATAAGCACCATTCTTTTTTGATATTATATATAAATAATATGGTTTATCTTTTATTTATATAGCATTAAATGATTACATAAATATAACAGTGTTTAAAGAACATTTGTTGAGTATGTGTTTTATAAACGGTCTCGGTAGATTGGTATCAATTATACAAGTGAATATAATATATTTAAATAAGTTTTTAATAAATATGCAACAAATATGCAAGAGTTTAATCAAGAAGTTCGTGTTTAACTATTTTATTGACTTGCTGTCCAGATTGCTGTTGAAAAACACTAGAAAGGAAATTTAAAAAAGTCAAACTATTAAATATATGATATCGGAGTGTATGAAAACTAATCTTTTCTTTTTTTCGTATTGAATTAAATCCATTGATAAAAAAAAAAAATTAATAATAATCCAAAAATTTAACATTTTTTAATGGCCTTGCTTGCCTAAAAGAGCTGTAATAAACTCATTATACTTACAAGAAATTATTTATTTTTTCTAAATCGTTTAATATGTCATCTTGGTCCGAATTTAAATCATCTCTTTCCTTAAGGCTTTCTAGTAGAGTAACATTTAAGTTTTCAATATACTCCTGGAGATTATTAACCAATATTTGTAGAATCGGAACTTGAATTCCAGTGAGCAACTGTCTTGATATCCATCGATGATTTGAATCCATTTTTACACCAACATCACACAACATTGAACGAATTACATCCACAATAGGTGTGACGCCATGTTTCTTCGCCTAAAAATGTATATTTATATCCTTAATACAGAAACTAATTCATATATATATATATATTACGAAACAAACCTTAACTTTCATCTGTGCTATTTCTTTAGATTGAGCTAGAGCTATTCTAACCTCTATTTGGAGCTTTGATTGGTTCGCAAAGAAAAACAAATTTTCATTTGATTCAAAATCTGTTTTTTGAACAGTGTTTCCATTAATCGTATGATTCATCATTCTTTCTTGGTTTATTTGGTTCTTTTGAAATATTTTATCGTTTTCAAATTCCTTATTGCGTTTAGTTTCACAAAAATCAGATTGCTTGCGTTGTACACCACTTGATAGTTTGGGACATGTTTCAGAATCAGAACTATAACTTTCATTGTCGGAACCAGTTAAAAATTCCTCTTTTCTTATTTCTGAGAATACAAATAAGATAAAAAAAATGTTCTTCGCATGCAAATAACGTTGATTCATTTTTGCTTACCATTATTTAAAGGATCTTTATCTCCGATTGCCAACCTTTTACGTATTTCATCTCGATTGAAGCGACGCTGAAAAGTCAAAAATATATTCGTTAGTGTTTGCTAGCAATCTAATTCTAAGATTATAATTACTTACCTTTTTTTCTATTTGTTTAACTTTTTTATAATGGTTTTGTAACGTTTCCACGTCCATATCATTAGCTACCTTGTATGCATCAAATTGTTCTGTTAAATGCAAATTTTAAAATAAAGTTTACAAAAATAATTTATTTTTAAGTGTTACCTAAAACCATAGTAGAAGATCGGTTTTTGGAATACTTTATGGGATCTTCCAAATATTGAGACCAGCACGACTGATTTAAATACCTTCTGTTTGCAACCTTTTTATTGTCTTCCTCACGATGTTCCTGGCTTTGACCGATTTCCAAATTTCCCAAACTAGGCATTTCACTGTGATTGATTCTCTGCACTTCATTTTTGTTCTTTTCTTCAGCTGCCGAAAAACTTTCAGAATTACAAATTATATATTTTCGTTGGCTATACGTTTTATAGTCGAAAGTGTCCGGTGGTAGTTGTCGCTCATCATGTGACGGTTTTTGATGCTTAGTTTTTATTAACTCATACCCATAAGGTGTATTTTTCTTTTTATTCTTCCTAATGGTGTTTCCTGAAATTCGCGTTGAATGGGTATGCTTTAAAGCTTCTGTTCCATTTGATAGTTCTGCATCGCAAATCTGTAAAACAAAAATTTATTTTCTTACATTTGTCGATTTTATTTGAATAATTTTTTAACCTTTATCAAATTTGATCCCTGTAACCCATCCTGAGCTTTCTTGTTTTTATATCCAGTGATAAGTAGTTCAAATTCACGCTCCACTTCTCCACCGAAATCTCCAACGATATCAATCGG
Source organism: Drosophila eugracilis (assembly GCF_018153835.1). Lineage (NCBI taxonomy): Eukaryota > Metazoa > Arthropoda > Insecta > Diptera > Drosophilidae > Drosophila > Drosophila eugracilis. The sequence goes on along the minus strand of NW_024573311.1, from coordinate 563,053 downwards.
ACTTTGTCCTTGCAGTTGGCTCTCATATTTAGAATTAATTGTACACGACCAGGAGGAAAAGTCTGGAATTGGTCGCATAATTCTGACTTAGGTTATAAATAAGGTCTGGTTTATTTAAAGTGCGCATTGAGTTTTCCGAATTGGCATTATAGTTCTTATTTACAATATCGGGTATATTGGAGGATGACGATCTGTTTCTAGTTTCTTCTAATGAGTATGTGTTTCCATTTTCACAGTCATTTGAAATCAAAACTTCGGAATTTGTGAACGTTTCCAAACCTGTTGGGTTGACAACCTTATTTTGATACGTATTTTGGTCATCTTCTCTGTCACTATCCGTTAAATCACTTTCATTACATTCCATGTCAGAGTACTCGATGTAGTCATCAGAGAGGGTATGCGCAAATTTTTGAAATCCAGGATAGTTGGGGTTGGTAATTCCCTTTGTTATATAAATATCCATTCTTGAGCTTGGCATTTGAATAGGTTTTCTAGATGAAAATTCAAGTTCACTATCATAAATATTTATGTAATAAAGTGATCTAATATTAAATAAAATAAAATTAATGTTATATGATAAACAATTTGAATAACGTGCTTAAAATTAACTTTAAAATAAAAATGTATAATTTTTTTAAAATTTGTATTTTTATTGTTGTACTTTGTAACTTCTTTTACTTGTTAAAGAACTTTGCCATATACATTGTTTTTTTTTTATTTACAAATCAATCCACTTAAACACATAAAAAATGATTTTTGATTTGATGTCAATTTTCTTCAAACACGTTGATAACAATATTTGTATTTTTAAAGAGCAGCAATTGTTGTCATAGGCAAAGATTTTTTAGTAAAAGTTGCCAAAAAATATTTACTGCTATATGAGTTGAGGTTGCATGAGTTGCTTAAACAATTATTCTTATTATTCACTAACAATAGACAATTATTTTGTTTAAAAAAATCAAAATTAAATATATTGAATCGATGAAGACTTACAAGGACTTTTAGGCCTTCCTGGATTTATATGGAAAATGTCTCCCACTCACATAAATCAAATTACGTGTTTAACGCATGCGTGGAATTTAAGACCCTAGTCCATAGTGTTGATAATAATACTAAAAACGTTATTTATTAGTTTTAAATATATAAAACATAATTATATTAAACCTTTATATATATTTAAATTCCTTTTTTATTTTAATTTCTAACTTGTTATATAACATAGGTTCTTTTAATACAAATTTAAAGTTATAAGAAGCTGATTTTTTTTGTTTCGAATAGCGACCTAAAATAAATCTAAAATCTTGCTATATATATATATCATAGTAATTTTCATGTTGGTTAATTTCTTTTGACATTTTTAAGATGAATATCCCTTTTGTTTTGCACTCAACATTTTTGTAATTTAGGATCTGGTAACACTTAAGCACAATGTGATTTTTAAAAACCATAATATTGATGTTTAAAAGTAATTGAAACTAAACACGACTAGAACAATGAAATAACATAAGCCATTAAATCACAGTGAATAATAATGATATTATTCAAAGGAATTCGGAGGGTGCAAACCCAGCTAAAAACGCCGGTTGATTTGGTGCTTATTCGGGTGAGGTTCTTAATCATTACGCAATGCTTAACAAATAACAATTTTTGCAATTATTCCAGTACTCCACTGCTGCAACAATATCTGCCCATGATGACAAAGGTATCAATCCATTGCCGACAGAGTCCAAGGCGGTAAAGGTCCAGCATTTACCAGAAACTAAAATTTCTTGGATGCCGAGCCCGTACACCATCCCCGGAAAAACGTTCAGTCAGTACAAGAAGCTATCCAAATTCCGACTGACATGTGAGTTAGATAAGTTCCAATTTTTCAAACATAAAATTAAGGTTGATCCTATTCCGTTCCAGCTCTGGTTGTTATAACAACAATGGGGGGTTATGCGATGGCACCAGCTGCCTTTGATCCCACCACTTTTGCGATGTGCACCGTGGGCACCGGACTCGTTTCGGCTGCGGCAAATGCCATAAATCAGTATCACGAAGTTCCTTTCGATTCCCAAATGTCAAGGACGAAGAACCGAGTGCTCGTCACGGGACAAATGACTCCTCTGCACGCCGTCACCTTCGCTGCGGTGTCGGCAACTGCTGGATTAAGTATGCTTTATTTCGGTGCAAATGGATTAACAGCAGCGCTGGGAGCAGGAAATCTATTCCTCTACACCACGATTTACACGCCCATGAAACGAATGAGCATAGTTAACACCTGGGTCGGTTCGATTGTGGGAGCCATTCCTCCTCTGATGGGTTGGGCTGGATGCGCTGGCACTCTGGACGCCGGAGCCATGATCCTAGCCGGAATTCTCTACGCGTGGCAGTTCCCACACTTCAACGCTCTATCATGGAACCTCCGGCCAGATTACTCGCGTGCCGGCTACCGGATGATGGCCGTTACAAATCCTGGTCTTTGTCGCCGCACCGCCTTACGATATTCGGTGGCTATTGCCGGACTGTCGGTAATGGCACCAGTTTTAGACGTCACGAACTATTGGTTTGCTTTGGAAACACTACCTCTGAACGCGTATTTCACCTACCTCGGTAAATATTTTCTTCGTCACTTTTTTGCAGAATGAGTGTTATTATTGGTTTTTTCGTATTGCAGCATATAAGTTTTATGAAAAATCGGATAGCGGAAGTTCACGGAAGCTTTTCCGATTTTCATTAATCCACCTGCCCGCCCTGATGTTGCTGTTTCTGGCCAACAAGAAGGAATGGTATTTCAGCAAACCCACAGGAGAAGAAAAGAAGAAGGATTCAGCTTACATCGCAATAAAACAGTCTGCTAGTAGTCTTGGAAACGTCCTACCGGTCGCCGTAGCTGAAGCCCCGAGATAGTAATATTTATATTGATACGAAAAATGTATCGAAAAAAATATACTTAGTGTTCTTCAACTTGTAAAAAAAATAGTTGTTTTACGTGAAGCGAAAACATACCTCAGAGGTGCAAATATTTCTTGCTTCACAATAATAAATGACTCCACGTTCTTGATAATTGTTTAGTATAATAATAATAATTATTCATTCGAAAAATTATTTGAATTATGAAACTAAGTGTGGCCAATTCATGTACATTAAGATTGCTGTTTATTCTCACTCGTTTCATTACGATAGCATTTACAGAAACGGATGGAATTGTCGAGCGATGCGGGCAGCGTATTTCACAACAAAATACCGCAAGCTTAACAAAAATATAAAAATAATTATAAAATTTAGGTCATCAGAAAAAAATTATTTCCTCATAGAACTGCTTTTATTTATCCAAATTAATAATTAAATAATCTTACCACGGAAATGATTTACCATTACTTTTATACTTTTTAAAATTTTTAAAAGTCAAATTAAGGGAGTTTCTTATAAATAAAAATTCTATATAAAAAAAAATTCATACATAAGCATAATCTTTAAATAATTTTATTTTAATTTCTGTGGAATAAAATACGATACGATAATAATGTATTAATAATCTTGGTTGAACATTAGTGAATTTATGGATTATCGATAAAAATACCAAAATACTTCCCTTTAGTTACTAAAGTTTAGTATATTTTACTAGTTCATTTGGCAAATGTTTTGGTCTTAAAAATTGACAGCAATATATTTGTTATTATTTTATTATAATGAACCTTGATGCTTTTTCACCGGAATATATTAACATAATTAATTATTTATTGCGATACCGTGATGAATCATGCTGCTAATGCAAGTTTCGATGGAGCCCTCGTTTGGTAATTTCAACGGGAAACTAGATCAAATGAACGCAAAATCTATGGCGAACCACTGGAGTGAATTATTTTTAGTGAGCTGAACGTGGATTGTGACAATGAAAAATTGAGGAATAGTGTTTACATTCATTTTATAATTTATTTTCAAGTTATCTTTTTTATCTCGAAAAAGGAAAGGCGTATAAAAGTTTCTTTACACAGTGCAACACACATATAAATTTCTAATTATGTATTATGTACCACATAAGTTTCGTCAAGTTTGTCGATTGTGCCTCACATTGGTTAACGAGTGCGATGTTGCAGAACTACAAATGTACAATGTTTTGTCGCATAATAATGCCCAAGACAGAAACACGACAGATTTTGGTAGAGACGAGAAGCGTACTAGCTGCTATTGCAGTGCTTTGAGCCCCAATCTGTGCAGCTGCATCGGTGATAACTCGCTATCAGTATCCCCCGTAGTGCTGACCAAAAATGAAACGGGAACGGGTCCAAGCCAACATCAACCCGATTCGCAGTCCCAAACCAAAACCCAAGTCAGAACCCTTCACCTTCCACAAAATCAAACTAAAATCCATTACACGCCAAGTGTGCCTTCTGCTGCGGACACAAAATCGAGTGAACGCGAACGCCAATTGGAGTCGGACATTACCGAAAGATCAGTATTCAAAATTCAGTCATCGTCGAACCACGAGCATATAGCATGCGGGGAGGCCCAATCCAAATCCCAAAACCAATCAAATTCGGAACTGCCGCGAGAGGAACATAATCACAATCAGCGCGGAGAGACAAGTGTGAATATAACAAATACAAGCGGAACCGATAACTACGGCAAAGAGCACGGCAGAGATGATTCATCATCACATCTTACATTTCAGATATTCAACTATCTCTCTATTAAGGTAAGCAGATTTCCATCCAACACATTTGCAAAGAAACGAATTTACATTAATTACGCACACACACATCGTTGGATATACGGTGTGTGTGGTGGATATATCGCGTATATATATAGGGTTATACCCGCACACACACACACACAATCGCACGCTTGCGAGTGCTACCCGTGTGATTGTGTGTGTTATCTATGTGATTACGACACCACACGTCAAAATAATAGGAAATGATTGGGCCGCTTTTATCCCATGGCCTATTAACAATCGGTATCAATTGTTTGGTATTTTTTCGATGAACCATTCCGAGGCAATGGCCCACGCACACCACTTTAATCGTACATCAGTGTCCAGCACACGAATGTAAATATTGATATGTACATACATGCCTACGTATGAACGCGTTAGAGACCTACATTAATCCATGCCACAGATAACATTCGCTTTATAGCAATTTGATTGTTTTCATAACAACAGATAAACCAACGTATACTCTATATGGCCTAAATATTACCTATGTATTTACTTTCGGTTTTAATACAACACAATGCAACAAAATAGTTAGTTTCATTTGTTTATGTGTACATTGGTTAAACCCACTGAATTCGATCATTTCCTAAGTACGGTATTCTTTTCCGCATTTGATTTCATTTGAAGTCCACAATTATGAGTGTCTTTTTAAGCACTTAAAATATTTTTTTTTATTGATATTCAATTCTGTAATGGTTTTTATTGGCTTCGAAAATCTAAACACCTTTTTGTAAGGGACATATGTCAATTAATTGTCAATTAAATGAATTCCAGATGTAACTTCAACCAAGAAAGGCAATACTCCGTTTAAAAACTGATAAATATACAAAAGTTTATATTCTGAAATAGTTATTTACCAATTTCAGCTGTCTATGTAGTTTGTTCTTGTTTGGCCATTCAAATAAACAGGGAAACTCAAAGATCGACTTTGTCGCTCCTTACTCTCTAATCATTGCATCATCCACATTTCAAGCTAATTCAATATTAAATGTTCATGTTATATTAAAAAAAAAACCGTTACCCTTTTTTTAGGTACTGCCTATCGATGGATTACCCAAAGTGATTTGTGGCGACTGCAGACAAAAATTGGATTCTTTTGAAAAATTTCGAACCATGGCGCACAATTCACAAAAAGCTTTGAAAGAATTTTTAGATATATCAAAAAGTTGCAAATTAGTAAGTTTTGTTATAAACTACGGTTATTAAAAATATTGTCACTTAAAGCTATAAAAGTCTTTTTGTCAAAAACTCTTTTAATTAAAGTTAAAATAAGGTGCCGGGAAGCTTCGAAGAAATTCGAAGTCAATTGGAAACGTTCACTCAAGGTTTTTAGAGATTTCTGTGACACCCAATAAGACCTATTTGTTAAACATAGTCCTGGGATACTAACTAACTAACAACTACTTTTTTGCAGGACGCAAATGATTTGGAAATAAAGCTTGATGCAATTTTAAAGGCTTCGTCGGAGGCTATAGCGGCAAAGGCTCTGACCGAGCTAAGCACGTTTTCTAAAGTTAAGTACGACCACAGTAAAATAGAATCCAGCATCCAAACTAGTTTGGATCGAAAAATTGAGATTAGCAATCAAGATATGTCAACACATAGCTTATATCCAAGTTTATTCAAATCAATTAATATGAAAAGCGATCAAAAAAAGGTAATGTCTGGATCCTCACACAGCCAGTTTGATTCAAATCTGCAAAAGGACTCGGAAATCGAGAAATATGAAAATCTGCAGCAGCAGCTAGAAACCGCTGCTGTTTTAATGGATATAAGCAAAAAAATTGTAATTTCCCCTCCATGCTCGAATCCCCAATCTCCGTGTTTTTCTGCAGTTGTAGATACAAGTATTAAAAGTTCTGTGATAAAATCAAAACGTCCATTAAACCAAAATGAAATTCAGGACGGAGTTGAAATTGACTTATCCGTCAAAAAACAAAAGAACGATTACTCCAATCAACGGAACTCGGCCCCTATAAACCATTTTTGCCAAACTCCAATGCTTGATATTCAGTCACACTTAAGAAGTGAAGAGGATTTTCAAAACTACAGTATTACCATTAACCAAGTTGGTGGGTCCGACTACAAATCGAAAGCACCGAAGGCGAGTACCGGCTCTTTACTAGACTCTGGCGACAGCTCCGACTCTCACAAACTGGAGATGGATATCACGTCCTCAATTAATGACAGAAAGACCCCGGATAGTCTAAGCTCGGATCACGCAACGGATGCGGCAACTACTCAACTGTGGCAAGCACTTGCCCGATCAGCCGGTAAGTACTTAGCGATATTATCAGAATAAGAGTCAATTAATTACTATTATTACAAAGTAAATATTTATATTTGCCGAATTATAATCTTGATACTTTTTTTCTTAAATTATAGCTAAAGGCAAAGAAGAAAATCCGGCCACACAAATATTTCGAAGCATGATGAGCCAGTCTTTCGTGTTTCCGGTTCCGCCAACAGTATCATTTACAAAAGTACCTGAAGAACCCATAGCACTATTAAAGGTATATTTATAATTTTATAATAGAATTTGTAGGAAACACTATAAATTTGATTTATATTTCTCAGGATCTATCAGAGGCTCAATCCAGCAAATCAAAACCATGTAGAAGAAAACAAAGTTTTCCTACCAAAACTGATTGTGTTGATGTAGTTAATGAGAATGTGACTGATACTTATACCACTTCAGAAGCAGCTCCAGAGGAAAAAAAAGATAAAAGGGTAAGTTATCAGAGTTATCTTTATTGTCAAACGTATTATTTATAGCTTCTCCAAATAATTTCGTTTCTTTAGAACATAAACCTTTTTAATGCCATACCTGGTGCTCAAAAAGATATGTCATGTTCGAATTGTGGCACCCTAACTACAACAATTTGGAGGCGAAGTGTTCGAGGAGAAATGGTTTGCAACGCCTGCGGATTATATTTCAAACTGCATGGGGTCAACAGGCCTCATTCGATGAGACGCGATACCATACACACTAGACGCAGGCGTCCTAAAGAATTAGAGCGATCCAAAAAAAGTAAGTTTTTCTTAAAGAATTTTAATATTGGCTATAATATATATAATTTTTCCACTTTTTCAACGTTGCTCACATTTTGAATCTGTCATACTTCAATTCACTTTAGATTTGACAAGTTTCACTTGATCAAAGAGTTTATCACTTGCCTAGAAAAATTAAAAATTATATTTATTTTACAGAGCACAAGCAAATGTCATCATGCCCTTCAATGGAACCAACAAAACCAGAATTCTTGACGTCTAGGGAACCCCTTGATATTCCTGGTCTGGTTTTAAATGTACGTATATAATTATATTATTTATTTATTTATTTACTTAAAATTCTGCCCGAAAATTCTGGCTATAATCTCCTACCTATATGGATTCATGATCTTTATTAATAAGTGTTAATATACTACATACTCTTAATTTTTCATTTCGAAAAAAGCAGATCATCTATAGTTAAAATTTATTTGAATAAATGGTTGTATAGCCTAACAATAAAATAATTTATTTCTTATCCATTTAATACCTATTATTTTTCAATTCTAGAAATTCAAAAAGGAAATCGATGAATCCGAAACCACAGCAGCACTTAAAGATATTTTATTAAGGCGGAAGAAGTCAAATTCTTTGCCGGCGTTTAATGATACCTGTGAAAGTGCGGACTTATCCGCACCGCTTAACCTTGTTTCCAGTGAAAATAATGCAAAGTTAACATAAAACGCCAAATATATTCCCCTATTCACTTTTCGAAAACAACCCTTTAACACACATTTTGTTTATTTATGAGGTCGCATAAGAAAAAAACAAAAGGTATAGGATTAAAAATACTTATAGATTATTAATAAAAATTTTTCATTCTTTAAAACTAAATTTTATTCATTTGTATCTTTAAAAACTAATACCAAAATACTTATTAGTGTAAAAGAGGTATAAAAATTGAACCAGTATGTCAAACCTTTTAAATAATATCACACTAAATATAGACCTTAAGAAAGGACATAAATACTTAATGCAATTAAATTAAAAATAAAATTTATTATATTTATATTTATTAAAACCATTTTACAGTATTTTTAATTTTTTAATAACACAAATTGCTTATATTAAAATGAAAAGTTCAGTTTTAACAATTATTTTTTCAGCTGTCTTTGCAATTGAACAACTTCTAAAGCTAAAAAATAAATAATGTTTTAAATCTCTTGCCTATACGAAAATCATGTGATAATATAATAATCTCCACAAAACATTTTAATAGTAAAACTATGCAAAAAGCAATAATCACGCAATGCAAACTTTTCAAGGAAATATTTAAATTATATACAATTATAAGAAACTAAAAAACTTAATGCTGTTTTCGAATCTACATAAATCGTCTAAATAAAATAAGGACTTCATAATAGGCTAAGATACAAAAATATTACTCATTTATTTTTTCAAATAAAATACTCTATACAATTTTTAACAATCACAATAAACTGGTTAATGTAAAATGTAAATCAAATCCCTGTGTTTTTCTCTAAACTTGCCTATCAATGGAGGTTTTGGATATATGTTTGTGTTAAGTAAACAAACAATTATTTGGTTGTTCTCTGATGAAGCTTTGAACTTAGAGCAGCCGTTCCTAAAGTCTACCTCTCTAAAATAAACAAAAATATTACCTATACATTTTTTTGCTGGATTTTCAACGGTTGATATTCATAATCTAAAGACACTAATATTTGTAAATGTGTCGGTGGAGATGCGCTATACATTTGTTTTATGAACGATATGAAAAATATCGAACAAATACAATACAAAGTTTCCATCGATAGTGCCATCGTTTATTTTACATCACCAAGCGTTATTTTGTTATCAATACAATCCATCTGTTATTGCCAAACACCATGTTGGAGAACGGTGAACATTTTTTTGAGGGGGTTGAAAAACTCCTTGAAATCTGGTTTGAGGAAAGCTCTAACATCGAAAATGATCTGCGTAAAATTAGCAGGTAAGTAAATCGAGAATTCGAACCCACTTAGCCAAAATTACAACGCCTCATGTACCGTCACGTATAAAAGTATTTTTTGTGCTAAAAATATATTTATTTACTTTAAACTTATATTTTATAAGGAAATAACATTTTAGAAGTGACTTAAACAATAAGATTAAAATTGGGGTATCATCTGCTTATCAGACACGTGCAGCGATTCGAAATCTTACGAAATTTTTAGCTGACATCCCATATTATATTACTCTCATAAAATGGTAATAAACAGTTAAATCAATTAACTTTAGAACAATATTATTTTTGTAAAAACTAATGACAGAAGACAATTTTTGAGGTGAGGAGCTGGGCTCACTTGATCTTTAGAGCTTTATCAAGGGCTCACAATTTATATATTGTTTGACCCTTTAAATTGATAATGTTTTCCACTTGAGCAGAAGTTCCTAATCTCAAATTTAAATTTGGGCGTAGCAGCCTGCTCTTAAATCTGTACTTATAACGAATGTAAATGTTATTCTTTCAGATCTGATTGGGAAAGCGTGCTTAGCAACGTAAACTGTGAAATAATAAGCACTTCAAAAAACGACGCTATAGATGCTTTTGTGTTAAGGTATTAATATTTATAATATTGTCGCTTTTTTTTTTTTTTTTTTGAAGTAAAATGTATATTATATTTTCTTATATTTGCTGTCGTTATAAAATCTATCTTCTTGCGATTTAAATTCGGTATAGCGAAAGCAGTATGTTTGTTTCAAAGCGACGTTGGATTCTTAAAACTTGCGGAACGACAACTCCTCTTAAATGTTTGAGTCAATTGTTGAAACTAGCGGAAGCTAACGGTTTCGATGTAGTCGCAGACTTGTTCTACTCGAGAAAGAACTTTACTAGACCAGAAGTACAGGTTAGTAAATATATTTATCATAGATTATTATATTATGGATATTATGTTATCACTAAAATGTTTTGTCGTTTAGATAACTCCACATCAAGGATTTACTGAGGAAGTTACTTATCTGGATTCCATTTTCCCGAATGGAAGATCCTATTGCCTGGGATCTATGAACCTAGAGTGTTGGTATCTGTATACATTTAGTCGTTCTGATATCAAAATTTCCACTGAACACATAACGGATGAGAAAAGTGTTGACTCGGATCCTGATCCAGACCAAACTATTGAAATACTCATGCAAGATCTAGACCCCGAAACTATGGCGATCTTTTACAAAAACAGATTTGATAATGCCCACGAGGCTACAGTGGTAAGACGACACCTTAGAGAAAAAAAGCAAAAAATATAAGTTTTTTTTTTTAGAAATCTGGAATTGATACAATTTTGCCGAGTATGCAGATTGACGATTTTCTATTTGATCCTTGTGGATATTCCATGAACGGAATTAATGATAAGGTAAAACATTCTACGGTAATATATATATTATTTATTTAACAAATTTAAATCTAGTATATAATTCTAAATCTAATAGATTACTTAAACTGATATATTTTAATTTAATAAATTTATTTTTCAGGGAGAGTACATGACAATTCACATTACTCCAGAAAATCAATTTTCGTATGTGAGCTTTGAAACTAATGTCGCATTGAGTAACTATAGAAAACTTATTAATCAAGTTATCAACACTTTCAAGCCTGGAAAGTTTATCGTTACTATTTTTGCTAATAAGGTAAGTTTTTGGTTTGCGTTTTCTAAAATTTCATAAAAAACATCTGTCTTTCGCGCAACAGTGCTCTTTGGCATACGAAACTATGAAGGAGTTGGAAGTAGAATACTCCAAAGGATCGCACTGGAAACGAACGGACATGCAATGTTGCAATTTCCCATCTTACAACTTGTTGTTTGCACAATATTCATTCAATGAAAAAATTGGGGATAATTTATGAAATATGAATTCCACACAAAATTGTGATTTTTTACTTATGTCCATCAAAACGTATTGTTCGTTTAATTAATAAAAATAAAATAATTTAAAATACTGTATTTCTGTTTTGGTATCTTTTAAAAAAAAATATTTTAAATTAACATGGAACATTACTTATAAAATCACCTGAATTAAAAATACTTAAAAAAAACCCAAATAAATTGTGCATTCCAAATATGGCAAAAAATTATCGGATCTGGACAAGTGTCATACTCAAAGTCCATCTCTAGCCGTCAAGTCGAACTAAAAAAAAAAAATGAGTGGAATTTCTAATGAAAACATTATTTGGACCATAAAAAACGGGGAATTTGACGCTGTACAAGCTGCCTTTCAAAATGATGTGTGTTTGACAATATAAAAATAAATAAATAAAAAATAAATTTAATATACTTGTATATAGGCACAAAAGGTGAATGAGGAAATTAAGGGCCGATTCCCAGTACACTATGCGGCAGATTTTGGTCAGCTGAATGTCCTACAATTTCTTATTAATATAGGAGCCGACGTCGATGTAAGTAGCTTATATTATCATGATTGTGAATTAAAAAAATTATGTCAGTTATGTGAAAATTTCTGGTAACATACATATATACACGTTTGCACCTCTTAACTTCGTTTAGTCATACTTGAAACTTATGTACATATATGTATAAACCAGGCCCCTACCAAATGCCGGTTTTCTCATTAAAATATTTCTTTATTTTTAGAGAAAAGACAAACATGGTATTACCCCTATTCTTGCTGCCATTTGGGAGGGACATACGAGCTGTGTGGAGTTTCTTCTAAAAAAGGTTTGATTTATTTTTTGGAATTAAGTTTACAAATATTAATTTATCCAACTTTTATTGCAGGGAGCAAATAAAAATGGTTCTACTCCAGATGGCCAAAGCTACCTTGAGGCAGCGGAAAAAGACGAAATTAAAAAACTGCTTGCATAAATTTTTTTATGTAATTTTAGGATACAAACCCTATGTTTCAGTATCAAATACACTTTTTAACAGTCATGTATAGCTTTTAAAAACATGAATTATTTATTTTAAAACTAACTCAACCAGAAATTTTAATTACGAGATGATTTCCATAACATATTTGTAAACTAATGTTTTATTAAAAGAAATAAATAAATGGAATTTAAATCAGCTGATCTTTCGCAATATCGAAATGGAATCTTCAATCTGAATGAGTCAAATATCGATACAACCAATTATTTGTTTCCATCACTAGCCAGGCATACTATTTACTTTACACCAGCTGTTTTTCAAGTCAGATCTTCGAAGCGTGCACATAATGTTTCGACCTGAAAAGTATGGGCTTGAGCCCGGATTTCAGTTAACCAAATTTACCACCCACACTGGATGAAGCTGTAAAATCCCCCAAAAAGTACTTGAAAAGTATCTAAGGGGAACAGAAATAGCTAGTAAGAACAATGATGGATATCTTATCGGTAAGAGATACTATAATATGATACAACTACTATTAATGATGAGATAATTAAAAAAAAAATTAAAATCATATTTTTAGGCTCTGGAATGGATTGTGCAGTTATACCTCTACACCGGCACAAAGAATACTTACTCGTTCAAAGTGTTGACTTTTTTTATCCTATGGTGAATGATCCGGAATTATTAGGACGTATTGCACTTGCTAATGTCTTAAGTGATGTCTATGCTGTTGGGGTGACGAATTTTGATACTGTGGAAATAATTGTCAGTTCATCAACAAGCTTTTCTGATGAAGAACAAGACACTGTAATTTCATTGATTATAAAGGGTTTTAAAAACTCCTTAAACCAAAATGGTTATCATAAAACCCCACTAGTTATTAAACAACTCAAGATAAATCCTTGGTGCATTGTTGGTGGCATAGCCACATCTGTCTGCCGTAGAGATGAGATAATTTTGTAAGTATTATTTTAAGTAATATATATTTGAATATATATAAAATTATTTTTTCTATTCTTAGGCCATCTAATGCCCAGCCTGGTGATGTTTTGGTCCTTACAAAACCCTTGGGAGGTCAGATGGCGATGGATGCTCACCTTTGGCAACTTAACAAAACTGAAAAGTACAACACACTGATATCTGAATGTTGTGACGATGATATAAGGGAAACTTTCCAAATAGCAGTTAAATCGATGACTTATTTGAACAAAAACGGTAAATGAAATGTTTTTATACTCCATTTGTGAAATTGACAAACATTTTTTTATTTCAGCGGCATTGTTAATGCACAAATATCAAGCGCATTGTGCTACGGATATTACGGGTTTTGGGTTGTTGGGTCATGCCAATAACCTAGTTCATTTCCAAAAGAAAAAGGTCTTATTCAAAATTGACAAATTGCCAATTATTAAAAATGTACTCAAATTTAGTTCTTTGATTGGCCAAAGCACAAAGTTCCGTTCAGGAAGATCAGTAGAAACCTCTGGAGGTCTTTTAATTTGTCTTTCCCCAGATTCGGCTGATAAATTTTGCCAGGAGTTTGATAAAATTACAAAAGGTCAGCAAAAATCATTCAAAATTGGACAAGTAATAGCTGCAAAAGAGTCTGAAGCAATTCTGTGTAACGATGTAGAGTTTATTGAAGTTAGCCTTTAATTAAGTGGTGAAGATTGATCATTCAACTTATGACGATTATTTCATAAAGGCTTTTTGGCTTGGAAATATTCTGAACATTTATTTGAAATAAATTTGATGATTAACCTACCTACTCGGATTGTTTTATTTTAATTGGTTGTCGCATTAGTAAAGCGACAATCGGTGTTATCGGTAGATAACATATCCACACTTTTTATCATATGTATATATGAATTTATATCGAATAAAAACGTTTATTTGAATGCCTTCCTTTTCTTACAATGTTTCTTATTGATATAAATATATATTATTTATTTTGTGGAATATATTTGTCAGGCATATTTTAGTATATTGCACCCATGGGCTACAATATACCAATAGTCACATCTGTATAAATACACAGCGCAGGCGATTGTCCTTATTTGGTGCTTTATATTGTTAGTATCCTCCCCATATGAAAAACACCCTTAACGGGAATAAGCAAAGGACGGCAAAAGGACACGGGCATAGCCGAAATATTTGGATAGTAAAATAACGAACAAAATGTCCAGCAATCAGAAATTGGCTTTGAATTAAACTTTCCAATTCAATCCGCCCTATTAAGTGATTTGTGCTAAAGTGAAAGTAGCAATAAAAGTGAAAAAGTTTATTCATTTTAATCAACAAAATGTTTAGGAGCAAAAATGAAGGAAATATTGTCTACAAATGCACTGTGCGACTCCTCGATGATTCCGATGTCCTAGAATGTGAATTTCAGGTTTGTATTGTTTTGGAACTTTGTATTTTTTAACTAAATTGAAGTAAACTTGTGGTTTAAAACCACTGTCTACTAAGCTCATTGGCAATTGGTGCAATACAATTTGCTATCTATTATAAATAAATAAATATATTGCTATTTCAAGAACCATTTGTCCACGAGACTTATTGTCCAAAAATAACTTATAAATAAAACCGAAATAAATGTAACATATATTTTTATAACATACTGAGAGTCCTGAATAAATCCATATGAATAAAATACTTTATTTGTATTTTCTGTCTTGTAAGCTTGTGTCATAAACAGATGGGTGGCTAACGCCCTTTCTGCCTGCCGGCAAAAGTGTGCTTTCCCAAAATAATCCCTTAAAGACATGATTATCAAGCATTTGCAATGAGCTAACGTAAATAAGTAAATACTGAAAAAAATCTTTCTAGGCTATATTTTAAAAAGCAAAATATTTTTATTTAACGTTCAACCAAAGAAATAAGTGAGGGTGTAAAAGATTTTTTGAATAAACAAATTATAAAACTGTTTGAAATATGTTTCATAAAGCAAGTTTTTGATCTTTAACGTAAAGTAACAAGTCTTTTGATTAATTTTTCCAGCTTTATATATATAAAATAAATACATATATTTTATTTACAGCCGTTCCATAAAGGTATTTACTTACTGGAGTACTTGTGTGGGGAGTTAGAGATAAAGGAAAAAGATTACTTTGGCTTGCGATATGTAGACTCCTCAAAACAAAGGGTAAAGGATTTTGTCAAAAAATATATAAACAAATAATAATTTTTTATTATTTTATTTAGCACTGGCTCGACCTGTCCAAATCCATTATAAAGCAATGTAAAGGTTAGTTAAAAATATAAGATTTTTTTATAATTTAATTACAAAGTATTTTATTTTTACAGAAATGGATCCACTATTATTTTCGCTACGAGTTAAGTTTTATCCAGCAGATCCATTTCGGCTGACTGGGAATGCACGGATTATGCTATATCAGCAATTAAAGAGGGACCTTCGACATGGTCGACTATATTGCTCCTTGGGCGAGGCGGCTGCCCTAGGTGCTTTAATTGTTCAAGGTAAAGCTAAAGATCATCAAGATGCGGGTAGCTGAAATACTTTTATACATTTATTTTTACAGAGGAACTTGGCGATTATAACGAAGATGTGCACATAGGGGGTTATGTATCTTCCATAGAATTAGCTCTACGTCAGACAGAGTATCTGGAAAAGAAGATTATCGAGCTTCATAAAAAGCGGGAGCCTGGACAGGATCTTTCCTTGGCAATGGATGAATTCCTAGGCATAGCACGCGGCTTGGAAACCTACGGTATTGATCCCCATCCAGTCAAGGATCACCGGGGATCGCAGCAGTATATCGGAATAAATAACTCGGGTATTAGTACGTTCGTTACCGGCAAACGATCTCAACACTTTCGCTGGAATGAGATACATAAAATAAATTTTGAAGGCAAAATGTTCATAGCACATCTAAGTTATACCGACGCTAGCCGTGAACCTGTAAGCTATAATATTTCCTTTATCAATTTTTTTTGTTAGTTATTTCTAATGATTTGTAGAAAAAACATACGGTGGGTTTTAAGTGTCCAACAGGCGCTGCTTGTCGATACTTGTGGAGATGTGCCATTGAACAAATGCTGTTCTTTACGTAAGCAGTTATATAACTAAAACGGATCAATTTATACTTAGTTGATTTGATCTTTTTAGATTACCCAATAGCCAAAGTGCAGCTGTGATTTCAGGTGGAGGATTTTTCTCCTGGGGCACAAAATTCCGATACACCGGAAGAACTGAGCGCGAAATTTTGACTGAAAACATAAATGCATTGCGGGAACAAAAAATAAATAATTCTAATTCAAGCAAGCGAAAAGCGAGTAGCGTACCAGCCACGCCGTCCAGTCCACAAGGGGATTTAGCACAAATAAGTAAGTTGTTTTTTATATGTTGTACCTTTTTTTTTTAAAGTCAAAAAGTAATAAATCGCATTTCTTTTTTAGGATACAGCAGTTTACCGAGATCAACGATGTCGGAGCCCCTGGGATACGGCATGCCGAATGGTCATTTCTACGGGCAGGATCACGGAATGAGTGAGGTTAATGGTGGTATTCAGATATCCAGCCTGGAGCCCGTTTGCGAGGAGGCTCGTCTAAGGTCGTCAAATATTGAGGGGGTTAACTATTTGGCGACCCAAATCGGTGGCTACACCTACCGCGACTCCGTCGAACATTCTTCCACTGAAAGCGGATTAACTGTCAATGGATACGATCATCCGAGGAAACATAACGAAGTGAAGCAACATGGATCCTACTCCCCTAATCTGTACTATGGACATCCCGATGCCGCCTTGAACTCTAGTTCGCCTTCCGATAAATTCCTGAATGGGGATAAATCCAATCGGAAGGTGAAGAAGTTTCGCAAATTCCACCTGCTACACGCCTTCGTACCGTCCGTTATTTTTGTGGCTTTTGCGATGGCCGGAACGGCTGTGTTTATAATGGAATCCGAGTCGGAAGCTTTTGAGCAATTGCGGAACTCTCCGGAAATGCTTTGTTTGCGCTACCAATACTATCAGCCTTTAAAGGAGTTTCTTTTAGAAAAGTTAGGTCGAAGAAAATAGGAGTTTTTTTTTAGTTATTTAGACGCCTGTTTAATTCTACTAACACCAGATTTATCGGGTATTTTAAAAAGTGTATTTTAGTGAATTCTTTATTATTATGCTATAATGATTCCATTTTAAAAACAAAAGCCTGAAATTAAATTAAAACATTAAAACCAATTGTTCTGCTTGGGTGATGGCGAAATAAAAAATTCTTTTGGAATATTAGTTAAAGCTTTTCAATACATGCTTTTTTCAGGTTCACATATCTAACTCTGCACAAGTCACAGTTTTCTGAAATTTTAATTGGAAAATATAGAAACTAAGTAGATGATCCCAAAATGATTAATCAAAAAAGTTAAAACTACTATTCTGTTTTGAAAACATTAAATAATTTTTATTTTAGGTTGCTTCATTACGTGTTTTAATCGAAGTTTACTAAAAAACCAGTCCAAAGCTTCTGCAGCTAAAAATAATTATAATCTTTTAAATAGTTATACTTAATTTTAAATTTTTTAAATACCTTCATAGTAATGCTTTAAATCAAATGCTGCCGCTATTATTTATATAAAGTAATATTTTAAAATTGCCATAGCTTTAAAAAGGAAAAATTTTTTTTAGCCTTGTTAATAAAATTCATATTGTCCTGCTATTATTTATTGTTTTAAAATTATTCTAAATAAGAACAACTGAAATAACAATCATAAGATAAGACCCAAAAACACGTTCAAAAAACAGTTCTTTTATTTGTCGATATTGTTTTTAAATCAATCTTAATCATTAGATTTATTAAGTAAAACTTTTATTAAATAAATAAATGTGGCTATCCTTTTTTATAACGATGGCAGACGGAATATTACCATACCATCAATTGAATGTACACTTTTATAATCTACATATGTGAAGCTGTCTACTAAAGAACCATATCTGCTTGAAGCCCTAATGATTCCGAGTGTTTCTTGGCCTTCATCCTTAAATCGGCTATTGAAGAACTCTTGCTATGAGCGGCGGCGAAAGCAGCCAGATTAATTGAATATTGTGGCACGGAAAAAAGTCCAGCTGGCACGGTTCCATTGGTTATAGCGGCAGCATACTGTAATTTAAAAAAATGTTATTGATGTCTTTCGGGCCATTTATGTGTAGGATCCTAACTTGTAGGGAAGGTACACTTTAAAGTATTATCAATTTAATTATGTTTTACACTGATTTCATTAACAAAGAGTTGTAGATTAATGTAATTGAAATCAAAAATCGATTTTAAAAGTTTTAAGCTAAAAGTATACCTATTCAGCATTATATTTTATGATGTGATTAATGGGATGTGATTATTTATTGCTTGCCATTTTACCTGATGAGCTGCCACTGAAATAATCGCTGGATCGAATGCCGAAAAGGCGGCGGCTGCTGCAACAGTGCTAGAAAACTGCTTAATGGCCGAACGCGATATCGCCGGAGTGTGGGGCGAATCCACATTGAGCACTTTGCCAGAGCTAGTTACACTGGGTGTTTGGGGATTCGAGCTTGTCGCAGTGGCAGGATGTGATGGAACGGATGAGCTGCGAAGGGCGGCCAAACTAACATAGGGTGCCACGCGACAGGGCTCCAGAGGAGTAGCGATTGGAGGACTTCGACTACCCACTAAAAATCCTTAAAAAAAATATGTTTACATACGATGCGTTAAGCTTAATTGTTAACTAAGAAATTGGGTAATTTGGGAAATGTAGATAATAAAAATAATATGTAGTAGTGGTTTGGCATTATATAAAAATAATTATTTATTTAAATTATAGCTGTTATATAAAAAAAGAAAGTAAAAGATATTAAATAGAAACTACTTTTGTTAAGATTCCGGTAGTACGAGTATACTAGATTTTCAAATATGGAACCGGATTACTTTCAGACTTAAATTTTATTTCGATTTTTAATAAGTATTTTTTAAAATATTAATAAATTCAAAGGATTTATTTCGTAAGGTACAATTATAATTAACAAATTATAAATAAATAATTGTATTAAAATCACCCAACTGATTTTATAATTAGGTATTAGTATGTTAAGTAATCTACGTTTAAAGTATCTTAATAATATCTATAATAAGAACTATTTTTTATATGGCAGGAGATACCAACTTCTGCAATATTTTTATTTTATTAGTTGTCATTTGTGCAGGTACTTCATCAATAAATGTAATATTGTTACCCTACATTACTACAGATAACCTGGTGTTAAAAAATGTGCATACCCATGGATATACATACATACTTTCTAGATTGGCAAATCGTTTTAAGATTCAGTGACAAGTAATTGAATTCATTTTGTAATTTATTGCACGGAAAACGCCCCAAAACCCAGAGGCTGCAGGATTCAACCACAGGGACGTGTTACTCCTGGAGCACATACAAATGGCTCTCCGGGGACCGAAGGCCAGGTTAACGTCTTGTTTATGGTGGTTCACCGGCGGCAAAAAGCCTGAGAATTGATATGAACCCATAAAGTGCTGCCCATTCGTTGTGTCTGCCGAGCTTTTTATGCCAAATTTCAATTTGATTACATTTCTGAAACTTTTTTTATGCTCCGAGGTCCAGTATTGAAATACGGCAACATTAGGCGGGAATTTGATAAATGAGATTTTATCTTTTAATCCAATTAGGTAAAGCTCTTTAATCGCAAATGGCCCATGCAGCTTGAATTTGTTCAGATTTATTTTTATGTAGCAACTAAATTAAATGACAAGCTTACTTTGTAAATTTCGAATCTCATAAATGTTTTGATTGGCGTACCACTAAATTTAGTAAATATTTTTTCGTATTTTTACACACCTTGCTATTTACAGCGTTTGTTTGCTTTTCGAATTATAATCAATTCTCACAATCCCATCTGCTCAAATTTTACAAACGAAACAAGCCAAATCCCTTCGGCAATATACATAAAATGAAAGCGTTTTTTTAGCGACAGCAACACAAATCATTGCTAACTTCATCAAATTAAATATTCGGGCAATAAAACTGGAGAATACAAATTCTATTGAGCGAGCTGGGGAGTTGATGAATGGGATAAGTCCTTGGAAACGAGGGTTGCAAGGATGGCAAGGATAGCCAAATGAATTAATGAAGAGACATTTAAATAACTGTGAAACCGTAACATATTGGCTCCACGAGTTGATAAGCCAGAAAATGAACTGCATTTCCAAATGTAAATGGTCCTGCCTGATTTTTGTGTACTTAACTAATTGCAATTTACACTTTAATTAAGCTTAATTGAGGAAAACTTGGCTAGAGCGTGGTTGATTGGGCACAGTTTAAAAAAGAAAACTAATGCTTTTCACTGTAATAAGGTATTTGTGAAGTAAAAACGCAGATCTAAAGATTTATTTAAGTGTTCAGGATTCCCAAAGTACCAGTATTATTATTAAATAATAAGTCATTTTATGCTCACCTTTGTGCATTTGGTTTTCGTGCTTTCTACATTTTGCTCTTCTATTTTGAAACCAAACCTGAAAGTATTGATAAAAAATATCTTTAAGATAGCTGAGCATTATTATAGCTGAGTTGGTCATTAATTCTTCTAAAACATTACATTATCACTATTAAGTTCTCATTAGCAAGTTCAAAGTTCTGAAAAGTGAAACAATTTATTACAGGCCATAAAAATTGTGACACTCCTGCTGGTACTCGTATCCGTATCTACATATTTCATGACCACATAGTGTCTATTTGCCGGGGCACCCTGATTGAGCATTTAATCTCTAACCGGCCCCCTGATGCTTTAACAATTTCCTACTCGTATCCTAGACAGCAAAGGGTGGCGTAAACCACTTAACACCCCATATTTTTCACAGCGTCGGTGGTTGAAAATCAAAGTCAATGCTTTCACATTCGTACCGAACTTGGGGAGACAATGTCTAGTTGTCATTAGTACAAGTGTAATGAATATCCATTGAAAATCAATTTGTGCCCCATAGTGTCCAAAGGGCCCGACCTACTCGGACATTTTCATTGTCAAATTGTGATTTCGGGGACAATTTATGGACTTGACTCGTAGAAATAATTACCTGCACTCTAGCTTCGCTGAGACCCAATCTCTGACTCAGTTCCTCGCGCATAAAGGCATCAGGATAGTGCGTTTCCTCGAAGAGTCGCTCCAGTTCGTTAAGCTGGTCCAGCGTGAAGTTCGTCCGCGATCTCCGCTGCTTGGTGTTCACTACCGATGAGTCCAAGTGATCGCAGTGCTCCCGGATTCTGCTTGGCTCCGGCGTGATGCACTTTTCGGTTACTCCAGGCTTATCGGGAGCCAGTTTTGGTGGGTCACTATCATCCGTGCACTCGCTTATGTTAGCGGTTACCACTACAGGAATTTTCGGATCTGAAAATTATAAATTATCCCAATAGGTACGTTATGGTTTGAACTCGTATTAAAAAAGGAGGGGATAGCATGATGATAACTTGGGAAACGAGAAGGTCAAGTATTAATCCCAATTTTTGGGTAAAATTTTTAACACCGAACACTAAAGAAAAACAGGAAGTAAGTAAGACGACTTAAAGGTCGACCAACCTTAACCTTGAAAATGGCGCTTTGAGAAGGTTCAATCATCAAAAAATAATAAATAATAATAATAATAAAAATTTTTTCAAATTAGCAAAGCGGGTTTTAAATGTGATTCAAAATAAGGTTATTAACGTTTTATTCCAGATATTGAAGAAACACCCATTTGCAATACCTTTATCGGATTTGTATACTTTATAACTTTGTTTCTGGAATAAGTAAAGCTGCCACAGAATTTTCATGAGCTTGTATAATACAACCTTATTAAAACGATTTTTAAAACGTCATGTTTTGAACGCTGCAATCATTTATTATTAAATTGCTATAATTACATGGTTAGTCAACCTAAAAAATTATACATAATTGCTTTATAAAGATACTTTTATGACATTAAATTTATTTAAAAACATTTTTTGGTAATATACACATCTAATAATTTTAATAAATTCGAACAAAAACTTTTAGGTCTAGGCGTGGTTTACCGCGAACCGTGTGAACACTATGTACACAGTATTCTCCTTCAGGAACAGGAAGAATTACGGTTACCTGATGATTCACAAAGCTAATGGGTAGCTTTTCCACGAATATATCATGCTGTAATTACTCGATCATAACCAAATACAGACGGATAATTGAGTACCACTTACATTATAGGGACAGGAATGGTTCAAGTTAGAGTAGGAAGCAAACAATTCAACAAAGAATCGAATCAATGGATTTGGCCTTCCTCTTAGGTATTGGCAAATATCGGCAGTGAAGTTATACAGAAACGGCTTATACCCACTTAACCTCTTTAACACCTCGATCCTTACCTACAAAAAGTTCAACACTAATTCACTGAATCGGTTTTACAATATTGGAGAAATGTTTACCGAAAGATCATTAAACGGCAACTGGTGAATTTTCGTTTTTATAGTCAAATACTTGTAAGTGCGATTTTTTGATTTTAAAAAGCATGCTCCTATATCCATGAACTCCTTATCCAAGGACGTACAGTTTACATTGGTGAATTCGAATCCACCGTTGACCTAAAGAAAGCGATTTTTAACCATGGTTTGTGTTAATATTTGGAGATCCACGGATCTGTTGATCCTTACACCAATCCCATGTAAAAACGCGATCAGGAGACACAGACATGTTAATTTAAATACGACCATGTCGCAGTAAACTGTAAACAGCAACTATTCCCTGCTTTCGTGTTTATAATTATATATGTAGATAATAATTTGCGCAATCAACTCTAACGATGAAAGATAATTTATACATTACTTATCGCATTAAATGCCATGATCGATTTATTTTTTAACGAACATAAATATTTTAGAACCATTAGAGTTACCAATAAAGTGAGTATATTCAAACAAAAATATTTTTAAAAAATACCGTATAGCGGATAAACGACTTTCAATTTCAATATACCCTCAAGTACGCGTATTTTTGGAAATGTTAGGAAATGTTAATATAACTTACAAAATAGATTCAATAAAGTTTTCTTTGTACAAATCTTTCATAAAGTTTTTTAGCATGAGTGGGAAATAATTTTTGAAATATTTTTTAAAATCCAAATTTCCGCCGGGTAGGATGCAATACAATGGTTTTTGTTACCTTCCGGCTGAGACTCCACCTCCAAATCATCCGAAATGAGCCAGTTTTTTGGCTTGGGCTCCACTGCCTTTCGAAAACTTGGGCTCAGGCTATACGTCTCCAGCGTTTCCACCTCGGGATGGGACTCTTCTAATTGTTGTTCCGGATCAGCTGCGAGAATCGTATTGCTTTCCGAAACGGATAAGTCGGTTATGTCTATATCCACGGATTCTTCACCACTCGCGCAAGTATCGGCATAACTGCCGCCGGAACTAATGGAGTTTATGAATATGGAGTTTTTCACTTCGGTGTGCTTTTTAATTCGGGCGCCCGTCATTGAATTGAATAAAGCGTGAACACTGTTATTAGTTAAGTTAAATTCAAACGATTTGGTTACAAACTGTGCCAACTGCTCCATCCTTTTGGTAAATAACCGATTGCCGCAGTTTTTTTTATTATGCGTTCGAGCATAAGTTGCTGTAACGAAACTAAGTTGCCGACTATTTTATAGTCAACACCAATGGCATTCGGCGTGCCTAATCACCTCACTTGCTCTTTATTGCTGCGCATGTCATTCGGATTATCCTTATTGAATTCTTCTGGTTAAATTAAGTGAAAGAGAGCAGGCTGTTCAAATGGGTTGAGGATTTCCTTTTTTTTTATAGAAAATTAAATAGACGAGGAGCCATCATTGATGTCTATAATGAACAAATAGAACTATTTCAACATCTTGACTTTATTAAATTAACATTTGCATCCTTGTACCAACATCCTTCAGCTCTCACTGTTTGAATTTCGCTCTCTCGCAGCAAGACCTTAAAAAATCCACCCCCAAATCGACGCGGCTTGTAAAGTTAAGTGAAGTCCTGCCTACGGACCTCTAAATTGCTCTCATTGGTCTACAGAGGCAGAGCCGTAATTCGAAAGTGGTTGCACGCTGAGCGATTCCACCTTACTTTCCTATTATTGGTTATAGCCATTATGGAATACAATTTATCCATTAAGCAGCAATGAAACACATTATAATTGCTATAAATGATTCAATGTGGGAGGAGTTTGGTCTTTCTCTCCAGGACTTTATAAAAGGATTTAAGCCTTTAGCACTTCATAAATACTTTTAAATTCTGTGTGCTTAACATGTAAATCTCATGCCACTGCATTATTTTCAATTCCCAAAGTCGTCGTATGGGGACCTGTTTTATTGATTTGGGGGCGGGCACAAAGCAATAAACTAAGGATCTGCCTTGGCGCTTTGCCACGCCCTGAATATTCATTACTTTAACTTTGTGCTAATGACACTGAGAAACAAAAGTGAAAAAATTGCATGTTAAGTGAAAACAAATATAAGAACTATTCTGAGTTTCATTTACTTAGTTTTTCTATTTTATGACCAAACTGGGTTGAGCCGCTTTCACTTCTATACCGAATTATGTTGCACAGTGTAAACTCATTTATCACTTCATTTAAGTAAAATGAATTTAAGCACTAATATAGATATAGATTTAAAGAAAAATATATATAACCCGTAAAAGCAAGTAAAGTATTACAGTAATCTGATACGGGGATTTAAAAAATAATTAATAATAAGCATATGCTCAAAATTAAAACCTTTTTTCATATCTCAGTCCAATTTCTTGTTTTTTTTTAATATTTTTTGAAAATGTTGTATTTAATGTTGTAGGAATTAATATGGGTACAGCATATTTATGTTTGCAAATAACTTAAAAAATATAGTTTATACTATAGCATATGCAGCATAATTGGCAATTCCGCACATATTGACTCCTTTTCGTATTCTCATAAAACCCGATTCGCCCCAACGTTCACCCCACCAATTTTTTAATATCCAATAATCCTTTCCAAAGCCAATTACTAACATTGCATGATTTACAGATGCTGATGAACATAAAGCATCATCGTAGATACCGTCGCTGAAAGATATATTAGGATTAGGATTATTATTCAACATAATTAATTTATTTATAAATTCAGAAAATTACCTATAGAGCTGAAACGTCTTCGGAGTAGCATTAATAGATATGGCTACCGGTCCAATGTGAGTAACTGCTGCTTGAATTGCTTGTTCATCGTGAACAGGAAGAATCGCCCACGATGTTACATTTACCACAGATAAGTCGGAAACAAACTGACATTTTCCCTTCTGCAAAGTAGTAAGCATTAAAAATGTATCTCAGAGATATAAGCAGAGATAAATATAAAAATTCTACAAGAATATTTGCAGAAGGTAATGTTATTAATATTAATTTTTACCTTTGCAACGTAGTTATAATCATCTGATCTCATTATGCCTCCGGTACTCTGGAGATAGATTAAAGTGTTTCGCAGAGGATCCGCCTACACATCCCTGATTTCCATGTGACACACTGCAGTCCACAATTTGTTGCTCACTCAAACCCACTATCCTTCCGGTACGTTTAAAAACCTGACCTTCGATACTCTCGGCAATGGAAAAGGCATAGCAGGACCCGCAAGATTGTTGATTATATGAAGGAGTAATAAACCCCTTACTTCGCCAATCTAAACTCTCAGGTATGTTGGCCATCATTGGAGATCCAACTATTTCAGCAATATTATCCGAGCTGTCTTCAATATTGCTTTTCAGTAGACGCAAATATCCCTTTAAGTAACCATCTGTATTCTACAATAATAATTGTAATAATTGATTAAAAGTGTCGAAAATATTATTTTAAGAAATAAATACCATATCAGCAAAATTATTAGATTTTAATCTAAAGCTCTTTTGACCATCCTTGTAATGTCGGTTATGTTCCTCAATAAGTTTGTAGTTTTCTTCGAATGCCTTGAAGCTGCGTATTTCATCATTATTGCGAAGAAATTTACGATTATTATTATTCTATAAAATTATAAAAAGTATTAGTTTAAAACAGGTAAAATTTAGGTTGATTTTTACTTTAAACTTTTCGAATTCGCTTTTGTAATCGAAAGTAGAAGAATTTCCTTCGTTTAAATTAGATGTAACAATCTGATAATTTATGCCACATATAAAGCCAACAATTATAAACTTCCACATAGCTTCTGCCTCTGTTGCATTAAGTTACTGTCTGCAACTGTGCATATTCAGTCAAAAATGCTTAGCTATCAAAACCTGAACGGTCTGATAGGGAGATCGAAGTGGTCACTACCCTAATCAATCAAAACCTTTATGGTATGAAGGTTTTTAATTCAAGTTTTTTATGAATTCTAAATTAAACTTTGTAATATTAGTTATTTTTTACAAAACATTGTGCGAAAGAAAAAAAACCTTAAATCAGGAAACCAAAACAAAGTAAATTTTTAAAAAGGTTATTCAGATGAGTAAGATAAGTAAATTTAAATATTTTTTGATATAACCTTACCTTTTAAGCACTGTTTTTTAACGATCTATACTCTTAATTATTTAAAATTTATGCATCGCTGGTTTCGCACTTTCGGAAGTCAAAGTTTCTCGTTTTACCAAAAATTCCACTTGTTCCCTGACAACGGCTATTTGGGAATAACAAAATTTACAAAAGGGAATGCCCACCGTTCCAAGTTTGTCCTGCGGAATTACCAAAATATTTAGGAAATAAAATAAATAAACACCCCAACGTGGCACTACCACACAACATTTGTCATATAGTATGTATAATGCCAGGAAGGCATCAATGTTTCTTTTCAAATGTGTCAGAAATGATTAAATGTGTGTTATCTTAGCCTTAAAAACAGCTGTTTTGCATAACATTGCGAATCCGGTTGATTTGCGTCAAAACAAAACCAGGATCATGCTAAGGACCGCTGTTAGCCGCTTATTACAAATTAACTCAGTAAGTGTAAATGCGCTACAAGGTAGTTAGAGTATTAATCCAACGAATTGCAGGTGCAATGTGGCGCCCGGACGAATTCGGTTCGCAATATCAACCTGATTCCCATGGTAGTCGAGCAAACTGGCCGCGGTGAAAGGGCCTACGATATATTTTCCCGACTTCTAAAAGAACGGATAATCTGCCTGATGGGTAACATAACCGACGACATCAGTTCCACTGTTGTGGCACAATTGCTGTTCCTGCAATCCGAAAATGTTAACAAGCCGATCCATCTGTATATTAATTCTCCCGGCGGAGTGGTAACAGCGGGCCTTGCAATCTATGATACGATGCAGTACGTCAAGCCGCCGATAGCAACGTGGTGCGTTGGACAGGCCTGTTCGATGGGATCTCTTCTGCTGGCAGCCGGTGCTCCAGGAATGCGATACTCTCTGCCTAACGCTCGGATCATGATACACCAGCCTTCAGGCGGCGCACAAGTAGGTTAATTTCCAATCAAATAATAGCCCAGTATTCATGAAGTAATTTTACCCAGGGTCAAGCTACAGACATCCTGATACATGCCGAAGAAATTATCAAAATCAAGCGACAACTCACCAACATCTATGTAAAGCACGCTAAAAATTCTTACGAAGAGATGTGTGGACGCATGGAGCGCGACCATTTCATGACCCCTGAGGAGGCCAAAGTACTGGGCATTATAGACCACGTTCTCGAACACCCGCCTGAAACTGTTTCTGAAACTGGCCCGGCATCGGATGGTGGCATTACTTCCGGCAAAGCAGTGCCCGAAGAGTCCGAGAAAAAGAGAAGCAAGCAGGCTGCATAAAATTCTATCTCGTGTATAAACCAAAATTCAATTCTAAGTTTAAAACAATTTGAATATTTCAGTTTTCTACAGAATGTACAATTTCCAATTATACCAAGTCGAATTTTCTTAACCAGCAATCCCATTGATTAATTATTGACCACCACCCTTTATTTAACAGTACCTTCTAGAACTATCGATATCTGCTTTAAAGAGCTTGACTCTTCAAAGAACAAAGATTTCAATTCAACCTCCACAAAACCTTGTATCCATGTTTTTTATCTGATCGTTAAAAACTATCGTTTTCATTACGGTATTTCTTTGTTTTGGTTGTTCTACCTTCCTCTAGCTCGATGACTAGTTTAATAATTAACTGTTTCAAGTCATCTGCATTTATTTCTTATTAGAAAATTTAAAAGCTATATCAGAAAAGAGATACTTGTTTGTGCGCACACGCATATTCTTATTTAAGTAAAGGAATTAGAAACCAAGTTTCCCTTTTAGCTTTGATCCATTACTATAATATCTGAACTACCAGTGATGGAATCCTTCTGTATATACTCGTAGGTCTTGTTCAATTCTGGTGTTTCCTTGATTGACTTGAGGAAGTCTACCAACTGCTGATTTTTATCTGTTGGATAGAATTTCTTATTAGTTTGTGACCAGATACAATGTTACAACGATAGGAACTCACTTGCTTTGGGTATTTGCGAAAGCGCCGACACTGCACGAAGGGCAGAACGCTTAAGTTCATCTTGCTTTTCGTACTCCTGTTTCACAGAATTGGCCTTTACTTTGTGGGTGCACGTATCACGTAATTGCTGTATAAATTGATCAAGTCCTAGAAAATATATTAGAGGTAAACAACAATTTTTACCTGGCAAATTTAAGTGCTACTTACTTAGAAGGACCTTATCTGGACACAAGATAGCCAAGCGTGCCGTCATCAGGTACGTCAGCATCTTGATGTCGTAGTGGTCGCAGAGACCAGCCTGCACATGGTCCAAGAACTGCATTACATCCACACGATCCAAGCCCTGCTCGAGAAGTGTGTACATGCATTCAAATGCCGCCTTACGAATGTCGAGACCGTCATCAACAGTGTGCTTAAAAGGACCCATCTCCACCTCCCTAATAAGTTCGCTCTTCACCTTTGTCTCGGAGTACAACCAAGGCAAGAGGGTGGGCAGCAAATCACGCACTAAGCTAGGCTTGTTGTGCACAGCCGAGTTAAAGGCCACTAGAGCGACGCGTCGTACCTGTGGCTCCGGATCTCGAAGGGCGAATAGGAACTCGCCAATATTTTGCTTGAGCAGCACATCAATGGGTTGGGGTTGATCCGAAATGGTGAACTTTACAGACGAGACCACCACTGTACGCATGGTAGCGCTCTCGGAGCGCAAGGCCTGCTGTAGTTGCGGCAACAGCTCGTCGGGATTAACCAACACCAGTTTACCCAAACACTCGGCCACCACGTTGCGCGAACCCTCCTCCGAACACTCGCAGTGCTTAAACAGCTGGCTCCAAATGGATGGCACCGAGGGCAAAAGCTGAGCGAGTCCGCTTGGCGACACCGACAATGATGAAATAACCTCCTTTAGCGAATGCAGAAGTAAGTACTGTCTCTTGGGTTGAACCTCGATCTCATTTAGAATCAACGGTAAGTAAGTTTGCAGACTGCCTACGGATACCGCACCGAGAGCATGCGAAGCGGCTGCTTTAACATCCTCTGAGGTGGCTCCAAAGCACTCGATAATTGTTTGCGGCAGAACCTGTATAGTGCTCAGATCAAAGTGTCTGCCAATTTCTCCAATGGTAAGCAAACAGAAAATAATTTCCGTATCATTGCGCTTCTGTAGATCGGTGATCAGCTTTGTGGCCAATGGGGTCGCCACCTGAGGACACTGTTGGGTAAGTGCTGCAATGCACTTGGCCGATGAATGATATGCCTGCTTGTGCAGCTGCACCACCTCACTGGGAGCACCGGCTGTGATTCTGGAATTGGCGTCGCCATTGCCCGCTAGAACTGGAGCCATTAGCTTCGAAACCAATGAATGATAGTCAAGACCAGAGAGCTGTGTTTGCACCAGGGCCTGGAAAAGCTCCAAAGTGCAATTTAATGCTGATCCCTATAAAGGAAAAAAAACTGTTACTTTTGCTTAAATTAAAAAGTAATCAGTTGCTAACAGCTGTTAATAACAATCGACACGTTTTTACCAACCTGCAGTAATGGAGAGCGTACTAAAATCAGGACCGATCGCAAGAACTGTTCATGAATGCCGACCAGTGCTTGGGGTTGTCTCCGAGCTACAGTGCTTAATAAAGTCAGTGAATACTGAGCGACGTGCAAATCTGAGTCAGATATAAGTGGCGGTATCTCAACAATGGCTGTCTGCAATAGGTTTGCCTCAAAGTTGCTTGAGTAGTTGATGACGATCTTGTTTATAAGATCGAGAGAGTGCAGCTTCAGGGCGCGGTGGTTTTTACGCAGGAATGTGCCTAGAGCGGGCAATACGTCATGCAGGATAGGAGTTAGATCAATGCGAAGGGATGATGCTGCGATCAGAGTCAAGGCTTTAACGCTGCTCAGCCTGGTTACTTCGTTTTTCAGGCGCTCCATGAAGATTGGCAGACAAACGGCCAGCTCGTTTTGCAGCATGTCACCCATATTAGCTATTATCTGTCCCATGCAAGCGATGGCTCGCTCTTTTACCTCCTGGTCGACATCCGTGACTTTCAACTTCTGCAATGTGCACGAATAAACCTGTCCCACGAAGGAGGGTGCATCAAAGTCCGACTTTGCACCATTTCCTTCCAATGGTCGAATAACCTTCACTAACTGTTGTAGCACTAAAAGTGCCTCTGTTGCTATTTTATAGAACGGATCAAAGACCGAAGTTACCACAAGGGGCACCAGTGAGGGTATATGTGGATGAAAAGCATGAGGTGGATGCCCCTGGAGCAAGGAATACAGGAATCCCAGAGATTCGATCTTCATGTTGCTGGTTGAACTCTTGTCATTCAGCGAATAACTTATGCCTGGTACAATGCTTTCCAAGTAAGGACCCAAGGCGCCTGGTAGCGAATTCAATAGTTCACGCAGTAAGAGGAAGCAATCTTGACGAGTTTTCATCGATTTTTCCCTCATTAACGGCTGTATAGCTTTTACGATAAGTGGTAGCTGTTCAATTAGCAGTGACGTCGGTCCCGATACCTGATCCATTGAATCGGGGTCGTTGGCCACGTCGTCGCTCAGGCGAGTGTTCTTTAGCAAAGCTACATACGCGTGAAATATGTCGGACTTAACGTTTTCCTCGCGCTCCTTGAAACGAGCGATCAAAGCAGGACTCAAACTGCGATAAAAGTCTTCAATGAGCTCCTGGCGCGTAGAAATTAAAACCTCCAAGCACTTGGCTGCAGCACGACGAACTTTCCAACTCATATCATCGTCGTCACTGTACTCTTCACTGTCAACGTACTCATCATCCTCTGTGTCCATGGCGTTGCCAGTATCGCCATCATCGGTCTCGTAGTTGTAGTTTGGATCGTAGGTGATGTAGTTGAGGCACAACTCCAGGATCTTGAAATCAAACCATAGTTTACACAATGCCTAAAATGCTTATGCTTTGAAGTTGTGTTTTCTTACCATGGGAATGTGCGGATTTATGGCATCTGGGCAACGCATAACGAAGGCTTCGCAGGCTTGCAGGCAAAACTCACGCAACTCATCATCATCCCGTTGACTGTACTGGCTCAACAACAGCATAGAGCGATCAATGTGATTGCAAAGCCTATGGCCAGCCTGTCGACTGAGGGAGAAACATATTGAAATAAACATATTAGATGTTTTCTTTCCTAAAATATTGCTCGATGAAAATAGATTTGTCATTGTAATAATAATTTAGATCTGATTTCTCTAAGTAAAAACGTAATCATTACTGAATAGTTACAAATGATCCTAACAAAAGTAAAAAACACAACTAACAACTGACTAAGTTAACAAGTAATCAAAGAAAAGATAGTAAACAATTTGAGTTGACTTAATACATCAAGAAGCCCTAAACGATTCTTACCATATCGAAGCCAGGCATTGAATGTAAGTTCGAATGGCAGCAGGATTTGGTGGGTTTTCGAGGCCGTCGAGCAGGTGATCAATGACACCATTGTAGGCGTTGCTGTTGGCCTGTATTAGCAGAAACGACAGGGCTACGATGGTACGCTTCCGAACAGCCTGGCGTGAGGAGGCCAACTGGGGCATCAGGGCCTTCAAAATGGTGCTGTGGAAGGGTACCAGAAACTCCCCAAAGCGGGAAAGCAAATCAGCTAATATGTCCAGTGACTCCAGTTTTACAGAGACGTCCTCCTGCAAAAAAAAAAAGACGATTGAATAGCAGAAGACTTATAAAACTTCAGAGCTACACACCTTTTCAATGGCTGTGCTCAATTTGCCGGTAATTCTTTGGCAGACATTTGGGGCCAAGGAGTTGGAGGACTGGGGTAGTTCGGCAATCACTGTCTTCAAGCCAATGCTCGAGATGTCGCGCAGCTGCTCCGTATTCGACATCATGTTGGCGCACAGCGAATCTACAATGGTCTCCACCTGGATCTCCTTTACCTTGTTTACGAGCGGTCCCAAGCACTTCACTGCTAAGTTCTGGACTTCTCCGTTCTTATCCTCCAACAACTTCAGCACCATTCGTACCACTTTTTTCTCAGACTCGTCGTCCAGAATAATGCTATCTTTCTGTAGCTCCGTCATCAAATCGTTTGTCGCCATGAAACGAAAGTCCTTGTCCGTCGACGTCATCTGTAGTAAACCAAGGCCCCGTTTTTATTTTACTATAGTGCACAAATTAAATTCTATACATACTTTTTCCAGCAAATTGGCAATTTGATGGTATTGATGTGACGCCATAGTGAAGCCTTTGAAACGTTATATTAGTTGCAAATGAGTGATAAGTTAAATATTGTGTGTTTAATTATGTTTGCCCAATTTTTGACGTTGGTAAACTTAAACGTCTACTGAAATTTCTGGCAGAGAATCTCCAAGTTTTACATATATTCACTCAAAAGCAATTTTGTTATAAAGGCTGCTTAAGTGGGGCCAGTTAGAAATAACGAAAAAACTTTACTAAATCACTAACGCCTTTAGATGCCGATAAAGAATTTTAAAGTATTTTTGTATAGTATTATACAAAACACTTAAGTAGAAACTGAAATAAATTAGCTAATTGCAAATTCACGTGATTACCTAATTATTTTATGTATAAGATAATATATTTTCTTAATGAAGGTGTTCACGATAAGTATATGTTTCTAGAAAAGCTTTTAATAAGTTTCTTCTTGTTATCTATGGTCAATTGACACTGAAAAGCATAAGGTATATTTTACAATAAGCAAAAAACATTTAAAAATGCATCATTACAGAAATCCTGTTCAGTATATTTTTAAAATAATAAATAATGAGCAAAAAACATAAAGCAGACCTTAGTGTTCTTTTTCTAACGTTTCAAATCAAAAGCGATACATGACAAGGTTCAGTGCTCAGAGTCTACCATCTCTAAAATTGTGCCGCTTGTTTGTAGGAATTATTTTGAACTAAATCGCAGCACACAGATAAAGTTTTATAGACATATATTTTTCTTCAACACGAACGTTGTAAAATGGATCAAATATTGAACAAGGAAAACACGGGGATTAATTGTAAGTAAAATTTAGTTAGTGGTCTGCAATTGTATAGTCTTTTTATTTATTATAGTGCCGACAAATCCTGTAAAAAATGGAGCCCCCATTGGATCTGTAATAAAAAAACCTTTAGGGAAACTTGACAATGTGATGCATCAAACTCCTGGTATAACCCCATTTAAAAGTAATTCCGTTAGACTTGAGGGCAGTATTGCTAAGTTGTCACTTCGGAAAGCATTTAAACCAAATCACGTTTGTAAGGACCGAGAAGAAATTAATTTTAAAACAACGAATTGCTTTTTGGGCGCCTACATGTTAAAATGCGAACCCCAAGTCATAAATTTGTTTAACTATACTGACTTTCCAAACGAGCAATGTTTAAAAAAATGCAGCAAGCGTAAGTCTTATAAACAATAATGATTCTCATTAAAAATATATTGAACTGCATTCCCGTTATAATTACAGCAATCGCGGAAACATGGTTGGAAAATCAACCTGGATATGAAGGACTGTTAGATCAACTTTATTGCAATCTTTGCGCATTAGAAAATAGTTCGGAAAACGTTTACCTTCCTCCAATAGAACCTGATTTTATTGACCTACCATGCATATACGAACCAGAAAATATCGAAACGCCCGACTGTGAATATGTATTAAATTTTATTCCGCCTTTGCCCAATTTGGAGAGCATTGACATATTATTTTAAATTTGTTAAGAATATCGTTTGTGCATTTTGTAGTTTAATAAACCTTTTGCCTATGTACATTTTAAGAATAAAATTAATATTAACACATTTTATATTAAAATCTCTACTTCAAGAGCAAATTCATTTAGTATTTTTCCGCCACTTACGGAGTTTCACAACAATACATTCAAATTCAAAGTGACTGAAAATACAAAAGATGTGAAACATTCTAGGAACTATATATCTATATTTCAAGATAAAAATGTTGAGCAATAGTCTTAAAAGCCGAATATTTGTGTATTTTGTTTTGACGGTCGAGCTATAGTCCTCGGCTTTGGTGGATTTTTGGAACGCACACAGACCACTAATTATTGTATAATCAATCGTCCACGATAGACAGCGGCATAAATAAATCTGTTTCTAAAATTTACAGTTACAAAACATAATTAATTTGTACATGATTTAAACATTTTTTACAGCTAATAAATTTATTACATTTTCAAAATCCATTTATTCTTCTTTTAAGGGTTGAAAATGCAAAAATAAGATATTAAACGAATTATAATTATTATCTTTAACCTGTTATCTACATTCAAAATAAAAAATCTGGTACAGATGGCGCTGATAAATTTAATTATTCATGTTAGGCTCGATCAATTATCGAAGCTGTTTTAAGACGGTTAATATTATACATCAGTTCAAGGTAGTTAATTAATTGTTTTTTTTAATGAAACTCTTAATCCTTTACTAGTCATAAAAATATTTTTTGTTTTCAGTTTTAGTTAGCTATATAGCTATATATATAAGGATACTATAATATTAATATAGTTATAACATATTATATATAAAAATATATATTTATTATATAATATACAATATATATTTTTAAACATCTGGTATTTGGTTAGGATATGTACATAGATTTTATGACTTACAGCCAAAGATATAACTAGCGATTTTAAGCCAAATTCGGTCTGGGGTTTAGCTTTTTTATGATAGGAAATACTTGGCAACACTGACACAAAGTAATGTATCCAGTTTTTTTTACACTACAGCAGAAAGGTTTCTCATCTCATTGATGACCTTTGTGGTCCGTTTTTCTGAATAAAATAAAAGTGAACATTAATAATTTAAATGTATACATTAAAATGTAAATGTAATATTGTTATAAACCTGACTAGTGACAATACATATAAGAAAGGAATAAAGGCGTACTTTATGCATGCTATTGAACATATTAATTTGTGATAGTGTTTAAATAGTGTTCTATTACGGCAAACGGAATAAAAAGTTACAGGTTTTGCATAAACTCTGATTACTCTAAATCGAAAGACTTAAGCGACAAACTTGCAATTTATCGGTGGTCGTTGGGATGTACATATGTTTAAAGACGTGGCAGTGTCACCAGTGCAACAATACAACTCTTGTATATGTATGTATGTAAACATATGCTGTTAATGTATAATATTTTCTGTCTGATGAAATCAAGATTGAAATTAATTAACCGCATTTTAATTTGCTATAATTAAACGGAAAATTACCATTAATACAGAGAAATAAATATTTCTTGGGAAATAAATTAATTGTATCCTTCATTTTACAGACACTTTGAAAGATATGCGGTTTTACTTCATCTAAAAAACAAACCATTCTTTGTTCAACATTATATTGAATAATTGTTAAAATGGTTTACCCTGAAGAACCATTTTGGGTTTTACCGACGGTAACTGGATTTTACGAAGATCGAGATTATAGAGGTAAGATTATATTGTAAATCCTTTAAAAAATGATTAGCCAAACGTACTTATGTACATGTATATACATATTTTAGTGAATGTCGTTGAAGCCCTTCAAGAGTTTTGGCAAATGAAACAATCCCGCGGAGCCGAAATGAAAAACGGGGCTCTTGTGATTTACGAATCGATTCCAGCTAATAGCCAGCCATATATTTGTTTCGTAACTCTGCCTGGAGGAAGCTGCTTCGGAAGTTTTCAAGTATATATAAATCCTGAATTAAAAAATTCCTATGAAAATATATTTTCTTGGTAGAACTGTCCAACAAAAGCAGAGGCCCGTCGCAGTTCGGCTAAGATTGCCTTGATGAACTCTGTGTTCAATGAACATCCTTCGCGTCGAATAAGCGACGAATTTATTCAAAAGGCGGTTCAGGATGCTCGAACTTCTTTTAAGGGCACATCGCAGATCAACGAGGGCACAGAGTCTGGAATAGGAGCATTCAGGTGAGTACTTTTGCCCAATTAGCTTCCTAATGCTTAAAATATTTAATATTTTGAAAATTTTTATTAGTTTTTATTGTTTTAATAGTTTTGCGCGCAATATAATATTTCTTTTCTTTCTTGAGTTTAGATTCATGCTGGAGGCAAATAAGGGAAGGACTATGCTAGAGTTCCAAGAGCTCATGACGGTTTTTCAACTTCTTCACTGGAATGGATCGCTGAAGGCAATGCGCGAACGCCACTGCTCCAGGCAAGAAGTCGTGGCTCATTATTCAAACCGGAGCTTGGACGACGAGATGCGGTCGCAAATGGCCTTGGACTGGATTGCCAGGGAACACGATAATCCCGGCGTTATCCGCAGAGAATTAGTGCTTGCCGAGAGAGAGCTGGAGACTTTTCGCATGGCTGGGCGCGAACTACGTTTTCCTAAAGAGAAGAAGGACATACTTATGATAGCTCATAATCAACTGGGCGGAAGTGCCCTAAACTCTGCTTCCATTGACGATTGATAAATGAATCTAATAAGCATCTTGCACGATCGAAATTACCCACTTTTTTAGATAAATCAAACAATTTCAATTTATTTAATTGGCATACCATATGATCTCCATGATGAAAAACAAGCGGAAAAATTATAACACTTTCCATAGAAACTTCCAAATTAAAAATTAATTTTAAAAATCTTTGAAATGTGATTTTTAAAACAGCTGCTACAAAAATAAGACTAATCCCAACAAAATAAATATAATATTTTAACTTAAGTGTTCACGTTCACGTTTTATTAACCGATATTTTATTTTTCAGCTTTTTAAATAAAATGCCAGAAATAGAAATGATTTTAATTCGTTGGTTTAAAAACTTTGAATATTTCTTAAGAAAAATTTTGTAGTTAATATTTTTAGTACTTCACATTATAGATTCAAACCTAAGACGAATATCGTGTACATATAAAAAATATTTTCAATTCCATTGTTTCAAAACTTTGCTCTTTCAACAGAAGCAATAAAACGGGTTGGCGTCCATCCCTCCAAATCCATAAAACTTGTGTCGCTACCTTGTCTGTTTTTCTGTGAATGTAACACATACATACAATAAAAATAGAAAAAAGGAAAGAAAAAGTGTTTTTAAGCTGCTCATTTGCACTTCAAAACATTACACACAAATCCGCTGAGTTAATATAGCTGAGTACAAACTATAAGCACACAGATTTGGCTGCAAAATGGCATCTGAAGAGTTGCCAGCTGATCTGGATAAGCTGAAAATAACACAAACTCATCCTCTCATCAAGCCTGTCGAACGGAATCCATTTTATGATGCAGAGAATGGATTCGATCCGTCTAATAGCTCAGAGGCTATCACGAGCTCTAAACCCAGATCACAACATCGATGGAAATGCAGACCCCGCCGAAGATCTGAAAGTTGCCTACAGGATTGCAAGCAAGATGATTCCTTTGTTCCAGCTGAATCATTTGAGATTGTTAGTCCTTTGAGTTGTTCCCACGGAGTCCAAAAACAAACTCAAAAGCGAAATTACCACGCCCCAGCGAGGAAAAGCATATTTCGTCAGCCCATTTTGAAGGCCTTGAACAGTTGCGACCATGGAAAATGGATTGTACGCAGTGGTCGGATTATTTCCTGCAAATTAAATGAAGAATCAAGTGATATTAATGGTCTGGTCAATGAAGATTTAAAATCGAGTTGCTCATGCGCATGTCGTGATATTATTGGTGAATGTAATTATATGCTCGGTGAATCAAAGAGAAGCACGCTGGGAAATAGTTGGCACTTAACGAAGAACTGCAATTTAACAAAGGCTCGACACTCTGGTAGTGTTGTAGAAGGGCCAGGACCTTCAGGACTTCACAGCCATAAGAGCGACTCATTCGCCGTCTCCGCCGCCACGAGATCTCTGTCAGCGGTTTCGTTAATGGGAGCCACGTGCTCGCAACAGGCCAGCTACAATTCCGCAAGCCCCGGGAACTGCGATGATGTTACCATCGGTGAGCTGGCCAGCTACTTCGACACCATTGTTCATATTCCAAAAAAGATGTCATCAATGGCTGAGATGATGTATATATAATTATCGAATCGTAAACAATATTACTTCATACCTTTTCTCTAAATCTATTTGTAAGTTTCAAGTGTACGATATGTATGTTATTTGTGAATTTAATTACACAATACCAGCCCTTTCTAATTTGAGTTGATTAATCTAAATATTTATACTGTATAATATGTACATAGTCATTGGTATATTCTGCAAATTACATCATTTCTAAATACACCTTCAACACGATTTTTATTCTGGAAATCAGGCCTTGCATCTTTGCAATTAGAACTTCTGATTATCTTTTATGTTAAAGGGAAAGCATTTTGTTTCCTTAATTTCTTCAGCCATCTTGTTTATAAAATGTAAGCAAATAAAGCGCCAAAACTTTTAAATACTAATTATTCTTTATTCATTTGAAGTTCGGATTATACATACATAAATAGACATTTAATGCGTTATTCATATAATTGTTATCTATTTGTGCACTCAAACTTGTCAAATTTTTGTTGTCATGAATTGATTCAATTAATATGTAAAATATTAAAGGACGTTAAATTCAGTATTATTGATGTAACCTAAATATTTCTGTTTATTTTCGGAGTGCACCGATGTTAATTCAGTCATAAGATTAGAGTGGTTGTTCTTGTTTGAGAATCTAATGGGTGAAGTGAACACTTGCTTAAGCTTTGATATATTTCCAATACTTTTTTTAATTCGATCACTATAGTTTGAAAGGTGATTAAACGAACGACTATACTCTACTTCCTGCCATTGTTGAGCGCTCGTTTTCCGCGGCGCAGCGGGATATAAAATGTGCTGTAAATTTTTAAAGAAAATTTATGTTATTAACAACACAACGTACACAATCTATATATTATCTTAAGAACCCACCGAAACGAGAGCTTTTTCTGTGAAGGTAACGCTCTTCCTTATAATGTCATCTGAGTGATGATGATAATAATATTGGGAGTTCTGCGTCTGTGAGTATCGAGTATTACTGCTTACAACATCAACGCCATGATGATCGGTGTTGGTGAAATTTT
This sequence comes from Drosophila eugracilis, assembly GCF_018153835.1. Classification (NCBI taxonomy): domain Eukaryota; kingdom Metazoa; phylum Arthropoda; class Insecta; order Diptera; family Drosophilidae; genus Drosophila; species Drosophila eugracilis. The sequence continues at coordinate 522,997 of NW_024573311.1, read as the reverse complement.
CATATCCGTTGTTATTACTAAACATATCTACAAAGCTTATGGAGTGAAATTCACTGGGGTGAATATAAAACGTTACTATCATTGCAGTGTACACGATGACGTGAAACAGCACGCAAGTCCAAATGAGATTTATCTAAAAGCATAAAATATAGATTTAGTTTTTAAATGCAAAGTTGGTCATGTTAAGGGATTTACCTTTTTCTTACGACCGTATTTCGAAAATGTTGTAAATGGCACTAGGGACATGGTTAAAAGGCAGCCGCAGATCACTCCAGCCAGCAATCCCAGGAAGTTCAGCTGATAAGGCAGTGTTCCGATACCGACCAAAACGCTGCACAGGAGCAGCAATTTGAAGAGCGCGATGTGTGGCTTGTGCAGATACTTCCAGTGCATCCAAACCAACAGGGCAATGAGCGAGGCCACTACGCCACTAAGCGATGCCGATGGTCCAACCTGTCAATGCAACAGTTTAAGTAAAGTTAAGTAAGTGAGTAAGGTGAATATATGTACCTCTGGCCGATGAGGCACTAATATGGCGCTCGTGAGGTTTCCAGCAAATCCCGACATAATGTAGACGATTGCAGTACGAACGGTTCCAATCAATCTCTCTAGATCGGCCAAAAACAAGTGCTGAAATATTAGGGTAATGGCCAGATGCAAAATTCCGGCGTGCATGCACAGCGATGTCAACAGTCTGTACAACTGATCTGGAGTCTCCACGGAAATGAATGGGAACATGCCGCACACATTGTTTAGGCACGATATCTAATTAAATATATGAAGGGCATAAAACAAGGTAGAAATGTATTTTATTAGGCGTATACCTGTGAACACAGCGATGCTTCCTCATGAAAATATCCTTTAATAAAGTCACAGTACTCGCGTGTCGTTATGCGGCACTCTCCATATAAGCCCGTACAGCACGGATGTCCAATCACCTCGCATACCATGTGCTCAGACGTATGATCCTTGTACCGATATCTTTGGGTAAAGGAATTCGTTTTCCGGCAGATTGGCCACTTCGTAATGTCATCGGGCCACTCGTATGGAGCTATCGAAGCTGGGGCATCGCAAAACTTGGGATCCAGTCCGCAAACGGACCCTGAGATTCTTCCTCCTGGTCCAGACTCGCTGGGAGACCATTTCTTCCACGTGGATATTGATTTCTAGTTTATGATATAAAAAAAATATTTTTCTTTTGACATATTAAAATGGCTTAAAACGAAAAATCTCTCACCGTAGGGTAAAGTCCTCGGATGGAGCACTCCGCCTGGGAGCTTTGAACGCAGCCGGAGTCATCGTTGCGAATGCAGCATGCCGTTTCCCTCTCGTGTCGCCTTGTCTTCGTGACCACCTCGGTGATCTTAATGTCCCGTCGCATGCATGCGGCGAACTTAGCACCCATGTGAACCAGGTCAATGTTTCTGGGACCGATCCAAAGGTTCCTTTGCTCGACATGCTGAACCGTCTGCAAACTGAGGCTAGTCACCAGCACCTGTCCCGTCTTTTGTTCCGATCCAATGCCAATGGGAGCAATGCCATAACAAATGATAGACAGCATTAGCACCACCACCTGCACCGTGTTGATCCAGTATGTGAAGAAGGGCCGATGATCAGTTCTATCGTCCAAGTCGTTCACTGAAAAGTACTTGATGCAACGTAGCGGCGGACGTCTAGAGTTCTCCAGGACTCCATCGAGCAACTGGGCAGTTATCCGATTGCCCCGATTGCAGGTGGAAGAAGTGGAGTGTGAGCTTCGCATGGCTGGCTGCATTTGGCTAGACACCGAGCTGCAAAGGGGTATGTGAGATGCGCCAGCTGGATGGGAAGACTGATCCGCGGTTAGATTGATATCACTGCTGGCGTTACCACCACTATTCAAAGCGGAGGTTCGCCAACCGTTCTGCTGCCTCTCTGCCATGTAGACACTAACCCCTACGCTTGAAGGATCGGCACAAGGACGAGGCTTTGCTGTTTGTCTGCCAATCTCGGAGCTTTCGTCGTTCACCGACGAGGTGGTAACCTCGCAGGGACTATCGAAAAATACCTCATCATCGATGATAGCCTCCAGACCATCTGTCAAGCAGTCCGCGTCTGCCTGCTGATTGTTGTGGGTTGTGACATGAAGGGGGGCAAAGCTGCGGGACCATTGCCAAGGGCATCGCACCCTGTGCATCTGGATGGGTCTACGCTTGTTGAACATATGCACCAGATAACTGACCATAGCAACAAACATGTAACCCACCGATGCCTTACGCTCCACGAACTCCCCGGCCAAAAAATCTCGATTGGTATAGCACTTTTGCCGTCTGCTATCGCCAGAAAGTGTTATATCCATGCCAATAGCATCCTGAACAGGCAGAATGTCTGGTCGATCTGGTGCATAATTGTTATTGGCTCCATTGCCTTGCACCACGTCCTCGTTGCCGCCGCCGATACCGATGGACTGCTGCATGTGGTATTCTAGCTCTGTGTCAAACATCCCAAAACAGCGGATCGCCAGGCGTCGATGACGTCCTTGCCACAGTGCACAATCCGCAACCTCTGTACTCGGTTCCACGCCAAAGAACTGGGAGGTGGTACGCCTCATGTAGATGCCAATGCGCTTCTTGCAGGACAAGTGATGATTCTGCGGTTGCGGTAGCACCTGAAGTGACTGGTGCTGTTGCGTCTGATGATGGATCTGCTGCAGGCGCGGGTTGCTAGCCATCTGGTTGCGATATATCTGGTGTTGGTTTGATCCTGGAGGCACGACCATGTTGCCACCGCCATCGAGACGCTTTGCCTGCACTGACACCATACTGGATTCCATGTTCTGGCTGGGAATCTGTTCAGTTAGACTAGGGATCACTGGCATAGGCATGGGCACGGGCAGGGATATGGGAACTGGGCTAATAGGACCTGTGGTCTGGGTGGTCTGATGAACTCCAGTGGTACGACGCACTGTATTACAGTGAAGGCAAGTTCCAGAAGGATTGTCCACTTCTAACTGAGCTACGGAACCTCCGCCGGGAGCCACCACAATGACGGATTCGTTGTCATCGCCCCTGTGGTTTCCCGATCTCGAGGAGCTGGTGGCCGTCATTATTGGCGAGCAGGAGCTGGCTGCCGAGAAAACCATCGACATACTAGTGGAAGGAGCCGGCGATGGTGAAGTGCAGGCCGGCGAACAGCTTGCGTAAGTCTGAGAAGTGCGACTGAGACTTCCGTGCGAGGTTTCATTGTGGCAGCACTTGGAGCGGTAGTTGTACGGCATATTGACATACTGCGACTGTACTCCAGATGTTGATGTTGATGCTGCGGCGGCTGCGGCGGGTGTGGGAAGATTTCCCGCCGGTGAAGAGGAAATGCTCAGGTCTGAGTAGAGTTCCATGGCAGGAGGTGGGGTGGGCACATACCTCTTGACCGGCGTATGCACCGTGGATCCCAAGTAGGCATTGTAGTTTTCGCACTGTGAAAGTGGCAAGGGTACATTGGATGGCAGTAGGAGACGGGTGGAGGAGACCGAGGACACTGCTGGCGGCATTCCGCCCATGTTCTCCATCATCTTTGTCTGGGGAGTTGACTGCGACTCGCGATAGCGCTCCAAACGATATCTAGAGTTCGGCGAAACACCACGCTGATGGTAGCTACTGTTCCCACCCATTCCACCGCCTCCCATTCCGGTCCCACCGATTCCATGCTTCTGTAGCACTGAAGTATCCGGCTTGACGGACCCAACATTGCACGACTGAGTCGGAAGCTGATTGGCCACACAGGTGGCAAAACAATCGCTATTCGGAGCCGGCGAAGGCGGCGGTACACCCCTACTCGCTTCATCGTACTTTTCCAGCGGAGATAGCTTCAGCTTGCCACTGTGCGGCGGGAAATTCTCGCCATTCGGAGCGCGATAGCGTCCAGAAGACAGACTGCAGTACATCACATCGCACTCATTCGACTCTAAAGCCAGTTGGAGCTGATTTTGGAAGTTTATGGACTTTCTTCGCGTGGAACTTCCATTTCCACGCATCGAGGCGTGAACGTTGTCAGGATTCGACTTCTCATTTCGCCTATTATTGTGCCCCAGGTCACTTCCATTCGAAGTCATAATCGAAGAATTATTACTTTCCGATCTAAGAAGATAAGCATTTAGTTTTTGGTTAATGAAAACTCCTATAACTGATTATTTTTGAAATCTAAGTATTTTCCTTAAAGTGGGTAACTGTATTTGTTTATGATTTGTGGTGTCCTACATTATTGAGGAAAGTGTATTCGGTTTATTAAAAAAAAAAAAAACTTAAGATAAACAATACTATTGTTTATAAACTTTTATACATATATGTTTTTTTAATTTTAGTACAAAGAAAATGTGTTCTAATTTTGAGAAAAAACGCCTGTTCTAGTTATTAATCGGAGGGGTCCGACACATCTCCATGTCAGATACAAACAATAAAAAAGGGCCAAGGGCGCACATGAGTAATCAGAACCACTAGTACTGGCATCTTAAATGTTCTTGTATAATGTATACTTTAGACGATATCGGTATTAAGATAACGTTTTATAAGATTACAGAAATTGTTTACTGTCTAAGTATCAATATGAGGCATTAAAAATAGGTATACATAATATTGTTGGGAAAATATATAACATTCAAAATACATAATAATAGCATACATTGAACCACAAATATCAAACTCACTTTGGAAGGTTCGATGAACTTAAATTTTTAAATGCAATATCCTGTTTTTTCACTTCATCTTTATTTTTGTTTAATCCTGTTTACAGAACGAAATTTGCTTTATCGATTTTCCACATACACCTCCTCCATAACAAAAAGTACAAAAGTACATTGTCGGCAAGTTTTTGATTTTAGCTTACTGTCCTTTATGTTATTTTATTGTATTCCTTTATTTCTTAAGCAACAAAGTTCTTAAATTGATTAATCCATTTTTTCTAACAATTTTATAACCACTAATGCATATGTACACAGCACACTTGTCGAAAAACTGCAAACCACTCGGAATAATTTTTCCTGTTTCCTTGCGCATGCGCTAAATTCACTGTTTGAGATGGCATAATGTGTCCAACTGCTGATTTCCGGCATTTATGCTAAGCAAGGTACATTTTTTACTTTAAAACATACAAAAATAACAATTTTGATAAAGATATTTTGAAGAAAAATTAATATAAATAGGGATTAAAATTTTTTTTCAATAAAAGAAAAATTCTTATGTTTATGTATGTCGTTGGTTTGAATAAAAATCCTTTATTTCGGTAACTTTTTTTTGCCATATAAGTGCAAGCTTTTATTTGATTCTTTTGTTATTGCAAAATATTATTTCTTTCTGTTTATCCTTTATTAAATGATGAGAATAACTATTATTCAATGCAAACATTATGATTTACTTATTCTTTATGTGCGTGGGATGTAATTGAAAAATCCAGACGTAAGAAGACAATAGTGCAAACAAAAATGATATAAATAAAGCCGCTAACCAGCAGAGGTTCCTGCAGCATGGAAATCTTTGAGAAGCTATAGTAAAGGGTGAAGTCTGAAATATGGCTTTCGACCAAATTGGACTTGGAGAAAGAAACCACCGGACGACCCGTGGTGTCCAGATAGGTGTGGACCAGTTCGTTGGGCAGCCTGCTTATCGAGTAGGGCGTCGAAAGCCTAATGTCGCTGGATCCCTCGGGCAAAATAATCTTAATGGTGGCTTCATCGATGGCCATATTATCGTAAATGTGATCGATTAGGTGCATTTTCAACTGGTACTTGTTGCCATCGTTGAACATATACTCGTATGAGGGAACATTGTATCCCAGTGTGTACTGCGTTTTCCAACCGCCGAACAGAGGAAAACGCGGGCGCAGCTCCAGTTCAATAAAGTCCCGCACGGAATTCATGTTGGAAGTCGAAATGTTGCCATTGGTGTCACGATAATAGACGCCAGATGCAGATGCCGGCAAGTAAGTCTTGTAAGACTTAAGGGCTGCCAGTCCAGAACGACCTTCCTTTTGGAAATCGTAGCGGGAGAACGATCCCTTCAACTTGGCTCCGGTGTGGGTCATCTGAATGGCCTCTTGGACAGCAATGTTGCCCCAATGAGAGATTTCTAGGGTACGTTCCAATGTGTTGACGGTAACGAAAGGAGATGAGTTCTCATAGTGGATAACCAAAGCCTCTTGGCTGAAGGCTAATAATTAAAAAAATTATATTGTTATAGTACTCAAAGCTTGAAAATTATTTCTAACTACATACCTTCTGTGTTTTCGTAGGGTCCCAAGGTGATCTTGTTGGAAGAAACTGAAAAGGGCTTGACCTGGGTGTGCGACAAAATGTTCGAGGAGCTGAGCTTGACATTGGTTTTTTGGCTATTAGTCTTGTACTTCGAGAAGAGGTGCAAGTTGCCCACATATTTTACAAACTGCTTATCGTTTTGCCGAATTTCCTCGGGATGTGGGAGGATACCCTTGGAGGCCACAGTCTCTACCAGGAATGTTTGCTTTGCAGATGCCTTTGGGAAGGTGAGGGTAAAGCTCTCGTCACCCTTCACTGGCTCATTCCTCTTGATCTGAACGTTTTTGTCGGCATTATCCTTCACCGATATGTACGAGAGGCTAGGCTCCGATGTGAAAAACACGTATTCGGCAATTGGTTTGCCGGTTGAGTCTTCCGCCGAGATCTTCGTTGTGGTTTTTACCAACTGCGAAGTTAAGTCAAGAGTTCTTTCCACATTTGTGTTAACTATCTCTGCATTTGCTTTGTATAAGCATAGCACAGCGCTTAATGTAAGATAAATAACAAAATTTGTACCCATGCTCGCCTCGAATTTGGACACGTACATTAAAAAAAAACTCAATGCGGTAAGGAATTTTTAGTACTTTTCAACCGGCAAAGCGACTTAGAGTGACCGTGGGACTCTTGAGGTAAAACACTAACTTTAAAACAGAATTGATAGTGGTATTCAAAAAGATCTAAAAATATTTTTTAGTGCAACTGCGGTATGTATCTTTTAAAAAAAATTGGTTTTGAGTTAATTGTAAATTAACAAACGCAAAAAAAAATAATTATAAATTAAAATTTCTAATATATTAAATTCTAACAAAACATAAACCAAATAATTATATTTTATTTTAAATTACATTTTAATATATAAATATACATTTACATATATTGAATGGTATTGATAAATTTAATTTAGAGTGTAACTCAAGAGATCATTCTAATACACTTTGCATTTACTGAAAATATTTAATTTTATTAATAAATTTAACTTTTAAATTTAAAAATATGAAAGACACCATTCATGTGTTCCTTCAAATAGTAACGAACTAACCTATCATAACCCTTTATTAATAACAATCAGCTGATTTTTTCACCCTTGCCATCGATTGCCAGCCCAAAACTAAAGTCTTTTGAAACCATATTTTGGAATTTATCTCCTCCAACTATTGAAAACTATTATGTATTCGATACAGCCCGCGTTATCCCAGTTTTTACGCAACTAATTTGATTCGTTATTCATAATACCGCCCTACTGTAGATATGAATAATATTAAATAATTTCTGTCATCATCCCTTCGTTTTTCGTGTTGAGTTGCCTTAAACACGCATATGCAATACATTTGAGAGACCCACATAATGCGATTGCGTGAGTTATACGGACGGTGCTTTTTGCCGACTTCAATTTAGTCTACGATTGGCACTTCGAAAAAGAAGTTGTATTCGCCGGGGTGTGAACTGCGCATTCTTGGTGAACCAAGTAAATTCGAATCAGAATTGTGCCATTTTCTCTAAACACACACGCACACACTCGCACACATACAATCGCGTATGTGCCAATAAAATGAAAATGCAGTGAGAAATCTGCACTTTTGATGGCCAATACATACAGTTTATATATATTTTACCTGTGTATCCGTACTTTTGAAAATATGTAGCAATGAAAATATTCATATGTATGCTTTATGATTGCATAAACAATTAGAATCGAAATGTGTATATACGCGTAAGGATTTGCCGAATTGCCAGTGCAAAAAAAAAAAGTGAGTTTTCCTCTTTCATTATCTGTGTATGCATTTCCTTCGGAAACTCAGGTAAATACATATTAATGTCGCTATATTAGCGACATGTGTATTTTACTTAATTCGCGGACATTAAATATTAGTGCATGTGGTTTAAAATGCAATACGAATTACTTAACATAACTCAAGGATTTTCATAAATATGACGTTTAGTGATAAAAGATTAATGTTATTTGCGTGACCCATACATATAAATATATTATAACTGAAAGATACAAATACAAGTATATTCACTACGGATACGGATATAGGTGCATGCATATTTTTAGAAATATACATATATACGGATATGTACACACATGCTTATAATATGAAGTTCGTTGCAGAAGGAAAATGTTTCGGGTATAAAGTTTGACTGCCAAGTATACGATTTGTGGAATATCGAATTTGGAAATAATGGAACCGAAAAGATGGCATTTGCATTTATCATGTTTTTTGCTACTCCTTAGTTCAACGTTTTCTGGTAAGTAAGAGTGAAAAACTTTCTTTATAAATCGGTAAGCAATAACAATCGATCTTGCCCAATGTTGTATGCTATAAAAAGTAAAACGGATTAAGTTTGTCTTTAAATATCGTTGTTTCCGTAAAACTGGGGTGTTTTTTTTGTTTATCTTTAAAGTAAATTTAAATTTAATTAAATTTAAAGTAAATAATAATAAAGATAACAGTGCTGTTGCTAAGAAGTCAAAAAATAAAAACATCATTATTATAACAAAATATAAAAAACCCTTTCATAATTGATGATAATTATACGAAGATATAATATATATATATTTTTTGTTATACAAAATAACAATATTTTAGATGTCGGAAAAATCACGTCTTCTCAAAATCACTTTGGAAACACTATACAAAGTCAATTTAATACCAAAAACAATACTCGTGTTATTGCACAAAAAGGAGGACTTGCTATTTTACCCTGTGTGGTCAAAGTTAACTCTCCAGCTACGGTAAATACTATCTAGAAGATAGATCGTTTTAAGGATACATATAAAATTAGTTTAAATCATTTCAGGTTTCTTGGATACGTAGAAAGGATTTCCAACTCCTGACAGTGGGTCTATCAACCCACAGTAGTGACAAACGATTTTTGGTGGAACATACACGTCACATGGGACACTGGTCCCTTAGAATAAAATCTGTTAGAGAGGAAGATCGAGGATTTTACGAATGTCAATTATCAATTTATCCAACTCAGTCAATAGTTATAGAATTAAAAATTGTTGGTAAGTAAAAACACCATATATAAAAAATTTATATGTTATGAGAATAATATTTTAGAAGCGGTAGCTGAAATTTCAAGTGCCCCTGAACTCCATATTGATGAGACTTCCACTTTACGTCTTGAGTGCAAACTAAAACGGGCTACGGAGAATCCTGCGTTTGTATTTTGGTAAGAAAGACTTAAAGAAAATATATTTAGATCTAACTATGTATAAAAAAGTTGTTTCTAAAATCTCTTTGTGAAACGTACAGGAAACCTAAGCAAATTCTATTATTTAAACAGTTTTTTTTAGAGGATTAAAAATTAATTTCGTTCATATATATTATATTACATGTATATAAACACATATTATTTTGTAAGTTAAAAATGTAATAAAAACATAATCCAAAAACTTTTTCCAGGTATCACGATAGTAAAATGATCAATTACGATTCACAAGGCGGATTCGTTGTGACTTCAATTGGGCAAAGTAACTTACACGGTGGTCAGGTTTATAGGTCTTCGCCAGGGAACAAATCGCGCGTAACCATGCCAATGGAGTCCGCCAATGGCGTCCATAGCAACATCCTTGGAAGCTCCGATAACGTCAAAGCCCCTAATATGCCATCCTCAACACCCTATTTGCAACAACATCAGTCCGCTTACCTTCTTAACCCCTCAGTTAGTGTGCTTACCGTGAAGCAAGTCAATTTTCGGCATGCTGGCAACTATACATGTGCACCATCAAATGCCCGTCCTGCCAGCATTACTGTGCATGTACTAAGGGGTAAGTGTACTTTTAATTTTATTAAAGATATGTAATATATTCCGTTTTTTTAACAGGTGAGAAAACGGCGGCCATGCAACATGCTAATCGTAGTATTTTGGATACTGAGAACAACGGCAATGGGACTTTTGGGTTGATCACTTTGGGTGGACTGAATGGAACCTCTAGCGCCACTCTGACCGGAAGCCTTTTCTACTTCTCTGGCATGTTCCTGCTTATAACCGCGGTAGTATTAGATCGACTCTCATTAGCAGTAACTCACAACGTATTCTTAGCATTTTTAGTAGCCCTATTGCATAGCTGAAACTTATAATTGACAGTGTTTAGAATGGAGCAACTTCAATCATTCGAAAATAACAAAATGATATTTGTTTTAAAATAGAAGATGTAAATAGATCATTGACATACCATATTGAAAATGTGTTAGCATTGTAAGACATTTACGTACTCTTAAGATAAAATTGTAAATAGACTTCCATTACATGCAATGTATTGAATTGAGAAATAAGATAATTAATTCATGAACTTGTTACCACAAACTTATAAGATGAATACTTATGACATAGGTCATAAAATATTGAATGATTAAAAGTGGTACGCTAAAATGTATGCCTAGATGTTCATATTTATTGACTGGTACTGACATTTTAATGTTACAAACAATGGAATTAGCGTAAAATAATGACAAAGCCATAAAGATTTGTTACCTAATAACTCGAAAATTTGATCGTCACCTTTAAAATGTTATTCTGCTCAGTGTTCGATATTTAGTATATAGATTGATTTATGTAAGCACCTTTAGGAGTACGCTAATTCATAAACTGTATGTACAACTGTAAATAAATATTACTTTCGTGAGCGTTTACAAAGGCGCTGTCTTGAATCCAAATAGGCTGAAAGTGCCAGTTTCGTTTTGTTTACCTTAAAATACGGATTGCAAAACAACTTTTAAATTTTGTTGCAAACATTAAAACGTTTTAAATAAACAAATTTTATGAAACTGTGGTCTAGTAAGTTTAATGTAAAATATTTGAGGTAATGGATGTTGGAATTTTTTTTTCAATTGAGCTATTTAAAGCAATCAAGAAAAAAAAAAATATCAAGTACAGCTTTAATCACATCTGAACTGGAAAAAACAATGTCTTTTCTAAAGAAAAATTATATTTATTTACCAAATATAATGTATGCATATAGGCTTTTTGAAAATGTAACGAAAGTAATTCAAAAGCCTTTTCCTGTTTTCTACAATTTAATGTGATGTTATCTTTACTCTTTCATTTATTCGACAAAATGTTATCGATATCCTGTATAATTCTACATCTAAGGTATGCCATCACTTGAAATGTTAGCAAAATAAAAAAGATGAAATCCGAAATTTTGGCAACCACCTTCTTGGGTTTAGCGGTCAGGTCAATAATATCGCTATATTCCTATTCGGGTTACGATTCCCCGCCGCTGCATGGCGACTACGAAGCCCAACGCCACTGGCAGGAGGTCACTGTAAATCTGGATGTCGGAGAATGGTACACAAACAGCTCCAACAACGATTTATTATATTGGGGGCTGGATTACCCACCTTTGACTGCTTACCACAGTTATTTGGTGGGGCTCATAGGCAAATCTTTAGATTCTCGTTTCGTCGAGTTGCATGAAAGCAGAGGATTCCAATCAAAAGAGCACAAACGCTTCATGCGCGCAACAGTTGTGACTGCTGACGTGCTCATCTATTTGCCGGCAATTTTGTACCTGGTGTATTGCATAGATAAAACCTTTCAAGGCGATGACAAACTGTTTCTATTCACAATAATTGCGACTTATCCCGGTCAAATACTCATTGACAATGGACACTTTCAGTATAATAACATATCACTAGGCTTTGCCGCCGTGGCAATCGGGGCAATCTTGGGGCGAAGATTCTACTTGGCCTCTTTTTTCTTCACACTAGCTTTAAACTACAAGCAAATGGAGTTGTACCACAGCCTGCCGTTCTTTGTATTTCTTTTTGGGGAATGTGTGGGTCAGAAAAGGTTGGTATTGCAGTAGTAATTACTAAAATACACTTGCTTATAAATAATACATTTTACTTTCTGTGAGATACAGCTTCTCTTCTTTTGTCACTCAAATTTCACGGATAGCATCCGTTGTACTATCAACATTCGCTATTTTGTGGTTACCCTGGTTGGGATCTCTTCAAGCGTCGCTTCAAGTTTTGCACCGCCTTTTTCCTGTCGCCCGAGGAGTTTTTGAAGACAAGGTGGCGAACGTTTGGTGTGCCGTAAACGTCGTTTGGAAACTGAAGTAAGAGACGCTAAATAAAAATACTTCCTCGTAATTATAAAAGGTTTAAATTACAGGAAGCATTTACTCAACGAACAAATGGCCCTGGTCTGCATTGGATGCACTTTAGTTGCGGCCTTGCCCACAAATATACTTCTCTTCCGAAGACGAACTAATGTTGGATTTTTGCTGGCCCTTTTTAACACAGCACTGGCGTTCTTTTTGTTTTCATTCCAAGTAAGAACTCTAAATTAAAAAAAAAAATTTTTAATAGCAAATTTAATATTTTTAGGTCCATGAAAAGAACGATTTTACTGGTTGCTTTGCCATCTTTTTTCTTACTTAAATGGTGGCCTAATGAAATGATTATATTTCTGGAAGTTTCCGTGTTCAGTATGTTGCCTCTTTTAATCAGAGATGAATTGTTAGTACCTGCTTTAGTATCTACTTTTGTTTTCCATGTGATATTTAAATGTTTTAGCTCAAATTCAAAACAGAGCAATGAATATCCTTTAAAGTATCTTGCAAGTATATCAAACATTCTGATGATTATTATTGTCGTAGCTTCCCTAACAATACCAGCACCCTCGCGGTTTCCTGATCTCTGGCCTTTGGTGGTTTCTGTTATAAGTTGCGGCCACTTTTTGTTATTTTTCTTGTGGGGAAACTTTCAGCATTTTACCTGTAAGATAAGTTAGATTCTAAATCTACGCTGTAAAAATAAATGCCAAAAATGTAACCAAATGGTTTTATAATAGACATTTGTCCTATTTTTTTTTTAAGCAGTTAAATAAAATGGACTCATAAGTATATATGAATGCTGCCATAGCTTAGTCACATAAAATATATAAGTCTTCTTTGATATCTTATCATGAATTTAATCAATATGCCTACACTATGCACAAAAATAAGTGGAATTAAGCTTTGAGTTACTAAGCAGGATTCATTTTTTAAAATATTCAAAACATAAATATTACTACTACTATTTACTATTAAATATAACCGTGGATTACGTCATGTAATGAGTGTACAATTTTAAAAAGTTCGTCATGCATTTCATAATATATTTTTCACGAACGTTTTAATTTGTGAAAAGTAATTTTGTCGTTGGATACGAAAATAGAATTAACCCAAAAAAGAGACGACTGTGTTGAATAGTGTTATCTTTGCTTTCGAAGAGATAAGATAACAAATCGGAAAAAGTTAGGTGAATTATATTGTGAGGTTTTGTGCACTTGTTAGTCATGTACATTTAATCGATCGGCGAACAAGCCTAAACTTTAAAGTGTAGTCGGAAAAGTGTTCTTAAATATGAATCTTACAAAATCAGCTGTTTTAGCTGTAACGATTTTTATCATCGTATTAAGCCACGTTAATTGCCAGTCGAAAGACGAAACTACAACAACAAACCCAGAAACGCCAAAGGTACATAAAAAAATTATTTTTTTTAAAAAAAAAAGGAGTGTCATTAATTTAAAAATTCGTCATTTTGATGAGGCATACATATCGTGGATGCAAGTGTAAAGTTGACCAATAATAGCACTATAATCGAGCCGATAAGATTACCGGCAGAAGTGAGAAAGTTTAAAGACAAACCTAGCCGGAGTTTTTTATACCCTTAATACTTAAAATTAATAAGTGATTTCATGTATTTCATAAAATTTAAATGATTTTCTAAAAAACTAAATTGAAACATATATTTACAAGTATAAAGTTTATAGTTACATTATTGACCAACATTGTGTGCCTACTACGAGGGTGTAAAGAACACTATCAACAGTCGATAAGAAACTGGTATGATGATGACTAAAATACAATTCTAAAAATTCACCATAAAGTTTAGTAATTCAGGGCAAAAAAAAATATGCTAAAAATAAAGCTTGTAAATTAAATACTCAAAAAATTGTTTAGTGCTTCAAAATTTGTAACCTTTACAATTTTTCCACTGCCTGAATTTTGTCTAACAATGTTTTAAAAAAAGTATCTATTATCCATTGTCATTTCTTGTCCTTAAAATAATCATGTGATATATATAATTTTTAGGTTAAGATTTTAAATTCTAAGTATTTCAATCAAATAAATGGTTTAAATGGTTTTAAATAATAATAAATGCAAATAGAAAGATCGACCTTATTTTCTTCACAGGAGAAAACCAAGGTAAAGGACAGTAAACTGTGTTCCAAATGCACTTGTGATTTTGATAACAATTTACTGGACTGCGCCGAGAAACTTCAGGACTGGCTATCTTCTGAGGAATGGCAAATTTTAACCAACGGAGATTTTGTGTTCAAAACGATCAACCTGGAGCACAACAACTTAACTAGTGTTCCTATTCTGCCAAAATATGATGTGGAAAACTTGTACTTGGCAAACAACCAAATAGACTCAATTGCTGAGGGTGCATTCCAGAATTTAACTGAGTTAAGCACTCTTGATTTGTCGCATAACCGATTGACATCGAAAGTTCTAGTACCAGATGTTTTCAAAGGACCTTACACAGTCAATGATTTCGCAGCGTTGGAAAAATTGAAAACACTTAATTTGGGATACAATGATCTGCATAGCTTGGATGCAGATTTGTTTGAGCATATTCCCAATATAGAGGAACTCATTCTGTGCTCTAACACGTTCCACGTAATTGATAGACTTTCAGAAACGGCCATTTCCGGATTATTATCCTTGAAGGTATGAAACCAATGAGGTCTAATTGATTAACAAACTGAAAACAACTTTTTATTTATCTCTAAGATTTTGGATGTTTCTTATATGGAAATCGATGACTTACCAGACACAATTCTTCATGGACCACGAGATCTGGAAACTCTTATAGCAGCTGGAAATCTATTTCACAAACTACCTAAAGCTCTAGAACGAGCAACAAACTTGACCAGCCTTGTTTTAAATCAAAACCCCATTGAAAATCTGGTTGAAGACAAGTAAGAGAAAGTTTGAATTTCAATACTAATCAAACTAAAATGAACTATCTTTATTCAGTGTATTTCCTTCGTTGACTAAATTAACCCACCTGAGTATGACCTTCATGAGTAAGTTGTATAAAATAGGACCAGGAGCATTTAGTGAATTGCAAAGTAAGTGATAATATGGCCAAGAAAGCCATAATATGTTATATTAATTTCTCTTTTCATTAGGTCTAACCGAACTGATATTGTCTGATAGTAAATTGCTAAATGAAATCGATGGAGAGGCTTTATCCAAAAATGTCACTGGAGGCCAGTACTTGGATTACCCACCATTGGAAAAAGTATTTTAAAAAATTTAATCAAAAACTATAAAATTAATTCAATATTATTTTGCAGGTTTACTTGAATAACTGCAATATTTCGACGCTGCCAAAAGAACTATTAGTGCGTTGGGATAAACTCAAAGCATTGGATCTTAGATTCAATCCTTGGAATTGCGACGATTCCAACGATTACCTGATCAACGTCTTAATAGAGCAAGTCAACAAAACAACATCCATTTTGGCCAAAAATGTCCAGTGTTCCACGCCAAATGAGTTGAAAGACGTTGAAGTACTAAGAGTAGCAAACGAAAATTTGATCGGTTCAAGTGGCAGCATTATTTGGGTTGGACTTCTGGTTATTTTGCTAATCGCTATACCAACGATTATAGGCGCCTATGTTATGAAAAGACGAGGCTGCTTTGGTGTCTTCAGACGCCATGACAGCGGGGCTAGCAGTGCTCTCTATAATAGGACTAGTTTCAATGAAGATTTTCATATTTAAATCCCGTTATCTACTAATACTAAAATTATAATTAATTAAATGATGCTTTAGTTACATCACTTTAAATCATGTTAAAAAATATCGGTGCTTTACAACTGTAAATACATTTCCTAAAAAATATATATTTTTGCTTACACTTTAAAAATAAAATAAACAGGAAAACCATATTAAACTATGGTTTTTCAATGTTTTGATTAAAAAAAAATTTTTTTTTGAGGACAAAAAAGGCAAACTTAATTTTGTTTACATATATATAAATTTTTCATTAAATCTGTCTAATATATATATATATCAAATTATGGTTAGTAATTTTATCTAATTTAAACAGTTCAAAAATCAAATAGTTTGCAATGTGACTAAAATAAAAAAGTACCAAGATCAGTTTGTTTTAACCCTTATTTTATTTTATGGCTATTTCCATTTAGTTTAAATTTCAATTTTTTTTTTGTTATTAATTGTAATTAAAGTCAAATGACAATGCTGAACGTTAATTTTGAACTAAGCCCGACTGAAAACCATGGAAATATGGGTGCTCCAAAATATCCTTGGCGGAAATGCGATGCACTGGATCATAAATTAACATACTTTGAATGAGATTAACGCCGTTGGCATCAAGATTCTTTAACTGGTTGGTCAATTGGTTGGTCGACCAGCAAGGAAACGTGTTCTTGTAGTCAGGAAGCGAAGTAACCCCTGGCCAAATATCTTCGGTTGGTGTTTTAAGAATTCTGAAATCAAACAAAGTGTTAATATGAAATAAAATATTAATTATAACACTAAGAGTTACCTGAACATTCTGAATAACTGGTCAATTTCCGAGTCTCCTTGAAACAACGGCTTTCTCGTCGCCATTTCAGCGAATATACACCCAATAGACCAGATGTCGACAGGACAGGAATACCTAGGTGAGCCCAGAAGCACCTCCGGTGCTCGGTACCACAAAGTAACGATCTCGTGGGTATAAATGCGCACAGGGATACCGAACGATCGGCCAAGACCAAAATCAGCGACTTTTATAAGGCCATTCTTGTCAATTAATAAGTTCTGAGGCTTAAGATCACGATGAAGAACTCGACGACGATGGCAAAATAAAATGGCACTGGTTATTTGGTACAAATAACTTCGAACCAATTCACTCTCCATATGCTTATCAGCGGGCAATGAATCCATGTATTTTTTTAGGTCCATCGAGAGGAATTCAAAGATCAAGTATATGCGATTCTCCTCCATCAACACATCTTCCAAGCAAACAATGTTCTCATGTTTCAGCTCCTTGAGCAACGAAATTTCCCTAAAATAAATGGTTTTTATATTAATTACATTTTTACAACTTTAAAAAGGTATTTAATATTATGGGCACAATAGAAAAAGAAATTGAACATTGAAAGTACGATGTATACATGTATTTACATACGCACGCATCTAAAACCTCACATATGTATGTATATATATACATACTTATGATTATGATGGTAGCAATGCACAATTTACTTATGTAAATATTACTGAATAACTAAAGTTACCAAGTGTATATTAAGCAACAGGTTTCTTCTTATGAACCACTTAGAATAATTTAAAAACAGTGTAACGCCTTGCGACGCTTGGGCATCTAAGCCGAAGGAATTTACCTGATCGCTGTCGATGGAACGCCTTCATCGTCCGACTCCAGGCGAATTTTCTTCATTGCCACTATTTGGCCCGTTAGTCGATTGCGCCCCTTATAAACCACTCCATATGTGCCCTCGCCAATCTTTTCAATTTTTTCGAAATCCTCCATAATTCGTTAAACTATTTGCAAGCTAGCGACTTAAAAATTAGCGCGTTTTTGACGTCTATGCTTCCGTATTGCCAGACTTTTCGAAGTGAAATTCAAGCGACGCTGAGCTCAGTTTGATTGTGTTTTATTTGGAACGTGAGAAAAAAATTAATGTTAGGATTTCAATTTATTTAGTTATCAATTTAACATATAATATCGCTCCAAAATCTTTAGTTTTTTTAAACAACTTTTTACAACTAAAAATTAATGTTTATATGGTCAAATGGAATCAAAATAAATAGTGTTACATAGTATCCATTATATTTATACAGTTGTTATAATTATACAATAAATTCAAGTCCAAAAATGGTTACATACTTAAAAAACACAAATTTCTATAAATAAAATATATTATAAGGAGAAATATATCTCTATAGAACCAGTCGTTTTGAGTACCAAATCCGAATAAAAAAATCAATCTTCCCGTTCCGTTTTACTTGTTTCAAATATACTTAGACTCCTGCCGATATCTTTACATATGAGCATGTTACAAATGTGCATAGCATATATTAATAAACATTAATAATTTTACCGACATAACAGAAAATGTCAACATGTCGTTTTTAAGTAGAGTTGCAGAAAAAACTTCGAAGTTTAGGTAAGTCTTAGCATTCAACCGTCTTACATGTCTATAAGCAGAAATGATAAATCCGACATTTCTTTATTTCAGTTGCCTTCGATTGATGTCCGTGTACCCTACACACTACATTGAACCAATTGTACAAAAACACAAACAAGTTGAACAAAAGAGTGAATTGTCAAAGCTCTATCATATACCTATTAAGGCGGCTGTCAACAAATCTTCTGATACAGTTTTCCATGACGATACAAAGGAAAAACTTATAAATTATATAACGAAAAAAGGGAATAGTGCACTTGCTAGAACCCTTTTGTCGAAGACGTTAGAATTAATTAAACGCACGCAGACGGAGCACATGAATCTGGCGAAAGGAGAAAACACCATCAATACCAATGCCGAAACTCTTCTGAAACAAGCGGTCGAAAATTGTAGACCATTGTTACAAGTGACTGCCATTAAACGTGGTGGAGTTACCTACCAAGTTCCTGTCCCTATTACGACAAAGCGATCCTATTTTCTGGCAATGAAGTGGCTTTTGGATGCAGCTCGTGAAAAGGAACGCAAAGTGTCTCTTCCGGAGAAACTCGCCTGGGAGATTCTGGACGCTGCCCATGGACAGGGAAGGGTCGTTAAGCGAAAGGACGATTTGCACAGGCAGTGTGAAAGTAACCGTGCCTACGCACATTATCGCTGGAGCTAAATTTACAATGAACTGCTTTTTTAAACCAATAAAGTTTTCATGATTCTGTTAGATGTGGCAGAGTCCTAAATACTTACAGGGAAGAATCGTCAAACGAAAGGACGATTTGCACAGGCAGTGTGAAACCAACCGCGTTTAAGCACATTATCGATGGAACTAAATTTACAATGAACTGTCTTCTTAAATCAATTCAAGTTTCAGTTAGATATGGCTCAGTCCTGAATACGTATGTCAAGGGAGCGATCAAATGGAACGGGACCCCTTTTCTCTATTAGATTAATCTTATTACTGAGTGTTTAATTTTTAAATAAGAAAGTCCGCTCTCAACTAAATTCATATTAACACAATATTCACTCTAGAAAATCAAAAATATAGTCTGCATTTATACAAGGTTCGGTACCTCATATAAGTAAATTTTTAAATAATAACATGATTACACTTAAGCTATTTCCTCATTTCCAATGACTATCTGGTGGCACAATAAAACGGGAAAAAGTTCCGATTATGAGTGAATTCATTTAAAGCCAAAAAAATGATTATTCACAATTTGAACACATTGCGGTATAGGAATTAAATGTTTTAAAATTAATATAAAATATTCTTGATATTTTGGTAGCTTTATTTAAATACTTCACTGGTGTAACCAATAAAGTGAAACTTCGTCTTTTTAAAACAATTGTTTTAACGTTTTTATATTTAAAAAATAAATATCTGAATAATTCTAAGGCATGAGCTGTACGAAAAATAGTTGCAAGGCGCCATAATAAAAAAAATTAATTCACACAGTCACATCGGACCAAAAATGGTGTACAGTGTAAACGGTATATTAAAATTGTATACATTTTTGTGAAAACCAATATATCGAAGTGCTTATCGATTCTTATCGAATCGCAACGCTACAGATGACGCACGAAGAGAACAAAGATGGCGATCCCGAGCACACGAAAATTAAAACGAGCTGAATGATAAATAAAGAATTTTTTACTAATAGTTGAAATTCGCATAAGCACAGTGAAATAAAATAATTAATAAAAGTGTCATGCATATTTACAATGTGTAAAAGAAGAGTTTATCACGAAACGGTTTATTTCATCTGTGTATTTTGATATATTCCCAAAAACACATAATCTTACTAGTTGAAGTTGACTGGACGTCATTATAAAAAAAATTGGATAAATTTACCAAAACGCTATAGTATACGTAGTGATTCTCGGTATTAATAAAAAAAAAGATATGTATATGTAATACATAGGCTTGTGGCTCAACGTCAACACTTGCTGCAACAAAAGGAATTGCATACATAGAATTAACAGTGGATATTAGGGTGAGTACTTTTCACAAAATGTTTTTTAATGTGGTCCAGGGTATGTTTTAAAGCCTTCTGCTTGCACTTTTTATGGTGCAAGTGGATCTGCATCCGTTTATTTGTTGAATGTGTGTATATACCACTGAATATACAGCATTATGTACGAATTAATTCCACTTAATTGTATGTGGATACCATTTTCATGATTCTGCATACATACACATGTATGTATGTATATGTACGAATGCTCGTAAACAAAGTAACTACTTATGTATAAATGAGTAAATGGGTGTAAAAACGTATGAATTAACATTAACGCTTGCAAGTGTGAGTTTATTCGTTTGTTAAGTAATTTTTTATTTTATTTTCGTGCAACCAATTCACCGTTTTTATATACCATATACGTGTATATTTCATGTAAGTATCATATACATGTGTTCATGGAAAGATGTTGTGAATCAGGTGTAGAAAAATTTTAAGAATTTGTTAATGTGTATGTTTTTAAAATTTTTTATTGTAAATTTAATTGATTTTGTGTTAGCATTGTTATTTGCCAGTTTTAATATATGATTTCTAAAATAAATATAAAAATGGTGTACTTTTTAGAAGTATATTATTGTTTTTAAATAATAATATATATTTAAAAATATTTACTCATTAAGATATATATATTTATACCAACACGGCTTTCAATAACAAACTGAAAAACTGTATTGTAAAAGAGAAAAGTATTTAGGAATTCTAGCCCAAAACGGGTAATGCTAAAAATAAGGTTTTTAACATTTTTAAAACAAAATGGTTTCAGCTGGTTTTAATTAACTATATAAAAATATATATATGAACTTGGATTGATATGAACAAAACTTTCAATTACTTAATTGTATTACCTTATCCAAACCTTTTGCATATAAGGCTAGTTGCATCACTTTTGCCACGCCCACTTATGTTTTGTTAGTACATTTTTTAATGAACTTTTTGATAAGAATGAACTAGTTTGTGCAAAAATATTTAACAAAACGTAAAATACATTCTAAAACGTAATAACATTATAAAATAGGTCAACCCAACTACCTTAAAGGCAATAATGGCTTTTCTATAGTTTGGATTTATTAAAATTTTGTATTAGTTTTTGTTGGTATTAAAAGTTGTCAAGCAACTATTTCCGACTTACTTATTCAGGACCTCTACGTTGCTCTATTAAACGGGGTTACACTTCATATCTACCTCAACGATAACTTGACTTTAAGGTATAAGTCAGCAATTTAGAATCATTATCTGTAAATATGGAGCTAAGTTTTTTTTGTATGATTGTTGTATTGAGTAAAAGATTGCATTTACCTTGTTATCGGTTAATGTTTTTTTTTTTGGATATCAGTGTTACAAACTACTTTCTCATAGATTTGACCTGTTGCATGATTTACATTTGAAATCGTTCCTTATAATAATGGTTTAACCCTTTAAATTGATCCTTTTGATATTGTGATTACTATAATTATATAATAGTTCTCAACAATTTATTATTTTTTTACTGTTTAGATTTGGGAGGACTAAGGGTACCCCCTTGTATTTTTACTTTTGCAGAGGGTATTATAATTTTATTCAACATTTTGCGATGCATTAGACTCAGAAGTCTTTTTTATTTGGTGCAGAATATTGATCCAATTAAGGAAGTTAAACTATACATATTTTCTGTATCAGGGACAACAACAATTCCACAATCGTTGAAGTTTTCACAACAACATGCCTTCACTTGTTGGTAGTATATAGGCTAGGGGAATCTCGCCAAATCAGCATTACGTCGATTTTTTCCTAATATTATGGCTTACAGATAAAATAAAAGGTTTGAGTAAGTTCTTAATCAAGATCCAAATATTTATATATCCTCTGCTGATCGTGATCACATACATATATGTATGTATGTAATACTGTTTATTTCGACTAGGGATTCACATAACTATGTTAAAAAGAGCTAAATACAATGGTAAAAGGGACCTTAATTATTAAAAGTGTTTTTAGAATTTACCGATTTCTTTGCAATATATAATTAAAATAAAAGGCAGCTTAAAACTTATAATCTGTTGTTCTTTTTCAGATCTATTGCTGAAATGGCGACCAGTGACGACGAGCCGATGCACTTGTATGAGGTGTTCCAGAACTGCTTCAACAAGATAGCCAACAAGCAGCCGACGGGGACGGTCGGTGCAGATCGTGGCGGTGGCGGTGGCTATCACTCACCGTACGGCAGCCTGGGCGTCGAGAATGGCATGTACCCCAGTGACTTCAACTCTATGCACGATGCCGCCAATGGAGGCAATAACCGATATGCCAACGCCTCGACCGTCGATCAGTATTTTGATTCAGCCGCCGCCGGCAGCGGAGGGGCATGGTGTCAGTCGCAGATGGGAAGCGCCAATAGCTACATGGGCCAGGCGGCGTATCAGAACAGTGGACCGCTCTCTGGGACACTCGATGGACCAGCAGCAACAGCAGGTGCACCAGACGGATGGACTTGGCATGGGTGGTGCAGGCAGTGGCGGCGTCGGTGCCGATGGGATGCACTGCCCAGTGTCCACGGCCCTGCCGCCAATGAGCTCTTTTCGCGCAAGCTCGGGCGGCATCGGAGGACCTGGTGCCGGGCAGCAGGCACCAGTGAACGTTAATGTGAATCCCCCAGCCGTGTTCAACTCGCCGCAGGCCCACAACCATAACCATACAGTACAAGCACAGCATAGTGCACTGTCCACGGCTGGACCGCTTGGCCATCACTCGCTCAATCACACGCCGCACGCACATTCCCACACTCTCCCGCTACCGCATGCCCTGCCCCATGGCCACCCCCATCCACACCCCCACCACAGTCAGCAGAACAGTCCTGCCGTGCAGAGTTCGGATGCGTTCAGTGGTGCCGGGGCCAGTGTGAAGGTGGCCGGAGCTGGTAATTCCTCGGCAGCGGCCCTGCGGCAACAGATGTACATGCCGGCGGATCAAAGTATTAGTAGTTTCGGCTCGAACCCCTCCACGCCCGTCAACTCTCCGCCACCGCTGACTCAGTCGGTGGTTGGCGGCGGAGAGCCGTCCGTGTCTGGCGGCGCTGGTTGGGGACATTCGGTGCTAAATGGTGGACCCAGCTCAAGCTACACCAGCGATATGGTTCCTGTGTCGAGTTTGCACACTATGGCCTCGGTGTTCCAGGGCGTTCGCATGGAGGAGCGACTGGACGACGCCCTTAACGTGCTGCGGAATCACTGCGAACCCGAGATGCTGGCTGGCGTCAATCAGACGCTAGCCTCGATCGATAACATTGACGCATTGTCCTCGTTTGTGCCCAACTCGCCGTCGCATCTGGGAAGCGGTGGAAACGCAGGCTCGGTCAGCAACGCGTCCAATGCAGCTCTGGTGCATGAGGTTTTGGCCTTGGGAGCCGCTGCTGCTGGTTCATCCGGCCCGTCGGGCGGAACAGGAAGCCTAGCCAGCCTGAAACTTGATCGCAGTGCGTCTACGTCCTTGACCAAGCAAACGAAAAAGCGGAAAGAACACACGGCCATTAGCAATTCAGTTCCGGCGGGGGTCTCCACCACCTCGAGTCTGACCAGTCTTGACATTTCGGACACGAAGCCTACTAGCTCCATTGAGTCATCGAATTCGGGACTGCAGCAGCATTCGCAGGGCTCGAAAGCATCGAAAAGACCACGCCGCTACTGCTCTTCGGCTGATGAGGATGACGATGCCGAGCCGGCGGTGAAGGCCATTCGCGAAAAAGAGCGCCGGCAGGCAAATAACGCCCGTGAACGAATTCGCATTCGGGATATCAACGAGGCGCTAAAGGAGTTAGGTCGCATGTGCATGACACACCTGAAGTCCGATAAGCCGCAAACAAAGCTGGGCATCTTGAACATGGCCGTCGAGGTGATCATGACACTGGAACAGCAAGTGCGCGAGCGCAATCTGAATCCCAAGGCGGCGTGCCTAAAGCGGCGCGAGGAGGAGAAGGCTGAGGACGGCCCCAAGTTAGGTGCCCAGCATCACATGATACCGCAGCCACAGCAAGTGGGTGGAACGCCTGGGAGCAGTTACCACAGCCAGCCAGCGCAACTTGTGCCGCCGTCATCACAGACCATTAGCACCATGACCATATCCCTACCCGTTAACCAGGCCAACAGCGGCCTGCCACCCCACTTGCAGCAACAGCAGCAGCAACAATCACAGCTCGGACACGCCCAGCTTCCGCAATAGCATGCACCACCCAGGAACCCCTTCTGGAAATCGTCGTCGTCCCTCTCTTCCATAAAAACCGAATGTATTGAAGGCTCCTCAGCCAAGTACTCAGATAACTTGGAACTGGAGAATCAGGTTTTAAGCAATATGTTCTGGCGTTGTCGTCCTCCCAAATTGCAACCACAACCCCTACAAAATGTACAACACTTTTAACACACAACAAAAGTAAATGAGAATTGAAAACAAAAACGAAAACAAACGCCCAAATGATTGCCAATCCACACACAGAATTGATCCTTTTAAAACGATTGTATATAGCTGTTCCATTATGTTTAACCTGGGAAGATCTTTTTCGTTTTTTAGAATGTTTGATTTAATAATTATTTGTTTTATTTTGTGCGATATCACCGTAGCCATATTTTTTATATACAAATACATACATACATAACGACATAATTAAGTGAAAATAGTTTTATAATAAAAAAAAAACACAACACATAGACTTACTTCTATATATTCCCGAGAGCTAAGGAATAAATATGTCCATATTAATATTTTATATTGCGTTACAATGTTCTTCTTATGTGATTACAGAGAAAATTTGCACATAACGGTAACCACGGAATTAATCGTTATCTAAGATTAGCTGGTAATTGTTGTAGTATCTTAAGGCTTCAAAGAGACACGTTCACGTGTTGTGTACTTTAATTAATTATATTTTTCGCAAGGGTAGGGCAACCGGAATTAAAAAAAAATAATGAAAATGATGCCATTATAATCTTAACAGAAATTGAAAAGTGAAGCCAATGTAATTTCCCACGAATGTATGACATGGAAAAGTATATATTTTATTTTAAAGCGACAACGCGAAAACTCAAACAGCAGACTCTTTTTAAGGCACTGAATTCAAATATACTATATATATATAGTGAAACGAAAACTTTTTCGGTGGTTTTCAGTTTATCTTTGCCCGATCATTTTTTAGCTTTCATATATTTTACACCGCTTACATACTTCATGAACCTATTTACCTGTACAATTTTTAGACTTCTTGACTTCATTAATTTCGTTATGAATAAATGGTATAATATAATGTTTATACCTAATAATATATTGTTGAGTGGTCGATTTATTGCTTTATTCATTTTATGGTTTGAATCTGTTAAAAGAAAATGTCATAAAATCTAACAGATTTTCTGGGACCAGCTGCCGTATATAAGTTTGGTGGGTCTGCAAGCTGTTTTCAAATTGAAAACCGACTTTTCTATTGAATCCTACGGATTAGAAATCTTAGAGGTTGAAGATTTTAGAAAGATAACTTATCTGATCTGCAATCAAAAGACCGCATACCATCAAGTTGAAATTAAATCCTGTTCAATGGAAGAATATTTAAAATGTTTATTTAATTTGAAACCTAAGTCATTATTTTATACCCCATTAAGTTTTTTAAAACTATTTTGGACTTCATTCTGAAATAAACGTTTCGTAACTCCAATAAATTAGGTCAATACACTTATTATACTGCTATCTAGAATCGTTCAGTTTAGAATACTGCTCGGAATGAAGTAATTTGCCTACATTTTCTTATAAAATAACTTGCCTTACCCCAAGGGTATTTTGTTGATCGCATTTTAAATTCTGTTTTCTTTTTTTCATTGCTGGTATCAAGAATATTTGCATTTCATATCCATATAAAATAGACATGTAATGTAGATAATTTATTTACATGCTTACATACAATGCACGCTAATTAGAAGCATTAGAAGTAGTTAAGAAAAAGAGAGCTTAGCACTGGTAACAACTACTCTCATAGGGACTTCCCAGTCCATATTTTATACATACATAGGCAAGCATATATTTTCTCGATCGTCATAATATTCATAATATTCAACTGTTTCCCTTTTGTGTTTTGAGTTAAAAGAAAGCCATAAAAAAAGGGGGTTCATTCAATCATAATTACTTTTTTTTTATTTATCTACCATTCAAAAGTCCAAAACAATGTCCACCGAGTTATTTACAAAATTTTTTATTGACATGAACTTGGTTCCTAAATGCACAACTATGAAGTTATTAATTAACGTTTAATGTCGCATTACAAGTTGGACACATTCGAATCCAGAACGGACAGAGCTTCGTCCTTCTCCTCCTGGAGTTCCTTGCCGGTTACGCTTAACTTTGATTTGGCGAAATCGCTTAGAGTCAGGCCGGAGACGATTTTCCATTGCTTATTTTTGATCTCGACGGGGAATGAGAAGATCACGTCCTTGGGAGAGTCGTAGCTACCATCGGAGAAGACGCCCATGGAGACGAACTTGCCGGGAGCAGTGCCGTTCCACCAATCGTGCATGTGATCACAGGCGGCCTTGGCTGCCGACATGGCTGATGACATTTTGCGTGCCGCAATAACTGCTGCTCCGCGCTTCTGCACGGTTTCAACAAAGGATCCCTGCAGAAAGGCGGTGTCATTAACAGCCTCCACCACGGACTTCACGGCTCCACCGACGACCACCTTGCCCTGGCCAGCATCGGGATACTGAGTCGAGGAATGGTTGCCCCAAATGATAATGTTGGAAACAGCGGAAATGGGAACACCCACTTTAGCGGCAATCTGGGAGGTGGCGCGATTCTGGTCCAGGCGAGTCATGGCCGAGAAATTCTCGCGGGGAATAGAAGGTGCATACGAGGAGCAGACCAGGGCATTTGTGTTTGCAGGGTTACCCACAACCAGAACCTTTACGTCCTTCTTAGCGAATTTATCAAGAGCCTGTCCCTGGATCTTGAAGATCTTCACGTTGGCGGACAGCAGATCCTTGCGCTCCATACCCTCCTTGCGGGGCATGGCTCCAACCAGAAAAGCGGCTGACACATCCTTGAATCCAACAGCCGGGTCGGTGGTGGGCACTACCTCAACCAGGAGAGGCAGAGCACAATCGGCCAGTTCCATAACCACACCCTCGAGAACACCGACCATGGGCGGGATATCGAGCAGATGCAAAACAATAGGCTGATCCTTGCCGAACACCTCACCGCGAGCGATCATGTACAGCAGGGAGTAGGCGATTTGGCCAGCAGCGCCGGTCACCACAACTCGAATTGGTTCAGCCTGAAAACATATTATTTAAATGTTATCATAGTCCAGTAAATTTAAATGTATCTTATGAAAACGGAATATGATAGTATAGTTTCACTTCATATCAGCAATTTTGCTAAGTAAAAGAGCTTCTAAGTTTAGATGCAGCTAAGCTAATTATACATACTAATATGTATGAAGGGGCCGAATTATTCATCGAGCCGTTTCATCGCTGCCTTTGGTTTTATATTTTATTTTTAGACGCTTGGATTTAATTTGCGAAAATTTTAACCTTCACAAAAATGCTTACATATCCAGTTCTCCAGTTCCATTCTCAAATAAGTCCCATTTAGGTGCAATTTAGACACAAAAGCGCAACGAATGTAAACAGATAGTGAAAAACTAATAGGGAGTTTTCCGTTTGTTGCTCTATTGATTGGGTCTTTATCAGCTTGAATTTGATGTTTACGTAAAGATAAAGGCTTAAAGCTACATATATTTCACTTAATAATAGAAAACAAGAGTTGACCCCACATTTCACCTTGTGCTATAGTATTTTTATTTAGTTGGCTTTTATGGAATCGGTGCCTTCACTTTCCCCTTTGGGTGCATTTCCACCCATCCTTGTTACGCAATCACAGTTAATCCTTTTCTAAGGAGGCAATAAATGTAGGGCACTGGTGGAAATTGACCCCTATTCATGTTTTTTTTACACCCTTGGGGTAGGAATAAATAGAATCATAAACGTAGAATCCTAACAATAAAAAGGAAGTAATTGCTTAAAATGAATAGATAATAATGTTGTGTGAAATAGTTTTTTTTGTTTAGTGAATAGTCGCCGCTTGCCAAAATTTGAAAGTTAACCTCTGGATGCTAGCATTTTTGATAAGATATGTATGACAGATTTGAATTGCATGGACTTTGCTTTTCGGTTTCAATCATCACGTTTATATAAGCCGTACATGTAGCTAAAACATACAAAAAACCATTTTTTTTATCTTTGTCAATTAGCAGTTAGCACTCAAAATCATTGGATGCTCTTCGGGGCTGCTGGAAATCGTACGTTTGTGCATGCATTTGAATTTACGTCACAGAGGGTTTTAAAGATTAGCATGGAGAGAGGTCGAATGAATGTTAAATTTCCAGAAAAAATTTGCGACCATTTACGCATACCTTCATAACTACACAATATTGTACTTGGCTATATGCATGTATATGTATGCATATTTTTCACTTTTGATAACCGAATATTTAAATTATTATTATTAATTAAAGAAAATATACTATGCATATTCACACAAAATAATGCCGGTAACCTTACCATTTTTTAATTTTACAGGTGCAACGCTCCACGGACGAACTTCAAGTAAAAACGTAAATAGGGATCGCCAATTGTTAACCTGTTACTTGTCACAATTAATTTCAAGTCACTACTTTCTGGGTAAAAGTAGCCGTGACGCTATCACGATACGAATGATGCATCCCGTTTCTTGCATTTTATATCGATAGCCAAAAATAATATAAATATACATTTTTAAATTAATATAGTATTATTTAGATTATGTATAATAAAATCATATTTTGGTATTAAATTTTATATTTTTTAAACGAAAATTCACTAATTATTTCTTGGATTATTTTTAAGGAATAATATTTTCAGAAACCTATATATATTACTGTAAGCTTAGAAGTGAACCAAAGGTAAGCTAAGAACCAAAATCCTTACTATAAAACACATTTATATATTTAAGTTTAAAAAAAAATTTTTTTGTTAAACCCTTTAATCCAGTGAAGTAGAAAGATATTTTGGTCCATTGTGTTATCGATAGCTTGATTACGAATCGAGCGTCTATCGAATGTTTTAAGTGGAAAAAAAATTGAAGTCTTTAATTTGGCGAATTCATTCGTTTACTTTGCGTTTATTTTTAGCCTTAGTACTTTCGTTTGATACGTTTGCTACCAAGTATTTATAAAATTAAAAAGAGTTAGAAATTAAATTTGCAATTGCATCTGCGATTCATCAACTATTCAGAGTGAATAAAGAAAAACCTACATCACACCTACAATCATACGTGTTACGTGTACATACATATGTGTATGTATGTATATATTCTCTTGCTTATGTACATTGTACATTAATCGTTATAATTTCCTATTTGCCTATTGTTATTTCCAAAATATCGATTTCTTTGACGATTTTAATACGTGTCGGTGACTGACTATTATTAATAAACAAAAACCTGATATACATATGAACAAGTTTGTAAATAATTATAGCGTGAACCATGTACGAACAAGTACATAAAAGCTTGCATATGTGTGCATATATAGTGGGTTAACAAATTGCTGATGTACAAATAATAAATGGTTTTCCAATGCATATGCGAATATCGATGCAAATTCTTTGAATTTTGGATGATATCTACACATATTGATGTGTCGCCATATTCACACAGATGTCAGGTTTCTAAACTCAAAAAATACTTTCTTTTTTTGTGTTTTAAAGAAATCCTACATTTTTAATTTGAGGACAAGTTTATGTAAATTACCAAATATCATTGATATCTTTTATGAAAAGGTATCCATATTTAAAAATACATTTTTGTTTGTCTGCGAGTAGACTGTCGTCATGTGTGCATTCCATTGTGTACATATATACAAAAGATTTACCTGACAGTAAACAACTTATTCAGGTAGCATAAAATTTACAATTTTGAGGAGGCATATGCAAACAATTGGTGAGAAAACCCTAATATCATTTATAGCCCACTACTTTGATATTATCGAAAGTCTAGCTACAGGTGCTAAATTCCGAATAGTGAGCAACATATTAACAATGTTTGGGTGATTCATGTAAAAAATATATGGATACGACTCGGACTTTAGTTGAAGATATGATTTTTAATTCATTCAATAGATTTAACAAAAAGAAAAGTTATCCTTGACCTTAAGGCCAAGCAACTAAACGACAACTTACTTTTTTTTTATTTACTTTCTACAGCTTGGTTCTC
Organism: Drosophila eugracilis; assembly: GCF_018153835.1. NCBI lineage: Eukaryota > Metazoa > Arthropoda > Insecta > Diptera > Drosophilidae > Drosophila > Drosophila eugracilis. Next base: position 492,218 of record NW_024573311.1, on the reverse strand, counting down.
ATCATTAACAACAGTTTATTAAAAAATTAAAACTGCGAGTATTTTACCACCCAAAATCACCTAAAAATGAACGGCATGAGCAGTAATGATGATGCAGTCGAGTGCCCTTTGTGTATGGAGCCGCTTGAGGTGGATGATTTGACCTTCTTTCCCTGTACCTGCGGATATCAGGTATATATTGCATTCGTAACCTTCTGATCAGCAGGGATTTCAAGCGATTTTGCTTACAGATTTGTCGGTTCTGTTGGCACAGAATCCGTACGGATGAGAACAAGCTGTGTCCAGCGTGCCGGAAAGAATATCCAGAGAATCCGGCTGATTTTAAGCCGCTATCACAGGAAGAGGTGAGTTGGGATAAATAGACAATACTTCACCCATTTCATTCATTAACCCGATTTATTTTTGCATTTGCCCCTGTTAAAGATGATTGCCTTCAAGTCCCAGAAGCGACAAAGGGACCAACAACGAAAACAAAAGATCACCGAGAACCGAAAACACTTGGCCAACGTTCGTGTTGTCCAAAAGAACTTGGTGTTTGTTGTGGGCTTACCACCTCGACTTGCTGACGCAGACGTATGTAGACTTTTAATCAAAATTAACGAAAGACACACTCACGATTGACCTTTCAGATACTTAAAAAACACGAGTATTTTGGTAAATATGGGAAAATTCATAAAGTCGTTATAAATCCAAGTACCACGTATGCCGGGGTCCAGGTAAGAGTTGTAAGATTCAATTATTTATTACCTCTATACATTTATATGGCTTTTTGCCAATACCCGAGTTGCTCAGTCATTTTAGGTGGTTTCTATGAAAACATAAATAATGGCACGTTTTCAATGAAACTAAACAAATTTACAAGCACAAAAATTTGTTTTCAATTGAAATGAATTTGAACTTTTTGTTATTAGCTGCTCTGGTAAGCGAAAACTGTAAGAACTATCTTTTAAATACAAAATTAAAAAAAATTATTTCATATTATTAATTGTTTTTTTTTTATTATTTTAGGCAAAATTATGTGCGATTTGCAAAAATGTTTAAAATTTATTAATAAGGTCTAAAATTTTTTTCTGTTCCTGTCCTTATATATGCATCTAGCTAGTTGTTTCAAGAGTGGAACTCAGAATAAATATATTAATTGCTCAACTTGCTTTCCATAAAACTGCGAGGGTATCTTTGTTTTCGGTCTTCCGAATCCGACTGTATTATTTTTATTTTCTTATAAAACATTTTCGACTTAAAGGGTCCATCAGCTTCTGCCTATGTCACATATGTTAACAACTCGGATGCTTTGCGGGCCATTCAAAGCGTCAACAACATTATGATAGACGGGCGGCTCATAAAAACTAGCCTGGGGACAACAAAATACTGCAGCCATTTCATGAAGAACCAGCAGTGTCCCAAGGGCGACTGCATGTACTTACATGAACTGGGGGATCCCGAGGCCAGTTTCACGAAGGAGGTAACTACCAAAATCACCTTTTTAGCTGCATTTTCTAATGCATTTTTTTCTGTGTCTAAAGGAAATGCACCAGGGAAAACACCAGGAGTACGAGAAGCGCTTACACGATACTCTTATTGCTTCATTCGGACCGAATACAGCAGGTATTATAAATGGTAACGGAGCTTCTAAAGCAAATGGTAAATTTAGCCTAAATAAAAACTAAATGACTTAATAATGTCTATCCCCAATCAGCCGCTATTCCATCGTCATCGTCAGCGTCATCTTCGTCCTCAGGTTCGGGAACAAATGCTTCTAGTGCAGCCAATGCCCAGCAAAAAGAGGCCTGGCCGAGCCTTTCGGTATCGCCTATCAATGGCAGAGAGGCGACAGCAAGTTCGAACAATTCCAACGGGAAGAGTAAACGGGAGAAGCTGCGCAACGAGAAGAGACATGAAAAGAACAAATCGAAAAATAAAAACAGTGGCAACACAAACTCCAATGCCTCCAACAAGGAGAACTACGTTCCTGAATCACGAGGCAGCACAAGTACTGAGCCATTCGCAGAAACCACAGCGGATGCACCGGCGCCCACAAAAGCTGAACCGCAGCAAAGCTCTAGTAATCGAACACGTACCGATCGTGGAAAAGAACGGGTCACCAATAATGCGGCAAGTGCAAAGGAGCAAAAGAAGGGCAAGGAAACTGCTCCTGCTGCAAGCAAACAGGTTGAGCAAAGAGAGAGTACAATAATACAAAAGAAGGCGGAAGTAACCGAAAGCTGTGAAGATAATTTACCACAAAAGAGATTAGCGGGAACAAATGTTCAAAGATCTGTGAGCTCCTGTAGCGAAAATAGCGAAGGCCACGTCTCGGAGAGTAGCTTAAGTGAAAAGAGTTTACCTGGTGATTATACGGAAGAGAAGTGCAATAGTGTGAATTCAGAAAGCCACCCAGAAAGTGAAAAAAGTCCAGTGGAAGACGAAAAGAGCAATGAGGCTATTGTTGAGGCCGAACCGGTACTGGAAACATCAAAGTCCTGTGAGGACATAAGCACCGCAGAAGTGCCTAGTAATGGCAAAGATGAAAGTTCCTTACCTGAAGTTTCAGCTGAACCCTCGATTCTGGCGGAGAATGAAAGCAGATTGACTGGTATAGTGGCTTAACTATCTAATCTGTGTATTCTGAATTCTAAAAATTATAGTTACAGATGCGCTGTCTAAGCTCAATATTTTCGACGACACGCCCAGCTTCTTCACATCGCAAGCATTCCAGCAAGCCCCCGTAATAAAGAATAAGCTAGATTTGGAAATGCGACAGTCTCATTTACCAGACTTAGTCAACGGTAAGTGACATATTATTAATAAATGTGATAATCAACATTTTTATTGGGAAGTTATACTGAGTTTCTTTTTAATTTGAATAATTTTTATTTTTTTTAAATAAATTTTTCAATTTTTACTAAAAAATTTTAATAAAATAATCCTTTTCTAATTTTTTGGTGCTGCTGAAAATCGTAACACAAAATATCAACGGGCCCAGATATTGATGGAATCCAAAAGGCAACAAATACAAACGGTAATAATCTTTTTAATTTACTTAGTTCTAGAAAAATAAAAAAGGAATTTTACAGTAGCTGCTTTAATACTAAACATTGATCACAAAATATTTATCCTATTTTTTAAAAACAGAGTGGGAAGAAGCTTTCAAAAATGTGATGATACGAAACAATAGGCATGTGGAGGAACAACTACTTCAGCAGCAACATTTGCAACAGCAACAGCAGCATCATCATCAGCAAGTATTGCATCAACAGGAGGAGTTCCTTCGCATGCACGAATTACAAAAACGCAACAACTTTGCGGCTAATCTTTCACAAATGATCGGTCCTGCAAATGGTGAGTTTATTTAATTTTAATTATTTTCAATCTAATATAATATTTTTTTTGCTTGTGTCTTAAAAATGGATTGAAAACGTATAAAAATATTAACGATATTTTTCAGATTTTCTTAACCAATTCCAGCCCAATTCACTCGATATGAATAGAGCTCATGCACTCATACAGCAACAACTACTACAGCAGCAGACAGGAGAGAATCTGTTTGGAGGAAATATGTCGAAATTCTTTGATTTTCATAAAAGCCAGCAGCAGTCACACCATCAGTATCTTAATGGACACCCGCCTCAAATCAATGGAAATAATGCTGTGTCTGAGCCACAACGAGTGGCGGCCTTTTTGGAAAACAATCGACTGAATTCGCCCTTTGTCGAAAATGGTGAGTTCTTTATAACAAATAAAATGAATAATAGTCTTAAATGATTAAATTGGTTTTCTTCATTATCCCAGGACTTATTAATTCACAACAGCAGCCTCAAAAGCCGAGGATGATGGGAATGTTTGAAAATCTGGTATGTTATTGTTTTACTTTGGGGTAATGCCCATAATTTAGAAAAACAAACATTATATTAATTTTGCGTTTTTCAGCCTCCAAACACGCAATCTCAACAGAGTCGGTTCACCCAAAATTCAATAGTCGACGATGACTTAGGTGAGACGGTGTAATTATGAAACTTAAAAGCGTGTTCTTAACTATTTGTCCTGCTTAAAGGTTTCGACCCCTTTATTGAGACCCAAAAGGGACTTGCTGAACTTATGGAAAATGAAGTTGTTCAACAACAGAGTATTAACAATGAAAATCCCGGACCGAAGCTGCCGCCACAGCCTCAAATTCCCTCCCATCCACAACTGGTGGACAACATGCAGAGAGCTCGCATGCCACCGCCAGGCTTTAATCACATGAACACATTGGGCTTGGGCGGAGCATCAAGACTGCAGCACACCAGTAAAATGATGCCCTTCATGAACATGCCCGTCAACGGGGTGGGAAACAACGGCGCCCAAGGGCAGCATCAGGTACCGATGGGTCCCAACTGGAATGCTCATTTGGGCATGCACCAAAACCAAGGACAGCCCGTTGGCGAATCCCAAATGCAGCACCCAATGGCTCACAACAAGGGTAAGAAATTGCATTACCTCTAAGGTTAACATTCATATAATAACGGGAAAAATTTAATTTTCTTAAGCTGATTTTTTATGGGGTGGTTTATCGTATTTAGTCGACTAGTAAATTGAGATTAAAAATATGACTTAATAATCATAATGTTTTCCCAACAGTTTACAACAATAGTGATTGGACGTCAATGGATCCGGCTATACTTTCGTTTAGACAGTTTTCATCTTTCCCACAAAACCAAATTCCCCCCCATCCTCAACAACAGCAGGATATGTTTTTGCAGCATTTGGCTCAACAGCAAAATTCACAGAGTGGTAGGTTTGATAAATAGTGGATATATAGTCAGCCAATTAAATGAACTCTATTGTCTTTTCAGGTTTCAACAATCAGCCACAGCCACTGCTTCCTATGGGGATTCCCAAATAATTTGCTGAATGGACAACAGTCGCAGCCGCCACAGGTTAATGCCAATGTTCAGGGCATGCTTGAGTTTTTAAAAAGCCGTCAATTCGTTTAGCTACAATACATATAAATATTACATTTGTTTACCTGTACTCTTTATTAAATATTTCTTAAAGTAAATATAGGCAAAATAAAATTCGAATATAATGAAAATATGATACAAAAGACGGTCCAGTGAAATTTGGCATACTAAAGTGCATTCGTGGAGGCACTCAAGAGAGCCGCGTGTCCTCATGAATGAATATAATAACCCTATTCGGGGTTTAATCTGCTCGGTAGTAATGCAACTCATAGTGATTTTACTAACTTTTAGACCAACTCATTCCAATTGCTTGCTGGATAAAAGACAGATACCATGGCAATAAGTAGCAAAGAAAACCTCTTGATGTGAAATTATCGAGACTGTATTAAATGTCAACTTTTAAATAATAAATACGTGACTTTGAATAGTTGAAAAGAAATTTATTACTAGTGCGGTCTAAACAACTATTTTCTATTTTTGGCAGCGTGGGGCAGGCGATTCCCTTGACCACCAGTTCCTCCCAGACGCATCGCATTATTACCAGGACCTCCGTATCCCTGGCCAGGACGATTGCCGACATTGTTTCGGTTGCCACCGGCACGTCCGCCGCGTTGATTTTGCGAAGAGTTGCCGCCGCGATTTTTGTTCATTTCTGTGCGATTTCTCGACTTGGCTTGCGCATCTTCTTTCACCATGTCGATCACCTCATCGGGAATTCGAAGATATTTAATTGTACTTCCACGGATATAGCATTCCGGCATACGCCAAAAGCGGTCTCCATCCTGAAAGAATAAAATAGATCAAATTTAATCACTTTGCATTTAACAAATATCATTGTTGTTTTACACCCGTTTTACCATGTTTTGGACACCGGCTTTTTTCCCGATTGTTATCTTACCTTTGAGGTGCAAATTACATCGCGCAGATTTATATTCATCCAGGAGTCGCAACTAACCAAGTGACCATTGTATGTTTCTCCATTTTTTAGCTCTACTAACTAAATATAAACAAAATCGTATAGTGGTCGCATAGTTTAAATTACATTTAAAGGAGTGATATCTTACCATAGGATGGCTCTGCGCCGTTTTTAAAAGCGACAGTGGTAGCTAAAAAGCATTTAAATTAAATATCTTTACTTTATTTAACATAAAAAATTGCTTACCATTTTGTTAAAATAATCGATTATTACTGCGATAGGAATTTGGTAGACGTAATCGAAAGACTATCGCTCCATTGGAATGAAACGATGTTAGAGCAAAAAATGAGATGTTCTGATTAATGGTCTGTTTGAATTCCGCCCTGTTCTTGGATTTCAAATATTGCATAAGTAACCTTCTCCAGAAAAAACTGCCCAAAACAAACTTTTTCGAGCCTATTAAAGAACTCTTACTGTCCTTTTAACCGAAACTAATTATTTTCTGAGACTTTTACTTCCAAACTACTAATTCGGTTATAATTATTTTATTAAAAATGTGAACTAATATAGATTATATTTATTATTAATTAGTTGACGACAAAATGTATAAATTATTTTAAAGCTGCCCGGCTTTGCAATGACTGCAATTCATTTAGTAAAATTGCAATATTATAGCGCACTTGTTGAAACATAGATAGTGGTAATTCAAGAGTTCGATATTGCCTATTTTGGAGTTTGAAGTGGAGGACTATTGTAGGTTTATCTATTTGCACGGTACTAAAAATATAAATTTGTTAATATATAAATACATCTGTACATATGAGGTAATTTGACTTCACGTTCTTACTTTAAAGATAAGGAAATATTAATTCTCCATTGCATCTTTGACATTTTTACGCGATCCATCTTAGTTTCTGAAAAGTTCTTGCTTAGTATGTCTCGGTGGTTTAATAAAACTTTGCAAATATCATCAACGTATTCTTCTGAAAAACTGATAACACGCATTTAAATTGCGCACGTACATAAAAACATATATACATTAAATACTTACTTTAAATCGTCCATTAAGCATTTTCGCAACTCATGATGTTTTACGACGCCTTTTGGATATCTTAGAAAAATTTGCATCATCAAGAATATCATTGTAAAGAGTTCACAAAAGTTTGACGGAATTTTATGTCCAGCATTTTTTAGTTTGTTAAGTGCAAGAGAAAGCACTTCGGAAGAAGACTTTTTTGTTTCAATATAATGCACCGATACTTGAATAAGGACTCTTAGCGTAGATTTAGTCAATTGCGGAGTAAATGAAGTGTATGGCTTAACAGTCCTCAGGAGATTATATCTAAACGAAGACGACATGATTGCAATTCATAGTTTTGTTTTGTTGTCAAAACGTAAACAAGATAGAGATTAAACGATTTCGATAAATTTTGTATGTAGGTATCGGTAATCATCGTACTAGTTTTAAAAATTGTATTTTTTGGAACCACGCCTACAATATTAGAAGTAATAATACAAAATATAATTGTTAAATAGTGTAAAGTTAAATAGGAAACATTTTATGTGCATTTATAAAAAATGTTAGTTTATTTTATTAAATTACATTATAGTTAATTCAATTAATAAATAAAGCTAATTTAAAGTTTTCAGTGCGCTAAAAGGACTATTTTTTTATTTTCTATATTATAGAATCTATATAAATTCAATATTTTTATTCTTCATTAGACATTTTGATAGCTTTATTTTATTAAAAATAATGAGTAAGCTTATTCCATTATTAAAATTGTAAGCGCTAATTTGGCTTGTTAACCAATTTGCTAAACCTTGAATTTCTTTAGCTTTTTAATTTCGTATTAATTGGTTTATTTCTGGATGTAGGGTGTAGGTTATACAAACTTTTCAGCTTTGTGCTGCACAAACTATGGACCAATTGAAGTTATAATAGGCAATTACCACAGCAATTCACGCTGTCAATCAAATAAAATCACCTACTATAAATGGTATATAATGCCAAGCAGGATATAAAATCGTAAAATGAATCTCTCAATCTGTTTGTTTATCATAGTACTCGCTGCAGGTGAGGTAATCCTGGATATGGAAATATCCGTTTTAACTAACTTTGTTGTTAGCTTGGTCAAAACCAAGCAAGCAATAGTGTTTTCATGTTCGTTCAAAGGTAGGAAATAGTTTTTAAAAAATTTAATTTATTTATTATATATTAAAAAACTGTTAGACTTTGAAAAGGCAACAATGGCATTAATGGAAAAAAATCAATTTGTGAGTGTTGTATATCTGAATGATTCCTTTTCCCTCCCATCTATACTGTCAAGAGAAAATCACGCTCGAACTTCTATTTTGGTTAATGCTAGATGTGGCGGAACAGCTGAGCTTCTTTTTAAAGCCTCTGATAATAGATACTTTAACAAAACCTATCAATGGTTTCTCTGGGGTGTTGACCTCGATGTTCAATCATTATTTCCTTTAAAACTGAATTATGTTGGTCCAAACGCTCAGATCACTTATGTAAATAAAACCGAAGACGGTTATGCATACTGGGATGTCCATTCAAAGGGACGACATTTGAAATCACAGTTGGAAATAAAATTAATAGCAACTTTAATAAATGATTCATTAAACATAGTTTGCGATATTTTTTATTTACAAAGTATAAGTTTTCGTGGACAATTTAACGGATTAACTCTTAGAGGAGCAAGCGTTGTAAGTTACTTATATAATAATTTTACCATAATGTTAAAATTAATTTCCCTTCTTAGATCGACAGAGAGGATATAATTACAAATGAACAAATTGAATCTATTCTTTCGCGGCCCACAAAGGATTCTGGAGTGGCAGCTTTTATAAAATATCATTACGAACTTCTGGGACTTTTAAGAGAACGTTTCAATTTCACTGTTAATTTTCGCAATTCTAGAGGATGGGCTGGACGGTTGGGGAATACTACCTTTCGCCTTGGTCTTTTGGGAATAGTCATGCGCAACGAGGCAGATATTGCTGCATCTGGAGCATTCAATCGAATTAATCGATTTCGCAGAGTTTGATATAATTCATCAAAGCTGGAAATTTGAGACCGCGTTTTTATACCGTTATACCCCGGACTTGGACACACATGGAAAAAGTGGAAATTTTTTGTCACCATTCAGCGAAAAGAGTATGGTTATTCTGTCTGTTAACCCTAGCTGCTTTTAGCATAATATGGGTGCTATTTGAAATTATAGATTGCAAGGTTTTACACAGATCAAATTATTTTCAAAAACAAGAAAGTGTAACTCAAAAAATTAAAGATTCACTTAAAGACATTGATGTTAATCTGTGCACTAAAACAACCTGCATCGAACGAATTTTACAGACTTTTGGAGCTTGTTGTCAACAGGGACTTGACCCAAATCCGAAAGATCGTTCTGTTCGTTTCCTTGTTATGACCTTATTTTTGTTCTCTCTCGTAATGTACAACTATTATACATCTTCTGTGGTTGGGGGATTGCTAAGTTCTTCAGATCAAGGTCCAGCTTCAGTTGATGAGATAACATCGAGTCCCTTGAAAATATCCTTTGAAGATATTGGTTACTACAAAGTCTTATTCCGAGTAAGTAATTTAAAAAGTAATGTTTGAATATTTAAATAATTGACTCTACTTTGTTCAAAAGGAAAGTCAAAATCAATCCATTACAAGATTAATAGAGAAAAAACTTTCCTCTACAAGAAGTTCAAATGAATTGGCCATCTTCAGCCACATTGAAGAAGCTGTTCCATATCTTAAATCTGGTGGTTTCGCATTTCACTGTGAAGTTGTTGACGCCTATCCGGTAATTGCCGAATTTTTCGATGCTAATGAAATCTGTGATCTACGCGAGGTCTCTGGTCTAATGGAAGTCGAAATTATGAACTGGATATTACACAAAAACAGCCAGTACACTGAAATTTTTCGAACAGCGTAAGAAACCAATAATAATATTATTATCTGCCCAGTACAGTCACACTAAAACTGAGTATTCACACTTTGAATTAACTTAAATATAGTCTTTTCTATTGAGATTTAAAAAAAGTTAATTGCGTACAATCAGTTTTGGAATTTTGATATGTTTGAGATAAACAAGAAATTTGATAATATAAATGATATGATATTAAAAAAATTTTCAGCATGTGTAATGCCCAAGAGAAAGGCTTTGTGGAACGTATTCTTCGGCGCCGACAAATTAAAAAGCCCGCCTGTCAGTCATTATACACAGTTTATCCTGTAAGCTTGTCAGGAGTGCTACCAGCATTTATTACCTTGATTTGTAAGCATTTTCATGGATTTTTCAACTTGTAGTGTAGTTTTTACTAAATTTTGTATATCATAGGTGGATTTATAATTTCTCTAATACTTTTGTGTATGGAAAAAGTTTATGCATACTTTGATGTAGCAAAATTGTGGGTGTTTTAAAAAGCGTACTTATGAAAAATTACTTTTTAAATTATTTTTTAAAAGTTTTATAATAAATCTATTGTAATTCAATAATGTTTCCCAATGGTGACCCATTCCACGCGTTCCAGACATGTCAAAAAATCTTATAAGGAATAAATGGAAAACTCCTAATGCAACTCTGTTCTCATTTTTTCCACTTCCTGTCACGCTGTATGTGTGTTCTTTCTTTCCTTTGATTCTGTTGCCGAAGCAAGGTAAGTTTTTCCTGTTGCTAAATGTTAAGTATCGTTTAAGTGAAATAAAACTCGTTAAAACGAAGTTAAAGTGGTCTTTTACACTTGTAAGCTGTTATGAGTGCATTACATGACTCTTTTATTGGAAAAAATTAAAATAATTGCAGTGCACATGTAACCTTAACGAGCAATTTCATATTGCTGTAAATACAAGTGAAAAAAAAAAATATTGTGAAAATTATATTTATAAATTAAGGTAAGTGAATTATGGCGTGATTAGTTTTCTGGATGGCCAAAAGAGCTTCCCCAGGAAACATATTTCGCACACTCTCTTCTTCCACATGTTATTAAACAATTGAATATATTTCAGCACTGGTCTCCAGAATTAACAAGTAATCATGCCGCAGAATGAGTATATGGAACGCCACCGCAAACTGTATGGCAGGCGGTTGGATTATGAGGAGCGGAAACGCAAGAAGGAAGCCCGTCTTCCCAAGGACCGAGCACGCAAGGCTCGCAAGTTACGCGGTATTAAGGCAAAACTCTTTAACAAGGAGCGACGCAATGAAAAGATTCAGATCAAGAAAAAGATCCAAGCCCACGAGGAGAAGAAGGTCAAGAAGCAGGAGGAGAAGGTTGAAGATGGAGCCCTGCCACATTATCTACTCGACAGAGGCATACAGTCCAGCGCCAAGGTTCTGTCCAATATGATTAAGCAGAAGCGAAAGGAGAAGGCAGGAAAGTGGGACGTACCCATTCCCAAAGTGCGCGCACAATCTGATGCAGAGGTATTCAAAGTCCTAAAGACCGGCAAGACGAAACGAAAGGCATGGAAGCGCATGGTAACTAAAGTTACCTTCGTCGGCGAGAACTTCACTCGCAAACCACCAAAGTTCGAACGTTTTATTCGACCAATGGGCCTGCGTATGAAAAAGGCCCATGTAACGCATCCAGAATTGAAAGCCACCTTCAATCTGCCAATCATCGGCGTCAAGAAAAACCCCAGCTCGCCTATGTTTACATCTTTGGGTGTAATCACAAAGGGTACAGTGATCGAAGTCAACATTTCAGAACTTGGATTAGTAACACAAACAGGAAAAGTTGTGTGGGGAAAATACGCACAGGTCACGAACAATCCAGAGAACGATGGTGTTATTAATGCAGTGCTGCTTGTCTAACCAACAATTTTTTCTACGTACTTTAAGAGTTTGCTTTAATAAACAAACATATACAAATTACTTTGTTTGATTTTCTTAGATTTATTATAATATAAGCTTTACCTTTGTCTTTTACATTTTTCTATACCTACGTATTCTTATTTCTTGCAGTTTGGTGACTGGAACACAAGATGCAGATCTTCGTTAAGACCCTCACGGGCAAGACCATCACTCTTGAGGTCGAACCTTCGGATACTATCGAAAATGTCAAAGCCAAGATTCAGGACAAAGAAGGAATTCCTCCAGATCAGCAGCGTCTGATCTTCGCTGGCAAGCAGCTGGAAGATGGCCGCACCCTCTCTGACTATAATATTCAGAAAGAGTCCACTTTGCACTTGGTGCTGCGTCTGCGTGGTGGTGCCAAGAAGCGCAAGAAGAAGAACTACTCCACCCCCAAGAAAATCAAGCACAAGAGGAAGAAGGTCAAGCTAGCTGTCCTGAAATACTACAAGGTACACACAACAATCTACCAACATCCGAAAACATTCTGATCTGTTCTTGGAATTCTTGAGTCTTGGTCTTGTGCTCTTTGGCTTAAGATTTGGATATCAGAGTGACTTCACCAGTGTCATGTATGACCTTAACAATTAATATATTCATGTGTTTCTCTACAGGTTGACGAGAACGGCAAGATCCACCGTCTCCGTCGTGAGTGCCCTGGTGAGAACTGCGGCGCTGGCGTCTTCATGGCTGCCCACGAAGATCGTCATTACTGCGGCAAGTGCAACTTGACATTTGTCTTCAGCAAACCAGAGGAAAAGTAATTCTGCTACATAACATGTACGTTTCCAGAAATCAAATAAAGGTAGTTATTGAATAAAAATTCAATTACAAAATGCATTCGGCTTTTTCATTTAATGGATTAAAATCAATCTTTTTGCCGTTGAAGAATAAATAGGCATTGGCAAGAGACTTTCGTCGGGTTTTTAAAATTTTCAAATCAATATATCATTCAGATGTATAGTTTATTGTGAAAATATTGAATACATTGTTAAAGCAATTTATTCTCGGACTTTGAGAAATGCAGTTTTTTAAATGCTTTACAACTTAAACATTGACTGTGTCAACATTTAGGCTCTTTAACAAAAATGTAAGAATGTCGGTGGCTTCCTCGATTCTCTTTGACGTTGGCTTGCCGGCTCCATGACCTGCCTTTTGATAAACCCGCAACAGAACCGGGTTGTTTTGGAAATTGGAATCGCGCACAGCTTCTTGAAGGGCCGCAATGAATTTCAGCGAATGTAAAGGACTGACACGATCATCATGATCGGCCGTCAGTATCAATGTAGATGGGTATTCTGTTTCGGCACCCTTCGGAGTGTGCACATTGTGCAGCGGAGAGTACTTGTACAGATTATCAAAGTGCTCCTTCTCCGATGGATTACCGTAGTCGGAGCACCAAGCATGGCCAATAGTGAATTTATGGAAGCGCAACATATCCATTACTCTGTGGAAAATATTTTTTTAATAATATACGATTTTCTGTTAGATAACGTAAATATACTAACCCAACTTGTGCCACAGCAGCTCCAAACAAATCCGGACGTTGGTTAATACAAGAGCCGACCAGAAGTCCACCATTGGAACCCCCTTGAATTGCCAATCGATCCTTAGTTGTGTACTTATTGTCGATCAAATACTCTGCCGCTGCTTGGAAGTCGTCAAAAACGTTCTGCTTGTTCAACAAACGACCACCATTGTGCCATTTCTCACCATATTCACCACCACCTCGCAGATTCGGGTATGCGAGCACACCATCAAAAGTGTCAATGAACATAAGTCTTTAGAGATTGTAGGATTAAATCAAAAGCATTTCGAACTGTACAGGAAAGTACATACCCTGAAAGTCCAAAGGATGGCAGCATACTGATGTTAAAACCTCCGTACCCGTAGAGAAGACACGGGCGTGGCTCAATGCTATCACGTTTTTTCCTAATTATAAACATCGGTACCTTTGTACCATCTTTGCTCTTATAGAAAATCTGTTCAACGGCGTAGTCTTCCCGACGAAAACCTTCCAAATTCAATTTAATTTCGCGAAATACAGTAGGCGAATGGTCAGGTGTCTTAAAATCATATTGATATATGGAGCCGGGGTTCAAAAACGATGAGAAGTTGTAGAAAATTTCGGAAAATTTCTTCTCTCCGGAGGTTCCCACAATGGTACCGATATCCAAGTCAAATTCCCTCAGTAGTTTTCCATCATTTAAGGAATTGACTTGCAAGACGCTCTAAATAGGTCGATGCAACAGAGTAAAGACTAAAGAAAGAGAGACACGATTTAATTTACTTACCTTCACGTCCCTTATGTAGCAAACAAGCAATTTATCAGCATCAACACATTTAACCCAGTCCAAAACATCCAAATTGTGTTCCTATATAATGTAAAAATGTTGTGACTTATCTTATCTGCGACTAAAAGCAAATTAATCATACAGGTATAAGCGTTTCCCATTTGTCCTCTTCTGGATTATTGAAGTCTATGGCAATAACTTGATAATTTGGTGCATTTTTGTTTGTACGGAAGAATACTTTTGAACCTTCGTTCGTGATATACTGGAATAATAAGTCATATATATGTTACTTAAAGTATGTTACTTAACAGAAACACCAGCTTACATCATAGTCTGCCTCAAATTTTTCGACTATTTTCTTGACAGCCAGTTTTGAGTTTATTTCCTGGCCTGGCGTAAGATCAGCATAGAACACTATATTGTCTCGGCAATCCTTAACAATAGCCAAAATCAAGTATTTTCCACAATCTGAGACTGTAGATTGTCTAAAAATGAATAATTAGTATAACCATTTTAATTCAAATTTTAGAATATCTTACATGCGCCATGAAGGTTCTTCGGGAAACTCGACCACAAGAGTATCCTTATCTTGACTTTCTCCCACCCGATGATAGTACAATTTCTGATTCTCGTTTTGTTTAGTCTCAGAACCATCAGTTTTTCCATCTTGATCGGGGTATCTCTGAATATACATTTAAATTTAAAATTGGACTGCTAAAGAAACTTTTCAAAACCTACACCGTAAAAGAATCCCTTATTGTCTTTTGTCCATGATATTTCAGAGAACTTAACCTTTTCGAGGACTTCGCTTAAATCTTTACCAGTCTCTGCATCTCTAATGAGAATCTTGATCCAATCGGAACCACTTTCACTCAGTCCATAGGCCATATATTTGCCATCTTCCGAAAAGGCCTTCTGAGTTAGGGCAATCGTACCGTCCTCCGATAAAGTGTTCGGATCGAGAAAAACTTTACTTTCACGTTCATCGCCTAGCGTTTTTTGCTGATACATAACACTTTGATTTTGCAAGCCGGTGTTCATAAAATAATAATAATAGTTGCCATATCGCATCGGGCATCCGTATTTGGGATAGTTCCAAAGCTTCGTAAGCTTGGAGTTAAGTTTCTTCCACTCGTCACCATTTTCAAGGAATGGCCGGCTTATGTTATTCTGGGCGTTGACAAATTCCTCAGTTTCCGTAGAGTCTGGATCTTCTAGCCAACGATACACATCCTTTATTGGGGTTCCATGGAAATCCTCCTCCACAGTTGCATCTTGTCGCGCAACTGGATAGGTGAGCTTTTTGGACAAAGTGCTTGACATGGCTCTAGTATCTATCAAAATTTATACACGTTTATATACAATAATTATTTCTTTATTAAGCACACGTAATCGGAATGCATAGCATACATATTTAAAATAGTACTTACAATTCAAAGGCAAGTCTCGATGAATGTAATTCCTTGATAGAGCTTTGGGTACAATTATTCGGCAAAATTGGCGAATTAGCAATGGACCTCGAAAAACGGTATGCATTTGCAAAATTATCAATGCAAAAATGTAAATCTAATTTTCGTCTGTCTCGATAATTATTAGGGGTACTCCAATAATTTCTCATATTATCGGTTTTGCTTAATATTTTTGTAAATACATGTATGATAATATTAATAATAATGGTAATATTTCTGTCAAAGTAAAACCTATTACATTTTTTCTTTAAAAGTCTAAAGATTTTTAATATTCTGAATTGATGGAAACATCGCTTTCCCTTGTAGTTTCAATGATATTCAAACTAAGATATGCGTTTATAGAATTACATAGCTTGAATCTATTTATGGTCTAAAAATAGAAACGCAACACCCTCTTCCCTTTGAATCTATTTATTTTTTATATCGTAAAATATGGAGTTTGGAATTTTAAGCCCAGAATTTTGTACCAAACGTTATTTGGCAACTTAGCTATTTAAATTTATCAATTTACTTTTAAGTTCGTATTTTATAATCATATTATTTAACTACAAGTGACTCGACAAATTTAGTTATGTTCTGAGAACTTTAAAATTAAAAACATCCATCGATAATACTATTAAATGTAATTAGCATGATTTTGGTAGAATCCCCTTTCGAAAATATCGAAAATGTCAGGTGTAAATAGACAACTGTGGCTCAAAATTAATCGGTCCGTGAACAGATTACCTCTGTTAGACCATATGTTTTGTTAATCGAGTTGAGTTGAAATATAAACACAACCGAGCAGATCTGTCCGTGATCCATGAATTGAGTCTGAAGTAGAAGCTCTTATTATTTAATTTAATTTTTTTAAAACAAGGAAGTGCTTTATTTGTTCGGTACGCAGCTAAGTTTTTATCTTTTGGTCCATCAATTATATGGGTAACACTGATTTTTTCCATATTTAATTTCCATATGTATGTTTTTTTGGTAAGCAACTTGTAGGTAAAAATGTATGTACATACATGTATGATCACATAAACAAATATTGTCCATTTGAATGTATTAAGTAAACTGACTTGTTATTATGTTATTATAAATTAAAATGTCATATTTATGGCTTATTATGCATGTAGGCGCCATTATGATATTGGAATATGTACATATAAATTAGCGTTTATTTTAAAGGGTTTACTATTACATTTGTTTCCTTTTAGCTGAATTGACATTTCTGGTAGAAGTGACCTTGCAAAAAATATTTTTTCGGGCTTATGACAAGTTTTGTTTCTTAGACCCAGCCTTCTAGAAGATATCCGACATACATATGTGAATTAATCAAAATACGGTTTTAAATTATTATAATTTTTAGATTTAACGGAATAATGATTTCCGAAGTGGATCTTGTAAATAAGGACAGTGCAGTTCGGGTTGCTGTCAGGTATGAAAAATATTAAAATTTGGTACCAATTTTTTTCTTCAAATTTTTAAAAATTTTAAAATTAAAATTTGTTTTTATTAGAATTCGACCTCAAAACTCTAGAGAGCTCATAGATATGTGTCGTATTTGTACGACAGTTAACTGTTGGAGAGCCTCAGATTTTTCTTGGATCGGACAAAGCATTTACTTTTGACTATGTCTTTGATACTAATTCCAATCAGGTAAAGTTTCCGATCTTAATTTGTATTTAAATTTAATTTACCACAATTTTTAGTGTGATATTTACTCGGAATGCGTTGAAAGATTGGTGGATAATACGCTGCATGGCTATAATGCCACTGTGTTAGCTTACGGACAAACAGGATCTGGGAAGACGTATACAATGGGCACTGGTTTCGAACATGACTCCGAATCATCCGAGTCTGTTTTACTTGGAATTATTCCACGGGCTGTCCAATCATATTTTTAGTGGTATCGAACAGTTGGAAGCTTCAAGCTCTTCGGAACTCCCAGCATCTGGTGGAAGTCCACAGTTTAGTCTAGCTGTTCAATATATCGAATTATATAACGAAGAAATCGTTGATCTACTAGACCCTTTCAACAAAAATACCAACTTTAAGATACATGAAGACAGCAGCGGGCAAATAACTATTTCTGGCGCATCAATAAAGCCAATTATACAACCTTTAGATGCCTTAAAGTAAGTTGAACCGTAGAAATTAGAAAACTGTCATCAAAGACGATTCATTTAATATAATTGATTTTTTTAGGTACCTTCAACAAGGAGCACTAGCTCGCACGACTGCTTCAACAAAAATGAACGATCAGTCGTCTCGATCACATGCTTTGTTTACAATTTTCGTTCGCAGACAGCGTTTACTTGCACCAAATGACAATGTTTCGGATAACGACTTGGAAACCCTGACATCCAAATTCCATTTTGTTGACTTAGCTGGTTCCGAAAGGCTCAAAAGAACCCAGGCCACCGGCGAACGGGCTCGCGAAGGTATATCCATTAATAGCGGGTTACTTGCATTGGGTAATTGTATTTCAGCGCTCGGTGATAAATCTAGGAGAGCTATGCACGTCCCTTACCGAGTCTCTAAGCTTACCCGTCTTCTCCAGGATTCGTTGGGTGGCAATAGCCAGACCTTAATGATTGCCTGCGTGTCGCCAAGCGATCGAGATTTTATGGAAACATTGAATACCCTGAAGTATGCAAACCGAGCACGGAACATTAAAAACAAAGTTAAGATTAACCAAGATCAGAGTTCTCGGACAATTTCCCAACTGCGTAGAGAAATTGCAGCATTGCAACTGGAGTTATTAGAATACAAACAGGTATTATCGACATTTTGTTAAATATTTAAAAAATTTGGTCATTCAAAGCATTATTTTCTTTTTAGGGTAAGCTTGTTGTAGATTGCGAAGGAAATACCGCCATCTCCGATACATTTAATGAGAATAAATTGCTTATGTCGGATAATAAAAGACTACAGCAACGCCTCAAAACGTTACAAAGCACGATTACTACTTTGACGGAGAGAAACGTGTATCTGAACACAAAATTTGATTCTAATAAATTGAATAGTAAGGAATGCTCTGATGACGAAATAACGAAAGTAATTGGCCAATATATGATGGAAATCGAACAACTTCAGACCAAACTTATAGAGTCCGAAGAATATCGAAAACAAATGGAAGCCAAAGTCGCATTTTTATCTAGAAACACTAAACCTGTTTATGACGGTAAATATTTTATATTTTTTTAAATATATTATTCCCTAACATAATTACATTCGAAATTTGTATATACAAAAAAAGTTGACCTGGTAGAAAAAGCTAAAAAAGATTTAGAAAGGGAAAGGGAGCTTCTGATGTCGCGATCTTTGCCAGGAACTCAAAATCAAAACGTCAGCGTTGAAGAACCTGAAGCTGGCAGTAGCGATTCCGAAGGTAAGAAAACATTAAAAATGGTTGAGTATTTATTAGTAAAAGGGGTTCAAAAAGTAAGGTGACCTTCAAATTTCGCGAATTTCAAATTTTCGATTATCGATTTTTTTGAAATTTGAAGAGTCACCTTACTTTTTGAACACACCTCGTACAAATGCATGTAAATGTATTTACAGGAGAGGGAGAAGTGGACAATTTGGAAACCATCGAAAACGATATAGAAATGAGAACCAAACTTATTAAGCAACTGGAGTTAACCAATGAAAGATGCGTTCTTATGCAAAGGTACTACGAGGACCAACTTAATATTTTGAAAAACAAAATCGGGAACACTCAAAAAGAACGAGACGATGTTTTGGCTAATATGGGTAAGCAAGAAAAACGAAAGGTATAATTTTTTAATGCTTAGAAATTTGTTTTTTTTAGCATCATCATTATCAACAAAGTCAAACGATAGCTTAGCAGAAGTTAAGTTAGAATTTGAAGCAAAGATAAGCAGCATGAAAATCCAGGTAAAGAAACTGCAAAACGCCCAAAGAGAACATATTCGACAACAGCAAAAAACCAAGTCTAATGAAATAAGAATAAGTAAAATGCGAGATGAGCTGATAGGTTTAAAAAACACAAAAGTAAGACAATAATTTTAGTTCTGTAAAAGAATTCTATAGAATTTGTTTTTTTTTTGTAGGTTAAATTAATGAATAAAATCACACAGCAATCAAACCTCCACAAAGAAGAAGACAGTCGAAAATCCAAGGAAATTGCTCAGCTACTGAAAGAACAGCGCCGTCAGAAAAATGCTGTAATATCTTTGGAAGCCAAAATAAATGCGAAAGAACAAATTTTGAAAAGAAAAACAGAGGAAGTTATTGCCCTTCGCAAAAGTCAAAGAGGAAAGTCCGGACAACGAGCACCTCCTCATTTAACTTCAAAAATTACCACATTAGATGGTTTCACATCCCGATCTGCACGACATCGTTGGGAAAATTTGTACCGCACAATATTACACGCAGCCAGAAACAGGCAACTTATCACGCAATTGGAAAAGGAGTTGGAACGGTTAATATTGGAGCGTGAAGATCTCTCCCGTGAACTGATTATAGCGCAAAATAATTCAGGTGCCGAAAAGCGGACGGAAGACTTCAATGAAGTGGACAATCTAAAAACAAACATAAGTTATATTCAGGAAAATATAGAGCATGTGCAGCAGGCTATAATGGAATTTGAAGACACAAAAGACACTGTACAGAGTGATGTTAATAAGATTCAGAGTGTTTTGGACGAAGTTGCAACTGTGGCGGAAGCCAAATTCATTCTACAGAAGTTTACCGACAGTTCCATTGTGATGTCTTGCAATTTGGCCATCGCCGAATCCCATTTACAAGAGAACGAGTCGCTATTAAAAGAAGCTAAGCAAGAAAGTAGCATCCAACAGCAAATATTACAACATTTCCTATCGCAAAACAGCAATGTACATATAGCCGACATATTTGATTCATTGAATCTCAAAAGCAGTAACCTTATAAGGAGTGTATGTCGCGGTTCTCAAAAGTCGTTGCTAAGCAATGCCACCTATGACATCCCACAAGACGATACGTTTTCAGAATCTACTCATGTGGAAATGCGGATGGCTAAGAGTAGGAGTCCTTCACCATTTGGAAATGCAGACCCGTAAGTTAAAACAGAGTACCATATAAAAAATAAATAAAATAAATAAATATTGTTCCTTATTAGTTTTGATAAGAGCCCCAAAGTGCGGAGACGGACTGCCAAACGACAAGATCTTCTTTTTGGGGATACTGAAATTCCAGAACAGGTAAAAGCATCTTATTTTTAATTAAAAGTTGTCTTTTGATGCAAAAATATGATTTCATCCAACAGACTATAAATAAAATGACGTGATTTAAAGATGAGGTCATATAAAAAAGCCACGATTGGAATTATAATATAGATTTATAACCTCCGGCGAACAAATATTTAAAAGACAGGGTCTTTTTAGAAGGTAACAATATATTTATTTTGTCTACGTGTGTATTTTAACGATATTTGTTAACTTCTAGTTGTAAAATTAGACTCCCAAATTAAAAAAAAATTTGGTAAAAATGAGTCGAGTTTTCTAGAAAATGAAGTAAGGAGCTTGTGGAATTGATGTCTTCCCAAACATAAAAAAAATTATAGAAAATATAATAATAATAATGTAATAATAAAATATAATCATAATCATATATTTATAAATTATTTTATTAGACTAATCAATAAAAATTCAACTTCCTAAAATGTAAAAAACGCTGTACTGTTTTACACAATTTTAAAATACCTATTGTCGGAGAAAGCATGTCAAGTAACTGATAGTGGCGTCACTGCCCATGTGAGGCCTTATAACCTAAATTTCTTCATAAGTAGCGAAATAATGTTCCGATTTGAAAAATCTATGGTAAATCGATAGATATGAACAGAAATAAGTTATACAACGTCAAACGAAGGCATTCATAATATTATTATAGACGCCACACTGTTCCGCGGTTCGTAGGCGTTAGAGTGGGCGTGGCCGGATAAAAACTCGTAGGAAGTTGCAGTGGCAATCCTAAAATACGTATTCTTAGGCCTAACTTTCTAGCTCTTTTTGGTTTTTCGGGTTTTGTACGCGTTAGGGTGGGCGTGGCTAGATGGAAAAAAACAATTCGTATTTGGGGCATCATAAAAATCTACATGTTTAATCCGAATTTTCTATCACTTATAGTTACCAAGATATAAGGTTTTCTTAAAAACGCGAAAACGGTCTTTTGAGCTTGGTGGACGTATGGGTGGGTGTGGCCAGATAGTACCACTAAAAGATGCTCTGGCATCCAAAGTTTATACATACTGAATTTCAACTTTCTAGCTCTAATAGTTCCCGAGATTTTAGCGATTAATGGGCGTTAGAGTGGGCGTGGCGGAATGCTGAAATAAACTTGCACCTCAAGAATCGTCATGCTTAATCTCAACTTTTACTCTACGAGTAACGGGTATAAACACTCGAGACTGGCGGAATAAGGCACTTACCTTACAAAAAATTAAAAAAAAATTTACAAAAAATTTAATGTTTATATTTTAATAAAATATTTTTATTAGAAAACATACTAAATTGGATACTTAATTGGGACAAAATAAAACGATTGATATTGCGAATATCCCTAACAACTTTCCTAGCAAGTTGTCTGCTATCTTGGCATTAATCGAACAATCGGTTTTTACCGGCATTTCTGCATCGACATTTGGCTTGTGTTTCCAGGTTCAATTGTTTGTTTTTAGCAATAACACACCTTTTCGTAATGACGGACACTACTGGACCGGCAGTACGCATGCCATGGTAATTTGTTAGTAGATTTTCAAGTTTTTCGAGTAAAATAAATTGATATCTTTAGGGTGGAGAAATATCGTCCAAATGGTCTAGATGATTTGATATCTCACGAGGAAATTATATCAACAAGTAGGTTTGGGTTTTCCGTCATATGATACCATCTTAATTGTCTTTCAAATGGTACTTACAGTAACCCGGTTCATAAGTCGCAAGCAACTGCCTCATTTACTGTTTTACGGTCCACCTGGTACAGGAAAAACAAGCACAATTTTGGCTTGTGCCCGTCAACTTTATTCCCCGCAGCAATTTAAATCCATGGTCTTGGAGCTGAATGCTTCGGATGACAGAGGAATTGGAATTGTGCGAGGTCAAATCCTTAACTTTGCCTCCACGCGAACCATATTCTGCGACACATTCAAACTGATTATTCTGGATGAGGCCGATGCCATGACCAACGATGCACAGAATGCTCTTCGCCGCATCATTGAGAAATACACGGACAACGTGCGGTTTTGTGTGATCTGCAATTATCTGAGTAAAATTATTCCGGCACTGCAGTCACGATGTACTCGCTTTCGATTCGCCCCACTGTCTCAGGATCAGATGATGCCCCGACTTGAAAAAATCATTGATGCCGAAGCGTAAGGTATTAAATCGCCAATAATTATTTTTTACTTTTTTTTTATATTTTTTTAGTGTTCAAATAACCGAAGATGGAAAGCGGGCCCTTCTAACACTTGCCAAAGGCGATATGAGAAAAGTTTTGAACGTTCTACAAAGTACCGTTATGGCCTTTGACAAGGTTAACGAGGATAATGTCTACATGTGCGTTGGGTATCCGTTGAGACAAGATATCGAAAAAATTTTAAAGGCCTTGCTATCTGGCAATAGCTTAGAGGACTCGTTTAAAAGTAAGATTGTATTCCGACAAGTAGATCTCATATAAATTTCTTATTTTTACGCAGCTGTCGAAAGTGCCAAGTATGCAAGGGGCCTTGCGTTGGAAGACATTATAACAGAGCTGCATTTATTTGTCATGAGACGTAAGTTTTTGACCATATCATTTTAATCTCAAGTTAATTATATATTCCAAACAGTTGAATTACCAATGTCCGTTATGAACCAGCTTATTGTCAAGCTGGCACTCATCGAAGAACGATTGGCCAAAGGATGCACAGAAGTTGCTCAAACGGCAGCCCTAGTGGCTGCCTTCTTTATTTGCCGTGACATGGTGTCAATGGAGAAGTAAAAAGGTTATTTTCGAACAATAGAGTAAAAATATTATTATAAATATTAACATATAAAAAACAACCATCTTTGTTTCCGTCTGTTGATACTTTTATATTTTTTCCCTGTGGACTGCGATGAAATGATGGCGTAGACTTCTTTTCGGTTGTTTCAGTTTTCAAACCTCACAAACGATTTTAAATAAATATGATTTACGATTTTAAATAATTATGAACTAAACTAAAACTTCATTGCTATCTCATGCAAGCAGGAGGCATTAGATGCAAAAGCTCTTAATCACAAATCAGCTTACATTTTTATACCCGTTACTCGTAGAGTAAGAGGGTATACTAAATTCGTTGAAAAGTATGTAATAGATAGAAGGAAGCGTTTCCGACCCTATCAAGTATATATATTCATGAGATTAACCATGACGATTCTTGAGATCCCGGGACAGCGCAAGTTTATTGCAGCATCCTGCCACGCCCACTCTAACGCCCACAAATCGCGAAAAACTAAAATCGCTGAAATATCGGGAACTATTAGAGCTAGAAAGTTGAAATTCAGTATGCAAAAACTTTGGGTGCCAGCGCATCTTTTAGTAGTACTATTATCTGGCCACACCCACCAAGCTCAAAATACGGTTTTCCCGTTTTTAAGAAAACCTTATATTTCGGTAACTATAAGTGATAGATAGATAGTAGAGTAAAAGGGTATACTAGATTCGTTGAAAAGTATGTAACAGATAGAAGGAAGCGTTTCCGACCCTATCAAGTATATATATTCTTGATCAGAATGAATAGCGAAGTCGATTGAGCCATGTCCGTCTGCCCGTCCGTCCGACCGTAAGAACGCTGAGATCTCAGGAACTATAGCAGATACAAAGTTGAGATTAACGATGAAGATTCTTGAGATCCCGGGACAGCGCAAGTTTATTACAGCATCCTGCCACGCCCACTCTAACCACAAATCGCGAAAAACTAAAATCGCTGAAATCTCGGGAACTATTAGAGCTAGAAAGTTGAAATTCAGTATGCAAAAACTTTGGGTGCCAGCGCATCTTTTAGTAGTACTATTATCTGGCCACACCCACCAAGCTCAAAATACGGTTTTCCCGTTTTTAAGAAAACCTTATATTTCGGTAACTATAAGTGATAGAAAGTTCGGATTAAACATGTAGATTTTTATACCAAATACGAACTGTTTTTTCCCTTTTAGCCACGCCCACTCTAACGCCTACAAGCCGCGGAACAATGTGGCGTCTATAATAATATTATGAATGCCTTCGTTTGACCTTGTGTAACTTATTTCTGTTAATATCTATCGATTTACCAAAGATTTTTCAAATCGAAACATTGTTTCTCTACTTATAAAGAAATTTAGGTTATAAGGCCTCACATGGGCAGTGACGTCACTATCAGTTACTTGACATGCTTTCTCCGACAATAGGTGGCGTTAGGGTAATTTCAACTAGCAAAATGAATATTTTAAAATTGTGTAAAACAGTAATGGGTATCTTATAGTCGCGGCACTCGACTATAGCGTTTACCCTTGTTTTAAAATAAATTAATAAAAAGCTTAATAAATTACTTAACATCATTAACAGGTTCATATGGTTGCTATATAGCAAATATTTTTATATTAATAATTTAACGATAAGGTCTTTATTTTGCCATGCACAAAAATTCATGGTTTTTTAAAAACAAACAATTATTAATTATTAATTAATTTAAGCCATTGGTGGAAACTTTCGATCTTCTCGAAGACATCGCGGTCCTTGTCACGGCACCATACATCATCTGGTTTTAGATTCAAGCGCTGCAAAGACTCGGGCGATTTGTCCTGGATGCGGGGGTCGTCCTCGTTAAACCGCAAGACTGTTGAACCGGTACACTTGCCCATGCATTTCCCGTGTTCAAAATCGTAGATAACCAGATAAAAATATGGTTCATCAAAACAGCGAAAATACTCTTTAAGCACTAGTAAAGAACTCGGATCTTCTGTCAAGATAGACTTTGACTGTGGAAAATCAGAAAACTCTTCGACTGAGTTAAGGTTTGGCGAGTTAGAAATTTCATTCAATGGCTCCCGCAGCGGAGAGACAGGGATCTCGATTAATGGCTCTGTTGGCAGCTTATCGATATTTTGTGGTGGGGTCTTGCTCGAGGAATTTGTGCTGGGAATCACTGTTATGATGCTGCACGCGGAACTGGTTTCGTAATCATCGTCGTCATCAGAGAAAACAGGTGCCTGGGTTTCGGGCAGGGAGGGTACGTCCGGGCCGACCTTTTGAATATAAAAAGAGGCATTCAAATGGCCCTCAGAGCCATTGATAGACTCATCCATATTACGGGTTGGACTCTTTGCAACCCTTAGCTCAACGTCTAGGCAGTCGGTGCACTTGAATTCGGTGGACTCGGTTCCCTTTTGCAAGCGCATGTTGCCAATCAAGCACTTGAAATGTACACCAGTCGAGGCGCATAATTTACAGGATAGAATCAGCCAACTGTTTTTATTATAAGTCCTACCGTTGGGACACAGGCATTGATCATGATCACATCGCACGATACGCTCGTAGAGCTCCCTGTATGCGTTTCGCTGCTTTTCCCACATTGCATCGCGATCCGGCACGAATATCGACTGCAGACGTATTAAATTCCGGAAATCCTTAGATCGACACCAAATGCAAAGCAGGTAATATCCAGAAGATAGGGCGTAGCGACGCATACAGGACTTATGGGCGAATCCTCGACGACAGCAATCTCCGTAGGCAATATTGTACAACTTAAATTGGCAGATTGATCGTAAGCAGATGTCACAAATGCGGTTTTTAGGCGGATTGGACACCAGTTGGAGTTTGTAGTCATCCATCGGGGTGCAGGAATCGCAGTAGCTCCAAAACTTGTGAATGAACTCAAAGGTGCATTGATTTTCAATACCACACTTTAAATGAAATATGGCCGAACATCTATGGCACTGGATACTAGCACCCATCTTCATGCAGTAGTAGCACTTCCTCTTCCTTGCGGCGGCTGCCTCAGCACGGATATCACGCAATAGAAAGCCCAGAATTCCACTAGAATCGCTGCCGCGCTGCGGTAAATTGGTCGAGAGAAGCTGTCGTAGTGGACCATATCAATAAATGTCCATTATTTGGCTATCTATCTACCGACGACTGAACGCACTTACCAGGCAATAATAGTGTACCCGAAGTTGTCTGACGACCATCATTTCGCCGTAGAGCACCTCATCGTTGTCTTTAAACCGACATATCTCACAATGTAGCTCCATTTGAAAACAGGCCGCTTTTAGGATAGAAATATAAGAGTGACCGAATACTTTTATTAACTTATTCTCAACCTGAACATGTTTTGATTTTAAAATCGTTTACTAGATAGTCCATTAAATTAAGACAAAATCGTATAAAAACATAATCGCTAAGGACAAATGCAACTCAAAAGTAGACAGATGGAATACGAAAATAATTTTAAAATAAAGCCAATATTTAAATTTGGATTTCATTTTTTTGTTATATACAATTTTTTAAAAATATATATTGTAAAATGAACTTTGCTGCTAAATAATAAAGTATATATAAAACAACAACAACAAAATAGATATTTTTTAATTGCACTTTGTTTTTGTTCCATTTTTATCGTTTCGTACGGTACCTAATATTGTCGGGGCTACCTAGACGAACTTTAAAAGAACAGAGTTTATATTAAACAAAATATCCCTGTTTCGCTAATTGATTGTGAATCACGTACCGTATCCTCATTCATATCACCAAGCTCAACCATTTTTTTTTGTTTTTGCAAACAATTGCTTGGAGAACGTTAAATTGGGCGTATCGGGCTGTTTTCACCTTAAATAACATGGCTGCCGAGATAAAACCAGCGCAGCGAACCAACAATGATCGCTTTAACACCTCCAAAAAGCCAGAATTGCTGAGTAAGCTGGAAGGGCAGCAGCGACGATGTGAACGCAGCAATTCTTATTCCTGGGGAAAACGGCGTAATTAGCGTTTCAGATGATAAGTGCGTACTTATCCCTCATATATATCCTTTTATACGCTTTACATGCTTATGTTTTTATTAAATAGGACCGTTCGGGTCTGGCTGAAACGCGACTCCGGACAATATTGGCCAAGTATTTGTCAATATATGCCTTCCGGCTGCACGGCCATCGAATATGTCCCGGAATCCCGACATTTGTACGTCGGCCAAGAGAACGGAACAGTAACTCAGTACGCTCTATCCGAAGACTGCAATCGCCTGTCCTTCTTGCGGGATTACTTGTCCCATCAAGCCAGAGTTGTGGCCGTAGTCTTTTCGAAAACCCACAAGTGGGTTCTTTCTGCCGGCAAAGATAAACAATTTGCCTATCATTGCACGGATAGTGGCAAACGAGTGGGCGGATACAATTTTGAGACTCCATGTACGGCACTCCAGTAAGTATGATAAATTATTGAGAGAAATGACAATGAAATAAAGATGTCATTTAATTTGATTAAGCTGCAGTTTCTTAAGACATTCTCACTTTCGTAATATGATTATTTAATATTCTCAACTTGAGGGCCTAAAGTATATAAAAACAACTAGTTTATGTCCTCGTTCTGTGTCTTAAAATTAATTATGACGATGAAAATATAATTTCTCAAATATGATCTTTTTATAGATTTGATGCATTAGCCAAGTACGCCTTTATTGGCGATCACGCTGGACAAATAACAATGTTACGATGTGATGTGCAAGGAGTTCAACTGATTACGACTTTCAAAGGACATTCAGGTAAGCATAACACAAAATAGATTTTATAAGTTTAATGTATAAACAATTTTACATATTTTAGCGGAAATCCGTTGCTTGAAATGGGTCGAAGGCCCCCAACTCTTATTTAGCGGCGCCTGCGATCAGTCCGTCATAGTTTGGGATGTCGGTGGCAAACGTGGGACTATTTACGAGCTGCAGGGACATAGGTAGCTGACTACAAATAATATATAAAAATGTTATGACTTATCTGAACTTCTGTTCATGCAGCAACAAAGTTTCTGCCCTGGCCTATGCAAATCAAACCCAACAACTGATAAGCTGCGGCGAAGACTCGGTAGTGGTTTTCTGGGAAATGAATGCAATGCGGAAAGAAGTTCCTGGCTGGGTTGAGTCCAACAACTGCCAGCTTTGCTCCAGGCCCTTCTTTTGGAACTTCCGTTCCATGATGGATCAAAAGCAGCTAGGTTATGCACATTTTAAATTAGGAAGTGTCTGCATGTCTTAACATACACTTCCTTTACAGGAATCCGACAGCATCATTGTCGCCACTGCGGCAAAGCCGTCTGCGACAACTGTTCAACCAATCGTATTAATATACCTATAATGGGCTTCGAGTTTGATGTTCGTACCTGTGATCCGTGCTACAAACAACTTCAGACCGCTGAACGACCCTCACTGGCTTCATTTAATGACGTCAAGCACTCGATTGTCTACATGGACCTTGACGAGGATAGGAAGCGCCTGTTGACAGTTGGTCAGGACAGACTCATCAAGATCTGGGATCTTTCCAGCATCTGGGCATAAAACATCCTGTACGCACACGCATTAAACCCAAGTCGACGTACCAAAGGTATAATCATTCACAAGGAGTTTCGGTCTTAACTGAAAAATCCAATAATGGAACTATGTGGCTGGCGACAAAAAATCCAGCCCGTGTTCTCATATATTTTGATGTAAAGCAATAATTATTGTAATGTACGTATGCTTACATTAAACACATAAATACAAGAATCCATCGATAAAATAATGTGGTGCTCTATTGTTTTCTAAGTAAGTTTTATTGTGTTGACGGTATACCTAATAACCACCCCTGCTTGGTGGTGGTGCTCCTCGGATCATGCTTGGCGGCGGGCCACGCATTGGTGGAGGAGCGCCGCGACCCATATTTCCTGGCATCGAAGGCATACCGCCGGGAATCATTCCCGGTGGTGGAGCTCCCATCATCGGGGCCCGGGGCACTCCCCGCCCCATAGGAGCCATGTGCTGTTGAGCTGGTCCACCCACGCCTCTCACGGGTCCTTGGAGACCTGCTGGCACGGCAGACATATTGATGGGCACACCCCGTCCGGCAACTCGACCAAGTCCAGGGCCAGGAGCTGCTCCAGGAATGGGAACTCGGGGCAGGCCCTCCTCCGGTGGCGGAGGACCTTCCACCGTCAAGGAAACTATATTCTCGCCACGCAGTAATACGAACCCTAGAACCCTTTTTTCCTCTCGTTCCGGCACTTTGGAATTCTTCGAACGTATTTTCCGGAACTCCTCGCAATCTCCTAAGATCAAGTTCATGTGTTTGTCAAAGGCTTTAAAAGTTCCGATGAAAGTCCGAGAGTCCTGCAGAACGATTCGCACCCGATAATTCAGGTGCTGAATCATTTTGTTGTTCTTGCCGATAGTCTAAAAAGCAAGAGGTGAAATAATTTATGAAATAATAGCAAGCCGCATTTATGATTACAAGTCGCGCCATTTTTTACAAGTCTCAGTCCTATTTTAAAAATCATTATTAATTTGCAATAATGAAATAAATCTCTGATCTTCAACTAAAAAACTAAATATAATTTGATATATTTGAAAATGTGGCGTATAACTAATTTACAAAACAATTTATTTATTTAGATTATTTTTCGCGTGCACATTTGTATGTACATATGCATGTATGTGTATCAATGTAAATATGGAACCCTAACCGCGAAAGTAATATAAAATAGACTGTACGAAATAAACTGAACTAAACGAAATTAAATACTTTGAAATTGAAAAACTCTCTTTGTACTTACCATTTTATTGGTTTTCTATAATTTAACTGCTGGTAAATAAAATATAGATGCCGGATCCTCAACACGGCGTTTTTCGACTACTATAAAGTACAAATCGAATACTGTTTAATGTATTTGGTATATTGTAGTATATTACAATCGTTACTATCGAATACATATGTATTATATACATATGCAAGCAAAAACAATTACTCCAAACAATGCCTATTGAAATTTTTGTGTTAAATGTGTGCAGGAGTTTAAAAATCTGCAGAAATGAACAGTTATGTAATAGATTTATAATAAAACACATACAAACAGATAGATATTTATTACAAAATTCGGTCAGTTTAACATTGTTTTCCAGATAGAGGAGCAGAATAAAACTGTTGAAGGTAATAGATGCTATTGCATTATGCCACCAAAATAGTTTTGTTTACATTAAATGTACTTTAAAAGCTGACAGTACTTCATAAAAGTTTAAAAAAAGGCTGCCAACATCAACTTATTTCATATTCTATACGATTTACTGAAACTTCTTACTTGTTATCGAATACTTCTCCAGCACAGAACATTTGCCATCCCTGGATAAATGTATAAAGTCGGAACCACGACTCACTGTTCACATGCGGCCACGTCATTTGAACTCTCTTCGGTTCTCTCATTTATGCTGACATTCTGAGAAGTTTTTTGAGGAAGCGGTAAAGCCCTCAGTTTTTTACTCGTTGGCAAATTAAGCGAAAAATAATTTTGGTAACGTATGCAGCTGTTTAAACGCCGGACAACTCCCATTTCTATAGCTTACTTTTCAATATATTTTAGGGGTGCGTTCTAACACGCAGCAAAAAGGCAAAAGCAATAGAAACTACACCAAACAACAGCCGAGTCGACGAATAAGATCAGGATGAATATTTTCCGATTTGCTGGGGATCTTTCGCATGTGTTTGCCATTATAATATTGCTGCTTAAGATATGGAAGACCCGCTCGTGCGCCGGAATTTCGGGCAAGTCTCAGATTCTGTTCGCAGTGGTCTACCTGACGCGTTACCTGGATCTTTTTACCACCTACGTGAGCCTGTACAACTCGGTGATGAAGGTGCTCTTCTTGGCCACGTCCGGTGCCACAGTATATTTGATGTACGTTAAGTTTAAGGCTACTTACGACCACAACCACGACTCCTTCCGCATCGAATTTCTCTTGATACCATGCGCCTTGCTCTCGCTGGTGATCAATCATGAGTTTACCGTCATGGAAGTGCTTTGGACCTTTTCCATCTACCTGGAATCGGTGGCCATCCTACCACAGCTCTTCCTGGTCAGCAGAACCGGTGAAGCCGAGTCCATCACGAGCCACTACCTCTTCGCCCTGGGATCATACCGTGCACTTTACTTGCTCAACTGGGTTTACCGGTATATGGTCGAGTCGCATTACGACCTTATCGCGATCTTCGCCGGAGTTGTCCAGACCGTTTTGTACTGCGACTTCTTCTACTTATACATTACCAAAGTTCTTAAGGGCAAGAAACTACAGCTGCCGGCATAAGTGCATAAATGTGGGGCATTTGTTTATTGGTACACATCATCAATCGAGGTCGAAGAAAACAAGCAAAGAATCCACGGGCCGTTTGACAACGCGTATTTAGTTCATACTATACAGAAGATACAGAATCGAGAGGAGCGCTTAAGTTGTAATTATTTTATGAGAAATAAACCGAAAATCGGAAGTCAAATTATCTTGCAATATCGACACCGTACATTGGAAATGTAACAAATGTATTAATCTCCGTTTTCCGAGTTGCACACACTCGGCTCTCACAAATTTTGAAATCCAAAAATATTTAAACAGTACGAGATAACGTTATAATTACCGATCATTAAATTTTTTTCTCTTAAGCGAGGGGTTAATCGATCTACAACAATATCACAAAAGAAGTCATAGATTTCTTTGTATAATTTAGACTTAAAAGATACCCTTTAAATAGCTTTTAAACCGACTGTATCCTAAAAATTCGAGTAAGTTTAAGTCTTATTTTGTGGCTATTCGTACAGTTAATAATGAGCGATGTCAACATATAATAGATATTTTTGATTAACAGGTCGCAGGATCGTAGAAACTTCATCTGCGAGATGTTGTGCACAATTTTATTGGATTCCAAATATATGTATTAAATTATGTCTGCCACACCCTTTTCGCCTTGCACGCTTCCTAGATTTACCAATAAAACTAAAAAATTAATTTAAATGATAATTTACAAAAACAATACAAAATAATGTGGCATAAACAATATTTTAAAAACTTTTGCAGATATTATATTATACAAAAAAAAAAAAAAAAAAAAATCCTTTATTTATCAGATGAGAAGTTTCAAAGGACGATTAAGAAAGAGGGAAGAAGTTATGAGGAAATTTTTATTAGTTATATATTACATAACTAATCAAACTCTTAATATTTGTTTCTTGAGCTTTTTGGAGAGTTCTACTACTTTTATATTACAAATTTAAAACACAAATTAACATCTAATTATATCTTTTTAAGAACTTTCAATTTAAATAGAAAAGAAAATTAATTCGCTTTATTGCATCAATTATATTTTGGGGAATACCATTAACAAGTATTTGTTAAACTTAATAACATTTCGAATCCGGTCACACTGGAAGTTATTCATGTAACCAAAACAAAATGGGAAGAATTGCATTCTTAAATCGCTTAATGGTCCAAAAAACCACTGTCAGAAATTTGTTCCAGTTTGGAAAAACTAAGGGGTATTGAGTTACTATTTTTCTTTAATTATACATAGGGACTTTATAAAAAATGGGTGTACTTACAGAGATACTGGAAAATATGAACAGATAGTTTCCACTGGCCTGGTTTCTCCGGAACGAAGTGTTCCCAAAGACATTGAAAAGCCAGCGTACCACTTTAAAAAAATGTCACCGGGCAATACTTTGGGATCCCCAGAAATCAAAACGTCAAATCAGATAGATGCAATGCGTATGAGCGGAAAACTAGCAGCACGAATATTACGTGAATGTGGTAAATTAGCAACAGTTGGCACAACCACCGATGAGATTGACGCCTTTGCACACGGTAGAATTATTGAATCAAAAGCCTATCCCTCACCTCTGAGATATGCCGGTTTCCCAAAGTCCATCTGCACCTCTATTAACAACATCGCCTGCCACGGAATACCAGATGACCGGCAGTTGGCCAACGGCGATATTATTAATATTGACGTAACAGTCTTTTTAAATGGCTACCATGGCGACTGCTCAGAGACATTTCTGGTGGGCGAGGTGGACGAGCGGGGAAGCTTCCTTGTGGAGGCCACTAGAACCTGTCTAGATCACTGCATTTCTCTGTGTGGCCCTGGCGTAGAATTTAATGAGATAGGAAAGTTTATACAAAGATATTGCGACGAAAGAGGCCTTGAATCGATTGCTGCTTTTATAGGACACGGAATAGGAAGCTATTTTCATGGTCCCCCTGAGATATTACACTACTGTAGGTTTCCTTGATCGCAAATTATAATACGCCTTTATTAATACTTAAATCACAGACAATGAACTTCCTGGAAAAATGCAGCCTGGCATGACCTTTACTATTGAACCCATTCTGTCTTTGGGCGGATCAGACATAGGGGTCTTGGAGGATGGCTGGACGGCGATAAGTTTGGATGGCGCACGTAGCGCCCAGTTTGAGCACACCATTCTGATTACCGAGACAGGAACCGAGATACTTACAAGAGACCAATAGAATCATTTTATGTACATGATGAATTTTTATTCGTGATTCCCATAAAGTACTGAATGAGTTTTGGGTGGCAGTCTTGTGCATTTGGTGCCGTTGTAACCGTCGAATCCGTGTGATAGGTGCTCGTTTTTCGCTTACAGAAGCATTAAAGGCTTAACTACAAATAGCATTGGACTTTTGCACTGGCTTCTGAATGGGGAGGAAGAGCTTGAACTCCGGCGGTAGCTCGTCCTCCGAGTAGAGGCGATCGGAGAAGTACACGCGTCTGATGCGACAGTTTGCATGGATCTGTACACGGAGTGTTTCCACATAGTTAGTGCCGTATGCACGACGGGTGAAGTCGGACAAGTTGAATTGAATCTGGTTCCACCCCTCATCCAATCGCATGGGCATGGTGCAAATAAACGGCTTGACACGAGTTGTCGACTGATAGTTACTGGCCCTGAACCTTCGCCGCACGTTTTTATCATCCAGAACCTATTTAAGGGAGGAAATCATTAAATTACTGGCTTGTAAAAGTTGAATTCAACGATTACCTGAACTTCAAAGGTGAAATATTTCTTCATGTTCTTGATGATCATCACCAAGAAGGGTAGTTTGATGCCCAGAGTCTTCTTCGGGTCGGCCGGACATGTTATAAACGTGGTGCTGACGTTGGTTCCAACTATTTCAAGAACGAGGCTCTGTATATCGTTGTCGGTAATTCGTTTTATGTGCCCATTACGCACTTTTTTATCCCACAACTGCAGAGGCTTCGAGCCAATACTGTACAGAATCGATAGGAATCCTGATTGGAAAGTATTTTTGAACATGTCGCGATTGCAGTGCAGTGGCCGGTTTGCCCACAGATAGAATAGTTTTTTGCAAATTTATATAGGGCCAGTAAAAGTTGGCCAATAATTTTTGCACAGCCGAAACTCGTACAAACGACTAACATCAATACGGAACTATACTATTTTTTTCATGTCAATAAGTTTGTTTAGCATGGCATTCTGTTGTTGCCATAACAATTCATCGTTTGAAAAATACTTGTTCGTTTATGCGAAGTTTGAAATTATGAAAAGAGCCAGTTCACGTTGATATATTTTTGGTCTATTCCATAGATTTCTCTTACTTATGAGACGGTGGAAAAGAAATGATTTGGCAGTTTTATTTCTTAAATTTATCATATTCTCATAAGATAAAAAGTATTTAAAAAAACCATGAACTATGAACTATTGCAGAGTTGTTGATTTTGGCTTCAAAATGCTTCAACAAGGATTTTTTTATAACGAGAAACGTTTAAATGCAGTTAAAATATTTATAGTATTGTATATTATTACAGCCTTTTCCAGACTTTTTCCGTTGTTCCGATTTTCTAGTGGCGATGAGGAACCATGGAAAATGTAGTAGCTTCTGAGATATCGATGTGTCAAGTCACATCACTAGTTGATGTATTAAAAAAAATATACAGCTTACAGAGTACAAATGGCATCGACGTCGAGGTAAAAACAAAGTCTCCGATAAATTTCTAAGAATTTGTAATGGCTTCCTGCTTGCAGACTGGACAATAATAAGGTGTGCTGCTATGCACACCCTGAGTCTCCGTTGATCGAGGACTACAGAGCTGGTGACATGATTTGCTCGGAGTGTGGTCTAGTGGTTGGCGACCGCGTAATTGATGTGGGCTCCGAGTGGCGAACATTTAGCAACGAGAAAAGCGGCGTGGATCCCAGTCGTGTTGGTGGACCGGAGAATCCGCTCCTCAGTGGAGGCGACTTATCCACCATAATTGGTCCTGGAACGGGGTCCGCATCCTTCGATGCTTTTGGAGCCCCCAAATACCAAAACAGACGTACCATGAGCAGCTCGGACCGCTCTCTTATATCAGCATTTAAGGAAATTTCATCTATGGCAGATCGCATTAATTTGCCAAAAACTATTGTCGATCGGGCCAACAACTTGTTTAAACAGGTGATTTACGAGGTTTGTTAATGATGACCAAGATCTTAATAAGTTTGATTTCAGGTCCATGACGGAAAGAACCTCAAGGGCCGATCCAATGATGCCAAGGCGTCTGCTTGTCTGTACATTGCTTGTCGTCAGGAGGGAGTTCCTCGCACATTCAAAGAAATATGTGCAGTCAGCAAGATCAGCAAAAAGGAGATTGGCAGATGCTTCAAGTTAACACTGAAGGCACTTGAAACAAGTGTAGATTTAATAACCACTGCGGACTTCATGTGCCGCTTTTGCGCCAACTTGGGTAAGTATATCTAAAGAGGTTATTCTTACAGAACCTAAAGAAATATTTTTAATTATCAGACCTGCCGAATATGGTTCAACGCGCTGCCACGCACATTGCAAAGAAAGCTGTCGAAATGGATATAGTTCCGGGTCGTTCTCCAATTTCAGTTGCCGCAGCTGCGATTTATATGGCCTCACAAGCTTCTGAGCATAAGAGAAGTCAGAAGGAAATCGGTGATATAGCCGGTGTGGCCGATGTTACTATCCGGCAGTCCTACAAACTTATGTATCCGCACGCAGCTAAGCTCTTCCCCGAAGACTTTAAGTTTACCACTCCTATTGATCAGTTACCGCAAATGTAAATGTTCTCGTATATGCGATGCTCAATACTAACGCTAACGTTAAGAGAAGGAAAAATCATCTTAATTTAATCACAAAGTTTACGATTTTATTAAATAAAGTTAGCATAACTAATATTCAAATAGAACTGTTGGACCAATCAAAACATAATTAAATCATTGTTTAAATTAGCTGAGTTAAACCCATACAGTTTTTGAACTTTATTCCAATGTATCATAATAACTCGCTTGCTTGTTTTATTTTTACATTTTAAAGCTGGCTTATACATATGTATCTTGGGTATAGACGATTATAAATAAGCTAACCTGAAAAAATAATTGCATACTACGTTTTTTGCCAGGTATTTGCGAAATTAAGTATTTTACAAAGGTTCTCTGTTTATGCTTTAAGTTTGAAACAATTAGTAATAGTATGAATGGCTATAGTATTCGCAAATAAGACAAAAGGAAAATATGTGTACCTTTCAACATTTTCAATTGCAAATAAAGCGAGCGTTTTAACGTAGTAAGAGGCCTAGCGCGGCAGCGATTTACTCAAAACAAAGCAAAATACGTGTGCTAATAGTAAATGACGAATTATCAGTCGCCAACAATAGTAATTGCTGAGTTTAAACAGTGTAAATTTAAATAACTAGTCAATAGAAAGCGAACACTTTTCATCATCGCTATGGCCCACGCATTCCAGCGCAGGGCGATGCTCAGAGTCCCACATACCGGGGCCGCACCGTTTGCACAAACCACTTAGGGTGCATGGGATCTTCGGCAGCTGGCGGTACTGGTGGAGCAGTCCGCGTGCCTTTCGCAGGATCAATTGCCCATCCATATACATAGCCAGCGAACTGAAGTGCAGCAGCATCTCGTCCGGGCGCAGATTTTGGGCCACTACATCATCCGCATAAACAGCGATGATGGCCAGGCAAAGGAACAGATGAAAGTAGTCTGTCAAGTAGTTTGACCAACAAGCCTCCCACATCCGAATCACTACCGCTTCGGTGAACTCGCGCTTGAAGCAGAGCAACAGCCATCGATGGCAGAAGAGCAGCTCCATGGAGTCGTTATGCTGCTCCAAATGCTCGTAGAAACGTGGCAGCATTACCCGGATCAGTTCGCGCAGGTAGTTCAGATGGTGATCCACATCTCTGTCGGTGGGAGTGCACACGAAGAAGGCCCGCTGCATTAGTCCTACGAAGCACCAGAAGGTCTCCGACTCGTTTTGCACTTCACAAAGGACAGGTGCTAAGAGGTCACTCATGCCCTAAAATGTATCAACAATTTTATAAGAATTGAGGTCTGTATCCAATCTTCCTTCGGAATATTTTAAGCACTTTTTAACAGAAATATTTATAGGACCCACCTGAGAATAGGACATTCCAGAGTTGTACACAGCGAAATTGAGCAGAATGTTTTTCATGACCTCGGTGTTAGGGTTGTCGTCACCACAAAAGAAGGGATTCGTGCGATCCGTACGAACGACATCCTTCTCAACCACCTGTACCGTCTTCCAGAAGTGTATTTGCTGTTCTGGGGACATAGAGTATAGTCGCTTTCGCGTTATTTCCTCGTACTCCTGCCGTTTGATATCCATGAGGACTGCGCGGTCCTCGAAAGTTGATGAGAATGAATAGCACTTTAGGAGAAACGGCCACACAGTTTTCTTCAAGCTCTTTTCAAGGCCCCCAAAGAATATGCATTTTCGAAGGAGCAAATCATCTTCGATCTGCCCCTTCTCATTGAGCAATGTGCCGTAGAAGAAATTGGTTGTTATCTTCTTGACATCTCCCTCATCCGGATGCATTTCAGATTTCTTAACCTCTGGCCGACAGACCATAAAATGCCTATAAGGCAAGTCGAATTTATCCTGGCCCGTTTCCGATGTGATGTTGTGCAGAAAACAGTGCCACTGATGCAACACTTGGGCCAAATGATCCAAGCCGCCGTAGTGAAAGTGAAGTATCTTGTACTGAGACTCCCGTGATGCAATAACCAACTGACCGGAAGTGCAGTTGTCGTCGTTGAAAAAAAGGCGCAACGAGCGCATTTGGCTTAAATCAACGGAAAAATGGCGGCACTTCATGACAGATTTCTGACGATCGGCCGGCGTCGAATTACCACTATCCGGAAACTCCAAGTTGTGCTTAAAAGCCAAGAGTTCTGGAGTCGTCCATTTGGGGTTATCGGAGGCTGGGCCATCAGAAACGCCAGGTCCACTGGCGCAGTCGGCACAGTTATTCCCATCCGGCCGAATGGTGATGCAATTGAATGATTGCGAAATATTGCTGTTTTCGATTTGTGGATTCGAAATCGTTATGTTTACCGACGTGATGGGGTTATTCTTAAGCAAAGCCGTTAAGTCATCTATAGAAGCTGTTTGACCACCTAACAATGGTTGCAGCTCGTTCTTTAGCTCCTGCATTTCAGCGGCGTTGTCATCTTCATCCCTGATGTCTCGTTCATGGATAGTCTGAGGTATAGTCACGTGACAGTAGCCGTTTCGGGTGTCTGAAGTTTTAGTCCTCGGATTGCACTGACCCCGGCAGTCCTCGGGGCTTAGATTGGTGTATTTACATAGTGAAGTGTTCGGTATCCAAGTGAGAAGTAGCGTGGGCCTTTTGGCACTATTGTACTGATCCACAAAGGTTTTCGTAGTACACGTTAGATATCCCGGATTGTGCAATATATCCGATTCATCCCGCGCGATTGTGGGCGGATGAATGCAAACGTTATTCTTGCAGAAGAGGATTTCGTTGTCTTCGTAAGAAATATCGATTTTTTTGTCCAATCTTTCGTCACCTAGTATAAAGCTAGATGCCTTTTTGATAATGCTTCCTATGGGCATGTTTAAATGTAATACTGCTGAGGGGATAACTATAACACGATTTAAGTTTTTTTTACGGATAATTCAAAATGTTTTTAAGCTGGGTGGGTAGGGGACTTTTGGTTTCTTTTGGTTTGGTTTTGGCTGATTTTTGATTGGTAATGGTCGGTGGTTACCATTACTTTCCCGATATCACTTGTGTATCATTGATGTGATTATTTTAACACAGTGGATTAAATAAATGAAAACTATTACTTTTGGTTTTTGGGACCTCTCACAAGCAGGATGACATTGGAGGAAAAGAATTTCAGTGAAAACTTAGCGCAGGCGCGCTCATCAGACTATGGGTTTTTAAAAGTTTCGATACTTACTACTTAAAATGTTGTAAAATTATAATAATTGACCTATTCTTTCGGGAATACTAAACTATTAGTTTACTAAAGCATTTTAAAGCAAATATGTAGGTTTAGTTTTGATTAAATTATATTAAATTATATATTTTAATAAGGTTTTGTTTAATTGTTCATTCAATACGGTTATAAATAATAATAAATAATGTAATATATAGTATATAATATATAATATATAATATGTAATATATAAGTTATAATATATAATATATAATACATAACATATAATTGGTAAATAATAATATATCCAAACTATGTACAACAAATTTGGAATTGGAACTGAAAACATTTTAGGTGTCAATGCATCGAAACAAATTTGTGTCCATCCCTAACGTAAATATAATCGATAAGCGTGTGAAAATATTTACATTGCTATTGAGTTATTTTGTGTTGTTAAAGAATGGCAAGCAAGAGAAAACACCCGGCATCAGAAAGGGCAAAAGAAGAGCCATTTAAAAAGCATACACTTGATTCAGATGAAGAGGATTCTGACGACTATGAGAGGTAACGTTAGAAACCTAAAATTTCACTCCATTGTTTTGATTTAAAAACTTTTCGTTTGCAGAGAATATCTCAATGATAGCGACATTGAAGGAGGCGAGGAAGGCGTGGCAAAAGTAGAGGACGATGTAAAAGTTACACCGTTTAATATGAAGGAAGAATTGGAGGAAGGACACTTCGACAAAGATGGTCACTATCATTGGAACAAAGAGTCGGAAGCAAAAGACAATTGGTTAGACAATATAGACTGGGTTAAGGTAAGGATCGCATTATTTTTTTCATTCATTCATATACAACTTAATAAAGAATTTCTATATAAAAATAGATTGGAAAGCAGAAAAATGCCTTTGACCCTGCCAAAGATAACGAAAACTCTAACTCCTCAGATGATGAAAAAATAGAACCCACTAGGAAGGCCTTTAACTTGTCCATGAACCTGATGAAAATGCTTGAGTTCATGAAAGAAGGAGAGACTGTTAAGATGACATTGCAACGACTGGGAAGTCAGCGTCCCGTTCTGACAACTCTACAAAGAATAAAGCAAAAGAAGGCTGGCGTTGTTGACACCAAGACCCAAGAAATCTCCCATTTAACTGAATTGGCGAATGAGATCCTCTCAAAGACCGGCAATATGGATATATATCAAGAGACCTACGAAAACATTGAGTCCAAGCTGGCTGATTTGCCCGGTACGAGCAAACCCAAAATTGCCGATGATATGGACATGTATGCGGATGACTTCGAAACGAAAGAGTTAGAGCGATCCAAAACCTTGAATGCTGCTTCAAAACCAACGATGACTACCTCGGAAGTGACCTGGGAATTCAAATGGTCGCAAAATGAGACTGAAATCCAAGGGCCATTTACTACTGAGAAAATGTTGAAGTGGTCCCAAGAAAATTATTTTAAAAATGGAGTCTATGTCCGAAAGTGTGGCGAAAACACAAATTTCTATACCAGCAACCGTATAGATTTTGATTTATACTTGTAAGCCTTAGTTAATGATTATGGTAAACAACTTTTGAATTGTGTTTTTCTTTTGTATTCTTATTTTATTCATTTCTTTTGGTTAAAACTTAAAATAAAATACAATACAATTAATCAATTATTTTATATTTTGATTACTAATTAATATGGGTCTAATATGTATAAATAATAACAAATTTAAGTATTTTTCTATATTTATTGTTTTTTTCTATAGTTCTACTAGTCAAGATTGACTAGTTTATTTAGTAGATTTAAAAATTACTACGATAGTTCGCCAAGAGCAGTCTTGACAGTACCGATAATATAATCGATTGTGTAGCTTTTTCATGGTTCCGGGAGCTTTGACAACCCTAAAAAACACATCGATTAAAGTTGCTGAAAATTGTTTTATGTTTAATTAAATACATGCGGATAATCCATGCACTATCTGGTGTTATGAGCGTTAAGTAGTCATCACTATTTCCCGATTAAAACTTTAGTTACTGTTGATTTCGTGGACCGAATTCCTGCTCCTTTAAAAGGAAGTAAATTTGTTAGTGCTTCAGTGAGTTGTTGGTGGGTGTTGCGAAAAAAATAAAATTCTGGACCAGCCGAAACATTTGTCAGGATGACTACCAAACACATTTATTCCACGACCAATTTATCAGATCTGCAGTTAAAGGAGCAGGGCAATTGCCTGTT
This sequence comes from Drosophila eugracilis, assembly GCF_018153835.1. Classification (NCBI taxonomy): domain Eukaryota; kingdom Metazoa; phylum Arthropoda; class Insecta; order Diptera; family Drosophilidae; genus Drosophila; species Drosophila eugracilis. Next base: position 450,254 of record NW_024573311.1, on the reverse strand, counting down.
TGCAGCCCGAAAATATGACGACGCAATAAACTGCTACTCAAAGGCCATCGTAAGTATCACCCAATTTGTAATGTGTATGTTGTTTACACCGTCATGTTTATGGTAAAAATATGTAACTCCAAATACAGATAAAAAATCCCACAAACGCCACATACTTTACAAATCGAGCCCTCTGTAACCTGAAATTAAAGCGATGGGAACTGTGCTGTCAGGATTGTCGGCGCGCCTTGGACATTGATGGGAACTTGCTGAAAGGACACTTCTTCTTGGGCCAGGGACTAATGGAAATTGACTGCTTTGACGAGGCCATAAAGCACCTTCAACGAGGTTAGATTAATGAGAAGGGGAACCCGAATGGCATATGCTCTAACTATATTAAATTTTCAGCGTACGATCTGTCCAAGGAACAAAAACAAAATTTCGGAGATGATATTACACTGCAGTTGAGACTAGCTCGCAAAAAACGGTGGAATGTCTTGGAAGAGAAGAGAATACAACAGGAAATTGAACTACAAAGCTATTTGAATCGGTTTTTAGTAATAGTAATGAGAAAATATTGATAAAGAATACTAATTATTATAAAGATTCCATATTCGAAGAACTAATATAATATCCGTTTCAGGTTAATAAAAGGAGATATGGAAAGTCGTTTGGCTAATTTAAAACTTAATGAAAATGCAAATGAGGAGCAGGTAAAAGACAAGCAACAGGAAATAGAACAAGAGTGTGTAAGTTCCACTTTCAAATTCACAAAACACAGTGCCTACAAAATAAATTATTTATACGCAATTTCTTAAATTTTTACTTAAATTATTTTAGGACGACCATCTAAAAGAACTTAATAATATATTCTCTAAAGTTGATGAACGCCGAAGGGTAAGTAGGAAAATAAATCAACAATAAATATATAAAAATATATGTTTAGCAATAGTAATCTAACAAAAAAAAAATATCTTACATTTTAACAATTTTTTTTTTAATTTATAGAAACGCGACGTTCCTGATTTTCTATGTGGCAAAATAAGTTTTGAGATATTAACGGACCCTGTGATAACACCATCTGGAATTACCTATGAACGTAAAGATATAGAAGAACATTTACAGCGGGTTGGGCATTTTGATCCTGTTACACGCGTGAAGCTCACTCAGGATCAACTAATACCAAATTTTTCGATGAAGGAAGTGGTTGATACTTTTATTGCCGAAAACGAATGGTCTTTAGATTATTGAGTTATATATTATGACATTATCATTGTAATTGATTAGATGTTAGAGCCCAGTTCCCATTGTCTACAAACCAGAATAGTGATAATAAATGTGGATCTGCAACTGATTTAAATTGTGATATTATTATTTTATATAAAATATATAAACAAAATTTTAAAAAAATCTTTTGTTCTTTATCGCAATTAATGGATAGCCAAATCATTTAAATAGGTCTCGCCACCAAAATCACAACAAATATCAGCTGATTAAAACTTGAGGGCGAAAATTTTGGATATACAGCGTTGCTATCGTTATCGATAGTGTAAGGGTTTTATTTATTCCTTATTCCGATAAATCGTCAACCGTTTCAAATATAATATTCGTTACTATATTGACAAATATTTTATATCGATAAGTAGTTGTTTACAAAAATCATTTTCAAAGAAATATGTTTATTTCTGTTCTTTATTGCCATTTACTTTGATTTGTGTATTAATTATATTTTTTAAACCATGAGTTATTCTGATTCCCAAAGTGAAATTTTAGCTGAGGGCTCTGCTCAAGATGTGCGAATCTTGAGTTTGCAAAATCTGATTGAGAAGAATATTGAGATTGGTAAGTAACTTTATTTCAACGCATTACTATAAATATTAATTCTTAAAATAACTACAGAGCAACAGATTGAAAATAAAACTTTTGACCAAAACATCGCGGCAATCGAGGAAATCATTCGAACAGCAAATGATATCAACAAAGGGCCATGAAGACCGTCGTACAAACTCGACAGAACTTGTTCTGGACACGGAATTATTGAGACGCAATCACGAAGTTGTTGGAAAAGCTATTCAACATAACACCAATTTTACAGACAGAATGGTGATCACGGCAATTGTAAGAGCGGTGTTTAGATTTTTGATACTCTACTTCAATTTTTCAACCTTTAACAGAACGAATTGGTTTTTAAAGAACACGAAGAAGATTGGGACGCTCTATGCGCTCTTGCTATTCCATTCGGAAGACCGCTCTTCACAAGCGATAGTATGCTTCCCTTCATAGATGTTACTCCAAAAGAGGTCAACGCCAAACAGCGCGCTCCACGAAAACAGAAATCTCAAGTATGTCTATACTTTAAACCTTTTAAAGGGTCAGATGTTTGTAATGTATTCTTTTTTTTAAGGTGGAGGAAAAGCGTCCTAAGAGGAGTGATAAATTGGAACGAAAGGACGAAGGAGCAGCCTCCGTTAGCTATATGCTTAGGCAAATCAAACAAATATATCGAGACGGCGATAATCAGCCGATCCCGTATTTCAAACTAATTTGTAATCCGAATAACTTCATGGACACCGTTCAAAATGCCCTGCAAGTTTCGTTTCTTGTAAAGGAGAACTTTATTTCCATTGAAAATGGCGAAGATGGTTTACCTTTGGTTCATGTTGTAAATTTAAATGATGCAGAGGAGCGTGAGTCTGCACAAGCGATTTGCTCTATCGATGTGTCCTTCTGTGAGGTATGTAAGGATGGTTTTCGAAAAATGTTTATGTTTGTTTCTTGTTAACAGTTTTACTTTACAGAAAATGGCAAAGCACTACAACCTACATGAGCCGATGCTGAAAAGACTTCCAGTTGATGATAGTTAAATATATGTAGCTTTATTTTTGTATTAAAAGTTCATGTATTAATAAAGTAAAAAGTATAAACATCGAATATAAACCTTTGGGAAAATGTCATGTTAATTTGCACATAAAATAAAGTTAAATGTTTTGCGCGACCTGATTTTATAGATAACCCTAAGAGTTACGCCCTAGTCTCCACACCCATAAACTTCACATAACTAACGTAATACCAACACAAAATCATTAAATGATTTTTATTGTTCAAGCAGTTACTTCACAGTTCAAAAAGTTCAAAAATTCAATATTTTACTTAGAAACCTCCCCCGTCATTATGATAATTTTTATGCCCGCCTACAAATTATGAAACAGTAGAACCATTCGTGGAGGCAAAATGGTAGGATGTCATATACAACTATTAAGTATATTTATAAAAGTTGATTTTGATCTCTTAAAATAATTTTTCTGCCTATTATTGTACTAATTTTTTTGACAACAATTTCGATAGATTATAAAAGCAAAAGAGTTGTCAATCTCTTAATCTGTATCTTTATGATTTCAATTCACCATTGTACCTGTTTACAATCGACATTACATAATCAAATTACTATCCGCAGTTGGAAAATAAATGAAACGCTCTATTAATTACAAAATCACTCCAAAGCCTCAAATAAGTGCACTTTCGGCTGCATAGTGCTATTAATTGAATTCCGTTAACTTAATTCCACAAAGAAGAAATTAAGATTAATTAAGATTTATTGCACAGCCGAAGCTTAGGGTTAATTGCATTTGTGTGGTCGACGGAGTTTTAAAGCCTTGGCGTAAAATAAAGGCTTTATAAAGCTATTCTATAGAAACTGGATATGCATTATCGGAATACTTGAAATACCATTTTCCGAGATTTGGAACTTTCCACCTAATGTCGGCGAAATGAGTTGACCTGAGGCCATAAAACTGAGTTAATGTATAATTATATATAAAACCAAAATGAAGATTTATTACTCCATATCAGCATGGAAACAAACGACCTAATTAATAGACCCCCAATCTAGAAAATACAAAATTAATGATGCACAGGCGAAGTTTAAATAAGTTGCCAAGATGCGGCTTGGCGTTGGAAAAACTTATTTCAATTTTTTAAGGATCAAATAAATAATTACAATTTAATAAATTAGAATGTAAAAGAAAAAATAACGATTAAATAAAATAAATCGTCAATGTTTTTGTAAACTCATTTAAATCATTTTAAGGATTGGGAGCTCACTGCCGAATTTTATAGAAGATGATTTTGTGTGAAAAAAAGTGTTTGGAAATCTATAATCGGTAGAAGGTTTTTATTCAACTTGTCCGATTTCAATTTTTTTGGTTTTGCGATGTTTAGGACCCTTCCATTTCTGATCCGATGTGGAAGGCTTAATTCCGATCTGAGCTCTGCTGAATTATAACCAATTTCGGCTCCATAAATTTCTTTGGATTACTTTCGCATTAAGCGTTTGCGTAAGGTTCGAATGTACATTTGTTCTCGCATTGATATTCCGCTGAAAGCTACATAAAGTTAAATGCATACACATGCAGAGACATCACCCACATTATTGTAACTCACCCGTGGTCATATTACAGGGGGGTCAGCGTAATAGCATCGCAGATAGTGTAACAAATATTTCTTAATTAGATATATCCATAATCTTATGATGCAATAAACTTTTCTCAATATAAGAGAGTAGAAATTGGTATACAAATTACATAATAATATAATAATGGTATAACATATATATAAAAACCACTTATTTTTAAAAAATGTTTGTAATGAAGTTTGGTTGGTTGGAAATATTTTTAATGTCTGCAAGAAAAATTATATCGAACTACTAACTTATACACGCTTGGAAAATTTAAATGATAATTGAGTTTTTTTTTTAATTTGAATTTGATGGCATAGTTTTGTACATAATAGGGAAAAGTTTCTATAGGTGGCATCTTTTGTGCTAATATGTTGCCCTGAGCTGTGGATATGCACATACATATCTGTATATACGCACGTTTGGCTCCAGACTTTTGGGTGGCGCTGGCAATCGACGCTATGCTCATGTGAGTGGTGGGGCCTCACTCTTCCCACTCCTCCCACTCCGGCGAAATCGGGGAGCTCCGGGTGCTGTTGTTAGCACTCGATCGCCAGAGCTGCGCTGATGCTCGCGGCGCGCTCTGCCTCCAACACTTCTGTTCCCAAAGCCGCTTTCCCGAAAATTCAGTTCGGATTTCAGTTCGGATTTGAGTACCACGCGATGAAGACGACGGCTTCAATTAATCTAGAATTAATAGTGCAATGATACGGGGTGTAATATTGTTTGCAAATAGTTTATCCAAAAAACTATGAAAACCTAAAAATTTAAATAATTTTGTGTTTCTAAAGCTGTGTGTTTGTGCCGCGATTCCGAGAAGTAAATTTAAGCTCAGATCCTTCATTTAATATTTAGGTAAAGAAAACCTTTTTTTTAATTTATTAGCATACTACAAATACAATATTAAACACAATAGTGATTATAGCTGAACCTGATCTTAAAAGATATTCTGATGAATGATCGTCTTTACTGACGATCCATATCCTTTGTTTTTCTTTAGGCCTTTTCAGTGAACCTCCATAATTGTTCGGTTTGTTAACATTTGGCCTCTTCAAAGACTCGAAGATATATTGAATATGGGCTTAATTGCTTTTTGGGAAATGTGTGTAATCGATTCGGGTTTTCGTGAAATGCATTTTGGGACAAACCAATTTACCTCACTCATATTGAACCGTTATCTTCTCGATGACAGTAATCACTCAAGTACTGAATGCATAATGAAAGAAAGCCCACTGTCGTTGGTAGTTTCAATTCCCATAACACTACATTATTTTGCATGCCTTAAATGTGGCAACGTAATTGCAGTCATTAAGTTTTAGGATCGATCGGATAATAATACAGTCAGCCAGAAAAGCAGTTGACCAAATCTGAAAGTGAAATCAAATCGAAAATGTATCCAATTGACATAGACACCAATATTTTACACACCATTCATATTTTTTTTGGTTATCTTTTTCAGCAAGTTATTTGGACAAACAAATATCCATCTGTGCGCATACACATGTGTTTCAAAATAATTTCCCGTTTTGCTAATTGCGGAAGTTTCACATTATGTATGGGGGGTGGTAGTGTGAATGACGAAATCCAAGAATGCGAGAGAATATATGACATATGTATCAAAATATTTTGGACAGACGTAATTTGGTTTCTATGGGCGGGCGATTGAAGATTTTCTAAACACTTCACTTTAATGCAAGTTCTTCATAATATCCGCGCACTCTTTGAATTGAGTGTTTTGGAGTTCAGTGGCATGGTTGAAGTGCTAAGCCATTGCAACACTGTCTTTGTGCCTGTGTGGTTTGTTGTACATGGGTAAATGCAGTTTCAATGCACGACGATATCCCCAATATGGGCCTATTGACACAGATATGTATGAAAAGTACATTGTGACATTAAGAATCTGTATACCCGCTACTCGTACAGTTCTAGGGTATAATGTCTACTTTCAAAATGGCAGAAAAGTATTTTCAAGCTCATTAACTTGATAACTTTATAGGGAAGATGACCTAAGAAATTGTTATCTAGTTTGTTATTCAAAACTGGAAAATATAAGGAATTTGTCTTTTTTCAATCTAAGATTCATTTTCTATTATATAATCTACCAAAGCTAGCATATTTTCTTGATATTTCTTTATTTAAATGGTTCTGCACAGTTTCAAGACACTTTCAAGTGGTTTTTAAATGGTACAAAGTAGATTAAACGTTATTCTTAAGGCCCAGCTTGAAACGAACTGATTTATATGATTATATAACATATTTTATGTGCGTATTTGTCGTATACGCAATATATATGTGCTCATACAGAGCTCCAAAATGTTTAGTGGGTGTGGAGGCTTCTAATGAAATACGCCCTTCCCATTTTTGTTCACGGATGTTGTAGTGTATGCTGCCGAAAGTACATCCATTCCAGTCGAATAGTCACGCTCGGTTTATTCGTAATCAATGAAAATAATGGAACTTGAGTTCCTCTGTACGAGTTGCTAATACAAAGCCTAAAAATGCGTACAGGCAGACATTGAAGATCACTTAAACCGATAGCGAATTTATCTACATAGAATATGTATAAAGTAAATAAATAAATTTGATTGTAAATAGCCAGTAAGTTAGTAAGTTTTATGTTTAATTTAAAGGGTACTAATTATATATGTATTATTAAATCTTTATTTTCAAATTTCAGGCTTCGAAATGGCAAAGCTTTTTTTAATATTTAGGTAAGAAAATTCCTATATCAAAACTTAATATTCAAACTATTTCAAACTCAAACTAAATGGTTTTGTCGATAGATAGAAATTTGATAGAAAAGAAAAGAGGGCGGGAAGACATCTTCCTCAGCTGCATTTAATCAAGATTTTTTTTGTACCCTCGCCGCCGGAACAGTGGCTCGTTTTCAGGAAAAACTTTGTAAAATGTGTAGCTATCAAAACAGATCTTGATACTTCAAAGAACTTTTTTGAAAGCAACAAAAAATCTCCATAAGCTGTTACAGGCTGCCAATTATTTTTGCTCGACTTTGAAATTGCTTTGATTTATCAGCCAACTATCGGAAGTGAAATGGATATGTGATATTGATATGATAGAGAAATCCATTTCCTGTACCTAGAGAACCATTTCAAAATTTTAAATTTATGTAATTTTCAGTATTTTCACACTTCTTGCAACTATACCAGACTCCAGTTTTGTAAAATCGGACTTAACAACGAGAGAGCGAATAAAGGTAGGTCTTTAAAAGTTTTAACTATTTATTTATTAATTAAATTAAAAGTAATCCTCGGCTTAGCATACCCTCATATAAAAGGGGAATTATTAAAGATTGTGGTCGGGAAGAATTTAATGTAAAAGGCTTAGAGTTCCATAAGTCTGAACTATGTTTCATGATTTTAAAAAATTCGTCCCGCTTCATTGGTTTTGATAAGCTACATATGTAGATGTTTGTAAACTACACTAATACATCATTTTTTATAGCACAATCATCTTGCTTTTATGTCATTATTTCTATTTTAATGCCTTTATAATTAACAAAATTATTTATGTGCCTTCTTTACGTAATGGAAAGTATTCATTAAGTCTGTCCAGATTATAGTTATATTTATTTAAAAGTCTTAATTATGTTTATTTAATAGTTATTTCTATTAATTGAACTATTGTTTTTACATTCATAAGCACTTTAACTATGACTTAGAATTAGAACAGAATTATTTTCTTTCTAATTAGAAACATCAAGATTGGCTGAGAGAGCATCGAAAACAAAAAACGAAAAAAAATCTATCGAATAACTCATATTATGAGCTTGCAAATTTATGGCATACGAGAAAAGATTTATCCGTTAAGCAGAAACCAAATAACAAGGATGCATACTTGGAAAATGAGACCACTAATAAAATGCCCAACAGGAGCGAAGAAAAAGTATTAAAGTCAACTATTATATTAATGAATGCAACCAATCAAAGTACATCGACATCCAAAACTTTTTTGGAAACAACAACATTGGCAAGTATAACTACCAGAGATCCCGTAGAAAATGGTATTGTACCGACAACAAAACAAATCCTAAGTCCTGAGGAGGTTTTCTCATCGCCGCATCCGCCAAAAGAAGTTACTACCAAAAAAACAAAAAAGAAAGTTTATCCATATCCTCGGTGGGATAAGTGGAGTAACTGGAGTGAATGCTCGCGAAGTTGCGGTGGAGGCGTTAAGTATCAAGTTCGAAAGTGCATTAATCGGTAAGTTACATATATGTTTTCTTTATTGTTGTGCTTAAACTCATTTATTAAATGTAGTGTTATTATAGTATATTATTGTTAGATGTCATGCTCTTTCTTAGCTTTCCGATTAATTACTGATTTGTACTGAATATAGTTTGGAGCTGAAAACTTACATGGTTTTTGGATTATTTTTATTAAGTATGTCATTCTTTTTTGGTTTTCAGCAACCTATTGACGAATAATCAGCTTACGAGTAATGCATGCGTTGGCTATTTCAAACGTTATCAGCTGTGCAATGATGTGCCATGCGACCAGCAATCCCCGGATTTTCGGGCTTCTCAATGTACAACTTACAACGATATTGAGTTTCATGGTCATCGATATAGGTGGGAACCTTATGTGAAGGGTATGCATTTATCGCGATTAATAAATCTATAATGAAAAAGGCATTAAAAGTATTAGTCAATAAAAGTTTTTGTGTTTTATTGGAGCTTGGTTATATATATTTCTTATAGATGATGCTGAGTGTGAGCTAAACTGCATGCCATTTGGAATGAAATCTTTTGCTACTCTTAACGAATCTGTAATCGATGGTACGCCATGTCAACATCCTGCTGAATATTATCGATCTCAACTTTGGAACCGCGCTGTTTGTGTGGATGGTGCCTGCAAGGTAAGGAAAATTAAAACAAATTGTAAAATTAATAAGAAAGTAAGAAAGAATTTAGAGATTCCTAGAATTTAAAATCGTTAGGCAATTACAATTTATATTTAATTGGTTTTTTTAGTTTGAAGTTTTGCAATATTTTACCTAATTTTTCCAATTGATAAGTTTTACTCTAGTTTATTGATTAACAGATAAATTATTCGGTTCCACCACCAGCCCACCAAGGCAAGCGATCGCACATTAAAAGCACTAATTGTGCGCTCTTTCCTCGATACTAAAGCTTTTATAAGTACAAGAATCGCATTGAAAACTTAGTATTGGTTGTACATTGAATCATAAAGCACACAAAGTTTTTAGTGATCCGTAAAGAATTTGAAATGATAGGTTAACGATTTTTTTTGGTTTGTGCTTGACATTATCTGATGTTTTACAAGTCATTTATTTATAAAAGAGTGGTTGATTGTTTCATTTTTTAAAGTTATGTAGACTAAAAGTTCTAAGTGCACTTACAAAAGTTCTTAAAAAACATCATGAGAATGTATCTGATTTATTGCATTTTTAAATTGTTTTATTTTGATCGTTGAATCTACTTTATTTATTTTTAAAATAAACTTAAATTTGCTTTTAAACTTGATACCCCATTTAACCTTGCTGAACATTTTTTTTAGTTTTTGTCCCATTAAATAGTTTTTTCCTCATTCAAAACCTTTTATTTTATTTAGTTTCAAAGTGATTCTTGAGAAGCGGAATAGGTCAGCAAATCAAAGTAGAAATAATTTCGTGAAAGCAAAAACTGGAATGGGTCCAATGAGCTTAATTTCAATGAATTATTTTAGTAAACACATTGCCGCAGTTGTGCGTACGGAAAGTCCATTGGAAAAGCAATTGCTTATAGAACATATGCCCCTTAATAAGACTGACTGAATGTATTTTGTACTCATTTAATTTTTGTTTATCTTGTACTCGTAAGAAGTGGCCAATAAATAATGTTTTTGCAAAGCCCACGAATTCCACTCGTCTTACCCTGAACTTACTATAAATAAGAAGTATTTTAAATATTCTTCTTCAGAAGCTGAACATAGTTTTTGGAGAGTGGATCGTTAAAGAATATTTTAATTTAATTATTTCTTAGGATTTCAATAGAAAAGTATTAATCAGTAAAGATTAAGAGGTTATTTAAAATAAACAAGAAATGAGAACATTGATAGCATTGCTATTGCTGGTGAGTAGAGCTACTTTTGTGGGAACATTTTTTACATCCTTTGGATCGGATTTCAAAGTTCTTATATAAAATGATATATGTATTAATTATTAGGCTGTTCATGCCAGTGGTGAAATCGATGGATTATATGCTCACAGTGGATCAGTGAGTTGTGGAGGATTACTTTGCCGTCCTGTCACGGGGATCTTCACCAGAGATCCCCTCCCTGAACTTGCTTATATACACGTTGCCAACTTACCAGCGGGTGCATCCAATATTTCAATAACGGAACTCAAGAATAGCATAAACTTGCTGGGTAACTTACTTTTTCTAATATTTCATAAGATATTTGAAATTTTTTCTTTTTTTGAACCCAGTTCTTCGTACTTCTAAAGATGTATCCATTTTCAATGGCGACAACAGTGTATCTGAAAGTGGATCTTATGAAGCTGTTGGTGCCGTCTTCGACTATCACCGAATCGATGGAGCTCTGGATAGTAAGGGGGTGACCGAGTGGATCACTAGCATTGGACCCATCAGGGACTCATTGCAACTTATGGTATTACCTACAAGAGAAAAAACATTTTTATAATATAATATTACACTAGATATTTTTAAACCTTTCCCAGGTTTTCACAAAGACACCTAACAATACTGGTGTAAAGTACGAGTACATGCTGCCGATAATATCCGAGTCCGAGGAAAATGAAATGTCATTGGAGAGTAGCGATGGCCTGTTGAAATCCGGCATCGAGGACACCAGTTCATCCAGTTCGAGCTCAAGGGCGGGACGAAAGCGTATCTTTAATTGGAAAGTAATTGGTTTCAGTAGCTGCACGAAATCCTGCGGAGGTGGCACTCAGGCACCCATTATACGTTGCATTCGAAAGAATCCATTGCGGTATTACTCGCAACGCCGTTGCATGCACTCCGCGAAACCGGTACTCAATGAGAACCTATTGCACTGCAACACGCAACCGTGTCCGGCTTATTGGAGATTTGATGATTGGGGTGAATGTCGCTGTACTAGTGGCATAGGTTTCCGAAAGAGGGAGGTAAGTTGTGTCCAGGAGTTGGCTTCCGGTCTGGTCATCCACGTTGATAAGGTCGCCTGCATGGAGGATCAACCAGCAACTCAGAAACAATGTGAATGCCCTAAAACCAGGCGTCGCAACCTATCTCGATATCGAATCCAAGGCAATTCAGAGTCCACGAATACGACTCAAGTCAAGAGAAGCAAAATCGATGGCACCGAAGCGAATGCTATCTGGTTGATGTCGGAATGGAATCAGTATTGTTCTGTCACTTGTGGTTCAGGTGTTGAACATCGTACTATATTTTGTGATCGTTCCAAGGCCGGTGAGCAGCGTTGTGATCCCAGCACAACTCCCGATAGTCGTCGTCCTTGCGAAAGGTCCAGTTGCGAAGTGGGAGATTGGTTCACCGGTCCTTGGTCCTCGTGTAATGGCGATTGCTTTGATTTGACACGGACCCGAGAGGTGTTGTGCATCCAAAACCAGCTAATCAGTGAGCCCAAGGAATGCACGCCAGAACTGAAGCCGGCATCCGTCGAGAAATGTTCGCACGAGGAGGTGGAATATTGCGCCGCCCGTTGGCATTACTCGGATTGGTCAGAGGTAACTAAACAGGGGGTGTTATGGAAATCTTTCTATTGAAATAATTTTTTATTACTAATAAAATATATAAACTTTTTTACAGTGTACAAAACCATGTGGCGGTGGTACCCAGCGACGCAGTGTAAAGTGTTTGGAATACGATATAAAGTTGAACGCTCTTCGGGAAGCTTCACAATGTCGGTACACAACCAGGGAGCCCATTTACCGTAATTGCAATGCGCAAAAGTGTGAAGGTGGGCATTTATTATCGATATTCGATATCTATAAAAAATAGCTGATAATTTTCTTTTTAACAGAAGTGCAAAATACTGAACCTGTATCGACTTGCACCGATAAGTTCGCCAACTGTCAATGGGCTTTCCAAGCGAAGCTGTGTAGCTACGATTATTATCGCGAGAACTGCTGTACTTCTTGTACGGGTGGCATTTAAAGTTTATAGTTTTTAAGAATCTTACTTAATTTATATATCGAATCATTAACCGCCGTGCATGATAGCTAAATAAAATACTATTAAGTTTTACACCGAATGACATTTCGTTAGCTTAAACATATAGTATTTTCTGACTCTAAGCTCAAAATAAAGCTTGCAGGGAAATGCAAATGGTAAAATATCGGTCAAGAAAACTGTATTAACGCAATTAAATAACACATACTAAAATAAACTAGATGAAGACTAAAACCACATAATTAGTAAAATTCTGCATTATCTTAAAATTAACATTAAGGATCGAAAAGCGATATTGTTTAATATGCAAAAACTTTAATATTAATAAACCAGAGATTAAAAGAAAGTGTGCATTTTTTCTCGTTTAAGAATAAATAAATCAAAATAAGTTTGGTTGTTTTACAATTTTATAAGGTAAACATTTTAGAGTGCTTTAGATAATTATAAGTTTTAGAGTGCTTTGCTTTATAGGGTATATCCCAAAATTTGCCAAACTAATCGTATTGTAAAGAAATACAAAACTTCAACAAAGCCCAAGACACTGAAACCAAGGAAAAGTCCAGCTGTTCCGCCAATTGAAACTGGAATAGGTAAAATTTTTTATTAAATTATAATTTATATGTATATAATTTAAAAGTTACCCAACAGATCGGTCATAGAGAATATAACCTGTCGCTTTAGTCGATTCTGCGGCCATTTTTTGACTGAAACAGCGGTTCCAAGTCCTCCTAGTAAGTTTTTTGCTCCGGCCATTGACTGAATAAATTGTTTATTTCATATATATATATATATATTTTAATATTAAATAAAAGCAATTTGGTACTTACGTTTAGGGCCCTCAATGTTACCACAGAATCTATGCAGTTCTGGTCACAATAGCAAAGCGACCTCTTGTGTTTCCCCTTTTGTTCGTACATTTTAAGCAAATAATCTGGTAAATGAATTTATTTTCACCTTTAATCTTAAAAAAATACTTTACTTTCTTTATACACCGAATTTATATAGCTCTTTCCGATTTTTTATATATTTTGCGATGTACTTACTTGTATGTTTAGTAAAACAGGATCTTAAAATTTTATAATCGCACACCGGCTTGGGATTTTTAACTAAAATAAAGAATTGAGATTTTGATGACATTATTTTATTTTTTAACTTACTGCGATTTGGGTAGAAATGAGGAATACATTTGCATATTTCATAGGCCAGATTAAGACGGCACTCTTGCTGACAAATAGTTCTAGTGTAGAAAGGAAAATGGGTTAGATTCGATTCGTGCTGGAACCGGCATTTTCTCATTGTAACAGTGGTATCTCTGCAAAAAAGTTTTTAAATTTTTAAAATTTTTTATTAGCTTTCTTAAAGATATGCCAAACTTGCTTTTCTAGATTGTCCTCAGCAATAATCTCTTCTAAACTTAGATCGTATGAGACTCCATCATATGCGTATTCGGAATTGGCGTCCACCTTCATGATGTCGAATGCAGAATGTAAAAAGCTCTTAAAGGGGTAATATATTGCTTATACTTATATTACAGGTTTGAACTATCTTAACTTACAATTATGGCCGGGCCTTTAAATCCCAATATGGTATATTGCGCGTCCTTTGAAAAATAGGTACCATGCTGATATTGAATTTCTTCACGTTGAAATACGTTAAGTTCGGGATACTTTCCAAAGATGGCATACTGGGCACTGTATTTCTCGGATAGCCTCGAATTCGTCATATAACATAAACCCCACTCAGTGAGAACCTGACGGACATGAATATGATTTGTACCGTCCTGACTTCGAATGCGTTCGTTGTAGTTAGGCTCGTAGGTTCTGTCATAGGTTAAATTGAAAATCAATTCCATGTACTTTTCCGGCTTTAGGCCAATGTCCTTAAGTACTTGATCAATTTCATCGCTTTCGGGAATGTTTTGGAAATTAGTGTACGTAGCATTCGCCAAATTTTCTAAGAAATCCCATAAAAGAACTTTCTGTGGCCCCTTGATGCCATTGTTCCTTAAATTAATTTGTTAATTTATAAGCAATAAAAGCTAAAAGAATATTGTTAACAATATATACCGACAATATTCACCAAAAAGGGTATCATTTAGACGATCCACTGTGCATACTGTAACACTAGGCAATGTGGTATTCCAAAAGAAATAGTTTCGCTATAAAATAAATGTTAGAAATAATAGTCTGACTTTAGATTAAAGAATTTAAAAGTACTTCCACTCCAATATGTGTGCTTTTCGTATAGTAACGATCAAAAGATGATAAGCAGACAATAACACAGAAATATATTGAGGCAATCAGCAGGGCTAGCCACAGGATTCTGGGGAAGTAAACATAAGTTTATAAATAATTATGGTTTAACATTTTCTAACTTACTTTTCAAAAAGAATTAGCATTGTTGTCGTTAAGTAGCGGAAACCATGTATACAACAATTATCGAAATATAAAACGAAAAAATGTATAGTACTTCCTAGCCATTTTCGATACTTAATGGGTAGTTTTTTGTCAACCATTTCATTTTTAATTTCTAAAGGCATCTTTTTACTAATTTTATTTTACATTTACTAAGTAAAGTATGTAATGTGACGTTGCTTCGAAGACTGATTAATGGATTTCGAAATCAAAAGTATTTATACTAATTTTCATTATTCAAGAACATTAAAGTAGCGTGTCTAAGCTGTGACTAACTTCATTACTTATTTAGGATTATTAGATTTTGCACTTGACATACTAGTTAAATATAAAGAGTGTTGTAGCTATTATTTTGACAGTCAGAATCAATTGCAAAGCTTGTCCATTTAGTTTATGGTTTAGAAATAAGCGGACCAATATAATGTAAAAATAACTGAATTGATTATCGATTAAGAACAAAATAGGTGAAAAAGTGAATATCCAAATGAAAAATATTTAATACTTCATAAGCTTTGTAACGGGTTTTATTAAGCATCAATAGTTCATTATAAAAATGTTATTTCTGCTGGATTATGAATGTACGAATTTGCATTGGGACCAGAGTAACGACAAATTCGGACGCGTCCATCGTAGAATTAGCTGCCAAAGGGTTATGGGGAGCGTAATAGTATTCAATGGATGAAGGAATACTGCCGGTGCTATCTTGATTAAACTTGTATCTCTTCACAGTGCTTAACTGCATATTTCCATCCAAAGTCGTTTCCCAAATCTGATCTCCACTCAAGGACTCAAAGAGCGGATAAATATTAAAGCTAACCACATTTCCTTCGGTTTTCATGTTTTCCACTCGTATCAAGATTTGATCCTTCGTATATGGTTCAAAGGAGAGAAGTTCAATCGATTGAGGGAGGTCGGTAAAATCTGGAATCAAATGTTTGTTTACAGAGGCCACGGCATTAGATTTGCTAAAAAATTTCCAAAAGTGTTGGTCCAACTTATGCTGGAGCAGTCGCTCTGCGTGATTTGGTTTCTCAAATGCCTCGGTGAGAATTAGAGAAATCTTTCCTCTTGCAATCAAACCAATACCGTACTGAGTCTCATTGAGGGCTTCACCAACTCCAAATGCATCGTCATTCAGAAGGCGACGGTGCAGCATCAGCTCCAATTCCCCATCTTTTAAGCTGGTTCCTCCCTGTGCTCTATCATTTAGCAAGGTGATTCGCTTTTCATCGTCTTGGAGGGAAATTTGACCGGTCACTGGATAATAGTTTCCACTAATGGACTCCGACATATCGGGATTAAAGTGTTCCCTTTGATTCCTCTCACGTTCCAGCATCTCGCGACCATTTGAGTCCGTATAATATTTACCCTTTGAGGCTATATTGCTGGTAAAACGAGTGATTATCTCTTTACCAACTTCATCATCCGCCGGAATCGGCCCAACCATCCATTCAAATTCCACACGATTTTCCTCATCGTAAATCCGGACAACCTGGGATATCCATTCGTTGACATGTTGATGGACTTCCTTGACTCTGGTGCCATTATAGAACGAAAGTTGAATTTTGTCATCCAGCACTTGGATCTCTCCGTCCGGACGGAAAATGTAGGCTCCGGATGAACGGTTGTTAGATTCACCGTTATTTCCCCGATATCCCTTGTATATTCCAAAGCTTTGCTGTACATTTTCGGTTAATCCGTTCATTTGAATGGTTTTCAAGCCACCAGTAGTTGTATCAAATGTGATTTTAACCAGCTAATAATATGTTTATAATTAATATAAATTAAAGGACTTTATAATTATACTTACCGAATTTTCCATTGTTAATTCTTCGGTCTCATCTTGGGCCTTCTCTACGGGGAAATACACATTTTCTTCCGCAATTTTTTTGGGGAAGGCAGTACGCGAATCAAGAAGTTGGCTATTTTCTCAACACTGGCTTTGAAAACCAATTCGTGTTGAGTTCCATTCGATCGATGTTCCAGAGCCAAAACTTCCCAAGGAACTGGGATAACTTCAGAAGGTACCTCGCGACCTAAAAAAATATTAAATAATAAATATATTATTCTACAATGTTCTATATATAAAGATTACTATACCTTTCTCATCGGTGACTATATAGTTTTCGTTCATCGCTGGGACACGCACATATTGCGTTGATGTATGAGCCAAGGGATTCATCAGGGTAACAATCACATTGTTGGCTGTACTCTGGGTGATGGCACAAACACTTATATTCAATTCCAGGCATGTTTGGAACTCTCCAGAGGTCAGATTGGTAAGAGATCGAAGGGCATCGCGCGCATTATTCTCCGCGCCAGTAATCGCCTTGTACAACATACGATCGTAATCCCGGGCAACTGCCTGTTTTTCAGTGCCTGTGACAGCATCATGATGCTGCATTATTCCCATGGCCTGACTTAGATTTTCCAGATCCTCCGAATGCTGAGAGCTGGTTAAATTGGCCAGAACACTCAGTTGCTTTACTGTCTGGAAAAAGTGATTTCCATCCCGGTGAAAGCGTTTTTGAGTGGGCCGCGAAGTGAAATAGCCCGTCCAGTAGGAGTGAGAGTCACTGGAATACGGAAAGAAATCCTCGGTCTTGTTCGGCCAAGTTTGCTGCAACTGATGCAGTTCGTAGAGATAACAGGAGGGCGTCGAGTAGAAAACGTTGACTTGCGATCCAAACGATTGGCGATCGTTGACGTACCTAATAAAAATTCGAATTATCACAGATAAGAGAATGGAAATAGTTAAGGTTTTTTATGTGTCCACTTACTTTATAAGCTTGTCCATATTTTTGAAATTCACTGCGGCGTCCTCGTACTGAAAATCATCTCCCATGGGCACCATTATGTGAGTGGATCGATAAGATTTTGACATTGTCTTAACATAGTCGATGAAGTCACTGACTCTTTTATCAACATTATTGTCATAGCTCTCGCCATCGATAATCGGGGCATCCTCGCAATTGATATCAAAACAAAATCCTGGCGGTGCAGAATAGTGATTGTACAGCATTCCAGTAAATATGTTTGAACTCTTTAAATATTCGCTTGATTGCCAAACCATTTCCATTTCTTTGTCCTCCAAACGTTTCTTTTTGTCAACATAATCCATGCGAGCGAAAAATTCACCGTTATATCCCATTTGTGCGAATACTAGAGGCCATTTCCCGAGAGTGGCCAAATGGATCAATTTGCCAGCCAACAGTGGGACGTCCACAATCGCCAAAGATGTCCTTTAGGTATCTACAAAATAAGGCAATAAGTTTAAGGTTTTTTTTGAATCATAGGTACTTACTTTAAGCCCAAATTAAACTGATCAATTACACTTTGGTAGTGAACAGTGGCTTCATCATTCATGCTCCAAGCACCTCCAGTGAACTCCAAACGGCCTTCTGCTACCAACTTTTTCACAAGTCGCTGAACGGTTTCGGTTTGCTCGTCATACCATTTCGAAAAGAAGAAAGTTTCCACCTGGATAAAACGACGATTCGAATCTTTCAGCAGCTCCTCGACCACTGTATCCAATATGTATTGGACTCCAGCGTGCTGGATCTTGTTTTGACTTCCATAGTAATACTGATCAACTGTTTTTAGCCAACCCACATCGTCGTGCGAATGGGGGACCAAATGAACATTGATCATGTTTTGTTTGGTGCTGGGACATGCCTATAAAGAAAGTATATTTACTAAATTTTAAAGAACTTTCTTTAAAAACCAATAAAATGATATGTCTTGTCCCAAAATTTTTTTTACAAACTAACTACTTGAGAAAGTCTTACCTTAAACCCACATGTTGATTCGGATACCGCTGTATTCAGTAAAAATACAGTGATAAAAACCAGTATAGTACTGAAATATTCCATTTTGGTGAACGCCAAGCTCTACGGAGGGGTCTTATCGTGGCTGTTGAGTCGAATAAAATGAAACGAGAAATGAGGCAACTCCTTAGACCCCAGCAATGTGCCACTTGAAGCGATAAACCTTGTACTGCGATCGAATTAACTTGAGTGGGATTATGATTATGAAATTAAAATCCATTTAGGAGCACCAGCGATAGCAATTTACACCCCAGATAGGGGGTTATTGCATTGGTTTGTTTATCAAGAAAACTTTTTTGCAAAAAAAAAATAAATATTTTAAATACATAAATGTATTGAAATGAACTTGGGTTTGGGGGCGCTTATCAGTTTTCAAAATAAGCATACATTTTCGTATTTGTTTATGTTTGAGTTCTAGTCAACGACATCTGTGTTTTGCATTAACATTCTTATCTCCGTTGCAATCATTTCAAGTAATTAATTATTCAGATTACGAAAAGAAATTGAATTGCTTTATGGTTTTGTACTCAAATAAGTGGTATATAAAGAGCTGGTCTTGTAAACAAGAAACATTTTCCTATTTTTATTGACAGCTCTTGAAGACAACATGTGCTTGATTCAATAGAGAAGCGTTTAATCGTTATAGTTATTAAGGGAAAGTAATGGTTTTTTTTTTTGATAATAATCATGAATAAGTTAAAATTGTGACACTAAACATATATGTATGTATATTTCGCCTGGAGATTGTTTATAAAGAATGCGCTAGTAAACAAGTTCTCACTTTCACACATTCATTTAGGAACTCATTTCTGTAATGTGCCAAAATATTTTATTGCATTGCTATTCTACTAACCAAAAATTTGAAGGTCAGTCCATCTCAAGCCTTTCCGGGATGCATCTGTTATAGACAAATGGCTTTTTAATTAGCAAAGGCTTAATGTAAGACTTCCGGTCATTAGTATGTAAACATTTTGTAGAATTTTGTAAATATACTTGTAGATATATTTGTAATTTTGGGAAATAAAAGACCTTTACTTAATTCCCAATAATTTTAACTTTAAAGAACAAAACTCCATTACCAATTTTTCTATTATATATTATGAAAATATTTAAAAGAAAATTATATTTAATTTCTTACAAGTAATCAGGTAGTTTGAGTTGCTAACTCACAATATAGTACTTATAGTGAATGAAATTTCTCAATTGGTTAAGTATTAATCAAGAAACTTAATCTCAACTTACAAAAGCGTTATACTATCTAAATACTTTTAGACGAAGTCTTTGATTAAGGGACTTGTAGCTAGTCAACTTATAGCTAGTCAATGAATAAGTTGTTCAAAAAACTCAAATTTAATTCAAATTTTCGATTATCGATTTTTTTTTGTTATATTAATTTCAACATCTGTACCAAGTTTAATGAACATCCTCTTTTTTGTTGAAGGCTAATTAAAGTTATTTACTGGCGATTTTTCTATCGAAAAATATGGATCAAAGGATTTGATTTTTGAAAAACAACACACAATAATGCTCACACCATATTCACCGATTTCCCATGTGACTTTTTTGTTCCCAAAACTGAAATAATCGAAAAATTTGAAAAATGCTTTTGAACACACCTCGTATAACTTCTAAAAGGTTTCGATAATCGAAAAATTTGAAATTCGCGAAATTTGAAGAGTCACCTTACTTTTTGAACACACCTCGTATACTGCAAGATAGTATGACCTTAAACTATAGAATCAAAATCCGTTGACCGGATCTGTAAAGCCTTATATTTTTTCTGTTTGCTAAGTTAATAGATAGAGCTATTCCTAGGCATATAAACTAATCAGGGTTATCAGTATTATAGTGTTTTCAAACTTTTCATTTTTTATTTGGTGGTTAAAAAATTTCCCCACATTCAGCTCATTAAAAAAAGGTTAAGGTTAATACTAAGTAACAATAGTAAGATACGAACTCGTATAGTCGAACTTAAGATTATTACCTCCTGTTGCTGAAGTGCACCACTTAGACCCTTTTCGAGTTTCTGATAGTAACATGGATTATCAATGCAATTGTGTGTGATCGGTTTTCAGAAACCAATTAAGTACTTCACCAATTTAAAGTGTTAAACCGATTAAATGGAGCTAAAGCCAAAGTCACTTTAGTAATCTATTAAGGAATACTTTAGAAGGCGCATGTACGAATGGCCCTATCAGTATACTCCATGCACACTACCCGGCAAAAATATACATACATATCTACATACACTCCCAAGTACAAACATATGTACGAATACTTGCTCACTTTCTCAATGTTCGTATGTATGTATAGGGCAATAAAGAATCATTCTCAAGTAGGTCTCGAGCTGAGTTTGCAGACCCCGTTTGAGCAGTCCGCTTCGAGAAGCCGATGCGATCGGTTGGGACGACATACCCTCTCCCCGAGTCGGTTCTTAAGCACAATAAGAGTGTGTGTGTATATACGTTAAAATACTGTCAAAGTGTAAGCTGTGAAAATCCAGTAATTGAATGCAAATTCTTGAAAAACTAAATCAAATATAAGAAACTGCAATGTCTGCAAAGACTACTCTGTGTCTGGCACTCTTTTGCGCCCTTGGCTGTCCTCATTCAAGTGGCCGAATCGCGGAGTATTCAACAAAAGGCATCTCAGTGTGGCTATCAGGTAAGTCGATACTCCCATCCCTAAGAAAAGGGAAAACAAAAGTAGTAGGCATGCAACATGTTCGGTCTAGCAAATAAAAAAAATTCCTGTAGGCTGAGTTTAAAATGAGAGAATCAACTTGATTACTGCTTTTGCCGGCAACCGTCGGCTTAAATTCTCTGCTGAGTATTTGTTGTTCGTTTTGTTTTGTTTTTTAAAAATGGATTATATTATATAAAGAGGGGTTTGATTATTTGTTTTGCTTTTCTTTTTTGCACTGATAAGCATCAGAAAAAGAGGAAAAGGTAAAAGACTTTGTTAGTGGAGTGTTGATACGGCCTTTTATACATTTTCCAGTCAGAAATAAGAAAATGTTGGAACTTATTAAGGGTTAAATGCGTTATTTTTTGTTAAATGTTTGTATATATACCTATAAAGATTTATCAAAATATTGCATAGCTAAAATTAAAGTATGATTTTTGTTATAAATGACAAAAATATGTCAAAATTGATTTAAAATATCATTTTTTTGTATCAAGAGAAATTCTTAGTATTTTGAAAACATATTTTTAATCGCCTTTTTAATGCTAATTTTTTCGTATGCTTTTAGTGTTTTAATTGTTAAGCTTTTAGCATCATAAAGATTTTTAATTTAATTTCCAGAGCTGCCATGCAACAAAACCCAACATGCTGAATGTGCATCTTGTGGCACACACTCATGATGATGTTGGCTGGCTGAAAACCGTTGACCAATATTATTATGGCAGCGAAACTAGGATCCAAAAGGCTGGAGTACAGTATATAATCGATTCGGTTGTGGAGGCTCTACTAAGAGATCCTGAGAAAAGATTTATCTATGTGGAATCTGCATTTTTCTTCAAATGGTGGAAGGAGCAGAAACCCAAAGTCCAAGAAGCTGTTAAGATGTTGGTGGAGCAGGGAAGACTCGAATTTATTGGTGGAGCTTGGAGCATGAATGATGAGGCCACAACACATTACCAGAGTGTGATCGATCAGTTTTCTTGGGGATTAAGGTGTGTTAAAGAAAAATCTGGTAGTAGTAGAGCCCAACTAATATAATTACAGACTTCTGAACGATACCTTTGGAGAGTGTGGACGCCCGCGAGTTGGATGGCAAATTGATCCCTTCGGTCACTCTAGGGAAATGGCTTCTATGTTCGCCCAAATGGGTTTCGATGGAATGTTTTTCGGTCGTTTGGACTACCAAGATAAGGACGAACGTCTTATGACCAAAAACGCTGAAATGATATGGCATGGATCAGCAAATCTTGGTAATTAAAATCTTATCTAATCTTTATGGTAAGAAATCTGAAACTAATTTGAAATTTATAGGAGAGGAAGCGGATCTGTTTAGTGGCGCTCTCTATAATAACTACCAGGCTCCAGATGGTTTCTGTTTCGATATTTTATGCAGCGATGCCCCCATAATTGATGGCAAACACAGCCCAGACAATAATGTTAAAGAGCGCGTAAGAACTGATACCATATGTAGTGTTTTTTTTTAGTGTTTTCTTTTATGCTTTTTGGCATTGGTTGAGCGTTTTGTTTTTGTCTTTTGTTTGTGTCCCTCACCACATCAGATCGATACGTTTTTGGATTTCGCCAAGACCCAATCCCAATACTACCGCACCAACAATATCATAATCACAATGGGTGGGGATTTCACCTACCAGGCTGCTCAAGTCTATTATAAGAACCTCGACAAATTGATACGGTAATTGCATATTGTATTGTCCTTTTCATAAGCTAACTGTTAAAGAAAGCCCCTAAATTCAAAATTGTTCTGTCCAAAAATGTGCCGTCTTTCCCATCGAAAATACCAGTTAATACCGTATGTGTGACAAACAGGTGGATACTTTCTTGGAATATGTTACCAAAATGGCCGAAAAGTTCCGCACTCCCAACGTGATCCTTACAATGGGTGAGGATTTCCATTACCAAAACGCCGATATGTGGTATAAGAACCTGGACAAACTGATTAAGTAAGTAGGGGCTTTCCTTGACAGAGTTTAGCGATTGGATGTAGGAAAGGTAATTATATAGTTTTTGTCTTTGCCAACTCACAGATACGCAAATGAGCGTCAGGCGAATGGTTCGAATATAAACCTTTTGTACTCTACACCATCGTGTTATCTGAAATCTCTGCACGATGCTGGTATTACTTGGCCGACCAAGAGCGATGACTTCTTCCCCTATGCCTCCGATCCCCATGCTTACTGGACCGGATACTTCACATCCCGACCTACTTTGAAGCGATTCGAACGGGATGGTAATCACTTCTTGCAAGTTTGCAAGCAACTGAGTGCTCTGGCACCCAATAAGCCTGAGGAATTTGATCCTCATTTGACTTTTATGCGTGAAACCCTTGGAATAATGCAGCACCATGATGCCATTACTGGAACAGAGAAGGAGAAGGTGGCCTTGGATTATGCCAAGAGAATGAGCGTTGCCTTCAGGGCTTGCGGTGCAACCACTCGAAATGTGTTGAATCAATTGACTGTGACATCGAAGGAAAATGTCAAAGATAAATCGGCCAAATATGTATTTGATTTCAAAACTTGTCCTCTTCTGAACATCACTTCCTGTCCAGTCTCCGAAGAAAATGAGAGATTTGCCCTGACTCTGTACAATCCTCTAGCCCACACTGTCAATGAGTATGTGAGGATTCCTGTAGTGGATCCCAATTACAAAATTATTGATAATAAGGGTAAGTTGTAAGAAAAATCTATGATGATATTTCTAATAAAATAAAATAATATATAACTTCAGGTGTTACTTTGGAAACACAAGCTGTTCCAATTCCTCAAGTTCTTATTGATATTAAGCACAGAAATTCGACTGCCAAATACGAAATAGTTTTCTTGGCCACCAATATTCCGCCTCTGGGATATCGTACTTACTATGTGGAAAAACTAGAAAGCACTGAGGGTACCACAAAGACTATAAAGGCTTCGCCGAAGAGCACTACTAGTGTTACAGTAATTGGAAATAGTGTAAGTTATCTATCTCTAAAATCTAAATATTCCAAAATTATATGATTTTTTAATATTTTTAGCACATTAAACTTGGCTTCGACACCAATGGTTTCCTTTCTGAAGTCACAGCTGATGGTCTTACCAGATTGGTTAGCCAGGAGTTCTTGTTCTACGAGGGAGCTGTTGGAAATAATGCTGAGTTCCTGAATCGATCTTCTGGTGCCTATATCTTCCGACCCAACGAGAACAAGATTCACTTTGCCACCGACCAAGTTGAAATCGAAGTCTACAAAGGGCGATTTGGTTCAGGAAGTCCATCAGAAGTTCAACGATTGGATTAGCCAGGTGGTGCGTGTCTATAACAAGGATTCCTTTGCGGAGTTTGAGTGGTTAGTTGGACCCATTCCCATTGATGATGGCATTGGCAAGGAAGTGATTACTCGCTTCAATTCTGACATTGAGTCTGAGGGCATTTTCCGCACTGATTCTAATGGTAATTTTTATCGATTTTATATTTGAAAATATCTATTTTTATCGTTTAAACTATTTTAATAGGTCGTGAGATGATCAAGAGGAAACTCAACCATCGTGATACATGGAGTGTGAAGATCAACGAAGAAGTGGCTGGAAATTACTACCCCATTACCACCAAAATAGATCTGGAGGATGAAACAGCCCGTTTGGCAATCCTTACGGACAGAGCCCAGGGTGGTAGCTCCTTGAAGGATGGATCCTTGGAACTTATGGTTCACCGTCGTCTCTTGAAGGATGATGCCTTTGGAGTGGGCGAAGCTCTGAATGAAACTGAATTTGGAGATGGACTGATTGCTCGTGGAAAACACCATCTCTTCTTTGGACAATCCAAGGATCGCGAAGGTTACTCCCTGAAGGCCATTGAGAGATTAACCCAACTGGAGAAACTGCTGCCCACTTGGAAATTCTTCAGCAACATGGAGGCTTACAGTGCCGAGGAATGGCAGGCATCCTTCACGAATATTGTAATGGGCTTAAAATATTTATTATTTATTTTATAAATTAATCTCAAAATACCTTTGATTACAGTTCACTGGCATTTCATTGGTTTTGCCAAAGCCTGTGCATCTTCTGACCCTGGAACCCTGGCACGAGAACCAACTTCTGGTGCGTTTCGAGCACATCATGGAGAACGGAGAGGATGCATCATACTCCAAACCAGTGCAGTTCAATGTTAGGAATGTCCTAAGTGCTTTCGCCGTTGAGGGCATCCGTGAAACAACTTTGGATGGCAATGCCTGGTTGGACGAAAGTCGACGACTGCAATTCGTCCCAGATCCCGAAGATGCCGCATTCAACACATATGCCACATTTTCGAAGCCAGCTGAGTCAGTGCATCTTCTAAGTGCCGAGAAACCATTCCTGGAAGTTAAATATGCCAAGGAAGCTCTGCCAGCTGGTCAACTGGGTGCCGAGAGTAACCGTATTAAGCGCGAAATAATCTCCGAACAGGATTATAAGGAGGATGGACGATCATCTAAGGTTACGGAGGGTGCCTTCAACACCTTCAAGTCAGATAGTAGCAATCAAGATTACATCATCGAACTGAGCCCCATGGAGATCCGAACATTTATTGTTTATTTGACTGCGGCTTAAGGGTCTTATTTATGTAAAGCAAAAAGTAATGTTCTTAATAAAGGTAAACTTGTAATGTAATATTCTTAGATGAGAACTTTTTACCTTTATTTTTGCCTTTTTCCACAAGAATTTCCTGAAATTTCCTCTAAAAGTAACTTTAAGCTTCCTTTTAAATATTTTCTTATAGAGAAAAGCACAGCCTTCTTGCCTTCATTTTAGAATGCCCAACAATGTCATTTTCAAGTGATGGCAATCTTTTGTTTCTTGGGTATGAGACGGCCTATTCGCACTTGATTTATTTGTTTGAGTTGTCTTAAGTCTGTGTGTGGAAATTGCGGTCAGAAAAGATGTGAGATGATCAGCCATACCAAAATGTATACTTCCCATACCTTAAAACAGCCCCCAAGCAACCCTCGGAATGCAGTACATATATGTACTTTAACTTTTTTCATTATTCCGCAATGACTATGGGGGACCAACTATTTTTGGTAGGGGACAGACATAGGCAGATTTAGGTCCTCCCTGGAATTGCAATGCAGATGTTTTAATATTTTTCAGGCATTCATATTTAATTAAGCCTCCCGCTAATTAAATTGCGGGCTACATTTAAGGAAGGGGCATGTATGTACTTACTTACTTACTTAGTTAATTATAGAAGTGTGGCAAATGGGACTGCATTCCATTCTGAAAATATTTTATAACTTACCTCGACTAAAAGCTAACCTTTAAAGCTGTGGTGCTCAAATTCGTCTTACGGCAGAGCATTTACTAACACAAATACACGAAAACGTGCATATATTTGGTGTCGCTTTTGTGGTGGTTTGCAACTGTACACTGAGAAAAAGAAAAACACCCTCTTTTTGCTAACCAACTCATCACTCATTTCAAGATTCATGTCGATGCTCCATTGAGAAATAAACTGTAAAGTGCAAACAGAAGTTATAAGGAATGAATTACAGTGCAGGTTTTCGAGGATGATCGAGGAAGAAACAAGAACAAATTATATTGGAGTTGGAGACGGAATGGGGCGAAAAGAGAAACACCGAAAATTGTTAGTGGAAAAGCACGGCGAGGATTTACAAAAACAAATAAGCACTCAAAGCATAGGCGTTGACCACCTCTGCTTTGAAAGGGATATTTTCTAATGATTTTTCTTACGAATGTTGCTCATATTCAAAAGTGAACTATTTTCCCTTATACCCCTTCTTTGAGGGGTAACAAAAGTCCATTTAGTCCATATATAAGGGCGCAGATGCTTGTATGTTTACCCTCTTTAATAAAAAATTCAACTATTAGTTTTGAAGGAGAAAGCAGTAGTAGAATGCGAAAGCGGCTTTTAATGAAAAAAGTTGGAAACTTGCAGAGCCAAAGGGGTAAATCGTTTAGTTTCATTTGTTCTTATTTCAACTTAACATTTAAACAGTTTTCTCATTTGTGATGTTTTCAGGGACTTTATTGTTTAAAAATGCATAAGAAGTAACTAAATTTCCACTTTAAATAAATTGAAAATTCATTTATTTTCTAAGAAACATTTGTAAAATTGTATTTATTTTCACTTTTCAGTATATGATCTTGCTTTACATTCATATATAAACTAATTTCTATAAAGTTGTCTATTCCGATTATAATATAATATATTGCCTTTCACATATCGTAAGTGCATGTCTTGTATACAGATAAATATACCTATTATTTTGTAATAAAAGCTTCGAATTTATTTGCACGTCTTTTCAGCTCTTGTAATTAGCCTATTTGTTTTTGATTGTGAACTATATAGGATACTATAATGCGTATATTAATTTTACAATCAATCTAAACGCATTCTCTACGCCTTTTGTGTACATAAATATTATTGTATTAACGCATTTAACAGAAGCGTACGCATGCTATCCAATCTTAAAGGCACATCTTTTATTTATGATATAGATATATATATATATATATATATAATTTTGTTGATTTTGGTCTGTTTGGTTTCTAATATAAGTAGTATTGTGCACTCATACAGAGTCTAAGTGGTCCCAATCGTTGCGGGCCCAATTCGGTAACTCCGTTTCATATTCCCATCCAGGGCCCTAAAAAAAAGAGTAATATTAAAGTTATTATTATCTTAACTATATAATTAGTAAGTTATGACAAACCTTGTACTTCCATGCATGCAGATACATTATAAGGTCCTTGGATTTCGGATCGCGATAGTGCACTTTGCACTCATAGCAATGTTCATCGACTGAAAACTTTGTGCCATTGCATCCACTGCCACCCAATGGACCCTCCATTGAGTCCAGCAGAGCTGGTGAAATTTCCGTGGAAGACTTCGGGGCAGTAACTGGATACTCCTTGATTACATTTGTGTTTTTCGCACTGCTGTCGGGCTGCTGAGCTTCCGTGCAGGGTGGTGTTGTTTCCCTTGAATTAACTCCAACATCATCATCACTGTGATGAACAACTACAAGATGTTATTAGATAAGTTAACAAACTCAAACAGGATGCTATAGGTTTACTTACCGGAAGTGTGCTCACTGCTGAGACTTTCACGATCTACCTCGTCCTTGGCGGTCTTAAACATTGATATATCAGAATCACAATCTATGCCCAGCCAGTTCTCAGCATTGTGTATATTTATGAGATCTCGTATAAGCTCATCATCTGACTTGCCACCAATATCCCCAGAACGTCCTTTCAGAGGACCGAAGACTTCATGATTGTAAAGAGGATCATTGAGTATGGGAAAACCTTTAGGGGATGGACTCTTGAGTTAGTATTATGTTCAAGGAAAATATATATTAAGACCCACTTACCCAAGTATTGCAAGTGAACTCTTATCTGATGCATTCGGCCAGTAAGTGGCTTGCAGAGTACCACACTGGTTGTGCCATTTTGGGAAAGCTTTTGGAAAGTCGTCGTGCAATCTTTGCCCTTTGGAGATACCTTGCACACGCCAATCTTGTAGCTAACTACTTCAATGGGCTCCTTGCACTCCACAATACCACTAGAGAGTTATAAAAATTTATAGTAAGACCACGTCAGTTAGGAATACCTTTAACTTACTCTGGAAAAACACCTTCCACCCTGCATATATACTCTTTTTCCACCTGCCTGTTGCGAATCTGCTGCTCCATTTGGCGGGCCTTTTTGGGACTACGTCCGAATAACAAAAGTCCGGATGTCAACCGATCAAGTCGGTGTATAGTGCGTAGGTTCTTAAGGTTAAACTCCTTGGCCAGAATGAAGACTACGGTGTTGTGTCTGTAACGTCCGCAAGGATGGACCTGCAAAAATGCCAGCACAAAATATTCTTAGTAAAATCTATAGTTAGTTAGTAAGCATTAAAATCGACGTATACAGATGTTCAGGAAGTAGGCTTTTCACACAGTGATAACATTAAAATACAGACTAAAGTAGAAGTAGTTAAGTAGTCTCTGTATTAAATGTGTAAAATGGCAGTCGTTTAAGCCACTTACAGGTATCGATGCTGGCTTATTTACAACTACAATGTCCTCATCCATATGCACAATTTTAATTGGTTGACAAGTCACAGGAACTTCGTGTCTGTAAAGATAGCCATGAAACTCGGGTTAGTTTGATAATATATCATCTCCGTCGGTTGTTTCATTAGAGATCGGGAAGTTTATTATGATCTGCTAAACGGATAACCTACTTTAATGCGATATTTTCATGGCTCATTGAAGCCAAATTTAATGGGTTGTACCTTATGTTTAAGATCGTGGAATAGAATAGGTAATCATAAAGTTTATGATATTGTAAAAAGTTAATGAGTAATTTTATTTATGTTTTTTAAAAGTATATGATAGAGAAAGTCATTCATGGGACTTACTTTAGTTGGTTTAAGAATGATATGTAAACTTATATTTACTTTTTATTTTGCAATATTGTCACATTGGTTTATAAGTTTGATATTTAAAAAATCGATCAAAAATGGATATGTGATTGTCATTTGTTATTTATGATGCTGGGACAATACAAGGTAAAACCCTCTTGCCGCAAGTCATTTCTTTCAATGCACTGGCATGCAGCGAGCATTAGTTTGCTTTATTGGGTGGAAAACACATTTATAATAAGCAAAATATGAAGAAATTACACGGAACACAATTGCAATGTTTCGAATCTGATAATTAGCATTGTGTGTGCTGTGCTTTGAAGTATTATTAATGAAATATTTAGTTTTTAATTACCTGTGAACAATATTAGCAAGTAGATCATTATGTTTTAGCCGATAGTCAATGGGTACTTTCTCAAAGTTCACGGTCAAAGTCCCAGTTTGGATGCATCTTTCGTACTCCTCGGCAGGATGTGCCCGGAACTCTCTAGAGAATATATCCAAGATCTTTTCACCCACCCAGCGTCCTTTTGTGAAGGTTGTGAATGTAAAGTAGTATGGGTAAACCTTGCGAAGACCTATTTATAAAAATATTTTTAAACAACATATCCCTTTTGCTGGTTAGCTTAATGTCTTACCATTTTCCATATAGTAGGAAGTTTCCTGATATCTTTCATCTGTGAATCCCGGCCTCTTAGCCTTCAAAGCTTTTGTCTCTAGTTTAGCCTTGGGGAAAAGATATTATTTTTAATAATAGCAATTAACGATTGTATTAGCTAATAATCTGAATAAACAAACAAAGTATAAATTGATAATTGATAATTTCTTTCACTTACCTTTTTGAGTTCTTTTATTTGATCATTATCATCTGTTTTCCGCTTTTCTGGTATCTTAATCTTAAGATTGTCGGAGTCCCTTGGAGAAGTAGTCTGTTAAAAATAAAAATTACCAATAAATTGAAATGTACGAGTATATCATGAAAGGAAAATCTTGATAAAGTTCTTATAAAAAAGTGAAAGAAAATCCCATAACATGGCCTTAGCTGCTTAATCCGATCAACTGCAATTTTAGCCCAAATCTATTTTCACCTTCCTCTCCCCTTTGTTTTTCAAGTATTATTTTTTTGTTTGGTTCTTCCTCCATTAATCTTTGGTAGACCCATTCCATTTGGGTCAAATGGAGATGCCATTAGCTAGCAAGTCAGCAAGACTTATGTTACACTATGCCTTATATTACGTAAGTTCATACAGATATGTACCTAAATATTGTTCTAAGAACACATATATTTATAAACAGTTGGGGATATGTACTTGGCTTCGACGCTTATATGTCTGGTGCCTTCACAGAGCTACTATTGGCTGACGTTTGTCTTTTATGCGGGGTACTCGAAGGTAAAAGAGTATATTGGATTATATTTTGAGTGGATGTAACAGAAATTTGAAAGAAAAACTTGATCTATTATGTAATTGGCAGTACTTACTAAGAAATATAAAGAAGATATCTGTAAGTTAAGTACAGAATATAGTAAAAATATGATAAACCTATTAAAAAGAATGAAGGGAGAGTGTTGTCTTCTTATCTAAAATGTGGTAGGTACTTCTAAGTCTTATAGATCTAATGAAGAAATATGCAAATCTTTAAAATTCCAAAAATTATACTTTAATGGCTAATAGCTGTTTCTCCTCTACTTAAAAATTCCATTCGAATTAAAAGCCCCCGACAAAAAGTTGAGGATAACTATGTCAAGTACCCGGTATCTGCTAGTCGTATTACTCCATTATGGCGCTGCTCTGTTCGTTGCTTTCGTTGGCAATGCGCCCAACGGGTGATGGAAACATGTTGCATGCCCAAAAAGTCGCGCGGGAGAGCCACGGACCACGGGAGATACCATGGGTTGGCGTTCGGCACAGCTTCGATTCTCAGCGAAATCCCCCAAACTTACAATGGGTCTAAAACGCGTGGATACACATATGCATGACCGTGTACATATTTGAAAAAAAAAAAAAAAAAAATAAAAAAACAGTCTCAACCTAGAACAATGCACAGAAGATACACTCGAAATATATGAATACGTTTTAAATTTAGATCGTTATGAACAGCGGAATATATACTAGCGCTGCTGTACTAACCCAAAAAACACCTCAAACCATCGTGAAAGCTAACTGCAAGTATGTTCTGGGCTATGTTTCTGATATATAATATACTAACAAATTTTTGAAAGTTTTTTATTTCAAAATCATCCTGTCAAAAATTTGATTTAAGGCAGCTTAGATTTCAAATTCATTGAAAAATCGGTTGCTGTTTAGTACGGAAATGGGAAGACCAAAATCATATTTCCAACTTATTAACGGAAGTAATCTGAATATCCTACTGTTCTTAAGTTTATTGTTAGAAAAGAATTCAAACTAATTTCTTGTATTTCTCACTTCAGATTATCTTAAATTCCGTTTAAGATAAAGTCTACAAAATACGATTTGGATCCGCTTAACTCACACTTTATGTTAATCTCGTGCCATGTAATTGCCAGTTTTGATTCAGCGGATGGAGAAGATCAACTTAAGATGAGACTAGCAGATAATTGTTTATTTTTGTTTATTTTTTGCAGTAAACAACGAGCTGGCAACGAGTTTCGGTTTATACAACAACAACCAAACTAAAGTGGTACACAAACACGTCAGCAGTAAATATTTGTTAGAGACTACATTAGTGCATGTCCTCCACTAAAAATAAATCAGTTCTGATTGACATTAAAATTTTAAAACACATCATCTAATAAAAACTAATGCCTATTTTGTGGTCTTTTTATTTTTCAACGCAACGCTTGAGTTACTCCCCCCTTTTGTTTTTTTTTTCTAATGATATAAGAATAAATTTTCGGAAATTCTGGAGAGCCAAAATTAGTTCCGTCAGATGTGAGATCGGGCAAAAAATAATGCGTTTGTATTGCCCAATTACCGGTGATGATTTCCATTGAACACAAATGAATGAAGACGAAGACCCCCACCTACACGCTTTTTACGTCTACTCATCCATGGGAGATGAGTATAAACGAAGATGATCAATTAATTGAATCATTCAACAGCGGAGACCTGTTGCCAGCGATCTTGGCGTACGGCGGTCCTCATCCCACATGCCACTCTCACAGAGACACGATCATTGTTAATGTATTTAAGATTCTATATATATATATATATATGTATATAGATATAGGTAGACATCTGCATATATTCATGAGCATATATCTATATGTGCATAATGCATATCCAATTATACTCGATAGCTAGAAGCACGGAGTATATTGGTTTTTCCGAAAACAATCGTGAACATGGCTTTATCTTAGTTCTAAAGAGATTTAAAAATATATTTCATAAAACCACAGTTTCCGGTTTATCACAATGGCATTGCATATTCCAAGGTGACTCCGAGGTATTTTCCTGTCGAAATATTTTTATTTTCCTATGCAAAATAGTTTTTTCATTTTGATAAAAATTTTGAAGCAAATGCCGGGCGATGCCGGCTGCGTGGTGCTAACATAGAATATTGGTGTCTCATTCTAACACCCGGAATATATTTATGAGTCCGCCCACCCCAAGGCTGTCCATGGAGAAGATGTGGAGGCGTGGGGCGAAGTACAAATCGCGGTCGGCACGCTTTTATCGCCTGCACAGCGAATGTGGTGTTGCGCAAGGTGCGAGAGCAGGCCGGCGAATGTCAGCCCCGCGTCTGGAAAATCTACGAAAACTACACGTGACTCTAGTGGTCACCACCCACGGCTTTATTAATTATCAATTTTCAAGACCACTCATTATAGTATGTTAGTTTTCCCTCTATTGTTATTTATACCTGCCCGGGAAATCAAGAATCCTTATTTATAATCAATTTTTTCCAACAACGCTAATTAGTAAGATTACGCATTTGATATATATATATAGAGAGAGAAAGAGAGATATGATTTCTTGTTTGAACTAATTTTGTAAACAAAAAAGAATGTTTTATAACTGAAAACCACGTCATTGATTTATATAATCAACTTGAGATAGGTAGAAGAAAAATTTGAAAGCAATTTATCTATAAAGAAACTCAGACAAGGAGAGTGGATTTACAATAAATATTTTTTATGTTTCTTTAAATTGATTTAAGGATGGGAATTTTCCTACAATAATATACTATACTATTATACAATATTAAATAAATATTCCAAGTAAAGTTGTTAACTCAAAACTGAACTCTTACTAATTAAACTTC
Organism: Drosophila eugracilis; assembly: GCF_018153835.1. NCBI lineage: Eukaryota > Metazoa > Arthropoda > Insecta > Diptera > Drosophilidae > Drosophila > Drosophila eugracilis. The sequence continues at coordinate 416,093 of NW_024573311.1, read as the reverse complement.
TGCATTTTCCTAACCAACTAGTCTGCAATTCCTACGAACTTCTAAGAACTGCAACTGTAACCCCTGCAGTAAGCTAGCAATTAAAATATCTTTAGTGATTTATATCGCCTTTAACTGTAAGAAATCCAAGCCAGTTTTTGATTAAGAAAACTAGAAAACTAGATTGCAGTAAGTAGGCTCTTACCAAATACGGCAAGCGGTTGACGAATGCATTTAACTGGACAAGAGTTAGATTTTAGAGTAGCAAGTTGCAGGAATGGTCCAGCGGCATTCTTACTCAACTTGTCCAATAACGGTGCTTCTTGCCTACTTAGCCATAAACGATACGATTTTCCAGTTCGCTGTTGGCTATGAAAAGCTCTTGACAGAACCAAGATCAAACGCAGAAATTCTATACTGCAGGTGCAACGTGCATCCGCTTCAGGGGCTAACCAAAAAGATTTTAAGGGGGGTTTTTAAAGGTGCAATTATTTATATTTTAAAAATTATTGTTTTTAATCAGAGATTCTAGTTTTTTAATTGAGGATTAAGAATCAATATTGCATCAATATTCTAATCAAAGTAATGTTCTTGTCATAAAAGCTTTTATAAATCTCTGAAGTTAGATTTTATTTCAATTTGATTGACAACTTTAATAAATAATTGATTAGATTGATGATGCTAACATTTCCAACTCTCTAGGAGGATCTTTAACCCCTTGTCACACCGTGACTGCCCAACTGTCTATAAATATAAACGTGAATTGTTAATGTGCCTTCAGATGCAACTTACTTGATTTTCATGGTCATAAGCTAGCAAGTGTAAAGTTATAGACATTGCGCTGTGTGTATATTACCTATGTGCATTAAACAATGGAAAACATCTCGGAGCTAGTAGCTAGTAGCATGTTTGGAGTAAGGCTATAACTGAGACCTTGACCAACTCATTCGGCTGCCCGCTCACCATTTGGCTTATGAAATCATCGGATTTCAAAAGATAGCCACAGTGGAACTGCAAACAGCGGCTAAGTAGCATATAATAAAGCAGCTTAAGCGATGCGGAAAATCTGAAAGCCAAAGCTTCATGTTTACGTCGAAAATGTAACTAGTCTTCGAAATTAAAACAGAAAAAGACTTTATTGTTAAATAATGCAGACCAATGTTGGGCAAACACTCGACAAGATACTTTCAAATATGAAATAATTTGATATTAATTTTGACATCGACGTCTGTATAAATTGAGCAACACCTTGTTATGGAGTAACATCAGCAATTAGTGGTGCTTGGATTACATTTTCAAAGCAAATTAGAGAAAGGAAATTGAATTTACTTTAAGTATTAATGGTATATCAATGGCTTGTATAAACATACAATAAATTTATTTGATAAACATATCCGTTTTGTATAAACAAACTATTAATTTATGTGGTAAACCAATAATATTATTGTCCTAAGAGAAGATAAATCACTGCTGGCATGCATCAGTAAGTGATTCTCTATAAACTTATGCAAAATACCTTCCCCTCTTTTTTTCTGTGTATCAATAGACGTAATTTAAGTGCCAACCTCCGTTCAAGTACGAATAGTGCCTATCATTACAAGTACTAAGCAAACTGTAGCTCACCTTTTTATTAATCGGCACCTCGGCACTTGGCAAGACCTGGATGGCGGCTGAGAGCGTAGACGCTGGGTTTCGCAGCAGGTTGAGATTGATGGACGACAGGTGATTTAGTTCCTGGTGAGGGCAGGCAGTTCAGTGGCTGGACCATGGAGCAGGCGTTAGGAGTTGCCCGCGGAGCCATCTGTACGGGCACTTGAACCGGCACTTGGTTTGGTGTCTGTTGAGTGGCCAAATGGCCACCAGGTGCCCCTCCAGTGGCAGCCATTAGGGATTGTTGGGCAGCTGATGTCAGGGGTACTCCACCGAAGGCCGTGTGACCACCGCCGGCGGCAGGTGCATAATAAGCTCCAAGAGGCAAAGAGGAAAACATGGCAGAGTGCATCAAGTGGGATTGAGGTGCCAGGGCATTCTGATTAAGTTGTCCGGCATTCAAAAGCTGCGGTGCCAGATGATTATACGGCGATCCCATGTGGAAGTGAGCTCCGGGTGCGGCACTTGGATGCAAAGCGGGCTGTTGGTAATTTGCCGGAGGAGCTGCGGCCGTATTTGGTGAGAGTTGCTGCTGCATTTGTGGTTGGGCAGCAAAAATCCCACCCACCGAAGTGGCACCCATCTTGTCCAGAAACGGCGACTGCATCTGCAGCATCTTCTGTTGATGCTGCTGGGCGGCCAAAGACCATGGTAAATACCAGGCACACGGGGCCGGGGAATTCTGCATTGTTTTTTTTTAGCTCTTCTTTTCTTTTAGTATTTCACTTTATAAGACGAAACTGCAGATTGAATTGGTTTTTGGGAAATTACATTAATAACGATTGGGTAACAAAATAGCGCGGAGGCACAGATCCATTCCCATTCCCGAGTTATACGATCGTTTGTTTACTTTCATTGCGCAGTAAATTTTCGAGTCCATACATACTATCGCACTGAAGCTTTTAAAGTCAATTACAAATCGATGTGTGTTCGTGTTTACATATTGTCTTGGCTATAGGCGCTGTTTCGACTGTTTTATTTGAAAATTCAAACCGATTTTAAGGTTGTATAATGTGAATTAAAAATCTAAACAAATTTGAATATTTATTTTTTTTTTAGTGTTTATGAACACCTTCTATATGTAGTATACCTTTATGTGAAACTGTGTGTATAAAAGTTGGATATTAGCTCCGGTCCATGCGTTAATTTGTGGTTCCCATTAGCAGATTGCCGTTAAAAAATTCTCCATCGCACACAAAAAAGTCGGAACAATATGTGGATTAGTTTCTCACTGCTTTAACTTTGTCTATAAGGCAATCAGGTGCTTAAGAAAATATATTTTTAAATATCATATTTTTATAGCCAATAATGGGTTAATGGCTCAACTACAAAGAACACAACCATAAGAGTTCATATTTTCCAGTCCAAAAACGAAAGTCAAACGATTATTGGAACTTTGAAGATACATTTAGAATACATGCTGGAGCCATCTGTTTCTTTCGACTCTAATTGCACGAGACAAAGTCTAATGTATCCTCTAAAATACGTATAAACCTAAATTCAGACGTCTACATGCGTTCGTCAGTGTTGTTTTTGGCTTTTTGGCCAAAAAAGAAATGCGTATGCGTGCTTATATATCGGGTTAGATGAATGTGTAATGGAATAATACGTATACGAGACAGCGCATTAGGATATCGGCGGGCGATATAATGCTATTTAGACAGCATCAAAAATCAGGTATATAGAAGATGAGCCAAAATTTTGCCTTACCACCAACTGAGACAAATGGCACAAATGCGCACGTGTAAACATTTTTATTTACGCTAGGAGCTTGTGCTAAAATAAGTTTTGTATATTACTAGGTCTGATGCTCGGGTCTTTTCTGACGATATACCAGAAAATTGTTCGAAACATTTTTTCAGTTCCTTAATACGCAAGAATGTACATAAACACAGAGATATATATGAAGACACACTCAGTTTTGTCATCACTCTTCTTTTGTCTTAGTTCCATTTTATCAACCACAATTGTGTATCTTGCGAGTGATTTTAGTACATTTTTCAAAATCACAACAACTACAACAACAAATTCTTGCATAACTATATTATGTAGACAATGGGTAGAAAGAATTTTTAAAATAAAATCAACATATACATATATAGACGCGTCGGAACGTTCATATGTAAGTCCCCAGATCTCAAAATCAGCAGGATGACAATAGATCATGGGCTTAAGAGCAAGAACAACAAATTTTTAGTGAGAGCTACCATCTATATTTAAAAGAAAAAACGAGGAAAATATATATCTGCCAAACTGTGCGCTAGCATAAGGTGTCGCTGGGGGGAGGCCAAAGTAAATTCATTTTTGAACTGTTAGTAAAAATCATGAAACGGCTCAAGGAATTTCATACCCCAAAACATAATATTTTTAATGAACCTATTTTGTGCCTCGATGGAGAATATTATTAGTTCTGGTATTCCCGCGCATAATACGCTGTCTATATTCCAATCAATGATTCAATAAGTTGGCTGCCTAATACATTTCATTTAAAATTCTATAATTCCAGCCGCTAAAGTGCCAATAAAATGGTCTTTTGATGAAAAATCGGTCTATAGAATGTCATAATATTGAAATGGGGCGGTTATGTGAAATTATCATCTCAATTATGTGAATGTTAGGTCATCTGCTCATCTTAGCCTATAAAAACTGTCGGCACTTTTGATCTTTTACTCAGATTATATCGAATATAAAAAAATAAGTTTTTAAATTTGTATTTTTAGTTTACTTTGGGTAGGCATTTCACATTAATTTTGTTTCGAGATAATATTGATCACTTGCACATCGATTTGTATTTGACATTATTGCCAATATTCTCCAAAAAGTTCGCCAACCTAATGAAGGCAATTTGAATGTTCTTTGATGTAAAAGCACAAATTAAAGGCCTTTACACCAGGGGGAATCACACGCGAATGGATTTTCAAATGTTTGCGGTGCACGTTTTAATACCTTTCCGACGATGGCATTCACGCGGCAGCATCTACACTGGCCAAATCCAAAACACCGAATGAAAACTTGGCACAAACGAAAACAAACTTGAGTTGCCGTTCGCAGCTGTGGTGAGTTTGTTCGCTGCACAGTGGGTACAATTTGGCGTTGGCTTTTTCAAAAAGTGTTGAATTTGACTTCAAACATTGGAAATTGTCTTGCTGGTTTAGTTGCGAGTCCAAAAATCTAATTTTATTTTCAGAAATAAGGTATGTTATCATCATAACTGAAGTCTAAGTCTTCCGTTTGCCAATTTACTCAAACTTAATCACTATTGTTAAAAATAAAAACTCTAATATTCATGTCACCAAACACAATGTTTCATATCATCAAGTTGAGTGAAGTAATTACTGTTTTGAAATCTGACGTCGATTTATTTTGTTGTGCTCCAATTAAAACCTATTAATTTAACTAAATAATACTTACTTAAAACCAGTCTTACCAACTTGTTTTATTTCCTTTTTCGTTTTAACTTGAAAACGTTTGGTGTAGTAAATCGAAATTCACCATTCGGTTACAACATGATCGCTTCGAACTATGACGACAAATGCTGAGTTGGTTATACTCGTACCTTTATAAGGATATTATGTTCGAAGTTCGAACTGCCCTTTTTCGTTAAATTTGGGTTGCATTGCAATTGAAACTGCAACATGCAACATAGGTTTGCTGGATTGCAACTTACTTACATGTTTGAAGAAGCATATTGGTATGATAAAAGGAAGTTTTAGGATTTACTGAGTGGATAACAAGAAAATTCTATTCTAACTTGCATTGAAAAAATAAATTTTAATATTTTTTAAACTTAGTATATTTACCATTCCTTTCAACAAAACTAATTCGATTAATGGTCAGTTGATTTTCACGGGATTGCTTAAGTCGCGCTTGAGTTGCTATATCAATTTACTGATGCGCAGGCAAAACCACAGGGACCATTTGACACACTTTATCCAAACAAATGGTAAATGTCCACTTTCACACACACAATCACTCACAAAAAAATCGACTTTATTATGGAATGCTTGAAGCATTTTCATATTTTAAATCAAGCTTCAAGCCTTGCAAAACAAAACAAAAACATTTCTTACAAAAATGTACATACCAACATGTAGGTTTGGAAGACAATGAACTTGCGTTTATGGTTTGACACATTTAAAAAGAATAAAACAATTTAATACTGAGTATTTATTAAGAATTTTTAAAGGTAAAACGTAACACAATAAGCTATTTGGAAGAACCGTAATTTGTATAACTTACCACAGCTTCTTAAAGATTTTTTCTTGTGAAACAATATATTTAAACGTATTTCTTATTTTTTATTTCTTAATGAAACGCTACAACAATCTCAATAACACATTAAATAAAATAATAATTTTGGAAATCCACGTTCTATCCGCAAAACCATTGAGAAGCTTTAACACTTTTTGAGTTCTAATATAAAAGAATATCACAGTCTTAGGAGTTATGTATTTTATCGGCGCCAAAAAGCAGGCAATTATTTCACTAGCATCAGAGTAAAACCAGACCTTATGTGTTTAAATGTACTTCACTTGCATTACGCCTAAGAAAGAAAGTTTTACTAATTATACTTTAAATGGATTGACCATGACAAAGCCTTTCGACGACTTCGATACTTGTACTACCAAGAAACCTGTAAAACTAGTCCATGATAGTGACATTAATTTTCTAATTTTTCCAATTAGCCGAAACCCGAGTTATTCGTTTTTAGTGCTAAAACTGAAAGCATTATGTTGATAAGAATTTGGGCTGAGGCTTCTGAAATTGCGTGTTTGACTGCGTGACTTTTTTTTTGGTCCCGAAACTCACCCACTTTCGCACGGGCCATTCAGATCCAGGCGTTATGGAGAGTATAGAGGTCTCCTTGAAACGCGGTTGGTCACGAAAGCGAACAACAAAGAAAAGGCTTGCCCGTCATTTGAGGCAACATTTAATGGCCACTGGCTATAAGGCTATATGGCTATAAGGCTATAGGGCTCATCCTGAATAAACAGGGGATGGTGGGTGCGTGTGTATGGGAGCTGAAGTTGACGTTCGTTTGTAAAAACGAAGAAAGTGATTAAATCAGCACGATATTTTGTAGGTGTGCGCTAGCTCACCCATTAAATTTCTCTCTCCCCCCTATCATTTGCATTGGTATGTGTGTGCTCGGACATATAGGTGTGCACCCGCACACACACACACACACCTGTACAGTGAGCTACTGTTCTAAATTGACTTTTCGCCTGGACAAAACTAAAAATGACGACATCGCGTTTTTTTCGTACAAAAGCTTTGCCTCTAAACATGCCCATCAACCGCGTGTTTATAAACAACACAGATCTTTTACCTACATATGTACATAGTATATATATGAGGAATATACATATATAGAAAGGTGTGCTGGGCCTCGTATTACACTCCCACATGCATGTTCGCATACATGTATGCAGTTACCAAATATATGAACACGTTAATGTAATTAAACCTTAAGGCCGGATAAAAAGTAACTTAGGTCATATATTATTTGCGATATCGCTAAGCAGTTATAAATCAAATTATTTATTACTTTAACTTATGGGGTTTTTTAATTTGCTATATATAAATACTTAATGAGTAATTAATTATATTAGATCAAAGGTTAAGAATAGTTTTTCACATTACCTAATTTTTGCACCACCTGGCAGGGAATAATGCTATTTGTACAACAGCAGATCGGATGCACTTAATAGTTTTAGTTTGTGTGAGTCTCAGGATGTATTAAGTTAAATAAGCAATTTCAAGACTTTTAATTTATTTAACACTCTTTATTTTTCTGACATCCATATTCCTTACCAGCTTGTAGCATCTAAGAAATGCTTAACTGTCCTTAGGAACATTCTCTTTATTATTTAAAATAAAACTTACCCTTTGAGTCGTATAATTTAGTCTGCAATTTGAACATTAAAGAAATGAAACTGATAAAAATATTCTACATTTATTCATCTATTTTAAAGTTTTTAAATATCTAAGGATTCGATGGCCATCATTCTTAATTTAATTCCGAATACCCTTAATATGATTTAAAACTCTGTTCATCGCTAGTTCACATGCTTATCGATAGGCAATGTTTTGGTTTTGGTTGTGTTCGGCATAAAAATATATTTTTCATGCTGATTTTACGACAATTAAAAAGCGTTCTTCGTTTGGCAAGTTGTGAATTAAATAAGTTGATGGATAAGTAAATTCATTAAACTGAAACTTGGACTCATATGTGTTTTTGTGTTGAGTGCTATAGTGAGCGCACGTGTTGATTTACTTGTTGTTGTTACACTTTTAGCGGTTTGTAGACATTGTACAAAATCAGCAGCGAGTCAACGAATGTAAACAATTCTCGTGGTTCACGAAAATGCAAAATATCAAATCTATGCGAAATGCTCAGACACAGCATGGAGATTCTACGACGGTGGACGTGGAAAATATATTTCTGCACCGTAACATGTTGTCCACAAATTCGATCTTAGGGACAAATATCAACGATCAACAGCAGGCGGCCGAAAGTGTTTGGTTTCCAGATGATAATGTTACAGATCATAATCACAAGTCCGTTCCACCGGTAAGATATGGTTTTAAGAAAATTTAGAAATATTTTATTACTATAAGCTAAAAATAATTTATTTAAAAAATCGAAAAAATTGATTTGATCATCTGTTGAGAATATTTCGATTTGTAGGAAACTTTTCTGATCTTATGGATCAGGATATCTTATATGTATATGATTTATATTTTATGAATTTATGTTTGTATGGAGTTACATTTTTTTTAAATACGTACTATCTGAAAGTTATGTCATATTTTACATTTGTTAATTAAGCTGGACTAAAAATTTTTTCCTGTTCAAATTGTTTCAATATTTTAACAGTTTTTTAGACATAATAAGTTTTTTTTTCAGTGTACACAACTACCATATTTAAATTCATACTTGCGTTTCAACCGACACTTGCATCATTTAAATAGTGTATACATATTTGCTTACTGTGGCTCCCACTCCATTATTAATTCCCATTTATTTACCCATTTTATCGCGCTCTGTCAGCAAGGAAATCGCGGTGGCGACCAGCTATCTATGTAGCTTTCTAACTTTGACCGATTCGCAGCTAGTAAAAGGGCATATTTATCTTGGGGGAATCGAATACCCAAAACAATTTGGTCGGGTCTGTTCGCAAATGTGTGGATTCCTGTCCTTACTTATGCAGTATTATTGGTGTCAGGGGAAATTTCAATGCAGCAGCTCCAATCGCACACTTAAAACTTAATTAAAAAGCTAATCAGGGACTCTAGCAAATGCAATTTGCTGCATTAATTTAAACAATTAATTAAAGATGAATTAAGGGTCAATTTGAGACCGCATGGAATGGACTCATATTGGCTTTAAGCTTAAGATGAAACCTTGATTAATTTACCTAAAGAGTTTTGTAATATTATAGTAACCTGTACCTGTAAAGTGCAAGCCCTAATGTTTGTTATTTTATGAAATACTCGTGTAGGTGTTAGAATTAACTTTGAAAAAAACCTGTTACTTTTTTATAAAAAGCTTGAAAAACATGCTCGCCCACAACAAAAAGGTTTGTTTGTTTGATGTTAAAAGTGGTGGGTTTGCTTAAAGAATTTCAGTTAATTTTAAACTAATTAATAATTACCAATAACAAAGCAAATAAAAATAAAACAAACTTGTAGCCGTAATTGAAACATTATCGCGGGATGGCAACACATTCGCGTGCGAAAATAAGCTCATTTCAGTTTTATTCTATTATCTTAAAGTTTCGAAAGTCATAAAAATGGATATAAACATGTGGTGGAACGAAATGTAGTCGTGTACCTGGAGATTTAAACTTCTTTTTACGAGACTTTGAGTCACAAATGCCCCAATAAACGAGACTGCAGTGGCTGCAGAGTCAACGTTCTGCCTGCATAGAAATTTAAAGCCACCCTTAGGCGTCAGTACATTCTTAAAAATTTAGGGCTCTGCTAAGATGTGCAACAAAAACCAGATTTTAGACAAAACCCTTAATGGCCCACAAAAACCGAGCATACAAGTTTCGGGCTCTTTGTTTGCTGGTTTCTACCTCAACGTACGTGACAGTGGCAAATGGCCTTAAATATGCCGGCGATTATTTAGCTTTACTTTATGGTCCTGCTAGACCTGCTACACTATTTTTATTCCTTTCGCTAATTAAACAATCAATAAACTAAACACCAGGCGGGTTTATGGATCCATGTTATTCAGATTTACATAAGGTACACAATACATTTAGGGCTATGGCAATGAAGGTGGGGGGGTTGAGATACAGTTGTTTGCGCACGCAAGGAGTTAAGTTATGTGTGGGACCAACTGGACGGGCAGACGGACACGTTTCACTTACCTTCGTATATTTTACCACGGATTTGTCATAATTAGTTCTCTCCCGGACGAAACGGCCTTTTTTGGTGAGGGGGAAGGCCTCTGCGGGTTCTCTAGTGTCCCGCCATCGCAGTGGTTTCCTAACGAGCTACTTTTGTCAAGTTGGTCTGCAGCTAAGCTGGTCGTGATGTTTCCGCAATTATTAGTGTCAGTGCCTCCTGCTTTCAGGCGGGTATCTAAGTGCGGTCCTCATTGTTTCCGCGATGCGCCTTTTGGGCCAGTCGTTTTTTATAATTCTTACAATACCATGTAAACACACATTACAAAAAACTGTCGTGGCAAAAGGATACTAGGTGCATTAAAAAGGAAATCCCTCTAAGACTTGGTCTAGTGCACTCCTTTTTTTCCATTCCACCGACTGTCTTGTAACATCAAACTGTGGAATTAAGAAGACAAACAGTTGGTTTTGGTTAAGTGGCTTTGCGGATCAGGCACAGATATTGTTTTTAAATCTTTCAGGAAGAACCAGATAGTTTATAAGTACCACTGAGATCAATACAAAATGTATTTGTTATTTATTTTATCCTTAAAAAAACTTAATTCATTTTTAATTTTAAAATTTATATAAAAACCTAAAGTGTTAAACATTGGAGATTTTTGAATTCTTCAAAGCGCCAATCAATCAAATAACAAGGTTGCCATCTAGTGAAATAAAAATAATATGGCAAGGTAGAGTATTCTACCAGTATTTGACTACCAAGATGTGAATGTAAATAAGATTTGCTTAGACAGACGCGGCAGTCGAAATGTAAGTATAGGATATTTCTTTTAAGTTTTTAATATATTTGAGACTTTAATTAAAGGGGAAAGCACAGAACAGTCGAACAAGATGCCATTTTCCTAAAATTTATACAGAATCACAGGTATATTGTAAGAAATTCTACACGTGGCAACAATTTAAAAGTAAACTCGGCTTGGGCCGATCTTTCACGGGAACTCAACGCCCATGGGCCACCATGTAAATCGGCTGAGGAGTGGCGTAAGGTGAGTGGAATATCAAGTAGGGAATAAAAACCAAAATTTTGGTTAAATTTGGTTACAGAACTGGAAAGACTGGAAATGTTCAATCAATAAGAAGTGGACCGATAAAAACCGGCAACACAGACATGAACCAATGACGTCTACAGAGCAAGCACTCGCTATTATCATTCAGTCGAATAAATCAGCTGATGATAAGAATCTTACGACCTCTCCGTTCGCAAGGGTTGATATCTGGGAAGATGAAGACGGAAATCTTATTACTACGGAAGGATCTCAAAATATGATTAAAATAGAGACCACAGATAGCCCTAACTTTACCCAGACTAATGGCATCATCCCTAGGACTTCGGAGAGGATCAAAAGGAGGCGGTTCAAAAAGGGTACATTTCCGGGAGAATATTCAATCTTGAGCAACACACAAAAGAAAAGCAAAGTGGAATGTACGATAAAAAACAGAAAGGCGAAAACAGCTGTAGAACATTTTCCTAGAACCAAGAAATTAAAATCAACAGATGAGCTTTCGGACGATCCCTTAGTCCTAGAAAGTCCACCTAAAAAGAATAAAATTCAGCGAAGGAAAGCTGACACCAGCTTTAGGGAGAGTTTGGAGACTTCAAAAGATAAGGCAACACTTAAGGACATCGCAAATGAACTGCGCGAACTCAATGAAATTACTAAGTCCGCCTCAGAATCAATTATGTCTTTGGCGGCTAACATGTGCCATTTAATGGAAAAAGGTCTAGATGAGCGAATTAAACAAAATAAATTACTGAAAAAATTGTTGAATAAAAATAAATAAAATTAATTTATACATTTTACTTTACTACATTTGTGATCTAATCTCAGTATCCACAAATTCTTCTCACTTGTTTTATTCTTGTCTTCTGTCTATGTTTGCAAACTGACTGGAAGCGATTTGCTGGCAGACCAGTATCTAACAGAATACTGCAGGTTCGAAGTCAATTTTGCAGTTTTTTGTTTTTGTTTTTCCTTGCAATAAGGAAGAATACACAGACTGGGTGAAAATTATGCTAAGGCAGCAGAAAGAAAAGAAGAAATTGTTTGCACACAAACACCAGAAACAAGGCTCCTATGTGTTAAAAGCTGATAAGAGTTTCGTCTATATGTGATGGCTTAAGCACTTAATGCTTTCATATTTTATGCATCTTGACATAGTCCTGACATACGTTTTCAGCAAAATAAATGGGAAAACCAGTGGAGAAAAAAGGGCAACCAGTTTTAACAAGATAATATCATATTTAAAGTATTATAATTATTTTTCGGAAAACCTTACACTTTGAGAAGATTTGGATCAAAAATATGATTATAAATAATTATAACATTAAGAATTAAGAGATTATATTTAGTAAAAGTTTTATTAACTTTTTGAAAAATGCATTTCTTTTTTACAGATTTTGTTATCAGAAGAAAAGACGGAAGAACCACAATTACCGGAAAAACGAAAAGGCCAACAACTCAGATGACGAAAGCAATGTGAAAAAAATTAAATTAGATGCCAATGGGTTAAAAACCAAACGACCCGGGTTCAGTGAGGATAGATTTGAAGAAACATCGTATTATTTTGAAAATGGTATGTCGATTTTTAACTTTATTTAAAGTTTGTTTACTTAATTTTAAATATTTGAATATTATCTAGGACTTCGAAAGGTTTACCCCTATTTTTTCACATTCACGACATTTGCCAAAGGGCGTTGGGTTGACGAGAAAATTCTGGATGTATTTGTCCGTGAATTTCGAGCCGCTCCGCCCGAAGAATACGAGCGCAGCCTGGAAGCCGGAAAACTGACTGTTAATAACGAAAAAGTTCCTAAGGACTACAAAATCAAACACAATGATCTACTCGCCAATGTTGTACATAGGTATGTATTTTTAGGAAACTTTCATTTAAATATGCACACATTTGTATTATAGACACGAAGTCCCTGTTACTTCACAGCCCATCAAGATAGTGTACATGGACAAGGATATTGTGGTTGTAAACAAACCGGCATCTATACCAGTAGGTATTCATTATTTTTAAAAGAAAATCTGATCTTAATTTAAATTATTTTTAAGGTCCACCCGTGTGGGCGATATAGGCATAATACTGTGGTTTTCATTTTGGCCAAGGAGCATAACATGAAGAACCTGAGGACCATACACAGGTTGGATCGACTAACATCTGGTCTTCTTTTGTTTGGGCGTACTTCAGAAAGAGCCCGAGAGTTGGAGCTTCAAATCCGAACTAGACAAGTACACAAGGAATATGTATGCCGTGTAGAGGGACGATTTCCAGAGTAAGTCTTATTCATTTATCTTTCATCTGATTATATTTATATAATTTTGTTTATTCTTTCAGTGGAATAGTTGAATGCCATGAGAAAATAGATGTTGTAAGCTACAAAATTGGTGTGTGTAAGGTTTCACCTAAGGGTAAGGACTGTAAAACGACGTTTCAAAGAATTGGAGAAGTGGGTGATGATAGCATTGTTCTATGCAAACCACTCACAGGACGAATGCATCAAATAAGAGTACATTTACAATTTTTGGGTAGGTCAGAATATAATTATCCATAGGAGCCTTACTTATTGTAAGTTTGTTTACAGGTTATCCTATATCAAATGATCCTTTATACAACCACGAAGTCTTTGGTCCCTTAAAAGGTCGAGGAGGAGACATCGGAGGAATAACCGAGGATCAGTTGATCAAAAATCTTATTAGCATTCATAATGCCGAAAATTGGTTAGGTCTGGAAGGAGAACAAATTGCGACAAGGGAAAGCAATGTTGATCTAAAAATTACTTCAAAAGTAGAAGTAGTTAACGATCCTGAAGCCATGACTGGGTCTTTAACAACAAATGAGTCCAACAATGATGTTAGTTCGTAATAACATTAATATATGATTTGATAATGAAAATATTTTATACCCGATTTTACAGGCTGCCACCCAAACTTGCTATGAAGAACCAGATAGGTCCTTTGACTCAAAAAAGACAACTTCGGATCCGCATTGTCCTGAATGCAAAGTCAACTACAGAGACCCTGGGCCAAAAGATCTTATAATGTTCCTACATGCTTGGAAATACAAGGTCAGTTTTAAGTACTTTTATATTTCAGAAATCTAATTTATTCAATAACTCATTACAGGGCGTCGGTTGGGAGTACCAAACAGAACTGCCAGAATGGGCTTGTAAATCGGATATTGACTACGATCAGTTGTAAATCAATAAATTCTTTTTAAATGTAAAGCTTAAATACAAAGTTTATCATTTTTAAAATAATAATTTACTTTGGAAAATTTAAAACCCACGGTCACGAAATTAATGAAGAAGAATAGCATTGACTTATTTGACAAAATTAAATTTGTATTCTTAAAATGTTTGAAAATTTGTGTTTTTTACTATGTTTGCCCTTATTATCTGTTCAAAATCTGCAGTTGCAAAATAATACAATATTAGATATAAATCCTTACTTTCTATTGAATGATGGGTTTTTAAAATTTCATGATCGAAAGTCTAATAAAACAAAAAAAATTTTTTTTTTTATTAATTTTATTAAAAATTTTTTAGAGTTCCTTCTTTAATATGGTTTAACAATGGAAAAAGTGTTGAGAAGTACAAAGGAAGTCGAGACAAAAATGGGTTGAGGAATTTTGCTTCCGATATGATTTCTTCCAAAAATTCTTAATGTTCTGCTAATCGAAAGAAAGTTTCAAATATTGTTAAGTTCATACCTTTACTTAATTTCATTGCCAAGGTTTTAAAGTTATATATTTAAGAAGAATAAATGATATTGCCTCTGAAGCACATTAAAAAATTTGTTAATATTAAGTCAAGGTTGAATATAATGGACATTTTTAAATGGATAACGTATTCCAGAGTCCAACTAATACATATCGATTAATCGATTCCTATCAGAATAAGGGCTGTGCCATCTCTAATGGACATCTGGCGCAAACTAAATACAAAGCCTAAACAATTTACTCGAAATAATGATACATGATTTGATAATGGCTTGCTTAAGCCACAGTCCAAACGATTTAGGGATAAAGGCCTTTATGGTAAGTGAAAGTGTTCATAAGGAATAATTCCAAAATGTTATACGCCTATTTTCTAGGATACTACAGTTATTGAGCGATTTGTACATCCTTGCGAAAGAGAAATATTTATGGATATTTTAAAAATTATTAAAGTTTACCATGAAGTGGTTCAGTTTACAAATTCCTTCAGACCGCAAATAAATGCTGATGCCGGACTTCCAGGTATTACTATGATAATTGGGAATTATATATTAGTAAGTTATTAAAACTTCTTTCATAGATCATTCGCATAGCTACTACATGCTTAACTTTGTCAAAGGCATTGAAATTGCTCTTGAGGAGTATTATACCGAGATCAGTGGCCTAGAGTCTTATTGCTATGAGAAGAAGCGCACTTCGCTCACATGTGTTTACAATGCCCTCCAAATCCAGCTTCCTGTACTTGTTTTAATGAGGAACCTCATCATGGAGATTCAGGTGCGAAAACTGCAAGGATGCGCCATGCTCTATTACCTTTATCAACAGTCCGTCCAAGGAGACCTTCAATTGGAAAGAGTGATGGGGATGTAAGTTATAGTACATATGTATACAGTATTGCTTTTATAATAATCTATAATTCCATCTTACAGAATTATAAAGCCTGTTAAGAGAGCATTTTTCTCGAGTCTGGCCCACTGGCTTTTGTTTGGAGCGGTGAACGATATCCATTCGGAATTCTTCATAAAATGCATACAAGGCGATTCAACTGATAACAGCTCATGCGGAAAATCAGTTAGCAGCTCCTTACTGGTAAAGTTAACAAATTCCGAACATATCCTAATTTTAGTCATCAAGTTCCCATTTTTAGATCGCCGATAAGACACCCGAGGATTATATATGGCAGTACGAGATAAATTTAGAACAGCTGCCAGGATTTATGTCCATCATTGTGGCTGAAAAGGTCCTGTTTGTTGGACAAACAGTGCTAGTCTTTAAAATTCGGCAAAACGTTATCGCAAAGAACAAGTCCGACCAATTAGCAGTGAAACTGGCTGAAATGTCTCCTGATGATCTTTATGACCTGTGGAACGGCAAAGAAGCTGAGTTTTTCCAAATGGTTGAAGATCTTAGCAATGATGACACAATCAATGACTTCCGCATCGAAAATGTTATAAACGATATAAAGAAATATGTTAGCATGCGGCTCTCGGAGATTGCTATTAATGAAGTGGATCTTGAAAAACAAATGGGACTCATCAAAGACTTCTATTTGTTGGGCCGTGGAGAGTTCTACTTAGAGTTCTGCTGCCAACTAAATGGAACCATGGAAACTTATCGTGAGGAGCGTTTTAAAAACTTTACTAGATCATTTGAGGTATTATAAATAGCTTAATCAAGTTTAATATATAAAATTATGTTGTTTTTCATTAATTTAGCTTGCAGCTGCTGTCACAGGAACTTCAGATGACTTGGAGAAATTTTCACTCACTTACGTAAGAAGCACGGGTGAGCCAGAAGAAAGCTCCGACTTTCATATCCTGCAAGGTATCACACTAAAGTACACTTATGAGTGGCCTTTGAACCTGTTGTTCTCCCCAAAAGCTATCGAACGATATAACAAGATATTTCGATTTTTGTTGATTATTCGAACTTTTCAATACGAAATACAAAGGGTTTGGGCCAAGCAGACTTGGAAAGCAAAAAATTTGCCTAATCCTTTGGATAATAAAATCATTACTCTTCGCAATCATCTTATGTTCTTTCTAAACAACATGCAGTACTATATTCAAGTAGACGTACTTGAAAGTGAGTGTTCGTAGTTTTGTAAAACGCTGGTTTTTAACGAATCCATTTTTTACAGGCCAATTCAGTATTCTGATGAATGTGATAAAAAGCAAGGCTGATTTTGAGGAAATACAAAGGGCTCATACGGTTTTTTTGGCTAATGTTCTTTCACAATGTTTCTTGCTTTCCGAATCAAAGGAAAGTCAAATGAATATCTCAGGATGTCAATCCCAAAATCCCATTTACGGAACCCTTCTTAAACTCTTTGGTATTTGCGATAAGTTCGCACACATGAATCAGACAAAAGATCCACCTGATGACTTTATGGGAGAAATCGACAGTCTTAACGAAAGGTAAGTTTTCAAATGTTTAAGTCTTCACAATAACACATATTTTTATTTAATAAGGCATGTGTCAATCATTAATTTATTTTTTCAAGTATTGTAATTAATAATAATAAAACTTTGTTTTTTACAGTTTTGGTGTTCAAATTGCGAGCCTTATACAACT
Organism: Drosophila eugracilis; assembly: GCF_018153835.1. NCBI lineage: Eukaryota > Metazoa > Arthropoda > Insecta > Diptera > Drosophilidae > Drosophila > Drosophila eugracilis. Next base: position 398,751 of record NW_024573311.1, on the reverse strand, counting down.
ATTTGTTGATGTCAAATCAGCATCTTGCTTGGGTCCGCTTTCTCAACTTCTTTTGCGATTAGACTTTAATCATTGGTTTAGTACCAACCATACGGCAGGATCCAAATAAACGATAAGTGTCGTTATTTAAAGTTGTAAACGTTTGATATCTTCTATCCGAAAGTCGCTCCTGAAAATATAAAAAATAAAATTGAGAAAATGTTAAAGTTTAAAAATAGTCAACTGCTACCTTAATGTTAAAAATGTGCGAACTTCGTTAGGCGTTAAGTGCCAAGATGACATCTCTTTGTTATTCTCGGGATTCCAGTATTCAGAGAGCTCAGATATCTTATCCAGATTCAAAAGCGTGGCAATTTGAGAGATCCGTGTCATCTTATCTCTCACCGACCAGGATGTAGCCCCTGTTAAATAACTGCCCAAAGCACGGACCTCCTGATCAAGCACCAGACCGCCGAGCTTTTGAAAAGAAAGGAGTTAATTTATGTAAAAAAATTAATTTTTGAAAAACTTACTCTGTTAAAACTGATTTTTTTAATAGCTCGCTCTAATTGAATAGTTACTTCGGTCGCCAAAATACTGACAAGAGCATCGTAGTTCCGTGGACTCAATGAGTTCTTAAAGGAGTTTAGAAGGCCATCCAACTGTACTATGAAAAATTGCACAAACGTTTCTCCAGCCTCGTAAGCAGCAAGTTCCTCCTGTAAAAAAAATGCAATAAGTTTTTGCAGTGATTTAAATTACAGATCCTACCTCATTTAAATTGTGACTGTAATTCAAGAACTGATTAATCCAAGGATTGAGGCGTGGCTTTATAACACTAGATCTTAGCTGCTGCATTCCGAAATCAACAGTGGCTTTTAAAGCATCCCGTACAGCTTTGAGTTCTGTAAGGCAGCTGTCAAGCAATTGACGCTCAACTGATGTCGTTTGTGGAAATGTGCCAGCAATTTCCTGTTCCATGGTCTGCCACAGTGTCTCAATATACTCTGTTGATATGTCGGCATTGTTTAACTGAACCAGGAAATTGGCTCGGCCCCGATCGGCATCGCTGGAATGTAGTTTTCCCTGTTGCAGGGTCGTTTGAATAGCATTATAAGCTTGGGCCAAGTCGATATAGCCAGATGGATAACCGCTTTTCAAGGGAGCTTTAAGTGCAGATACAAAATCACCATCTAGACAGGCAGCCACGTTGTTGATCACAGCGCATGTTCCGTTTATCGACTGCGTTGTTAAAGCCCTCCGAATTGATTTGCGAAGGATAAAGAAAACATCGTCCACCATGGATGAACACTGTTGACCAGATTCATAGGTATCTAGACCAATGGCTTTAAGAACGCTTTCCTCCATGAAATACCTGAATACCAATTCAAATACAATGAAAACTATTTTGAGAATTTAACAATATTCAAAACCTACCTTTCCAGGAGCAAATATGTACTCAGAATTTCTTGCATTTGGCGGCGCAAGTCGGAGTTCTTCATTATCCTTTCGTAGCGTTCCATTATTTCAATCTGCTCTTTTTCTGGCACACACGTTTCTATATGAACCTGCAAGCGTCGTCGCATAAATCGGAAATACAGCTCGACTCTGGCATGCATGACGGTTATTTCAGCTATAATGGCATCGATTTCCTTCGGGTTTAGTTTGTCCACTGATCCACCAGACGGCTTCCGATAATGACCCAGAGCCTGAATACTGTTGCTTCCGACATTTCCGCCGCTTGCCGACCGCTGAGTGGCTTCATTCACCTGCTTGCTACGGTACTGGATCTGCCTGTTCTTGTTGAACTCCAGCAGCAGATTCTTTACCTCAGCATCGCATTCGTGCTGCAAAATAGCCACCATGTCAATTAGGGATGACGATCTGTAGAGTATTCATATAAATAAACAAGTTTCTTTGCTTTATGCGTAACCTACGCTTGTCCATAAAATGCTTCAATTATAGGCTGATTGACTTCCACTACCCGTGCAAAGTTCTCTAGAATGGCAGTCAACCGATCTGCGTAGGCCAATTGCAGGCGTGATTCAGCCTTGGCTATGTCCTGGGCGTTTCGCAGTTCTTTTTGCGCCTTGTTAGCCAGCTTCTGGCAAATGTAGACAGAAAACTTTTCGATACCAATGCGATGACAACCGACAAGGGGGAAGATTTTGAAAAATCTTTCCACAGATGCCAAATCATCAGCTTTAACGGCTTCGTCGAATCGCTTAGCAATAAGGACACGAGTTTTTCAGTGGCATCCTCCAAAGTCTTGACCGCATCGCTCACTGATGTTATGGAGCCCTGAACGTCATCGGCAGTGCGCTGCAAAAGCTGCTGATCCATCGCCAGGAAGCGGGCGATATGGGTTGCGCTTTTTTCGTAGTCCTCTTCGCCGATGGCTTTGACCACACCCTGACTGCACAAGTGCAGATCGATAAGATCGTGCACCCGCTGTTGGCACTCGGACGCCCGACACCTTGCCAAATCCAATCGGCGCACCTTAGCACTAACCGACTCGGCCAACTGGGCAGTGTTTACAATCTGGTCGTTAAGCTTGTTAGAATCACTGTCCACGGTGTGAAGCAGCGCCAGCGATCTTCCAATGCCACTCATTTTGGATTCTATCTGGCATTGCTTAGCCAGCAGAGATTCCAGTTTTTCGTTGACTTTAGCCTAAAATAGAATAAAACCATTAAACCCAACCGGAATGTTATTATAACAAGCAAATACCTCTTCTTCGGCAATCCGCTGCAATGCTTTATCCACCTGTCCATTTGTGCTAATGTCCAGTTCGCCCAACTGCTCAAGAACACTCATCCTGAAATCGTTGGTCCGGATTTCCGGATCTTCTATACTATTATTCCTATTTTCCCAATTGGAGGAATGATCTGATACGTGGAAAAATTTGTTTTGCTTTAAATAGCGATGGGATACCTACGATACTAGAGTATCGGAATGTAGTATATCGATATTTTCAAACTGCTGGCAATGCTGTTTAGTTGGCGCTATTGTTAAGGGAATAGGAATTTTAAAATGAAAAAAAAAACATTTGAATATTTTTCTATACTGAAAAAGTTATTTATTAATTGTTTTTAAAGAGCTGTATTACAAGATTTTTTTACGTGTTAACTACAGTCATGACTGCATTTTCAATTAAACAGCTTCATTAATTCCTTAGTAAAGACATTATTGCCCGTAGGATAGTACAAGAGACCAGATCCCAAATGCAACTGAGTACGGGCACTCTGATAAGCAGCTGATGTGAAATTCAAAGCCCAACAAAAGTATTGATTTGCAATAGCAGTAGGATTAGATTAGCGTAGGATTCCGATACCTAAGTTTTGGCGTAGTCATGGATTTCACGGGCTTTGAAGTGCGAAAGGTAGGTTGAAAACCGGATCAAGATCAAGTAAAACCCACGATATCCTTTCATATCCTTTCCAGTGCCCACCGACTGCCATGTACATTCCTAACTTTATAACTTCTGAGGAAGAGCAGCGAATCCTGAGCCACATAGAACGGACTCCTAAGCCCCGATGGACGCAGCTGCTTAACCGCCGACTGGTCAATTACGGCGGAGTGCCGCATCCTAACGGTATGATTGCCGAGGAGATTCCCGAATGGCTGCAGAGCTATGTGGACAAGGTGAACAATCTAGGAGTTTTCGAATCGCAGAACGCCAATCATGTCCTAGTCAACGAATATTTACCGGGCCAGGGAATATTACCGCACACGGATGGTCCTCTGTTCTATCCGATCATATCGACTATTTCTTGTGGTGCTCACACCGTGCTTGAGTTTGCCAAAAGAGAGGACAGCACTTTTGAACCAAATGCCGAGGAAGACCAGCTGGCGACCCCTCGTGAGGTTCTCTTCAAACTGCTTCTGGAGCCGCGTAGCTTGCTCATCCTGAAGGATACACTATATAGTGACTATCTGCACGCCATTGCAGAGACCAGCGAGGATGTGCTCTGCGATCGCATTTGCAACTATGATCTATGCGAGAACACCTATAAGATTGGGGATCACTTAATACGCCGTTCTCCACGCATTTCCTTGACAATCCGCAACGTGCCCAAGACCAGCAAAATGAAGCTCAAGTTCTGCTAGGTCCCCGCATTCCGCACTTAGATGTTGCTTTACCATTGATTACAGATTACACTGATGTTGACTAACCGCACGTTAAACGAACCCACTGAAGGGATCCATGGGATCCACGGACTATGATAATCTGCAACCTGAATCTTCCGCTAGATGTTTAAGCACTCGCACTAGCACACTAGCTCGCAAGCAATCAACGTTGGCCCACACAAAAGTGCTTTATTTATACCGTTAACATTGTGTACATATATATAAATGTTTGTATTACGTATTACGGAGCAATAAGTTGGCCTAATCGGTGGACAGACTGGAGCTTTATCCTTAGATTCCAGCTGTCCGCCGGCGGCCCTTAGATTTAGTTACGCGAGCAATTGTTGGGAGCAATCAATGGTTAAGATTTGTGAAGTATGTGGTTATTTATATAGGTATTTTGTCAACTGATTTTGATTATGATTGACTTAAAGGTTTTAAGGTGTCATGGAAACATATTAGATCTGATCCCAAAGCTAAAAGAAGTTACTATAGTAAGATTATTTCTGACTGACAAATTTACTATGGTGTTCCTTTTAAATTTTATAAGTGTTCCTTTAAAAGACATCGCACATAAATAGTTTGCCAGTCTGAACTGTAAGGGAATGACTAAAAATTTCACAGACTTAAGGAAATCATAATGGTTATCAGTTATCGGAATACCTTTTATATGTATGTTGAATGGAGCATGCAGCACACTGAGTACTCTTTTCGTATGCTCCATGCTCCAGCCTCCCGTGTCGAAGTGTATTTTTGTAACCGTTTTTTCCACCGCGCACCGCAAAAAGAGCGAAGAGTTGCCAATAAACGTTATGGTCCACCCACTGATCCTGTAATCCTTTTCATCCGTTAGGCTTCCGTCTCCTGCCACTCCAGCCGGAATTCGCGTTCAAAGACCAGGCGGTCGTACAGTCGCACCTCGCTGATCCTCGCCGAGATGTCCAGCCGTAGTTCACTGACTGCAAGGTGAAAGTTCTGGCGCACAGTTCGCTGTTTGTCCGGCGTCAACTGGTTAAGTGGTTTTCGAAAGATGCTTATGATGCGCTGCAGATGATACTCCACGCTGGCACAGCGACCGATGCACACCCACAAGTTCTCCGGATCGTGAATGTTGGCCGGAAAACGAGTTCTCTGATCGAAAGGCGCCTTGCCAGATAGCAAAGCTCTCACCTCCGCCACGATTTCTTGGTGCGTCCTTAGATCCCTAGTGCTCAGGGTGGTAAACTCGTACTTGTCGCAGAAGTACATCAGTTCAGAAATGACCACCCAGGACTGGGAGCAGAGGGTGGCATGCTGATTAGACCAATTGGAGTATCCAGCCTGACTGGAGGTCTTGGTGGCTACAGCAGTGCTGGATGACGAACTAGAATTGGGTGTCGGTGAGGTGCTTTTGGGACTTGTCGTCTTGGGCTTGGGCGTATCCAAGCCGTTTGTAGATCTTCTCTCTGTACGCTGAAGTTGTTCCATTTCCCGTTCATGCTCTCGGGCCCTGAGATAAGCCTCCTTCTTCTGCTGCAGCTCCTGTAATTTGGTCATCTTTGGTGGCGAGGTGGTTTTTGCGAAAATCGAAGGAGGAGCAGGCGTAGGAGCAACCGGCTCGCTATCTGTGTGAGCAATAGTAGATCCGTTTGTATCCGACGATACACTGCGTCCGTACTTGGCCCGATAGCGCTCCAGCGTGTCCAGCGAGAAGCTGAGCTCCTTCTTGATGGCCTTCTGCATGGTTTGGTTTTCTAGTTTTATGTAATCACCTTGGATGTTTCGGTGCTTCGAAGTGCACGCGTTCCCTTCGAGATTTTACAAGCGAATGCGAGCGAACATTCCGCGTAAAGAGAGACCGATCTCTTTATTTTTATCTTTTATCAATCGGCGGCGAGCCATGTGCACTTTATTTCGGTCTCTGCCAATACATTTTGATTCGCACACGAATGCGTATGGATACGTTTGGATTTGAAGCACCATTTAAAAGATTTACAGATGCACAATCTGCAGATACACAAATGCCGAACGCACTTTTTGGGGGAACTTATGACGAAATGAACGAAATTCTTCATTGGTTTAAATCAGACCAAGGTTAGAATCAAAGCAGCAAAGGATTTTTGCAGAATCTTTCTAATTTTTATCCATTCTATGGGATTAAGGATTCCAACTTAATCTAGATCAGAGTAGAGTAAAAAAAGTATCTTATAGATATTACCTAATCCTATGCTTTAATAAACAATCGGCTTTTAAATACAAAGTATACAGCTTTTATTTAATATATTATTTAAATAATATTATTTGCAAATGGCACACAAATGTTCGTGAATTTCGTTTTAAGTACAAACTTTTCTTTTTGCTGATCATTACAAAAGGTTTGTTGTGTGCTGTGAATCATATTTGAAGAAATGCACAAAGTACATTTAATACTTTTCGTTATGTTGTCTGCCAGCTCAACCGGCGGTCCTCTCACATGGATGGTAAATAAATATCGCCTTAACGCATACGTAATAGAAAAATGTACAAAATTACAATCATTTAGTAGATCAAACACACACAGAACAAATAGGACTAACTAGACGACGTTTAAAAACTACAAAGCGGGTGTTAGCGGAAGGCACGGTATACACAGAGTTGACTTGTCCAGTTGGACAAATGGGTCACAAGTAGAAAAGGAGGCACATAGGCCTTGTCTTAAGCCTAGGTTCCAAAATGTACAATACAGATGGAGAGTGGATCTCTCCCCTAAACGCAATACGCCGCGGGCACCTCGAAGATGATAGTGGCTTCTTTGTGATGGAAATTGGGAGTCTCAACATTTGAAGCCGCCTCCACTGTAATGGCTCGCGACTTGTCACCAAGATAACAGGCGATATTGGTGCTCACATTCACACGCAACTCGGTTCCAGTCAGGCTGAAAGTAGTACATTTTCAAGATCTGTGTCATAGACATTATGTGTTTTCACTTACTCATGGTACTTCTTGCAGACAATGCCCACGAGCTCGCCAACGCGATCTTCCTTGAGTTGTGTTTGCTCGCCCTGAAGGGAAAACACCAGATCATTATGCTTGGGCGAATGGAAGACGATAAGTTGATCCCGACCAGGCGAGACGCTAATGGAAGTCAACTGTAAAGGACAAAATATTGATTAAATGAGTTGGTTTCAAAGTACGTATTCATTAAAAATAATCGTTGAATTACTTAAATCTTTATTTACTTACATCCCTAAGTCCAATGTGACGCTTCATGTCCTTAAACTTCTTTCTTATGCCTTCCAGTTTGTAGATGGTTGAATCCGTGACGATGAATGCGCGATCAGATTGTTTGTTGCGATGGTTGAACTTCTTGGCAAAGGAGGAGAAGAGCACCTGGCGGAAGGATTCAGCGCCGGCGACTCCTGTTAGGTTGTTCTTTATATTCTTGATGCTACCATTATATGCTTCGTATCCGGTGTTTTCCTGGGAATTTGCCAGGTAATCGCCCACCCAGCGGCGCGTTTGTCCCCAATATGGTCGACGTCCGGCCAATGCGGTGGCGGCAATGATCTGGAGGCGCAACTGGGGCCATTCGCTGCGAGGATACTTCCGCAGAATCATGTAGGCCCGCCAGAAGTCAAAGATCCTGTGCAGTTTGGTCTCAGCCTTTCGTCCAGCGAGTGGCGGCTGTGGCCATTGAATGCTCTTTCCATAGTCCCGCAGCTGTTTGGCATTACGGAAGCGGTTGGCCAACTCCTGGACATAGCTGCGCAGCTTATAGGTCTTATAGGCCCTCATAATCGTAATGGCAGCCTTTATCTTCTTAAAGTTCTTCCTCGCAATCCACCCACGCACCTGCTTTTGGAGTAGTGTGACAATATGTGGAATCATCTCGTTCCTCTGCTGTTCGAGGGCGAACAGAAGTGTGCGGTGAGCGGATGAAGATCTTTGTATGACCGTACTTTACGTCCTGGGCAAAGTTCTTCTCCTCGATCAGAACTCTAACGCCATCTCGATCGCTTCCAGCTCGGAAGTTCGGCCAGGTGTACTGCGAGATCATCTTGTAGCGCAGCAGGAACTTATCGTAACGCTGGCGATGCACGAAGCCAGCACGACGGACCCGCAAGTTCTCCAAGAGACCAAGGTATCGTACTTGATGCTCGACGCGCTCCTCATCAAAAACAGTAGAGCTCTTGATGTCATTCGGCTTGATGCAGCGTACATAGAAGGGCTCCTTTTTCAGTAGAGTAACAACAAGATCTGCCATGGACCTCTGGAACAGGGTTCCGGCCGTCAACGGCCTCTTGGTAGTCTTCTTGATGTCCTGGGCACCCTCAGGCCACATCTCGCTCAGGTTGGCATCCTTGGAGTTGTGCAGCAGACGCTTAAAGTCTTGATACAGTGTGTCCTTGTTCTTCTCGATGAAACCGTTAATATTGTAAATCACATCGCCGGCGTAATGGGTAATGCGGAAATCCTCGCGATGCTTCAGCTCCTTGTCGGTGGGTTTGAGCTGGCGACTCGTGTAATGGGGATGCTTGCTCAGGTTCTTGTCCATGGCTCCAAGAAGTGTGTCATCGGTTACCTTGCCCACGCTGAGACAGGCTTCGTCCATGATGGCAATGATGCCCTTGTGCGGTTGCTCCACGAGATCACAAATGATCTGGTATAAAAAAGATTGCATGTTAATGTGAATTCTTATAGGCCGATTGAACTCATTTATTAATTGAAATTCACCTTATTATTGAAGTATTCAATATTGGTCCATTCTATGCCCTCACGCTGGTACTCCTCCTGCTCCTGCTTCAGGACCAATTCTGTAAGAGATTACATGGTTAAGTAAGCTGTACCCCTTATCCCAGATTTAATTTGCTTACCTATGAATAACTGCTGTAGTTTCTCGTTGCAGTAGTTGATGCAGAACTGCTCGAAGCTATTGCAGTCAAAGATCTCAAAGCCGTAAATGTCCAAGACACCAATGACCGAGTTGAACCTCGCTTGCGTCTTGCTGCCCCGGAAAAGGATAGCTCGGTTAATGCGGGAAATGATCCAGGTGAAGAGTCGATCGTAAACGGCCTTAGCCAGAGCATCCTTTCCGTACTCCGCCTGGGTGGCGTTGTGATCCTTCTGCATTACATTTCCACCAGCGGCAATAACCCTCTTGGTCAGTGCCGTGGAAAGTTCGGACTCCGTGACCTGGAGAAGCTTGGCGGTAGATTTCAGATGCTGCTTATTGCTGATTACCAGTTCATCCTCAATGGCTGCAAATTCAAAAGCAAAAATTGTATCAAGATTCTTTGGTTACAAATTTTAATTTCAAAACTCACTTTGGAACTCGACATTTCCCAAATGCAAAACGGCCGCAATTGTCCGCCAAATGGTCTGAACCTCATCCGTGGAGAATCCCAGGGTCTTGAAGGCATTGCAGGTGCCCTTGTAGTCAGATTTCTCTGTCAGGATGTCCATGCTGCCCTGGTTCAAGTAATGGTATTTGCCTGTTTCCTTTTGCAGCTCATATTGTCGCAGTTCGTTGTCATTGGCCCCACGAAGTAGCTAAAACGGATGAATTGTTTGGTGGGGGTATTAATTAAGCCATTCGTACTATTCTAATTTAATCCAACTTGGGTATGTGCCACATATTCATATCCATGACCAAAGTATTTAGCACAGCAGACAATTAGCAGACGTGTTAACTATAATTGAACTTCCGTTTCCGATTATGCATTTGGCAGTTGTCATTTAAGTTTTAGAATTACAAATTCTGTTCTAAGTTTTAAATACATTTCCTTCCCCTTCTAAACATGTAATTTATCATGAATTGCTTTTTGTTCTTTTTTCCCCCATTATCTCAAAATAAACATATATTCTTTTTGTCGATTTTATCATTTATGATAACTGCATTGATAACACAAGTTATCAGTTGAGTAATTTGGGACTTCACAACTTTTTATAGATCTTTGAAGTTGGGAAAGACATAAACCAAATAATCAATATAAAATCTACATGCTTATCAGCGTATTTAGAGGTGTGAGTCTGGTTGAGTTCTGTTTATTCGAAAAGAACTTAAACCATATAGTAAGAAAGTACACTTGAAAGTCATAAATTATATATTGGCCAAGTTGGGAATTTATGACCAATGCAGACGGGGTTCTAAAAGCTTTCGTATCGTCGCTCCAAAAACAAGCATTTCATTATACGGCCCAATATTTATTTTGACTCAATTCAAAAATAAACAACTGCCACATTTTACAAAAAAAAAGAATAACAAATTGTCGAACTCTAACAAAAGCCAGATCAAATACTCCACCTGATTAAGTGTTTCCAGATGATAAATGTGCTAAGAGTGATCAAATACCTTAGGGGTATCGGATCGGAAATAGCGATCAATTATCACCTCAACAGCTTATATTGATCAGATCAGTGGGTGGGTATATATTGTTAGTGGGTAACGCCTTGAATAATGAGTAAGCGATTGTGACGCGATATTTTTTCTGACTTATTGGATGAGTCTCCGATACGCCTTGGTTATCATTTTTTAAAATGATATCATCTAGGCAGTGGGCAATATAAAATAGTTTGCCATCTGTCAAGAAATTTAATTATTTCAATTAACAGCTTTTGGCTTTACGATAAATGACAAACGAATCGACTGTTTTGGACTTTAATGACTTAAGGAATACTGCGAATGTTATCATAACTAAATTACTATAAAATGTGTCATATCTCTTCCAAAATAAGAAATCCAAACTAGTTTCTAGTCTTATGAAGTGTCAGTGCCTAAGGGAAAGTAGTTTACCAGTAGCATTACTAAGTATATTACACATTTTCCCCAAATTATGAAACTGCCTCTAAACAGCCTGAACGCCCAACTTAAAAAACTACAATTGTTTGATTAAAAGGCTGCATAACCACACCCACCAAAAAGCCAACAATTATGACTGTCTAACCAGCCGAAAAAAGCATCATCATGGCAAACAACCTGACACCCGCAAGTAATTGACGCCCCACTGGCTGCCACATACCCCATCTGGTTGCCACCCCCACGGAACACCTTTCGTCACCTGGCACGCGTCACGCTGACTCACTTGGTAAATAAACGTGTAGTTAATGCCACACACGAATAGTTCGGTTTAAGCTATCCACCCACTCACCTGGTAGAAACTGTGGAAATTCCGCTCACCAGGCTGCTGCTGCACCACTCGCGACTTCTCCAGAAGATAATTGGTGATGATACCACCCACCGGATCAGCCTTATAGTCGAACTCGATGTCCATGTATTTTCCAAAACGACTGGAGTTGTCGTTGCGATTCGTCTTGGCGTTGCCGAAGGTTTCCAGGATGGCATTGCTCTGAATTAGAAACGTTCTTAACTCTGGAATATAGTTAATAAATTTATTAGTATATGTTAACTTTTAGTTTTAAGGATTATCTTTTTAAGTAATTGCTCATTTAACTATTTCCTGCCTCAATTTACTAATTTATCTATTTAAATGACTGATAAAATGCATGAAAAAGTAATAAAAAGCTAAAAAATTTCATAGTCTGCTTTTAAAATATTTTTAAAAAGACTTTTAGGGCATGTTGAATAGACCGTAAGTTTTAATAACTATAATAATAAATTATTTTTTATATGCACAAGATGAAACCAAAAGCCTCATTAAAATCAAATCGACATAATTAAAAACAGACAATCAAACTTAATAAATACTCTCTCTTAATGCTTCATAAATTCCTCTTCGCGCCCTCCCCAAAGTAATTTGGAAAATGGCACTAGCCCTACTAATCCCTCCCGAACTATAATAAATGTCGTTTTAAATTTCATTTGGGGCACTAAAAATTGGCAATTTAGTTTGGCCATTGTGTTTCGGGGCTTGGTCTTGGGTCTGGGCGAAGGTTTCAGCGTTTCCTTTTTTTTTTTTATGGAGCACCTTAAACTACACCCAAGTGATAAAAGTTGTCTTTGGACAAAGTGGTTCGCTGGGGTGGGCAATTAGTGGGGCAATTAATTTGGCAACTTAAGCTGCAGTCCAGCGAAACTGATGTCATTCGGGGGTCATGGGTCACGCGATGACCATGTCAGGAATTATAAACCATCTGGGGAATGCTTAATTAGCAAACGCCCTGTACCCAGTCTCCGCTCTCAATGAGAATTCTCCATTTCGCATTTGCATGCAAAACAATGGCAAATATGAGCGGCTTTTGCGCTGGGAGACCGACATGTTATAGATTGAGGTTCGTTTCCCATTGTCTGGTTCACAGTATTGTGATAAGGCCGAAGGCTTTCCATAATCAACCTATGCACCAAGCTCTGTTTGGTAGCTAACTAATTTACTATGTAATCAGTGCAAACTGCGGGGGAATGGTTGAATTTGTTAAACATATTCGTATTACCTGGTATTAAGGGCTATCAACTTAATATTCTGTTATTAAAGAAATTACCTTTGTATAGGTCTTGGATTTCCCAAGGTAAATGCTCATTATATTACCAGCTTTGCAAAATAGTTTAGTTTAAGAAATGTAATCCTAAGTATCTTTCATTTTACTATCCTCCCTAATACTAAAATCTTTTACTTACCTTTCGATTTCGTTCTGACCCTGAGTATTCGTCACCGCCGCAATGTACTTCATGATGATCTTGGATGCTTCCGTCTTTCCGGCTCCGGATTCTCCGGATATGAGAATACAGGTGTCCTGTTGGCGCTGTTTGAGTACCCTGTAGGCAGCATCGGCGATTGCAAAGACATGCGGGGCATTTTCGAAGAGTTCCCGACCCTTGTACTTGCGGATCGTTTCCGGGCCATAGATATTCATCTGTTTGTAGGGATTCATCGAGACGCACACCTCGCCGATGTATGTGTAGATGGATCCATTTTGGAATCTATAGGAAGAGTAATAGATGGTCGATCATTAGTTGCTGATGCAGTGTTTGAAAATTCATTTCCCTCATATTACGAAATAGATTTCGACGGGTTGGAATTAACTAAAATAAATGCTGGGCGCGGAAATGAGTGGGAGTGACAGGTGGGGAGCCACCACCCGTCGTTTGGCGCCTGTAGCTTTCAGTTTGAAAATTGCTTTTCAAACATCCGCGGAGATACGCATTTTATATGAGATACCTGCACAGCATGACGCCGGCGATCAATATAAATTGACCGATGTGGATCAAATTTTTTGATTGACTGCAATAGAGCGTACATGTGGATGCATTTATTTTGTACTCAATTTGTAAGGCGCCAAAAGATTGGGTATAAAAGTTGTGTTGTGTTAATAAAATGCATTCAGTTTCGGTAAGTGGGTCACTTTCGATAGATAGAAAATGGAAAATGCTAAATGGGGACGAGTATTTGGGTAACTATGCCGTTCTATTTGTAGAATATTTTATAAATTGTAATAGAAAACAAAAACAGAGTCCAGTTTCGACTTTATTTACATTACGTTCCCAGTAAACTAAATTAAATAAAGCATGAAGCAAGTTAAATGCAAATTACTTGTTACATTTCCAAAGAAAATTACCCAGACTAGACTGGGCCGTAAGTAAGAGTTACACCATTACCGCCTGCAAATTAACCCAGATGAGGCAAAGTCCAGCCCCAGATTGTGTGTGCAACAAGTGAGTATTACAAAAGCCCGGACAAAGTGTTGTTTTGTGTTTTCCCAAAAACGAAAATATCAGAAACCGAAAATAAAGCACTTAATTAGTAAATTTCCAGACAAAAGAAACGGAGAAATGACTAAAACGAAAGACTAACTCAAACTAAGCCGAAACCAAACAGCTAACAGTTTTCGTTAGGCCGAAATGAGGGAACGAAAATGATTAAAACAATACACTTAATACGCACATTTGTTTGTATTTATGTTTTGGCTGCTGGTTGGTTGGTGCCCATTTCCCCCCCACTCTCCAAACACATGTTTTTACTTAACTTTTCAGTGCTTATTTATAGATGGGGTCTGCCTTTCGGCTTTCTGTTTCGTTCGCAGCCAGTTTCAACTTGTTGTTGGCTGCCATTTCTGTTACTTTTGCCGCCCAGACATCTGGGTCAGAAGTGTGACAGGGGACAAATGACTAAACGCCGAACCGCTGAACTCTGATGTCCAAGAAAGTGCCAGCGTTTAGACTATTTTTTTAACTTTTTTGGGGCATCATTATGAGTTGCACTAAGCGACAAAAGGGCAAGCAGCAAATGGCAAGCCTCTTAGCGAAAAGAAACCCAATCCGAAAAAGTTTCCACCGCAGTGATTTCTATGATTTCCCCAAACAGAACCATATTGACACCATGAGTGTGTGGGGGGTGGCGATCGCCCACGGGGCTCTTGATTGACATATCGTCAAATATTTTTGTTTTTGGCCCGCATGACTCTTTTCTACTCGCCTTTTGCGGAGGCGAGGGCCCAATGGGGCTATAGAAATTGTTGACCAGGTATGTAATTGTCAAGATCCGGAGTTAATGGCCAGGAATTGTGAAACAGCTCAATGTGAGTTCTGATTTAAGTTTGAAAAATTGGGGTCATTGGTCGGATTGGTGTTAGGTGTGGATTATAATGGATTGAGAAGAAAACTGTTAACTGTAAGGTTAAGAAATTCCAGCTTTGATATACTAACAATGATGTTAAGAATATTTAAAAGAAATTTTAAAGAAATAACATCAGTAGTTTAAAAAAAAGTCGTAAATTTATATTATATTCTTAGTTGAAAACTCATTTTTTGCAAGGATTAATAAAACATTTTTGGTCTTATCTGGCCAAATTCTGACTCACAGCAAATGGAAATCCAGAAAAAAACCCCAAAATTGCTTATCAGCCCAGAACTCACTCACTGCACCACCCCATTTGTCATATTTATCACAGCAGTAGATACTTGCCCTTCAAAATTTACCAAATATTTTTCATGCCATTTATTTACTCAAGTGCTAACACATGATTTCTGGCTCTTTATGGACAACCCCAAAAGGCCAAAAAAGCATACATAAATTAAATTCTTGTTGCTGGCTTCGCACATTTTCATGTTCATTCTTTGGCGCACTTCATAAACTCAACTTGAGTTGTTTTCATTATAACGATTGTCGTTGCCTGTAGAATGTCTTTCATTATTCAGAGAGTTGAAATGACGTAATCAAGATAAAAAGCAAAACAAAAAAAAAACAAAACATATATATCCAAAGTCAACGCTAAATTCCAATACTGAGCAACAGTTTGTTTTCGATGCAAAAAGTGTTTGAATATTTTTTGTTTTACAGCGAGTATTATTTACTGACTCATCTTCCTGAAACTGAGCCCATGGCATTGGCATCTATTATTATTACTTAATTTAAACATGTACCAGTCAATAAATTGTTAGCTTAGAGTGCTAAAAAGTTGACTCAGCAGTAAACGTCTATTCTAAGTGCAATTTGCATAGAGCCATTAATAATTTTGCAAACGCCTTCTCGGGTCACCCCGATGAATCATTTATTTATTACGGAAAATCGTACTCCATGCCAGACGGAAAATCAATAAGCTAACAGTGCATTTTTCATGGCCAATACAGACGCCTGTTTGGTCTAAGCTGACGTCATAAAATTGGTCAACAAACTTGGCTTTTAGTGGGTCAATGTTTTTATTTGCCTTAATTGGGGTTTGTTTACTCTGTTATCTAATTGAATTTAGGCGATTTATTGGCTGGAACTTGATTGGGTGAGGAGCGTTTGGAAAGCATAGAATTACAAGGGAAAAACGAGTATACAGTGAAAATCCTTATAAATCTTTGTTAAAATAGCTTAGAAAACAAACAATTATTATAGAAAATGCTCTTAGTTTTAACGATTTTATTCTTATATACTAGCATACAAACTTAATGAAAACATTAAAAAATAATGGAAAAAGACTTTCTGCAGAATGAGATACGAATCGTGTGTGCTGATAGGTCAAATCCCCTAGCAAATTTCTTGAACGGCTGCCAATAATCGCATTCATGGGAACCACATCAGACCGGGCCAGAAAGAAGCTGTTCCATCTCATTATTAAAATCATTTGCCTTGCCCCGTTTCGCTGCTGTCTACTGACCATCTGTAGAATTTTCCCGACAGACTTTTCAACGATACTTTCCATTCTATCCACAACTTTGGCTGTTATTTTCCCCTCAATTTGCGCAATGCACAATTACATCTGGGCCATGCCTTGGAATTAACTTCAATTTACACCAGGCCAATCAATTAACAGGAGCAGAACTCTGAGAACTCTGAGAAGTCTAAGAAGGCAGAGCGCTAAAGATTTGTGTAAACGAAATGCAGATGCCACTGAACTATCCTCGGACTGCGTTGCTCCTCCAAGTTGAAGTTATTGCAATGCGAATGACAAACATTGCCTGGCTCTGGATAAACAAACAGAGCAGGAATTACTACTCCGGCGTCGTCTAGACGGAATCTCAGGTCGTTCTATACGACTCTTGCCCCCTTTTCCCACTTTACAGGTCCAATGGGTTTATGCTTTTCTTCCAAGAATTTGCACATTAACCGAGTTTATGGCATTGGTTGGAAGGAAAACACCGGCAGAAAACTGGCCATTAAATTGTAGCGGTTATGTTAGGTAAATGATTTGATTTCCGTTCCGGGTATCAGAAGTGCTTATCTTGGTGAATTTTCTGGTTTGATAGCACTCTTATCGGCTGAATGCCCTACTGCAAGGTGAAGAAGGGAGGATGAGTAGCGGATGGAGTTTTTTTTTTTCACCACAGAAACAGATGAAAGACTCCCTTTGAACTGGGAGATCCAAGACAATGCAACAGCTTCTCTACAAATAAACAGACAATCTCTGATTGCAATCGGACATCCAAGGAGCGTTCTTCGGGAACTTTTAATAGCTTTCTTCCCCCATGAAAAAGCTGGGAATTGTTTACGTTTCACGGGTTCTTTAATATAATTTTTTTTTATTTAACAAAGGAAGGGGAATATCACACGGTTATCAGCTGGGAATGTATAAATAAATAGTCGATAAACAATTGGCGAGAAGAAATATTTATGTTCGTAAAACGGAAACCTAATCCAAATGGAAGGTCTCGACCCGTAACAATTGCATAACCAAAAGTTCGCCTATCACCTTGGCAGTAAGTATCAGCCATGGTTATCGAACTATACTATATATACTACATATATAGAAATGGTTATTTTGCGACAATCTTATCGGGTCCGTGGCGCTGCTCAAGACGCCAGTACATAAATATCTATAAAAGAAGTATGTAATGTAGGTTTCAGTAACTGGAAAACTTTGAAAAATGTGGGGGTTTTCGATTCATTGTTGATAAACAATCAGTATAAACTTTGGCTAGGCGATAGCACCGATCGAGTGTTACTTTTGAAGAATTCCTCAACTTTAGGTCTCTGATTAAACTATAGCACTCTAGGAACCCATCTATTTGTGGTTTTATTTTCTTGGTATTAAACCTTCAGGATTTAAGTTTGCCCATAAAAACCCACTTAACATTGCACTTAAGCTGAAAATATTTTGTCAAGTGCATTGGGTTGCCGCCTGTGGAATACTAAAATCTAAGCCTTGGCGAAACCAAAAAGTCAATAAAAAATAAAATCGGTAGTAGGATAAGCAAAGTGAGAAGCATTTAAATGAAAATGAAATGCAGTTTGTTGTTAGCATTGAAAGTGGATATCGTCATGTCTATGAATCATCAGTTTGTTGGCTGGAACTGCTGATATTATTTTCACTCGTTTTATGAAGTGGTTGATGGGAAGACCCACTCTCAGCTCTCAAGAACTTTGCTTGAGTGGGTGTAGGCAGAATTTACAACCCTAACGATTTTTTTTTATTATCAATTAAAAGTAAGAAAAACCGAAGGTTGTTAGTCTTGCTTTGTAAAAAGACTGTAAATTCAATAAAAAAAAATATATATAAGGTTATTAAAAACACACTTTTGCCGTCAACCGATCCTTAACCTTGTCACAGAAAAGAATTCTCGTGATTGTCAAACAAATCACTTAATAAAAACCCCAAAATAATATTCAAAATTCATAGCCCCAATAAATGTTTCCTCAGATAGAAAAGTTCAACGGCAGTTCATGGAAGATACTAAACAAGCGAGTGGCTGTAAACATTTGATCTGCCCGAAATATAGGCCAAATAAATGCGTAAACAAAAGTCCAAAAATGAAAACAAAACTTATCAGCTAAATAGACACGAAATGGGGCACTTGAAAGTGAGTTGCATGTAATGAATGCACTGCAGCCAAAAGGGTCAAAGAGCAATCCATCAGAGATTTTATGAGGCTCTTGGCCCTCCCGTGAGGACACTCGACTTAATGAGAGTCGTAAAAAGCATCTCCTTAGCCAAACACTGCGAACTTGGTTTGCGGCAAACAAAGATCTCGTTTGTTTTTGGGGATCGAGGAAACATTTTCGGATTGTTTCGGCCAAGTGAAAACAAGTTTTTCTTCCAAGCACAACAATTTTTTTTCCTCATCTATTTTGTGGGTGAGTCTCGCCCAAACTGACGCCATCAACCGGTTCGTATTTTGGCTACGCCACGGAATTGTGTTTTTTTTTTTTTTTTTCACTTTTCTTATTGTTGACTTGAGTATCTGCGCAAGATACACGGAGAGTGAGTCAGAGCGAGGGTATTGCATATATTTAATTTAATATATTTATTTTAAGGGTGCCAAATAATTTATGATGTCATGATGCCAAAACAAGTTCAAGTCGAGTGCAAAATGCAGTCATTTCCCATTTGTGATTGATTTACCCGCACGGTTGCCAAAAGAAAGTGAGTTTTCTTTTATTTCTTTCACGTTTTTATCGCATTTTCCAATTACGTGTTCACTTTTCTTTGGTTTTTTGGCGCGTTTTTGACCCTCAATTTGTTCGGCGGGGGTTTTCTCGACTTGGCTGGCTCTGAGTTTTCCGGCTTTCCTGATAAATATTTATTAATGCGCAGCAAAATGATTTGAGTTATGTTATGATTATATGAAAATCGTGTTTGATATTACGACTATTACTGTGATTATGTAATTAATCCAATTTACACAGCTTTATTTGCCTGCGATGCTTTGATAAGCTGTTTTTGTGAGCCACCAAAGTGGGTTAACACACATCTTTGACAGTAAATTTAATAAAGATCTTCATTGCTTATGCAATCCATCAATCAAGCAGAGTGTATCACCATCTTTGTATGAGTAGTAGATACATTTATTTGATTTTCCAACAGCTGGTTCACCATTTAATTTCCTTTTTCGATGGCGATTTCAAACTGACAGCTCATTCAAGGCAAACACTTTACTTATGGTCTTATCAAAGCCAGCCAATCGTAATTGTGATATATCGTCGTCTGAGTGTGTCCAGCAATTAAATATGTTTACTTATTAGATGAATCAGTGCTGGACTCGTAGCACCATTTATTTATAGGCATTGCCAAATATTTCGGCAAAGAGAAACGCAAACAGTCATTTCAATATCATTGTTTTTTTAGTCCATCGAAACACAATAATATAAAAGTTCAAGCGAAACAACACATTTTCCACAGTTTTGTAAACCTCTGTTAATCAGTTGAATAAATATGTTGAACTGACAATGCGGTGGCGAGAACTTTTCCCGATAACGATCATAATTTTACATGAAAGTTACCGAGCCATGCGAACCAGCGACCCGAGGAAATAAATAGATGTCGAGATACTCCAAAGGAAGCAGTTGCAACAAGTTGTTGACACTGGGAGTGAAATGGAATGATATATAATATATACGTGATCCGTGTAGGTTGCAATGCGTGGCTGTCGGGGGGTGAAGGAACTTTACATAATGGTCATGCAGCCCCCGTACGTAACCACCTGGAACCACAACAACGGCCACGCAAATATTGACACTCCAAATGGGTGGGTAAGTAGAAGTTGATTTAAAGTGAGACAAGAATTTTCACTTTCAATATTACTTAGATATTGGTAGCTAGTTGATCTACAAATACTCATTACACATAAAATTTTAGATTATAGAAGAAATATCCTTCTCAACCTATTTTCTTCACAATGCCTCCCCCATTCCCTAAAATATCTCAACATTTCTCATTCCCTTCTCAAATTAAATTAAAATACCGCTAATGAATTCATTAAAAACCGAAAGTCATGGCACTAAAAGAAGTGTTTAACACTCTAAATGAGCATGCAAATGGGTCCATTGAGTGCTCTTTGGAGTGGAACCCAAAAACTCCGTGGGGAATGAGTTAAATGGGGGAGATAAAGTCGGAAATGTAGAGCTCGGCTTTAATTGAAAAGCCGATAAACAAATTCAGTTTAATCAAGTCGGAAAAGCCAAGAACGACGGCAACCAGTTTTTCTGCCTGCCAATCGATCAAAACAGAAGCCTTGAACTAGACCAACAACTTGTGGAAAAGTGGTTACCAAAAGGGGAGGAGGAGTTCGATGGAGAAGTAAACAGAGGACAAGGCCACCAAAGGAATCAATAAACACGGTGGTCAGTCGTCAGTTGGTAATATTTTTTAAGATTTAATTTAGGGCTATTACTCTTTTTATGGGAATTCTATTATTAAAGAAGGGTTACTATAATTTAATACTAGCTGACATTGTAAATCAAATTTTTCTTTATTAAAGTGAATTTTTTTTTTACATTTACGGAAATTTTAAATGGTTTAAAAACCATCTTACCCTATTGAAAATAATTTGTTAAGAAAAAATACTTACTGACATTTTTAATGAATTGTCCTAGAATACTAAACACAAACATTTCTTACCTCTTTCTCAGGTTATCCATGAACTTCTCCATGGACACATGATCCAAGAGGACGAAGTCCTGCACTCCAGCTTCCCGTTGCAATGCCATGGTGTCGTTTGTCCTTTCGTCCTTATTTTATTTTGCTCACGAGCTGAGGGAGCGATATCTCCGGGGATCGAGAGGGGGTTGCTAATTGCCGGCTGCAAGGGCAAAGGTGAGACTTGAAACTCAGGTAAGAACGAAGGGAATATCGCACTAAGACAACGCGCACCGAAAAAGAAACAGCGTTCACTTTGTTTTTTGTTTTGTTTTTATATTTTTTGTTTGCCTCGCCTTTCGCGTCTCGCTTCGAATTTTAAATATACATATATATATATATATAATTCGTGTTGTTGCTGCCAAGCGATTTTTATGTTTTATGAGCCAATTTCGGCCGCTTCTGCTGATTGCGATGAATAATTTTCGCTGTGACAACAGACACGACGACGAATTCGGAAAACGAAACAAAACCCGGAGACCGAAGATCAATAAAGAATATTTCTGGACCGATCGAATGCTCCCAATTGGAATGGAGCAAGAACGGGAACAAGATCGGAAACAACAAAAATAACGAGAACTCGATCAGGAACCACTCTCCACCACACTAAAAACCGCAAGTTTCGCGACTTCGCTCGATATAAATATTTATTTTTGGTTTCTCCAAGTTTATAATTTACCGCGTTGCAATATTTCTAAGATCTGTGATCGGTGCAAACTAGTTGGGAAATGCAGCCGAGAAATAAGCTTGCCCACCTGGATTCAGTTTCGGCGGATTAATAATAATAAACGGCCGTCGGACAACCGCGTTCGACCGGATTCAAAGAGAGTGTGACTGTGAGGCAAACTTTTAAAATGTGTTTGGTGTAGAATTTGAAAAATTGCCTAAATTGCGCATTTAATTAATGGATTGAAACCTTGATGGAATCTTAGCACGGACGCCAACCCGTTTAAATTAAATAAGGAGTAATGTTAATACGTTCACACTGCCTTCACTGTTAATACTTAACAGTAATTTAGAGAACACTTTTGCTTTATAAAAAGCTTATGATGTTTTCAAGATAAGAAGTTAGTTTAGGGTTATGGTTATGTACTTTATTTCTGTTTTCATATATATATTTATATTTTTAATTTTGACTTTGCAAAAGGAGTCGGCAATTCAACTCAAAAATTGGCATCGGCCCTGCCAAGGATAATGAGGTCGGCGTATTTCCCAATGACCCTGGATGATTTGGATCTTTATGCATACATGGCTTTGTCTGTGATCTCTGTAAATTGTATCCAGCTGAAATAATTTATAACTTATATTTTAAAAATAAAGAACAAACGAATAAAAAAAAATCTAAATAACAAAAGCTCTTCATTTTATAATTTTGACTTCCCACTGTAAACTTCTAGCCAATAAATACATATTTTATTTGTGGCGTTTGGTCACACTAATTCAAGTTCACCTCAAACATCTGTTTTTGTGGTGAACACAACCGTTGTTCTCGTAACATTTGATTTGGATAAGAATCAGGAATATAATGAATAAAATCACGAGTGCCTTTATTAGAGTACTGCGGCAGAACAGTTCTTCCGGCAATACCAACACCCTCCTGGGCCGACAGCTCTCCTACAAAAGTGATTTATCCCTGGATAAGATTTATCCAAATGCGCGCTTGCAGCTCTACACGCCTCCTCCGCCGGTAAGTGAATGCAGTGGAAATAAGATCACATTTGATTATCTATCTATCACCCAGTCCAGTGGCACTGGCAACAAGTTCAGCGGCTTTATTCCCATGGACAGACTTGAGATTACCTACAGCCGGAGCTCTGGACCCGGCGGCCAACACGTGAATACAGTAAACACCAAGGTTGATGTTCGGTTTAAGGTGGCACAGGCAGACTGGATACCCGAAGAGACGCGCCAAAAGCTGCTCAAGGTTCTGGCTAATCGTATCACTAAAGACGGTTACTTCTACATCAAGAGCGATCTCACGCGCTCCCAACAAATGAACCTGGCCGATGCATTGGAAAAGCTGCGCACCATTATTCGTTCCCAAGAGGCTGTGGAAGCTGCGCCGCCTAGCGAGGAGACGCTTGAGAAGCTACGCCGACGGCAAGAGCGAGCCGCACGCGAACGTCTCCAACTGAAACGAGGTCGCGCCCAGGTCAAAGCGGATCGTCAAGGACCCGGTGGAATAGACTTTTAGTTATTGTTGGAAATTGTTGCACACAGATTAACATTACACATATACACGTAACTATCTTATGAACTCCATTCCGGGTTTTCACTATCATAGATTTCTATAGTTATACCCTTTGCTAGAGTATAATAACAAATGATTTGCTTATAATTGACACTAATAATATTAAGATTTATACGAAATTTGTGAAAGTGAAAACCCGAATGGACTTAACAGTATTCTATGGTAGTTGCTCGTCGACGCGAGCTGGAGTGACTGTGAATCTCTTAGATTTGGCCACTTGGATAGCTGACTCCGTTGTTGGCTCAACTTTTCCCACTTGTGAGGGCATGCTGGCAAATCGAGGGCGCTGCAATGCAAGAAGTCAGTAGACAAAAACTAAAATAATAGTTAGCTACATACCACTTGTGGTGGACTCAACTGAATGGAGACTTCGTGGCTCCTTTGTGATGGCCTGCTGACAACACTGTGGCGCTGTCTTCTTTCTACTGGAGGTTGACCGCCGCCTATTCTCGATGCATACAGCTGCTCCAGACGGTGAATGGTTGAGATACCTGCACCCGGAGGATGCATTGAGAAACTGTGTCGGTTGCTGAGCGGCGACCAAGTGTGCTGGTAGTGCGACTCGTCCAAGTGCCGCAGGAACTGACGATTAAGAGAGTCCAGCGCTTGCTGATCCTCGTTGGCCAAGTTGGCCATTAGCTCATTCAGAATCTCAGACTCTGTCTCGACTTTTCCATGACGCGCTAACTTTATGTCGTGCTTCCAGAACTGTCTGTTCTTGCGGCCGATCACAGGGGCGATTTCCTTGATCTTTAGCACTAGAATGCCCATGAGGTAGACACAAAGCACGTTTGACAATGTTAGGCACATGCTGATGGCCCCCAGCACGGCCAGTTCCTTGGCCTGATTGTCCGAGTAGCGTCGAGACTTGATAACATCCACGTAGAGTGAGTCGTCATGCTCGAAGAACTTGTAGATGCAGGCAACGGCCCAGAGGAGCCCTGAGTTAACCGCAGGGGGCAGCAAAGATGCGGATATGGCCACGCCCACCAGGGATCCGATGTTGCCACCCAGGATTCCTATAGCAGCCGCAGCTCCAGATGGGATTGCCGTGAAAACACCAACCACTAGCGAGTGTAGATCACATCGTGAAAGCATTTCTTCTGTAAGTCCTTCTCCGATTCCGTATTTTTTATCCGTCGTACATATGACCAGTCCAAAGAGGAAGCCCACGAGAGTGGCGGTCAAAATGCCGATTAGTTCGTTAAGCATTCCCAGTCTGCGTAGCGATCTGTCCTGGATAACAGTTCCGAAGATGGCCGCAATTATTGGGCCCATCAGTGGAGAAATCAACATGCTGGAAGCCAGAAATATTGTGCTATTTTCCACCAGGCCAAAGCTCGCCAGAACTCTAAAATGGAAATGGTATAGCTTATACAGGTGACCAAGTTAGAGTATCAGATTTCTGGAAGTGTTAGTGTAGTTCTGAAAGTCTCTAAGTAGAAGTCCAATGAATGTTTTAATCCGTTTTCAACAATTTTTGTCCAAATGTGCTTTCTAGAAATCTAGTAGAACTTTTTATCCTTAATATTAATGACCTAATGAATTTGTAGTTGATTTTTCGGAAACATACTCTAACATTTAACATTTAAAAGGTTTTTTTAGCTAACTCTTACGCTGCTGATACGAGTAGTATACAAAAGTCGAAGGTAATGGCTGCATCCTGGCGAACATCTCTTATGATCTGGGCCACATTCAATCGGGACCTCACAGAGTTCATGAACCGGTTCCAAATACCTTGTTTCTGAGCATTCATGTTTCTAAAAAATTAAAAATTTTCTAGTATTTAACAGATTAAAATTCCATTTACTAAGTTTACTCAGTGCTTGAGGGCTGGTCATCCTGCTCCTCAGAATTCTCCCGTTGTACATAGGATCTGTGAGCCAAGCAGCCGACAACGGACACCGCAGATCCCTCGCGATCTCCGATGCCCCATTCTTGCAGAGCCTCGTATAGATTCTCATATCGCTCGTCAAAGTCCATGGAGAAGCTTATGTGATAGGCATTCCCATTCAGACTGGGCATCCAAACGGCGTTTGGAATGTGAAATTTTTGTAGGATCTGGCGCAGAACCTGCTCTTGATCCGTATCCAGTGGGATGTCGAGAAGATTATCGTGGGACGACTGAATTTGGATTTTCGGCAATGCATTCTGAGTATTGTGACTTTTTCTCTCAGGGGATTCCCCGATCCGAATGGTGGAAAGACTGTCGATGGTTAATGATCTGCTAGTAGTTCCGGTGGGTGTAGCTACCTCTCCATTGACCACTTGGACATAGACCTTTTTTAGGCGCTCCTCCTCTGCCTTGGTGGGAATCGTTATTGTTAGTTGGACGGCAGCTGTTCCCGTCATCGTTGCGGTCGGAAATGTGTTGATAGATTTAGTGTTTACCTCACACTTTGTATGAAATCGATCTAGTGCATAATCACCAGCACACGCACACACACACGTGGACAAATGGACGGACCCGGTAATGCAACTGCACTGATCTTCTTTATACTGGAAGTGAATTAGAGCCTCGCTTGTTATTGCCGCCACTGATAACGGTTCTTGGCTGGGTGCTGCTTCTCGCCGATCTGCCAATCACCCAGAATAATCTCCCACTTGGTCATATTTAGGATCATGGGAGAGACGAGCTTTCAGTGATTCCCGCCATTAAAATTCGGACTTAAATGTAAAAAAAGGGGTTTTTTCGAATTTAATATAATTTGACCAAACATGTAGTTTTTATGGTACATATTTAATCAATAAAAAGTAATATTTTATCTTGATTTTATTTCTACGGCTAACATTATTATCAGAAATATCAACATAATCTACAAAACTGTCAAATTTGTAATCAATTTTATTTGGTCATTAATTTTCTAAATCAAAATCAAAATGAATTGTTAATTTGGCTAGAAAACAACGAACCTGAGCTGACCAATTTTCCGGTTAAGTGATGCTAAATATAAAAGTATCTAGTTAAAAGTAAACCATTGGTTTTTAGTAATTAGCAATCAGTAATTTACTCAACTTGTCACTTGTGATTTGGATACATTTTAAGTTTAATTAAAGGTGCATCTTTTATAAGACGTTATTAATGTCGTCAGATGAATCAATCGAAAGAACATATTATGTAATCTAATTAAAAATTCTCGTTAATTTCATGCCTTCAGTTGCACTTGAACGTTGACGAGGTTCAAGTTTGGTTAATTGAATGCTCACGGCATGAGTGTCTCTGTTTGCATTTCTATAGATCAGAGAGTCCGTGCGAATCGGACAGGCAATTGGGAATCATTTGTATGCAGGTGGAATGGTGTCATTCTCCGGCACGATAAACTGAGAATTTCAATACATCCAGTGGTGAAGAAACAAACTTTATTTGATACAAAAACATCAGAGCTTCTCATATGTACAGGCAAACGCAGCGAGAATGGAAGTGTAAATGCCACTAAAACTGACTAAACAATAGCTGAAATTGCACTTACAAGGTTCTTTAGCATGCTAAAAACAATTAAAATGCGTATAAGAGGCTATCATCTACACAAATGCAGATACAACTACGTTTACAATATATATATGCTTACTGTATACAAAAGTGCAATGTTGACATGGAAATACGCTTCGGAAGAAGCTGGGCTAAATGATTTTTGTCGCCGTTACAGGTTTTCCGTTCGTAGACTAAGTCGAATCTCTTACAAACTAATTAACAGCATATTGGGCAAAAGGCAAAGCTCAGACACAACTCCAATGCAGCTTCTAAAAGCGAATCTCGTTGCGCTGCACCTGATCATAAACCTGCGGTGTAAGCAGCTCGTATTTGCCCTTGGATGTCTGGTAATACAGTGAATCCTTGATCGCGTTCGGATCGTAGCCCTCCTTCTGCAGGTCCACCTTACGCAGCTTAAAGGTACCAGTAAGGTCCACCTTGGTGAGCAATCGAATAATCTGGGGACGTGCGTAGGCAGGTAGCACCTTGGCTAAACTAGCGGCGAATTCGTCAAGGTTTAGTTCGCGATCAGGATCGTAGATGGCGGCCATACCAGCTCTTCCCTCGGTGTGCGGAATTGTTATGCCGTAAACCACAGTGTCCTTATATCCAGCCACATTGCTGACCTGAGCCTCAACCTCGCTGGTGGAGACATTCTCGCCTTTCCAGCGGAAGGTGTCTCCAGTTCGGTCCTTGAAGTACAAGTAACCCTTCTCGTCAGCCACCAGCAAATCTCCAGAGAGGAATGCCATATCGCCGTGCTTGAATACATCCTTTACAATCTTCTTGGCAGAGGCCTTTTCGTCAACGTAACCAAGGAACTCGCGAGATGGATTTCCCTTAACAATCTTGCCAATGAATACGCCCGGCTCGTTGGGGGCGCACAGCTGACACAGGCCATTCTTGTCCCTGATGGGCTCTCCAGAGTCGGGATCGGCGCGAATGATGGAGATCGGGTATATCTTAGGCAGAATGCGCGACACAAAGCCGATGGCACCCACAGTGTTATCGTGGTTCATGATGTTCGCATTGCCCTCGGTGGCACCATAGAATTCACCCACCTTGGCGATGTTGAAGCGTTTCACGAACTGTGGCCATATCTGCGGACGCAGACCGTTTCCAAAAACTAGACGCACTCGGTGTTTCTGGTCATATTCCGATGGTTTCGTAGCTAGAATATAACGGGCCATCTCACCAATATACTGTCCAATCTGGAGATCACAAAGGAAGAATTAGCGAGTGATTTAGAAAGGCAATAAATCCCACTTACCGTTGCATTGTACTTGGCGCAATCGGCAAAATAGTTGGATGCCGAGAACTTCTTGCGAATGGAGACAGTGGAGCCGAAGAGCACCGATTGTCCCATGCACATTATTCCTCCAGCGGTGTGGTACAGAGGCAAAGGTGTGTAGAACACGTCATCATCCTGGAAACCCATGGTGTAGTGGATGCCAGCAGCAATAAACAGATACCTAAGAGGAACAAAATTAATTAAAGTGTCCGTTCAATCCAATTCATAATAAGCTGAATAATAAATAAATAAATAATAACCATTTGATAAACATACCTGGAGTGAGAGATGACAGCCGCCTTTGGCAATCCGGTAGTGCCAGAGGTGTAGATGTATACGAGCTTGTCATGGTGGTTAACCTGCGTCTTGTTTGGCTTCTCAATACTCGCGGTTGTCAGCAGAATGTTCAGGTTCTTGGCCTGCGGGATGTTCTTATCTGTTTGGCTGTTGTTGTTCTCATTGTTGAATTGGAAGAGAGTGAGACTGGCGGGCAGATCCTTGGTCACCTCGGAAACCGCTTCCAGAAAGTCTTCGCCATAGATGAGGGCCGTGCAGTGAGCCACAGTGATGCTGTGCAGCAAAGAAGGACCGCGCAGATTTGTGTTGATCAGGGGAGTGATCACACCGATCTTGGAGAGACCCAACCAGGTGGCCACGTACTCGGCACGGTTCTCCAGCAACAGAGCCACCACATCGCCCTTTTTGTAGCCCTGAGCCTGCAGGACATTGGCCACTTTGTTGGCGTGCTCGTTTACCTGACGGAAGGTCCAGCGCTGCGTCTCACTGACAACAGCCACTTTTTCCGGATGGGCTTGAACATTTCGCTCAAAGACTTCCGCCACAGTATAGTTAAGGCGCTCATGGCGTTTCGTGTACCTCAGGAGCTTGATATAAGCCCAGAGAGCTCTAAACGAAGAAAGAAATAAGAAAAAGTTGATTAGTTCAATACATTTTTTTGGCTTAAATTTTAAACTTAAAAGAAATACCCGAAATAATATAGTATTCATTATTATTAACGGTTTAATGATTTGATCATACATTTTGCCAAATCATCTTAATAATACTCCATTTATTCGTATCGTTAAACCGGCGTTTTGATAATAAATCCAACGGATATTGATGTTAGGGAAAGTGTTTGATTAGCGGTAAGTCGCTGCTAGTAGCCGCACGGCTGTATCTTCCTTCATCGATCGCGTGCGTTTTATGGTTAGTGGTTGGGGCCGTTAAATATAGCTCACAGAAATCGAAGCTCGACAAGCGCAACAGCCATGATGCGATAAACCCAGAGATAAACCCGCCTGGAGTGGCTGCAATCGAAACCGAACGTGGTAACCTAGTCCGACCATGAGAGCCGCAAATTTATGACGTTGCTAAATACGAGCTGAGTAATGCAAAGTTCACAAGAAGGTCAATGTTGTAAAAAATTTGCTTTTTTTTTTGCAAGCGCTTGCAAGCAGATTTTCTGGGAGAAAGCATATGCAAAGAAAATATAAAACAAATTTTACCTTAATCGAAAAGTTAGAATCTTTAAAATATCTCAGGGTGGAAAGGCAAGAAATATTCTACTTAAGTCTGAAACTAAACAACGTCTTATCTCTTTAGGGGATTATGGGATTATCTAGGAACATTTATTCTTCAACAGTAACTACTGTTTGACCTAGGTATCAATATTGAAGAAGTTATCAGCAAAGTGAACAAACCCTCAGCCAGATAACGTTTATCATTGATTTTTATTACAACTGAAAAAAAAAATCGAATACAAAATTATTTTAGTTTAATTTATTGTCTGCCCAACAAATGTCTTTATAATTATGTGATAATGAAAATTTGCAACCGTTTCCACTTTAAAATGTAGGTAACGTGTTCCGGTCTGAAAGTCGCTTAAAAGCACTCAAGATATTGTGAGATTTGATACGATACGATATGTGTGAGGTAAAACCAAACCAAATCGTTCGATTCCCCATGGCAAACATAAGCCGCAATAGTTCGATGGGCCGTATATTAGAAATGGGGGAAAAAACTTGCACTCGACTTGGGACTCGACCACATCGGCGATCTCAATTTGAATTCGATTTGCACCCGTGCGTACTTTGCACCGCCACCGGGGCAGTGAAGTGTCGATAAGATTGCCGGCTAAGCAGTTAGTTTAGCTTAACGCTCGTTAGTCGTGTATTTATAGGGGTTTAATCAGGCCTTATGACCCCCATCGAGTGGTTTGCTTGGTATTTTTGGAAGTGCTGCACATGTTTGCTCGGAGATAAGTTGGCTGTCGAACGGAGCAAAACTTCGATACGTGGCCAAGGCTGACCAGTCAGACTTAAAGTTGATCTTAAGAATCGTTTGTGAGTGAAGATATATACGAATGAGTACATATGCACGGAGTACAAAAAGTCGAAAACAGTGTTGGCCTTGGCATGGAACTTGATCTGCTGATTTTGACTCATTAAAGCACAAAATGCTAAGCAAATTATATTTCGCCCTCTTCAGCTGAGAAAAATTTTACGTTTTTATAGCTTCAGATTTCAATTAAAAAATTAAATTACATTAATTAAAGACTATTACATTGAAGATTTTGGGGATGTCTTTGAAGGTTGGAGAATATAAGATTTAAAAATCTATTAAGATACAATAAAATTTTGGAAGTGTAGGAAACAAAAGTGTTGATGGGTAGCAGTGGAAAAATGCAATAGCATAGAAAATGCATAAGTCACAAGGCGATACTTCCGCTGTTTTAATTAAATCGCACGGTAGAGGCTCTAAAAAAATATCAAAATGGATATTGATAATTTTCTATAATTAAAAAAGCCTTGGAATTCATAAGAAAGTAAGAGTTTAGATCATTTGAAAAATTATTGCACATCAAAAAGCACTAGTCTCTCGCTTAAATATACAAAACTTTACAAAGCAGCCCTGGCAACTCTAGAAAATTCAAAATTTTTAGACTGAGGAGACACTTCCGCCATTTTAATTACCCAAGCTTTGGCTTTTTGGCGTCCGTTTTCAAGAACAGATCGGTTAGTGTGCCAGTAGTCTTCCGCCTGACGCACTCGATGGGGTCTTATTAGTATGCGTGGAGGGTTTCGATGGGCGACGATCGTACGAAGTCAATGGTAAATAAAAGCGAGTTTTGTTTTGGTTTTGTATATTTTTTTGGGCTGGGCGACCTTGAACCTGAAGAAGTCAATAAACCGCGTAATCGAGTGGCAAAATCTAATATTTTCCGTATACAATTTGTCATTGTTGTAATCATTTCCCCATGAAGTTTTCTCTTTACAGTTTTTACCCAACAACTGGAAATGCTGCTGCAGATGGCGACCTAAATTGATGGAAAACGAGTTTCTCTGTGGTTTTCTAGGGGCTAGATGCGGGGTACAATGGCCAAAGTACTTGCACTCGGCTGATTTTTCAGCTCTCGGATGTTCTCAATAGATTCACAAAAGAAAAGCCCAGATATATTGTATTGAAATGCACACCGCACGGGGGCGGTATTGTAAACTTATCACTGACTGTTTGGGTACAGTGTGCCCTCGCTAATGAGTTTTCCCTACCCCGCTACCACTCACGTTAGATCGCGACTGGCGGTTGCTCCCGCTATGTAGAACCAGCGCCAACCGGGTTTCGTCAGCAGCAGGGCAACCAGTGCGACGAGCACAGCAAAAATCCAGCCCATTGTTTGGAGCGTGTAGATGACGCAGGCGATTGCCAAGCCGAAAGCGACCGTTGCGCAGAAAAACCGAAATATGACTAAAAACCGCTGCCGTCGTCGTCGCTGTCGATCGTGCGATTCGTAAGTTATCGATTTTCGATCAGCCGGGCGCTGCGCGTTGCCAGATCACCGGAAATGTAATACCGTTAGAGAGAGGATCAAAAATGCAATATATGAAAATCTTACATTGGTGCTATAATGCGCGCAATTGTCGATGTTAATTATCACATTGCTGTTCACATGGTTGTCCAATATGCTGTTGTGCTGCAGGTGTTAGAAATAATACCAGATTAGTTTATAACTTTTAGATTTAGAACCAACTTTTGTTTATGCCATGAACTTTGTTTTGAATTGCGTACTGCGCCATATGTTGCACATTTCTTACTGTAAGCTCCGGCCTCGGATGACCAATACTAGAGCTGTTGTAACGCAAACGATGATAACGTTCGTTTCGCTGTCACAAGAATCCATTGAACATGTAGAACGGCAGAAAGTGTCGGCGAGCTTTTCGAAATAGCATTTTTCTATGTTTAAATTCAAATCGTTTTTCTCAAATTAAACAACTGCTAATGCTTGTTTTGGTTTTGTAACTTGTCCTGCGCTATTCGAGTTTTAGATAAAGCTTTTATGCTGCAGAGTGGAACTAGTTCATCAAAAGCTTAAATATCTTACCTTACTATCGGTAAAAAGCCGCCTTTCACTATCGGTTGGCATCGCCTTCCTAACAGCTGATATAGTGGCCGAGTGGCAACGCTTGACGTCACTACAAATGTTTTGTTTAATTTAGCGGGTTTTTTATTGTCTAAACACCGCCCCGCCATGAAAATCCTGTGCGAGGTCCAAGTGGTGAACCGAACTACACAGGCTAACCGGACACCGCGACCCGTAAAATCCACTCTCGCCATTGGCTACAAGCAGAGTGCCAGAGACTCAAATGGGAACACCAAGAAAGAGCTGGAAATGGTACTCTTCAGTGGACAAAATAAGACTGGCAGTCGCTACAAGGTCAAGGATAATATACATGCAGTGCACACAAAGTTTGTACTAGACGGCAAAACCACCATAGGTTTCCTACAGCCGCCGGAAAATCTACTAATCAAGTGCGACCCCATTCAACTGAAGGGCTTCCTGCAGACCCTCAAACTGGGCATGGATGGTAAAGATGCCATCAATCTGAGACTGAACATTGCTGCCGCAACGGCTATTCCACAGAAAGCGCAGCCCCAGGTGCGCATGGTAATAAGCAAGCGAAGCGAATACCCCATTAAGGGATTCCCACGCACACTCAAGGCGCTGACCATCAACAACAGCCAGCTTGTAAAGCTGAGCTTTGAGATCTGCTCGCTCCGAAATCTTACAAAGCTAGATGTCAGCGGCAATAAACTAACTAAGGTGAATGTTTTGGAATATGTTCCCATAGATTACTGGATAATCCTTCACTTTGTTTTTAGATTCCTAAGGAGTTGGGTCGCCTGTCGCTGAACTCCCTGCACTTGGGCAGTAATTGCTTGGGCGAACTAAACGACTGGTGCTGGCTACGGGGTACTAATTTAAGTAAAACACTTGGCGAGTTGGATCTCTCGAGCAACGGCCTGACCCATTTTCCTCCTCCTCTGGTCAAATTTGAGCGATTGGTCTCCCTTAATCTCAACGATAACCTACTTAGTCGACTGCCCTTCTCTATACGCCGTCTGCAGGCTCTACGAAAACTGCACGTGTGCAGCAACAAACTAGAGTCTTTGCCTGCTGCCATCGAAGATCTGCACATTGACCTGTTGGATGTGTGGGGCAATTGCTTTAAGGCCTTCAATGCAGAGGCTGCGCAACAATTCACTCAGCAAAAGGCAGTCGCTAACACACCGCATCCACTTTGGCTCCAGGCAGCCCGAGCCGTAGACACTTATAAGCTGCCTTTGCCAGCGGGCTCTATTCCTTCTGTGCTCATTGAACTGATCTGTGAGGCACCAAAGTGCCTGTGTGGTGTACTATGCTATGCTCTGCGCAAGGAGGATCTGCTCCAGCGTGTTATACAGCCAAAATTCACCAATATAAAAAACCTTACATACAGTCGCGAGCATCAGATCTACGCGGATGTGGTTCTCTGCGGACCCAAATGCAGTGCATCGGCGCAACTTAAGCCCTTCATGAGCGTAATGTTTCCCTGATTGGATCAGGTAGTTGTATTTGGAGCATATTTTTTAGCTATAATAGATATTATTTATATTATTTGCATAACCCCCATCGTCGGATTATAAAAAGGCGGTGGGGTCTCATTTAGATTTAGATATTTATATATTTTTGAAAATAGTTTTTGTTTTCATTCCCCCATATACTTTATCTTGTTGAAACTAAACTGCCAATAAAAGCGAATTTACCATCAAAAGAGATAGGAATTTAAGCTTAAATAAGAATATTTCACGAATAATTCGTAAAAATCTGATTCGATTTATAAATTTTGATGTATCAAAAGACCTTTTTTTTTTTGCAAAAAATAAGTTTGAAATATTGTAATGTCTTTTAATGCCAAAGTTTTAGAAAAACTTTAAAATTTAATATATAATATAGGTATAGGTTTTACATAGAGGTATAATGCAAAGATTTTTTTATTTAGGATAGAGCCAATAAGTTGGATGCTTCATGGACGCAGTGAATCTCCTTTCTCCCAAGACGTTTTCACAGGCATAAAGACATTCACACGCACGCTTGGTTGCTTACTTTGTTTTCGTATTACAGAAGCTCGTTGTTTTTATTATTAAAAGCTTCGTGTGTATGTGACTTGCATAAACGATTTTTTATCAGCCGGCTAACCTACTCACCCTACTGTGCGTCCTTTTACTTTTCCACCACATACGATTATCTTTTGTATACCCTCACTGGGTGACATTTCCTTTCCTTAGTTAGGTTAGAAAAAACCCTATTTAAATAAAGAAAATATGCAAGTAGATATACGCATTTTAGTGTGAAAGAGTATCCTTATAAACGGGGAATCTACATTTCGGCCTTATCGTTTGCTGTTCTTTGCTTTTCTTTTGCTTTATCAAATCAAAACTTCGAAGCGATGCCACTTTTTTAAATAAGCATAAACAGCGGCACAGCCTTGCAGGACTTCTTTGTCTCCCACTTGAATTCTAGGCTTTAATGTGCAGCTGGGGAATAAGGCGGCGACGGCAAATATCCTTTCAGGGCGAAAAGGATGAGCCATGACTTGTGGCAAACTCGAGCCTAACTATAAAAATGTTTATCAGCATTTGGCTGGTTCCAGGGGCTCTTGGAATTCTCTAAGCTGCCCCAAATCCAATTTTGAGCAGCATTTAAGTGTCCTAGCTTCGCTTCCGCTTACTGTTTGCCATCCATATGCCCATTCCTCTCGTAGACTTTCCTTTTTGTTTGCTATGCAGATGCGTGGTTGGCTGGGTGGTTGTCAATTCATGTATGAGTGTGTTTGCCCACACGATGTCCTTTTTGCTTTTTGGCCATGACTTTGTAGCTTTGTGTGCGCAAATGTTGGGCTTGACTTTACATTTGACTCGGTCAGTAAGCCTAAAAGTAGGCAATAGAATAGCCTAATAGGAGGAAATCTCTGCGGTGCACATATGGAATTTTTCTTTATAGTTTATATGGAAAGCTAGAAAAAAGACTATAAGTCCATCTGGCAATTAACAGCTTAATATTACTTTTAAAACAACAGTAATTTTATAAGCTAATTTATCTTTAGCAATATGTTAAATACAAGTTTTAGGCTCTCTTCCGACTTTGCAAATTTTCATTTTGCATTTCGTCTTCTTTATATATCAGTTACAAACAAATTTGTTGAGTATCCATCCGACCCCTAAAAATCTTGTTAGCTCACAAATTTGTATATTTTATATACCCATAAATGGAAAAAATCTTTATAAACCATCCAGACCCTATAAAAATGTTTCGAAATTTCTGTCTGCCTGGCCTCCCCACTCCTAATAAAACCAGAACCAACCCCGAATCATTTGCACTGTCCCCGGCCTAAAACGAGAAGCAAAAAAGCCAAAAACCAACATCAAAATGTGCCAAGTCAGCTAAGGGAATGGAAATTTTAGCAAGTCCCCCCCACTCACCCGCATAAGGTCGACGCTCGGAGACAGTAAAAACTCCATTAACTGTCATCAAAAATGCATTTCGCATGCATCAAACCGAAATGGTAATGGCCAGGAGGGGATCATCAAATAGAATAGAATGAAATGGCGCAAATCAAAACACATTGGCATAAATCAAAGAGCAGGCCAGAAAAAAAAACAACTTTTTGGGAGACCACTTTTATGGCTAATCCTCGAAGGAGGCCAAAGTCAGACCCAGACAGATGACTCCCCTGGCAAACATTTTTATGCGCAAATTAACTTTGCAATTGCCGTTACTATGGGGTCTCCGGGAATCTCTCGGGGGGTTGTGATGTCTGGGTGATTTTGGCGCTATGTCACTCCCCCTGCATTACATAAAATTTATCCCCAATTTGCGTGCAGCGGGTAAACATTTTATTTGACTCGTCTGGCGTTGCTCCACTTTGGCTTATCAAATTTTATTAGCAGGCCGGCAAATTGTGCAACAACAACAGCAACAGAGGAGAACCAAACCACCACATTACGGGCTTATTTAAGCCGTGGAGCCACAAGCTTTGAGCCACCCCAAAGACCAAGTGCAGCCCCAGTTTTTCGACCTCGTCGCAAGGTATGATTTGTCGTCCGCTATCAATTTCTTTAACACAATACCAACATCCCCCGAAAAAGAGTCGCCTTCTTGGCTGGAAAAACGACCGGAAAACTGCAAACACACGCGAAACTGTCGACGACCCCCTCGGCTTTCCCTTAACTTCTTTTGGGGGGCTTGTCGCCCAGACGCGTGCAGGGATCTAATAAAAACGTTTTGATAGGCTTATGACCGGCTAGGTCTCATTCCTTCAGGTCCCTTTATATTTGTCTTCATAATATTTCAAATTTACTCGCTAACTGTTACAGCAAATTTAGATAAGACCCACAAAAAATCAATAAACTCGCTTAAAGACTTAACCAAGGGGAGGAAAACTGTTTACCTTGAGGAGTGACTAAAGGAATGTCTTTAGTCTGGGTGCTCAAAAGGTATTTGTTAAATAAAAATAATACGTATAATATTTCAGAGCTATTCAGAGCTAAGGAATTTCTAAAAGACAAAATGTTTCAAATATGTTAACTTTATTATAGAAAAATGGGAAGGTTTCTTAGGGAAAATTTAGGTTTTTACATTCTTTTTTTTAAATTAATAACAAAAAGGATAACTTGAAGTTCACCAAAAGTCAAATAAGTGAACAACTTTCCCAAATAACTTATTTTATGTTAAAAAACATCTGTTCTCAACCCCAACCAAATTGCTTGTATAAAAATCCAATCTGTGTCCTACAAATTAGGGATATCATATCCCTTGCATATTTCTTACTTTCAATTCTCGAATAAAGCAAGCAGGAATGTATGGCACAATAATGTGGAATCCTTGAATCTAGAATGAAAAGTCACTGATGCGCACTTATGTGGCACGTTCCTCAAATTAGAATTTTCTTATCGAAAAAACGCACCCAGGGAATTCCCTTCCATTTGACCGCGGGCCAAAGGACGAATCAATCACAACAAAAAGAAGAACAAAATTGACCAACTCGCGCTTAGCAAGCTGGGAAAATCAAATTCTAGACAAACAACAAAGAATTGCAAACACTCGAGCATTGGGAAAAATCAATTTTCAATTTAAAATTTAGATGCTCATCCCCTCGATTCCATTCAGCTTGCCATAAAAGATAAAGATAAAATGCGTTCGAGCACAAAATGTAAATAGAACTCCCGTTTAACCGAAACTCAGGCAGGCGAATGAATGCTACAGGTTGTATTTGTGTTTGTCTTTGTGCTTCGATGGCTGGTTGGCCAGTGGGTGGTGGGATGGATGGGTGGCCAACACCCACTGTTGGCCACGAAGCGATTTCAAAGCAAAATATTGCCGCATAAATCTGACGCAAAAAGTTTTGCTTTGCGGTCAGCAGAGGCGAGTGCTTGTAGAGGAAATTCCGGAAGTTAAAAGGGTATATACGACCAGTCGAAAATGTCTTACTTTCGATATATTTTTAATTTTATTATTCTGACCATAAAACTTGGTTATTATTGATGAAGTACCAGAAGTACCCAGGGCTGAAAAATATATCGAAGATTAGCCAAAATAGGTAATACGAATAAGATATATCTACCATAAGATCATAAACATTCTGTAATAGTATAGACTTCGGCACGACAGAAGTGGTAATGACATTTAATTTTTCGATCAATATATTTTCTTTAATGACTCCAAAACACACTAGGTAACAAGCAGTCGAGTCCACATCTCCTGCAATCGTATTGAATTTCTGTTGGCAGATATTTCCCTTTGATTTTTATCGTGTGGTGAGTTTTTTTTACGAGCTCTTAGGCGGTTCGACTGTGGTCCTTATTGTTGTTCCCGCTCCGGAGTTGATTATTTGCCCAGTTGGCCGGGGCCCCGGAGCAGCTCCATCCCATTTTGCCGGAGCGTGCATTTCATTAGCCGAATGTATTTCGGAGATATATCTGGATGCTTTGGCATTTGGCAAACGATTTTATGCCGCACCGCTTCGGCAAACAAAATCAAATCTGTGACTAGGAAATTGCTTTTGCCTACTTCCGACTCCCTCGACCACACCCTATGCCACTGATTCCAACTCCAAAAGATAGGAGAGATTGCCCCCCTCATCCAAAATATTTGTTTAATGCAACTATTTAGGGAACGTTTTCAATTTGAAATGCTCCCTTGTGTAAACAGGGCCGGGAGATGATTAAAATTTAACTACATCAAATATTTGCAGCCGACTTTGATGGGTTAGTAAAATGTTTAATAATAATATTAAATGCATAATTCATTTTGGAGCTTCGAGTTAATAAGAGTTCGTTAAATTTAATGCACTCGCCGGAATGTCTTTGGGCCAATGTAAATGTTAAATATCAGAAGCAGTTAAGAGCGACAAATGGCTGGGAGGGAAGTGACTTTATTGCAAGGTTCCTGCGAAAATTAATTCATTAGCATTTTATTACTTTGGCACAGTGACGACAGCAGCCTGGTTTCTGCCTCTTGGTCTTCCGCCTTCATGAAGAAGATGACGGTGCTCTTCCCAAAGGAAACACACCACCCACATCCACCCATCTGAACTTTCCTTCACCACCCTGTGTGATCTTCTTTGGTGCTTTGATGTGTAATTAAATCAATAATCACTTTGCAGTCGCTGTCGGCTGAGGGAAGTTTATTAGTTGATTGAACTAGCAGGTGGTGGCCCAGGTGGTTGGGTTGGGGAATTGCTTTTAGGCGGTGGTCCGTATATGCAAGTGGAGTATGGGTAACGATTAACTAACAACTTAATTCAACCTTTCTATAGGAGCATTTGAGTTAGAATCGGATTGATTCATAGCTCTAGCTCCAGAGCCAAACTCAAACGACTAAAAACCTCAACTTAAAAATACTTCAAAAACATCCAAAAAAAATATCCCCTCCCTGCAACATTTTTCCATTTAATGCCCAATTAACGCATTTTCCACTTGGGATTCACCGAAGCGAGAGATTTGTATACCTTTAACGGCAAAAGGCAGAAAAACAAAAAGCAAAAAGGAATCGTGAACGTGCCACAAAGTAGAAAAGGCCACAGAGTTTGAGAACCCGAGATCCCCAAAATCTCCTACTCCATTTCTCTGCCACAAAATGGGAATGCGCGGCATTTGTCGCTTGGCTGCAATTGCTGGTAAAGCTGGGAAAGCATGGAAAAAAGTGGAAGTGGATGGTGAAAACAGGAGCTGCACTTCATTAAAAAAGGAAGCCGTGGCAGAGGCAACTTGGTCGTTAGGAAACTCCCGACTTACAATCACAAACACAAGCACATTCGCAAGGACACACAGACGCACAGGCTGCTTCAAAATGAGTGATGTAATGTGCCTAACAAGGATCTCCATCTCCTCTGGCTCCTGTTCCTCTACCCCTTCCACTCCGACTTGCTCATTGTTGCTTGTTGACATAACGAATGCCTTAACATTTTTCGAGTTGCCGTTACCTCAGCCCCGCCTCCATTCCCGACCAAACGCCCACTGTGTGTGCGAGTGTGTGTGAGGGTGCACTTCCGCTCCACTTACACATAACTCGCCTCTGCCGGCGTTATGATTAGAGATGGGAAATATTTCATATATCGATAAAAGTTTTTTTTCAATATTATTAAAATATATAAAAGTAGATATATATTATAATATATAATTTAAAATTAATACCTCTATATTTTTTTCATAAATTGCTTTCCTTTCCTTCCATTAAATTTATCCCATCTCTAGCTGCTCCGTTGACGTTGGCGGTTTGTCGAGTTAATGACTTTGGCAGCTGAGAGGAGCAGCAGCGGATGACGACCCAAGGGCGGATGGCTGATGTTTGGGCGGCCTGTCAACGTCTCTCAGGCGTGCAAAAATCATTTTTCTCGCACATTTTTATAAATCACCCTTCTTGCCACCAACCGATGGCTGCCAAACAATCATCAACATTTATTTACATTTTTCATTTTTCACATTCTACCAAAAAAAAAAAAAAAAAAGCAGCCAGAATTGCCTATAATTTTGCAGTGTAGGGAGGCTGGCTGATCCCTCAAGGTGTCGCTTAGCAGGAAGCCGAAAGGAAAGCGGAAAATTCCGACGACGACTGCTGCCTGCAGTTGACAGTTAATTATTTGTATAAATCGCTGCAGATGTTGCGGGCATTGAAGGGTTAAATTCAGACGCATAGAGTTAAATGAATTTGACTATCACATGTGCAAATTGGCGGGAAAACTTGTCTTAAAAGAATTTGTTTAAAAAATAATAAAAAGTTTCAGTTACAGATTTATATATATTTCATTCCAGTTAAGATCTTTTCAATATATTTATAAATGGATTAAATTTTTGTGCCCTCATCTTCACCCAATTCTCATTTTAATTTCTTCGTTAGCATGAAAATAAATTTATATTTAAAGGCAATATATCAAGACTTCACCTCCCGCTCATTCAGTTTGGTATCGCATTACAGGATAAGGATAAGGATTGTTCCTGTTGCTCTTTGTTCTGTTATCCCTGATAGAAAGGGATGTTCTTATCCTAAGGAGGTTGCTGCTGCTTTTCTGCCGCTTATCATGGCCATGCAACTTGAAAACAATAAATATTTTATGGCCCCTTTTTGGCGAGCGCATAAATCTTGTTCTGGAAATTGATCCGAGCAACGAGCTGGCTGAGTACGTACGTACGTGTTTTGGAGGGTTTGCAGTGAGGTGCAGATACAAAAAGATACAGATACATTTGCCACATTGACACACTGAGCACTTACGGGCTCAGCCTCGCACTCTGGACTCCGGTATTTGCGAAATTTGTCTTCTGGCGAGGGAATTTTCCATCCATCCTCCCCAATCATTCCCAGAAGTCCCAAAACGCCCGCATCTTATGAGATTTGCACATTGATTTCAGCCCCTTTTCGATGCGGAGTGTTTAGTAGGTCGCAGTTTCCTTGCTTCAACGGGGTTCGTGTGTACTTTCAAGTGGTAGATTTTCTGGTATTTTCGGGGGCTCTTTTGAAGTTAAAGTATTTAGCATGATAAGCAGGAATTTAACTTGTTGCTGCAGGCAAAGTAAAAGTACTTTTAAATTTATATAACAAATGGTGATGAAGTATGGAGGGTAGTATAGGAAGGAAGTCTATGTAAAATATATGTATATAAAAATAAATTCCTATATTTATTAACATTAAAAACTATGAATTGGGAAAAAACTCTGATGTTTTACTGATTATAAATACATTTTTGACCTCTTTTAAAACCCATCTGGTTTCTTATCACATCTTGGTTTTCACCAAAAAAATAATCAATTTAACATTAGACTATGAAGTAGTTTTTTAGCTTCGTCATTTTCACATCTTTTGTTGCTTTTGAACAAATATTTGTCATTGCACTTCTATTTACTTTTTAAAGCCCACTGCTCTTCTCCCAGTAACTTTCTGCCTTCCTCCCTTTAGAAACTATTAAAAGTTTTAATAAACTTTTTTGAACCAATCGCCCGGACTTTGTGTCACTCAAAATCGTTTGCGGCTTGTGGTGTTCAAATCAAATGCCCCAAAGAGCAATTTAAAATAGCCGAAAATACCATGAATTCGGGGGCTTATCTAGGGACTTGCAATATTTTTATCCAGAAAAAGCAAACCGCGCAGTAAATTAACTAAAAATCAACTTCAAATGTCATTGAATTGGTCAGAATCTCGGATTATCGTTGGCAGCATGTTGCCAGCTGTAAAATGTTGCCGAAACCAAAACGAGTTTTGAGTCGCAAAGCTTTTCATATGATAATGCAGTTTGTGGCTGACATTGCAAATGCTGATAGGGCAGCTCAAAGGGCGGCAAGGGGGCGATAATAACATGCATAAATTTATTTATATATACGAGTATATATATATATTTATGCTCAACAGCTCATTTAATGAACTGCGCATTGTTTGTGCTGATTTGCATAGCAAGTATGTGCGTAGCTCTCATTTGTAGCTGTATCTGCGTAGGTGCACTGAGGAAAAATTCATGTAAAGCGAAAATAAATGAAGAAAGACTTTAAAATATGCTGAAAAAGAGCGTGGAGTATGCAGATACTAATGTTCCTAAGTATTAAATAACATAGAACATAGAGAAAAAGGTCAGAAAAATCGAATTTTTACCCAAAGGTTATTTTTTTCAATTTAGA
The DNA here is from genome assembly GCF_018153835.1 of Drosophila eugracilis. Taxonomy (NCBI): domain Eukaryota; kingdom Metazoa; phylum Arthropoda; class Insecta; order Diptera; family Drosophilidae; genus Drosophila; species Drosophila eugracilis. Next base: position 356,460 of record NW_024573311.1, on the reverse strand, counting down.
ATATAAAAAAATAATCTTATAATAACATTTAAAAATAAATTAAGTATTCCCAATACATATTTTCAATACGCCACCACTCTATGCAGATTTCCTTCAAATTTCTGGAATATTTTCCTTAAATCCCAATTTTTTTTCGCCGAGTATCAAGTTCTGTGTGAGAAGCTGTCTCTGTGTGCGAGTGCGTGTTTGTTTGTTCGTTAAATGCAGAATAAGCTACACTTAACAATTGAATAAAACTCGGTTCTACTTAGCTCAACTCCCACAACTGGTCAGTGCGATAAGCGGACACCCTCTCCCTCCCCAATAGTTTATCTCTCTATCACGGCGTTTGTGTTTACCTCTCGCAAATACGAAATTTCTAAAATTAATTTCAAATTTGAGTCGTTTATCATGCCCTTGCCACTCCCTCCGTCAATGTGCGATAAATTTGATAAATTTGTATTAATAGCGAAAAAATAACACTCATATAACAGTCTGGCTTGGTTGATTGCACTTTGATCGGTTAATAATCAATAAATAATCGCTTGATTTTGTTGCTGGTCGTCGTCAATGAGTAATTTGTTGACCAAAAACTATGAGATCGACATTGTGGGGAAGGTTATTTGTCAATTCGTTTTTGTAATTTGGAAAGAAAATTTTATAACAAAAATGGATAAGCATAAATTCAGAGATGTTGCTTAAATTTAATTTAAAATTTTAGGTTAAGAATAATCAAGTTTTATTTAAATATTTAATATTATGTAAATTGAGACCTTCATGAAAAATCATATTAACATAAGAATATATTAACGAGGTATGATTATTTAAGAAATAAATATAAAAAAGTTTATGACTTAACGTAACGTAAAAATGTCTATATTTAAACTACTATAAATAATGGCATAAAGCTAATGTATGTAGATCAAGTTAAGAGGTAATGATTTTTCCAATTCAAGTAAAGCATTTGAAGGTCTGTTAAGCCAGATTATAATACCAAATAACTTACTTTGATAATGTAATTAATGATGAATTGATAGCCTCACCATTGGACTTTGTATTCTTAAAATACTTAACGAAATACTATTTTACTTTCCTGCGATTTAAGATTATCAGGCCATTAGGGTTCAATTTTCTAATATTTATTAGTTAGTCACTGTTGCTTGCTTATATCTGGAAAATGATTCACAGCTTTGCAAAGCGTGTCTGTAATTAATAAAATATAATATTTTTCTCTTTCCGGCTGAGCAGAGCAACAACCAGTTGTTATTCCATTTTCAATGGAGATGGGGGAGAGTTGGAAGAGCCGAGCTTAAGCGAATCAATTGGCCTGGCAACATGTTGGATTGTTTGTTTACCAGCCCGAGCGAATGTTGCCAAGGTGGATCCCCTTGGCGGATTTGGATTCGGAATCGGAATAACGACAAAACATCTTCAGTTGCCGCTGGGGGCCGGCGGTTTTGACATCTCGTGCGTAAGTGGATCCAAAGTCAAGACCATTTCAAGCCGGACTCTAACGCTTATCAGCCGTTGGCTAGTGACGAAGGCAGTCAGGTTATCGCCGGGCTTAACTAATATACAGCCCCAGTGATTCAAGATTCAATCGAAAGTATTGTACGTAAACGAACGGTCGAGTGCTGATTATTCGAACATAAGTCGGTTCAGGGGAAGTGTCGAATTTCTCGCTCTCACAGAAGGTTTCTTTGTTTGCCGTCAATCCGTACTGTCATCAGTCAACAATTGTGCCTCGCACCGATCACATCCGCACAGCTTGACCCTATATCTATCTATATTCATAGTATAAATATTAAGTCGTAAAACTAGTGAAATGTCAGCAAAATTGCTAATAGTTGCCCTAAGTCTTGTGCCTCATGCACTCCGGAATCGTCGATGGTCTATCACTGACGCTTGGAAATATCACCCTCTTCAACGTTAACTTCAAAACGCCGACCTTTCTGGGCCGATCCGTGGCGGTGGACAGTAATTTGCGGATAGAAAACGATGTGGATCCCAATATACAGGAAGACTCACATTTAAATACGGTAAGATAAATCAAAGTTGTTATAAAAGTCAGCAACAAATGGTGTTTTTAATTTATAGACTGACAAGTACTTTTATTGTTTTTTAATTGAGTATAAAAGTCACTTAATAGCTAGTTAAAAAGTGACGGTAATGGATTTATTATACAAATTTGCACTTGTACAGTGCTTAGAATCAAATTTCTTATGTGAAAAAAACATGAAAACTAGCAATTTCTGATTAGTTCACAGGCCATTACTCTATATTATATATAATTTCTATGAAATGTTTTAGTTACGTTCATATAATTAAATCATATAGCTTAATGAGATCAATTGATTTCAGGTCTCAGTGCCGCAATGATGTGATTAAAACAAATTATTTAATTAAAATCTGTGCATAAACAGAGCTAAAAGTACCTCTCTTAATCCAAACTTAAACCTATAATAAAAGCCAATTATTTCATTAAAAGTGAGCTCTATTCATTTTCCCTTTTTGCAGTATAATCTTATAAAGAAATATGGTTACCCGGCGGAGAATCATACCGTGGAGACTGATGATGGCTATATACTCACCCTGCACAGGATTGCTCGGCCAGGAGCCACGCCGGTTCTCTTGGTTCATGGACTACTGGATAGCTCAGCCACGTGGGTGATGATGGGACCGAACAAAGGACTTGGTAAGATCATAGGCTATCTCTAGCTGCATGCCCATGCTGATTGTTTTTGTTCCAAAGGTTACCTGCTCTACGATCAGGGGTACGACGTCTGGATGGCCAATGTTCGGGGCAATACGTACTCGAGGAAGCACGTAAAGTACAGTACACACCATGCCAAGTTCTGGGATTTTACTTTCCATGAGATGGGAAAACATGATATTCCCAGTACCATTGATTACATTCTGAATGCCACGGGAGTTAGTCAGCTACACTATATTGGTCACTCTCAGGGAACAGTGGTCTTCTGGATCATGGCCAGTGAAAGACCGGAGTATATGGACAAGATCGTCCTAATGCAGGGCTTGGCACCAGTGGCCTTCTTAAAGCACTGCCGAAGTCCAGTGGTCAACTTCCTGGCCGAGTGGCACCTATCGGTGAGCGTAAGTTACCCCATCCATATTATCCCATCCTTTCAAAGAGTGTTTTTGCATTGGAATATAACTTTTATTATCATTATGATTATATCCAAAATGAAAACATCTTTATCCTTAACCATTTCCTCATATTTTCTCCAATCTTACAACGGTTTTTCCTCTTATGTTTTAGTTGGTTCTCAAGCTAATTGGCGTCCACGAGTTCCTGCCCAAGAATGAGTTCATCAGCATGTTTAATCGCATAATTTGTGATGAGACCACCATTACAAAGGAGATCTGTTCCAATGTGATCTTTCTGACCACCGGATTCGACAAGCTTCAGCTGAACGAGACAATGCTTCCTGTGATTGTTGGACATTCTCCTGCTGGAGCCTCCACCAAGCAGATGCAGCACTTTCGGACAGCTTAACAGGTCAGGAGGCTTTCGGCAGTTCGATTATGGATGGCTGAGGAATCACTGGCGTTATGGTACCATTGAGCCACCATCTTACCACCTGGAGAATGTCAAGGCCAAGGTGGCTCTTTATTATGGTCAAAATGATTGGCTGGCACCGCCGGAGGATGTGGAAATGCTGCACAGGCAGCTGCCAAATGTGGTGGAAAAGTACCTGGTGGGAGACAAGGAGTTCAATCACTTGGACTTCATCTGGGGCATCGATGCCAGGGAGCTGTTGTGGGATCGAATGTTGGAGAACATGAGAAACCATGAGAACTCGGTTATCTAAAGGGGTGTAGTTATAGAAATATTTTTATAATTTAATTCACAGTATATTACATTTTACGGCTATTTATAGTTAGGTATTTATTGTTTTATAAAAATTAAGATGATTTTTTAATCATGAAAACCGGATAAGAACACAATTTTATAAGTTGGAATATAATGTGCCATTAAAATGATTAGAGGAAAACCTCATTGTTTTATTATTCCCGGGAAAATTTCTAAACTTATTTTGCTAGTGAAAGCCAATTTAAGCCATATTTACGTCACTGCTATTTTATATAAGGTAAAAGTATTTAAATTTGTTATATGTAAAATGTATTTAAGGGTTAAAATGTCGATTTTTTATGGCTCAGATACAAATATTTTCAACGCTTTTGAAAGCTAGGTTTAGTTTTCACTCGGAACTTGCACAGATCGGATCTCTTTTAAAACTAAAAACTGAAAATGACTTTACCTTTGTCAGAAAAGTTTCTGTTTTGTATCTTTTTCCTGGCCCATCTTCATGTGGAAACTTACGCGTTTTTTAATCCCTATCACATGGTTATACCTCCAAACGTTCTCGAAGATGCTGACTTGGATACGGTAAGCTTAAGGAAAGCCAGGAAATTTGTATATGTTGTGCGTTATTTCAGTCAAATTTAAGTTAATACAGAAAAGCAACTTAAATCATACATTAAAGAAGATCAATATAAGATCAATTATAAAGAAAAAGTCTTAGATTTTCCATAATGAAAAATGGAAAAAACAAAAAGCAAAGCGTGTGCGAGATTATATATATACCAAGTCTATATTATACATTTTTTTATAGGGGTCAGACTACTGGCTCAATTTTCACAGTTCGAGCAACTCATCTGTTTTTAATGGTTTAGGTAGTCGCACTTCTCCAAAGTATTTGTGCTAAAAGCTTATCTAACATGTTTATTTATGTCTTTAGTTCCAACTGATTAGTAAATATGGATATCCAGCCGATAATTATACAGTCGAAACAGACGATGGATATATATTAGGAGTGCACAGGATCGCCCGACCAGGAGCTATACCTGTGCTGATGGTTCATGGTCTTTTGGATTGTTCAGCCACTTGGGTGATGTTGGGACCAACAAAGTCTCTAGGTAAGATGGAACTATATCCAATAACTATATATAGTAAGATTCACCCTCTCCTGAAGGTTACCTAGTATATGAACAGGGCTACGATGTCTGGATGGCCAATGTCCGGGGTAATACCTATTCAAAAAGACATGTCCGTTACACCTCTGATGACCCTGAGTTCTGGGATTTCTCCTTCCATGAAATGGGTGTCTATGATGTGCCCAGCATCATTGATTTCGTACTGATGCGTACTGGATTTAGTCAGCTGTACTACATTGCTCACTCCCAGGGAACGGCTAGCTTTTGGATCATGGCCAGTGAGAAACCCCAGTATATGGATAAAATCATTTTGATGCAGGCCTTGGCCCCGGTGGCCTACTTGACCCACTGTCGCAGTCCCGTTGTGAATTTGTTGGCTGCCCAAGATGCGGCGTTGACAGTAAGTTGAACTTAAATTAAGTTATTAAAAGCAACCCTTCTAATCTAACATATTATCCTTAGTTTATTCTTAGATCCACTGGTTATAATGAGTTCTTCCCGAGTACCACTTTGATAAACTGGTTAAAGCGGGTTGGTTGCCATGAAACGACTATAACCAACATGTTCTGCGAAAGCCTATTCTTCATCATATTTGGATTCAATTATCAGCAGCTGAATGCAACGTTGCTTCCAATAGTGACGGGTCACACGCCGGCAGGAGCATCCATGAAGCAGTTGAATCATTACGGACAGTTGAGGAACTCACGAAGATTCCAGCTTTTTGACTATGGGATTTTGAATATTTTCCATTACGGTAGTATTTTTCCACCAATTTACAAACTGGAGAATGTCAAGGCCAAGGTGGCGTTATATCACGCCAATAACGACTGGTTGGCTCCGCCGGAGGATGTGGAATTACTATACGAACAACTTCCTAATGTCGTGGATAAGTATCTGGTGCCAGATGAAGACTTCACCCACTTGGATCTGATCTGGGGTATCGATGCCAAGAGACTTGTCTGGGACAGAATGTTAGCAGTTATGAAGTTTTATGAGCCGCGCTCTTTCTCAGATTTTGATAACGAAGATTATAATAATTTTTTGTAATTCTTTGAGTATAATAAAAATGTTTTAATTGTAAAAATTAACTTAATTTGTTTGTTTTTATTTAATTACCTTATAATTATTTAGTTTAATCACTTTAGTTAAAAGCGTGTCAGCTAAATAATTACTAGTGACTTCCTAACCGGTTTCGTTACCATAGTATTACACCTAACATTGTATAAACTATTAGTGTGATTTATCAGCTTATCAATGTTCTACTCGGCTTTCACATCAATTTAACATGACCTTAGCCAACTGTCAAGCTGTTGCTATTTCCATTTCCATTTCCATTTCCACTTGTTGAGCTATGAAAACTCGTTTGATTTATTCTCAACAATGCGGTATCACTGTTTCATGCATATTGATTGCCCTGATTCACGTGAGATCTAATCGGGTCAAGGAGGGGAGTAGCTTAACTAGCTGAGCCAACTAAATTAGCTGCTCGGATCAAAAAAGGCACACGACTAAACTGCATTGCTCAGTGGCAATTGATCGTGCAACGGGAGTAGTTCTAGTTAGAAAAACTTTATGACTTTTGGAAATTGTTAGTCCTGGTTTGAGGGAGGGGCTATGGAAGGATAATAAATAATCTGAAATGAAAAAGAAGTTCTAAAAAGTTCTTCAAAGTGATAAATCATTTCAAGAAATGTGTTGAAGTTTTCATTGTAGATGAAACTACAAACTAAACTTAATAATTATGTATTATTAAAAAACACGTTTAAATGGCATAAATTAAGGATAATAATATAAAAGCTTAATGGAAAACTCTTTTCCTTTCTGTAAATAAAAGTATGCGAATATTACGCGTTAAGAAAAGTGCCATAAATAAATAATAAATTTATAAATTATATAAGTAAATATGGTTAGTGCATAAATTACACCAAAATTAGTGAATCATTTGATAAAAATCAAAAATATTTCAAGGCTAAAAGTTAGGGTCTCGACATTTATCACACCACTTACCAGCAACTTAAAACAATTTTCCACATGCACTTTTAACAGAAAGAGATCTCGCCTTAAGCTCTTAATTGGCCAATTTCGCTGACTTAAATTGATTTTAATCACTTCCCAGTTGCATGTTGCAAATTGCCGCGATCGAAGTTAAGTTATAGAAGGAAATAATGCTTAGAAACTTTAGTGTAAGGCGCTTGTGTGGCACTTTGATCTGCCTCAACTTATTTTGTTATATTGTTTCCTGTGACTTGGTTAAGGTTCCCAAAAGCATTTTGGAGGATGCAAATCTGATAACGGTAAAGAATTTATATACCTTGATCAATATTTTATCAATTAAATATATAAATTCCTAGCCTGATCTCATCAAGAAATATGGTTACCCAGCGGAAACTCATAAGATCCAAGCAAAGGATGGCTTTGTCCTTACTGCCCATAGAATACCCAAGCCTGGCGGACAACCCGTCCTAATGGTCCACGGTCTGTTGGACAGTTCGGTGGCCTATGTGATATTGGGACCTGAAAAGTCTTTGGGCTTCTTGCTCAGCGATTTGGGTTACGATATTTGGTTGCTGAATACCCGAGGAAATCGATATTCGCGGAAGCACAAACTATACCATCGTTACCAACCGCAGTTCTGGGATTTCTCTTTCCATGAGCTTGGGATCTACGATCTACCAGCTGCCGTTGATTATGTCCTTGCAAAGAGCAAAGGATTCGAGCAGATCCACTATGTTGGTCACTCCCAGGGTACCACATCCTTTTTCGTGATGGGCAGTGAACGGCCTGCCTACATGAAGAAGATTAAACTAATGCAGGCCTTGGCTCCAGTTGCATTTTGGGACCACATTGATTCCCCGATTATTCTGACTTTTGTTAAGTACTGGCGACTCCTGGCTGTAAGTTGATGTTTTATTGAAAAAAAAAAAAACTTAAATATTTATTTTACTTGCTTCTCAGTTTATTGCTAGATCGCTTGGCATTCATGAATTTCCACCGGAAAATGAAGTTTGGCGTAGTCTGTTTCATAAGATCTGCAGCTTTGCTTTCCAAAACACTTGCACCTACTTCATCCAAGAATTAATGGGCGTGAATTTCCAACAGTTTAATGTCAGCCTCGTCCCACTTTTTACTGGGCATGCTACCTCGGGTTCGTCACTCAAGAGTCTGATCCACTATGGCCAAGAGATCCACAGTGGTGGGTTCTTCAAGTATGATTATGACAATGCCTGGGAGAATCGCCGAAGACATGGAGCCGACACTCCGCCACAGTATAAACTGCCTAACGTTGACTGCAAGGTAGCACTGTACTATAGTAAAAATGATCGCCTAACTTCGGATATTGATGTTGTACGATTGCGAGACTCTCTGCCAAATGTGGTGCATGATTACCTGATCCCTAATCCCAAGTTCAATCATGTGGATTTTATTTGGGGTAATGATATTAAGAGTATGTTGTACGATCGTATGCTGGATGTTATGAAGAGGGTGGATAATGGGGAGTTGTAGGTTAGATTTTAAGGATATTTAAGTGAACCAAAAACCAAATCAAAGGAATTTTAAAAACCAACTTTTTCATCCTAGTCCAGAAATTAGTTTAATTTTAAAAATGTTCTTCAAGGGATTCAAGTAGTTCATTTCTAGAAAATTCTTCTATAAGAACTGCTTCATTAATTAGTTAATTTATGTATGTTATTATAAGCCTTTTAATTTACAGGGCTAGTTTGTTAATTAGAAACCACTTCTCTTTAATTAAAATGCAAACAACTTTTGCAATGGAATTTAAATGTGAATTGCAAGATTTGATTTCTCTCAGCCCAATCATCATTAGTAGACTACTCAGAAATGCCACCATGAAGTGAGCTTTCACTTGGTCAAAATACTTAACTTAAATCAATTTTAGTTTGCCAAAATCCTTTGCGCACAAATAAGCTCATTCTTAGGCCAACTGATAAGATTTTGTTAGTATTTTTGGCCCAATTAAAATGCAGAACGTCAGTTGAAAATGTTTTTAAGATGCAAAGCTTTCTGTAAATATAAATTTCAAAATTTAGTTACTGTCTCAGCAGCAGACGTGTAAATTACCATAAAACGCATCGAAACATGAAATCAGATTAAATATTTAAATCGGACAAGAGGCTTGTGGCTAGTGCCAAAAAACAGAAGAAGCTCCCAGCATATGCTGATATTTCTATAGGAGCTGTCGGAAATTTATTGCCAGTACATTTTATTTAAAACTCCATTGCATCTGACACTTGCAAGTATGGGAAGGCCCCTGCAGCTCTCTGCAGTTTGCCAAAAAACTGAATTTGCAACTGACTCTGTCGCGTTCGTACGTATGTGCGAGGAGTATCTTTTTTTGGTGTTTTCTTGTTTTTTTTTTGCCTGGCAACCACAGGAAAATAAAAGTGTCATTCTATAGATGCAAACTTAATTGTTTGCAGTCCGAGTCCGAAACCGGCAGAACAAACAACAGCATTTGATATTGTGGCACAGAGGTTGGGGCTGCCACAAGTTTCCATTTCTAAAATAAAGGCCAAACAAACTGCTCTCAGAAATATATAGAATTTGGGTTTGATTGCTGAAAAGAGAGGTTTGTGTAGGAAATCATTTTGAAGTGAAAATCAAACCAACTGACTTTGAGATGGCTGCGTGAGTGACAGATTCGTTAGATTTTCCCTTTTTCAAGTAATTGCCACAAAACGTTTAATCTTAATGATATACTAATTATGGCTTAATAGAAGTGATATAGCTTAGATTAAAGATCAAAGGTTTCCCGGAAGCGAAAACCATATTAAAGTAACTATTATGGATAACCTAATGATCTCTTTTGATAAATTAATCGAAATTTTGTCACATTTTCATCTAGTTTCACGTCGCAACTTATTGTTTTATGCCCCATAGTTGTAATTAAATTCCTTGAATTTCATTATCAAAGAACTAACCACGTTCAAGCTTACAAAGTTCATGTCATCACTGGGAACAGAAATCATTTTACATAACTTTGTAAGCTGCAACGTGTCGGCTACTTGATGTGAAGTGATGGCATACACCCCTTCAGTGCATTGTTCTACGTTCCCAACTGCATGTCTCGTCTCCTTGATCCGCTGTCTCCTTGTCTGGACTCCGCCCGTGTGTCGCCACCGCCTGCTGGACATGTCCGGTCATGTCAAAGCCCCGGGTGTTGTTTTTACGCCCGCAGTCAGCAGGCAACAGGCGAGGAACAAGAACAATCCCTTACCCAATCCCTATACCAATCCCCGAGAATCATTCAGACGCCTGGCGCCCGGGAGTATCAATCATGTCACTTGACCGAGCGGAAATCGAGTTCTCACAGAAATGCAAATGGGACTTGGCCTCATAAGTTTCGAAAACAGAGAGAACCGTCAGAAGGGGGCAGGGCACTGAGAACAACGCTCAGCAGCAAATTAAATTGTCAATTCGATTTCAGGGAAATTCGTTAAAATTCTGTGGCCACCATTGTTTAATGCATTTACATGTTAGAGTCCAGAGTCCGATTAGGACTAACCAAAGACAGCAGGTCCTTTGTCCAGGCAGGACCTGCCTCCGTGGCACAGATCGCCGGTCGAAACAAAAGCCGAGGCCAGAAAACCAATCGAAGTCATTTGAAGATTTGCGCACCGATTTGCATTTGAATGGGCCAAAATGGGTAAAGTTTGAGTGTTTGCTTGGCTTTCTTTTGGTTTGTTTTTTTTTTGGCCAGGCTTAGGTCAAGGACCAGCTGTTGTGGTTGTGGAATGGGGCGTAACCCCGCCCACAGCATTGTTTTGCGATTGTTTTCCGGGAAGGAAGGGAGACGAAACTATCAACAACTGGAACTACACCAGAAATAACCCCAAACTCTTTGGCTTGTCAGCTGCAACAATGGGATAGGCCCGAAGTGTTGTCTACTTTCGGGGGCCAAAGTTTTGGTTTTAAAGAGAAAAGGCGAGTTCAGTGGATGAAAACAACCATCAACTAATGCAGTTTATATTAAAGTTGCCTTACAGTTTAATAAGCCATTTAATAGTTCACATTTCTTTTGTTATTATTAATTTATTTTTTGGCCAGCGCATAAATCGATTTACTCTATCAAATTAACAGCTGTCAAAAAAAGAAACAAATTCAATTATAAACATGAGAATAATTTATTAGAATAATATTTTGAATATTTTTCTGTCAGGTAACTAAATTAAACAAAAGATAAGTAATCAATAAAATTATTTCTACATCCATTTTAATTAAAATAACTACAAAATATCTCTCTAAATCAACAACTTCTTCACCATAACCAGCTGTCATATTTTGCTAATTCAATTAGTAATTGGCTTACCATTTTATCCACCTTCTGCATCCAATTCCCTTTGCATTTTTAAGGCAATAAGGAAAGTGGAAATACCGAAGCTGAGATCGAAAATCGAAATAACGAAACCGAAAACTGTGGCCCATCCATTTTCCCGTTCAGGTGTAGCTGGCTAATTGAAAATAATTTTTACTAACGATACCCAGTGAAAAGAAAAGCAAACGTAGAAGTGACTTACGCTGCAGCTCCCTTGAAAACTTAATGAAAAATCAAACCAGGACGTGAGCGGCGAGAGAGATTGTGGGTGGAAAATGGGGATCTGTCAGAAGCCAAGAGGTGCAAGTGCAGGTCGAAGCTCCAGAGTTTTCTTTCCTTCTTCTCCTTCTGAAAACCTTCTGCCATACGTTGGGAAACGCATGTCAGATGAGCAGTCGAGCAGCCAAGCGGAAGTGCTTAACACCAAAACCCATACAAGCACGTGCACGAATGTGGCCATTTTAAACTAACGCACACAAGCTCAGTGGAAAACAAAATGAAAAAAAAGAGAGCTCAAGTAGTATGAAGAAGAACATTCTTTGGGTTAGTTTTCCTCCTTGGCCAACTAGCTGCAAACTAAAGTAAACTAGAAAATAATTTTTGTAAATACATGGAAGGTACTCAGGTGTGTTTGTGTGTATAAACTCCCCACCACCTGGGCCACTGCTGTTAAAGTGCCTGAAAGCCAAGTTAATACTTGAAAATAATTTATCGAGTGCATTTATAATTGATGTTATGTGGTTCTATCCTGGACCATCAGAGCACATCCATTGTTGGCTGTTGCTCAGGTTAGTAAGGTTGCTGGGGAAAATGTACTTTCAATTATTATTTGGAAATAAAAGTGAATTTATATCCATTCAATTGAGTTTTATGGTTTATTGGAGTTTTCACTAGAACTTAGAAGAATGAAAATAAATTGTTAAAAATAAGTTATATGTTTTTCTGAAGGAACTTTCATGCAATTTAATAGTCTCTCTGTGGTACATCACAAGGAACATGGCTAACCAATGCTATTAACGACTTTTAATTAATGTTTTGTAAGTAAAAACTGCCCCTGCCAAAAAGCTAACCCACAAAGTATCTGATTTCATAATCAAAAGCGCAATTTGATTTCCACCCAATTTAGTTTAGCAGAAAACCAACGAAAAACCTCCCCATCTAAAGGAACATTTACAATGAGTTCACTGTGCTTTGGATATTCCCATATCATAGACACTCGTCTCATGTTTTCCTGGCCAAACAACAACTTTTCTGGCCATCATTTTTCGGACAAAACTGGATAGAATGAACATAAGGGAAGCTTTACATGCTGTACAGTACATCAAAATGTCTAAAATTTCATAATTGCAATGGAGTTTCAACCTCCAGACGAGAGATTTGCCTTGGGTTTCCCTGGGTTTTCCCTGTGCTTTCCGACACTCACCCGCAATAGAATACTCACAACGTATTTAATTATATGTTCTCTGTTTTTGTTTATTTTGTGGTTTGGGGTAAGAACTTTGAGCAGCTGTTTTCGGTTGTTTTCTGCGGTTCAGTTTTCCTGTTTTTTTTTTAAGCTCACAGATACAAAGGATAAGCTTGCTGTATGAAATTGCATTTTAATTAATTTAATTGCAAATGCTGGAGTACTCCTATTGCCGGTTTTATATTAAAAAAAAATATTAAATCAGGATTTTGCAGGGAATTTTACAATGTGAATTCTTTTTAAATTCTTTCAGTAAAACTTTCTCTACAAGCGAAAAGAAATTAAAGTCCTACTCGCAGTAAATTTGAAAACCATTTCTGCCCTCAAAAATGAACATCGAACGATTTGTCATGGCTCATAATTTGGCCTTTATCTACGCCTTAACTCGTTAACAAATGTGTCTGAGGACTCCTACCCCCCATCATACAACCTTGGAAAACCCAATTTAAGGCTAGTGTCAGTTGGTGTAACGCAGAAAACAAAAACTCAGGCGGTGGGAAAACACAAAAAACAAAAATGCCATGAAAATGACAGAAAAAAAATCAAAAAAATCTAATTAAAAATTTGCTGCAATTCGAGATAGTCCTGGGCCCACCCCAAAAAGAGCCCCCTTGCCTCGCAGGGACAAACAAAAAAGCAATTACAATGCCTCAAACTGTTGCAACTTCCTGCAATGACAACAGAGGCGCTAAGCATGGTACACAATATTAGCAGTCAGACCCCCTCAATTCCCCTGTTGAACATTTTTCGCCCGAAAAAAAAACCCCCCACACAGAATGGATACCCAGCAGCAGACCAAGTCCTTCCTTACAGTGTGAGCATAGTCCGGCGAACAGGCAGTCAGGATATCCAACTGGTTACCAGTTACCCTCTCTCTGCATCCTTGATGCTCCGCTCCTTTGGGTAGCAGTTTCAGTTTCAGCGTCCGTCTGTGTTAAATACGCGAATGTCCTTCCTAATCTCATTTGGTGATGTTATCCTGAACGACTGAGCGGAGCAAGGACTCCATGGAGCAACAACTGTACACCACACTCCCTCGCTCTTTTCGTTTCTTCTCGCTACTCCTCATGGCTTTGGCAACTCCATTCTGTATTTTTTGGTTAAACTTTTTACATATTGTTCGCCAAAGTTGAATAAAAGAATCCTGTTCAGATAGCCTGCCAATATTTGTGAAGATGTCCTGATTAGTTTTGCGTATTTTTCAAAGTTTTTGAGTTACTTTTTTTATGAAAAACTTATTAAACTTAAGATAACGCTGTTTGCAGATACCAAAACTTTCCTTATAGTTTAAATTTCCCTTTTAAGGATTTTTTGGGTTATTCACTTAAGTATTTCCCAGGGTATTTATGAAGTCCATTTAAATTTCCCTTTGCTTATGGTTATTATAGCCAAAGTATTTTTTGCTGTTTGCATTCCAACCCGCGCACGTGTGTGTGCCCTGGCTATGTGTGGGTGTGTTTGTTAACCCGACAATGACGACGTATAGCGAATCCCGCCCGTTCCTGTGGCCGCTGCAACCGCTGTCTCCGCTCGGAGCACGACAAAACGCATGAAAGAGTCGAAAGGGAGGGAAAGAGAGAGGGGCATGGAGTTGGGCTTATAGAAAAAGCAAAGGAGGGAAGGGGGGGCTAGGAGTGGGTCGGCAGAGACACGTACACAGTCGCACACAGCAAAAGCCAGGCTAAAACGCCGCCAGTCAAAAAATTTGCTGGTTTTCTTTTTTCGTTCATCTTTTTTTTCCGGTCCAGCTTTTCCCGAAAAAGCGGAGAAAAGTGCAAAAAATGTTTCGCACCCGCGGTGGCCAAAGTATTTCTGCTATTCCGGGATGCCGCCCGGGTAGGGATGGTGTGGAGTGGCATGGCTTGGAGGGCACTGTTATTATTGCGTTTTTATGCATGCTCGCATATGGCGAATGTCCTTGGCCATGGTTACACCACATGATATACGGCATTAAAGTGGACCAAAAAGCCGCGCGAGGATGAGGCAATGGATTTTGGGGTGCGAAAGTGGTTTTCACTGCTATATGTTCCGGCAGTCTTAGTGGCAAGAGCGAGCGTGCTAAAAGTTTTTAAATATTTTAAGCTTCAGTGAATTATAGGCGTTGTCGGGTGGCTAAAGTCGATTCCCATGGAATTCTCTAAGTGGAGAAATAGAAACAACTTTAAAGTTCATTTTATTGTTGAATGGATTATGTTTCGATGATTTTTATTATTTAAATGTTTTGTTTCCTTTATCAAGGTGTTGATTTCTTTATTGATTTCAATTCATTTTGATTGTTAAATTTCTCTATTTTTCTACATTTTGATTTAAGTTAGAGATTGATAAGGTTAATATAAGGTGGTTAACTAGCCAAACATAAGCCCTTAATCCAATATAACTAATAACATATACATGTGTTAATCTTTGTATTCATGCAATAACCATCCATGTCATCAATCTCGGTTAAGGTTACCATTCCCTACTCCTATAACTATGATACATAATATACTTTTCTTTGGCGCCAAGGCCCCTACCCCAAGGTTCACACTCGGATAAGGAAAATATAAAAATCAATACTACAGCAATTAGGCTCCCAGCCTTCTTCCCCTCTCTTTACCACCATTTGCTGTCCGATTTTGTGATTTATTGGTTAGTTAGAAAAAAGCCATACAAGATGGAGAGTTAAGGATCTGCGGGGAAAAAGTAAAATAAACAACAATAAATTGAGGCAAATTAAGCAGACGAATGCGTTGCCTGTCAATATTTGCATAGGCGAGTGAGACGTTCATTTGGGTTGGTGGGTGAGGGGATCAGGGTGGAGCCACTTAACACCTTCTGATTCCAAATACAGATCAAATACTCCAACAGGAACGTGGCTTATTAAGTCGAACGGATTACGCACTGGCCTGAATGGGGTGAGGGGGAGTTGGGCACTTACCACCACGATGCACGCTTTTCTTGTTGGGTTCTCAGTCCCTCATTCCCTTGGTAGTGATGTATAGCATACACTGTGATAAATAAATACCTTTAAATTCTGATTTGTATATCATAAGTTATTTATTTAAGAAACAAATAAGATATTCTTAAATATTTCTTTTAATAAAAAGTTGGCTTAGGAACAAAATCAATAACTTTATATCACGAATCAAAAGTTTTTCATCTACTTTTTTTCCTGTGTAGATAAATATCTAGAGCAGGTCACCTATTTGTATTTGGCTTTCAGATATCGAATGTCAGTTACCGTGGGGCATTCTTCATCATCCTCAATCGCCGGCTCTCGATTTCCCGCTCGATTGGCCGCTTCGGTGTCAAAACAAACTGGAAAACAGCCCGAGACGGAGTCCAATTCAGAATCAGTCGAACAAACAGCGTGGTCTAATAATATTTGTAGATCGTAGAATCGTGGACGCTGACACCTTAGATTGAGGAATGAGGGATATAGTATGTACGCATATAGGAATAGGAATGTCGCCATGTGCACGATTGGGTCGGTGGCCGGGCTTATCAGTGGTGCAGTGCTGGCACCGACATTACCTGTTCACTTACCTGAAATACCAACAGTGGCTTTTAAAGTAATAGGTCTTGTAGTAAAAGTCAAAGTTGAGAAATGGGTCTCTCACTTCAGTGAAAGAGGGAGAGTTACATTTTCAAATCATAAATTAAGTTCAAGATTTTTTTAAATGCACAAAAAAATATGTGAATAAACTTAACAAAGTTGAAGAAATTTGATTCAGAATCTAACATTATTATTGGGGTTTTTAAAGTTATGAATTTTGTATTAATTTGATTCTAAAAGCTTGTGCACATCTGTGGAAGTTAGCTTTTAAAATAGTTATCAGTTTGCTGTGTTTTATGGCTTTAGTTCAGTTTTCCGATAAGGCCGATAAAGTGCAATTCGTGCAAGTTACAAGTAAATATTTGTTGTTTTGATTTTATGTTTAATTAAATATTAACTAATTGCTTAGCTTTAAACCTTAAAACTTGTATTCATTTTATAGATGATCACCCTTTTTGCTCATTGGCAACCATTAAAATGATTCAAATCCGAAATATTCCTCTGGCAATGCTTCTCAAACTGTAGCCAAACAGCTTAGTTAGAAGTTGGAGTTCGAACTGACAGTTTGAATGTTTTTACACCATTGAAAAACTATAGTAAGGTCATATGTAGGTTTATAGACTATTTAAATATGTTAATTTTACATACTACAATAAATAAAAGAATTGTTAATATAATTAATTACTAATTTAACAAACCTAATATAAAATTGTGACCCACGAACTAACAAATGCTATACTTTAAAAACATTTTTAGGGAAAGATTTTATAACATTGCAGTGGTCTAAATCGTTAATTATTAGATATACAAACATTGCGCATCTTTTTAGGACAATTTTAAATCCTATTATTAATTTTTAACCGTGCATATGTATGAGACTCAAAGCAAACATGTTCGAAGCGCCCGCACGGTGGTTGCAACCAATTTATAAGAAGTTCGTTGCTCGGCCGAACTTCATGGAAGCCACTGCTTGCAGATGCCCGGTATGCAACCACCAGTCGTTCAAAAATCTCATGCGAATCGGTCGTGTTGCGGATGGTTCGTCGCGTTCAAACGTAAATCGCGAAATTTGAGTCTTAAGGGAAATTTTTGAAACAATTTTGTGGTCTATCAAAGATAATGCTATAAGGATTTAAAAGCATCCACAAAGGAAGTTAAGAGTGTTGAAAGATCATCAAAAAGTTACTTTTGAGAAGTGCCCATAAGTGTACTAATGATAACTGCCAATTTACAAGTCGATCAGTGAGTCCTAAATCAGATTTGAAACTGAAAAATTCTCAAAAAAGGAAAAAATCATCAAATAACATATTTAAAATTTTTAATTTTGATAAAAGTGAAATATATTAAAAAAATTCACCCACTGGATTAAAGTGAAAAAAAATAAGAAACTGGATTTAAAAAGTTACAAAAAATAAGTGAAAAGTGACTAGTTTTGGGATTATTAAAGCCATGTTGTCCCAAAGTGAGCAGCCCAACTAAAGCGAGGATATAACCGATTCTAAAAAGGAACACCTAATCACCAATCTCAATTCAAAGCGCACCTTTTTGCGGATTCTAATCACCAGAAATGGAGGACGAACTGCGTTGCCCCACGTGCAAGCAGCTGTACGCTAATCCCGTGCTGTTGCCCTGCTTCCATGCCCTCTGTTTGGGCTGTGCCCTGGACATCCAGACACCTTACAATCCGGGATCTGGTGTGCCGGGGACTGTTAATGGATCGGGAGGAACCTCATCAGGTGGACACAATGGAATTCACGGCAATGGAGGTGGTTCCGGAGGTGGAGCAACTGCCACTGGGACAAATCCCAATGGACCCGGCACTCGACACAGCTCGCATAGCTCGGCTGCCAGCACAGCCAGTTCGAATACCGGAAGTGAGAGCGTCACCTCCGACCAGGATCAGTCGGACAAGGTGAGCATCTTTAGCGAGGCCGACTCAGGTGTCGTCTGCTGCTCGAACACATCCCGACCGGTATCGTACGCCGGCACAGGACTCCTCCCGGGAGTGGGTAATGTGGTTGCTCCACCAGGAGCCGCCTACTGTCTCACATGTCCGCTCTGCCGCAAGCTCGTCTTCTTCGATGACGGCGGCGTTAGGAATCTGCCCACTTATCGCGCCATGGAGGCCATTGTTGATCGTTTCTGTGCTCGGGAGGCCCTTCGTTGTCAAATGTGCGAGTCGGATCCCAAGGTCGCTTCCTTGGTCTGCGAGCAGTGCGAGATTCGGTATTGCGATGCCTGTCGGGAGTTGACTCATCCCGCTCGTGGTCCGTTGGCTAAGCACACATTGGTCAAGCCACGTGGCGCAGCCCAACAAAGGGAGTCCGTCTGCGGGGAGCATGAGGAAACTCTCTCGCAGTACTGCCTCAACTGCAAGGCCCCAGCCTGTGGACTCTGCATTGGAGAACTACGCCACCAGGCCCACGACATCCAGTCCATCAACGTCACATGCAAGGCTCAAAAGGTGAGTCCTCTTTTGGAGTTTCTTTTTGAAATTATAAATGTTTAGAAATAAAACTAAATAATAAAAGTAAAGGGAAATAGGAAATAACATTTAAGGTTCTGAAAGTAAAATCTGACATTGGTGAACGGAAATGAACTGTCCTGAATCCAAAGACTCCCTTCGAAAGGAAGAAAAATGCGGCATTAAGACAAACTAATTAAGAACGAAAGTGAGGAGGATGGGCGAATAAATATGTATTTACTAGCGAAGTCACCGCATATCCTGACCACATCCTGACTTACTTCCTCCTTTCGCCTTGCTTGCTTTTATTTCGAGTTCTCCCTTTTGGCTCTTTGCCTGCCTTTTTGTGGAAAATTTATGGCTTGTCTAGTGGCCTCGAACATTTTTCATGCAACATTGTTTTGGTGCAAGTATTTGGGGATATTGGAATAGAAGGATAGGTGGGGCTTCAAGGATATTAGGAGACCTATCAAATTGTTATAAAAAAAAACTTTACAGATGACTATCTTCAAAAAGACTCTTAGCCCCTTAGCTAAGCAAATCATTTCATTCAACAAAATTCCTTCACAAGTCAAAACTTACCTTCGTCAGCGGGGGCTTTCGTTTTCCGGGGGCTTTCCAAGTGCCACAATCTTACAACTTTGGCACGCTAATTCAGCGATAAGTTTTCCATTCGGGGTTTCCTTTACCTTTACCTTTTTGGAATTTAATTTCACAGAATTTCGTTGCCATTTCATGTTGCCCGCTCTCACCTGTCGTTTTGGTAGCCGAATTCATGAATTCTTCGCCTGTCGTCGAATCACTGGCAATTGTCAACGGCAACAATTTTAATATGGCAAATGTTTCAAGTGCCTGCACATCCTGTCATCCAAGGACAACAAACCGACAGCAGCGGAGAAAAGGACATGCTGTGGCAAGGACAGACCAAAGTGCGAAAAGTGACAAATTGCAGCGGCTGCCAAAACAAAGAGTGACAACGGAGAAAGGAATCAACTGTCGAGTCAGGTCAAGAAGGATATGGCCCGAAAGGAAATAAGGCAGAAGGAATAGAAAGCGTCTTTTGTTTTAAAGAAATGAATGCGCAAAAATATTGCAGAGGTTCTTGGTTCGGCCAGAAAAAGTGACTTGAAATGGGATGTGAAAAAATTTAGAGTTTAATTTTGTTAGAAAAGTTTTTTATATTTAGTTTTAGGCTTCTATTTAAATGCTTTTCAAAAGTGATTACTTATAAAGTATAGCAGGAAATCAGTCTCAGTGTTGGCTTTTATATTAAAAATATCTTTAAAATGGCTAAAAGAAGCTTAAAAGGTTTTAAAAGCAATAAGCAGCATTAACTTGAATATTTTTTTAGACACATTTTCCATTATTTTCACCATATTTCATAATGAGCAACCGATTTGATAACAGTATCTGGTTCATATTTTGCCCCATTTGTATATCTATTTGGGTTGAATGTTTCCCCATCAAATTACGAATTCCAGAGCCTTATCAGTTTTATCATTGCCGCAAATGAGCCTCATTTTGGCAGCCTCTGTCCGTATTTTCACTCACCTAGAACACACCTTGATCGATGTTTTTTGGTGCAGACTTTCATAGATTTTAGATTTTCCATTTCCTGTCTGCTTATCTGGTCACATATCTCTGTACTGACGCATCTTTCCGTCGTCCGGCAGCGGCGGCGGCCTGCAACTGATTTTCAATTTCCATTGTTCGGCATCTTCGCCTGCAGGCGTAAAGTCAAAATTTCGAAAGAACAATGCCAATTGCCAAAATGAATCTCTGTCCCCAGGGGCAGCTGATTCGGGGCAGCTGCTCAACGCATAATGGCACAAGCCAGGTGAGGTTTTTACCTCCAAAATACCAGCTCAGCCCCGCATGAATGACACACGCACGCAATCCAGAGTGACGCCTCCGCCTTTATCCCCAAAAGAGTTGATAAGATAGCCGAGGAGGGGTAGTCATGCATCCAGTCATAGGGTAACTAATGAAAACGTAAATTTTTGCTTGTAGTTTTGCAAATTAAATGTTTTATCTGTGAGTTTTATTATATATTGGTGGATAGTAGGAAACAGGAAAGTTTTACTTTCTTATTTCAAAAATGCCTCAATTTAATCCCTTTCTATATACTTTAATTCCTTAAAAGGATCATCTATGTATATAACATTTGATGTTACTTCTCTTAAGATTTATTTGCCCATAAGTTCACCTTATTTTGTGCCATTTTTCACACCCATTTGTGGCTGAACTCCATCTACCTGTCGTTTCTGGGCCAGGTAGTAGGAGTCTGGCTGGGTCGCGTACTTTCCCAACTTGTTGTCGGGTCTCCGTAAATCATTAATTTCGGTGTTTATTATGCAGTTGCTTATTTTGTATCCTGTATCCTGTCGGTTTATCCTTGGCCTGCTTTCTGCACCTCGACATTTTTCATTGTTTTTCCTTTATTTTTTCCTCTCTTTTTCGCTCCTTGTTCCTTCTCCTTTGAGATTTATGACACCATCAAAGTGCAGTTGTCCGTTGGCTGTGGAAAAACATTCTCAAATATTTTGCAACATGTTTCGTGTTGTACCAACCACCACTACTGCCAGTACCATTACCATCACCACCACTCACCACCCTCCACCACATCCCTCGTTCCTTTCCAGGTCCTGTCAGATGATTGCGCTGCATTTGTTCCGTTTAATATGGCAGCATTCCATTGTTTTTCCCTCCACCAACCCTGGGGCAATGTTCTTTGGATAGATGTGTGTCGAATCCATTGGAAATCGCCCAGCGTTCAGGTTATATAGTTCTTTGTAGATCTTTCAGGCGCTTAACAATGATGCCTTCAAATAGGTTACTCTATGTGTTATTAGGGGAGGTGAATGGAATCTTTAAAGTTTTGTTGGAAAATTTCTGATGTTGATGATATAATAAAGTATTGTTCAAAAAACTGTCAAGTGGAATAGTAGGTTATAACTTTAGACACTAACAAAATGAATGAGGAAAGTTTTTAATATGAAAATAAACATATCTTATCCAAAAATTGCCCCCATGAAAAGCAATAATATTTCCCCTATCCCCAACTAAACATTTCTCTGTAATTTTTGTGAGCAAACATACGAATTCCCTTTAGGAAGCAGAACATAGCTGGAATACCTCCCATCAACTCCCATCACGTCAGCCAGTTCAGTTAATTACAGTCCAATTACAGGAATTTTATGTGTAGATACATTTGGATTTCTGACTTTGGCAGCCGGGCTGGCCTAGCCTGTCTCTCCATCTCAATATAATTAAGCGGAAAAATGAATTACATAATTAATAAACAACATTCAACGCCAGGCTAATTAACAGACCATCCTGCTAAGGGGGGGGGCTAAAAGAAATTAAAGCTGGCTTGAAAGAAAGCTCAGTCACATGAGAAAGGCACATCCCTAAAAATGCCAGGACAATGCTTGTTGGGCCAAAAGCCAGCACAGAAACATGTTGTGGAAAGCCAAATTAATTGCTGAAAGGAGAGAGAGGGTAGGAAAAGGAGAAAAGAGCGCCCAACATAAAAAATAAATAGAAGAAAATGCGTGGCAATAAAATGAAATGAAAACCAGCCAGGCAAAGGAAACAATGAAAATTCCTCTGCCACGTGAGAGTACGGGAGGTGTACTCTTCCTAATTCATATAAAATTTCCTCTTTTTTTGGTGCAACTCTGAAATTATTTTGTCATGAGGAAATTTCAACAGTTGCTTGTTCACTAAATAATAACAAACCCCGCCCTGCCAACGGGTTGTAATTTTTACCTTTCCTCCCACCCACCTTTTTAGGCTGTTGTTTTTCCAAATTTGGTCAACACAGAACAAAAAACAACCAAACAGAAAGGAAAACCATTTCCCCAGTGCATAATTTTCGGGCATTTTTCAGCATTTGTTTGGGTGTGTCCCAGTCCCAGTCCCAGTCCCCTTCCCATACCCCAAAGGAAATAACTGGAATAAAAATAGGGAGCTATACTAAAAGAAAAGTGGTGGGAGGGAGTGCTTCGAAGAAGCCAACCTAAGTGGCAGTAAATGTTTAGCAGACCTGCAGACATATGCATTATGGAGTCACGTGTCCAGCTCCATCTACACGAGCTTAATGACCAAAAGTCCTCACCAGCTTGACATGGGAATTCCCCTGGGGGGGGTCTCTCATACGGACAACTTGTCCTCGAACCATCGTCCTGACTTTAATTGGCACCCATTCGTCGTTTACTTTGCGATGAACAGATAAAGCTTTGGGTAATTGATATTTTCAGATCTTGATAAGCCTTTCCAATGGGGGTTGTTACCTTTTCTGTGGGTTTTAAAGGGGTTTGTGATGTTTCCTGACCTTGTTTTTACTTCTAACTTTGTACAAAGTTTACCTTTTCATTATGTAGAAAATATAAAATAAAATTTTAAGTTATAATGAAGTATAAAAAAGAACATTCCCTTTAAACTCTATTGTTACCAACTTATTCAAAGCCACAAAGTCAATAAGCCAAAGGCCCTGCAAATATGGAAATAAACTCAAGGACCTTTGTTGTTCTAAGCTAATCCGAGACCACAGGCCAATCGCATAAATATATGTTTATTCATGTACTTACCCCTACACATATTTTCCATTAAAATGCCAAAGCTTTACTTCACTTTCACGCTCTATGCGGATTTAGCCTCCCCGATCTCCGTGGAAAGGCCCGCTGTGAAAGCTTCTAATTATTTCCACCATAAATGTCAAAACAGTGGGTGGCTCGTGGGTTGGTGGTATTGGGCGTGACCCCATCTTGTACTTGCTGTTGTTGCTGATGATTTTCCACGGGCAGGGTCGCTTATCTGAAAATTGCTTTTCGCGAGCCTTTTCAGCGCTAAATGCGAAATTACAAAAGTTGGAAAAAAATAATTCTCCCTCTCGGAAAATTTTCATTGCTCTCACTGTAATTTATGCGCGTTTTGCATGTCCCAGCGCAATTGTCAAGGTTTTTTGTAAATGCTTTTCTTTATTTTTCTTCATATTTTTTTTATATAATTACTTTTGTTTACTCGCCCAACGACCTAGCAAGTCGACAAACATAGAGCAACTTTGACCACAAAAAACTTTTTCGGCCACCCAAAGAAGCCGGCAGGCAATGAAAATTGCGTTAAAAATTATTTGATTTTGTGGCTTTTTTTTTTTTTTTTTTGGTTTTGGTTTGACAGCATAATTCTGAGGGCATGACCAGTGGTAGTCTCTCAGCCCGTATCACGCCCTTTAATTGCTGTTTGGAGGCCCCGCCCATTATTGATTTAATTTAATTAGTTTCCATTCGCCGCTGACCATTTCACTGATTTTCCGAATTTTTGTTTGCCCGTCTGGGTTTTTAGTTTTTAAAAATTCTGTTGTGATTGCAGTGTTGGCGATGAGCGATGTGGGTTTTCGGTGACCTCCGGGTGAAAATGTTATTAAAATTTTATGACCATTACATTACAGTTCGAATTTTCCCATTTCCTATAGAGTTGATTTTATTGTTTTTCCTTCTGTTTTTTCCACGCCGCTTCTTAATGTCTGTGGTCTGAATGCATTTTTTCCTTGTTCTAAATTTTATTTGTTGTAAGTTGAAGTAAAATGATAAAAAATTTAAGGAAATTGAGTTTTTACTTAACATTTTTAAGAGCTCTCTGTTTGCTTATGAAAAACAACTTAGCTTGAAAAGGTTTTCTCTCAGATTTAAGATCGGTTTTTAACCTTTTTTCCATATATTAATTAAGATTTATCATCAGACTGAACTATGCAAATATTTAGAAATAAATATCTTCCTCATATAAACAACAAAGTGGCAACATATTGCCCACTCGACAAGCCATAAATAAAGTGAATGAAAACAGAAAAATAAAAAAAAAAACTGCAACTGCAAACTGCACTTAATTTATGTAAATTCCATTTGTGCACTCCCATAAAAAAAGAGCACATTTTGGCCGTGTGTTTAATTGCAGAAAATGTTTATTTTTCTATTTATTTAAGCGCTAATTTAAATGGTAAATAAATAAATAATGTCGCCGGCAAGTGCGGTCTGCTGTTGCTTTATTTAAATAAATAAATTATCGCCTGGTACGAGAATGATTCTGTGCGACTGCGGTTGGCAATGAGAGTAGATATTGAGTTGACTACATTATTCACGATTTGCTAGCATTGGCCATATAAATAAATACTCATTTTGGTAAGAAAAATATGCGAAACAGCTGGAATACGTTTTAGGTTTAAGATAAATCAAAGTTATTTATTATATTTCAGGAATTTGCTGTGTTTTCTTTAGCTAATTTATGTCTACAATCAATTGGCAAGGTTGAATATGATTTTCATTTTGTAAATTTAGCCTTATCAGCCAGCAATTAGCCAGCGCAATACAAGTACTTTGAATGGGTTTGCCTTTGCTATCTCAGGTTTACATATTTGCCGATAAGGCCTTAGCCCCAAGAACCCTTACCATGGCTGTTTACCTTCGAGCTTCAGGCTCATGTCAATGCCTTCGACAACATATTGACTGGGTGATTGTGGGCTGAGTATCTGTGTTTGATTTACCGATTCCTGAGGTGAGGCCCAATTTGTTGATTGATTTGCTGGCTTGCCAGGCAAACACACAGACAACCGAGGAGAAACAATTTGTCGAAGCGCAGGCTTAAAAACAAATTATAGAAATTTCCCAAGAACCAAGAATTATGTGGCATTCCCTTATTAAGTTAATTAGGGAATTGTTTTTTTCAGCTTTCAATTAACAGCTGTAAAAGAGATTTATGGGTGAGTCAGAACATAAATAAAACCGAGGGAAAGCTCTTTAAACAAATTCACAATCGATTTAACAATAATATTATCGAACAATTCGCACAAATTAATGACAATCAAATTCAAACAGTTTACAGTTGTCTGGCTGGAAGAATCGAAATTGGAAATTGCTTTTAATTATGCGTAAAAAATCCGAATGAAAATATGAAAATCAATGCAACATTTTTCGCGAACCGATTTCTTTTGTTCCTTGTAGTGTCAAAACGGAAGTTTTAATTTACATGCATATGCAAATTTTCCAACTAAATGAACTGCGAAACAAACAAAGAATTTAAGGCGAAAAAACTTAATGAAAATTCAATGTTGATAAATTATATAGAAAGTTCTTTTTGTTTGCGAATGCATTAAATGGCCGGCCGTGTGGTATTAAATTTGTGGTTGGGCGGCGCTTTTATGATTGTTAAACGTTTGACGCTCGCTCTCTTTGCCGCCGCGTTTAATGGGGCCGTAAAAAATGTTTCCCCTCTTTTCTTTTTTTTGAGTACTTTTCTCTTTCTCATTTTTTAATTAGCCGCCGCATAAAAAGTCACCCCGCAGAATCAGCCAGCATGTCACATGTGGCACGAGCGACATGAGCAGCAGTTGTAAGGTGTCGTTAAAAACTACAATGTGCACACTCGACTGCGGATATATATATATATATCCCTATCCCTATCCCTATCCCTATATATGGCATCCCTATCCAAGTGCCTGACTCCTCTGTTTTTTACGAGTCCTGCACAGCGCCAACTGTCAACGTGCTTGTTGACGTTTTAAATTTTCTTTGCTGGCTGCGTGTGTGGCATGTGAATGTGGGCCACTGGGTAAGGGGATGGGGTGTGGGCTATCGCCAGGGTTATTATGTGTCCCGATCCCGGTTCCCAGCTCCTCTTCACGGCCTGGTCAAGTGTTAATGGCATAGTTAGGTGAGGAATTACAGGAGATTTGGTGAGAGTAGCAATTTGCGAGCAAGAATGCTGGGGAATCTGTGGAGGGGTTTTTTTTTTAAGCTGCTCATGCTGAGGGAAATTCTTGGTTAAAAGGTATTTTAAGGGAAATTTATCCTAACAGTAAAGAGAATTTTGTAAATTTTTATTCGGAGAGGTTTTTAAAGCTGGTAATGACAAGGGAAATTCTTGCTTAAATGGGATTTTTAAGGGAAATGAATTCTAATAGTAAGGGGAATTCTGTGAATTATTATTTGGAGAGGTTTTTACAGCTGGTAATGACAAGGGAAATTCTTGGTTAAAAGGAATTTTTAAGTGAAATGAATCCTAAGAGTAAAGGGAATTTTGTAAATGAAATTTTGAGAGGTTTTTAAAGCTGGTAATGCCAAGGGAAATTCTAAAAGGCATTTTTAAGAGAAATTACCTCTAACAAGAAAAGGAATTTAGTTAGTTTATTATTTTGATATAAGAGAAACTTAAAATGTCGTTGGTAACTAAACTTAAAATTAAAGTGAAATTAAGACAAATAATCAAGATTAAATTCTATTTCTACATTGGGGATTCCTTTATGGCTGCTACTCACTTTAATAGCTAAAAAATCAAGAATAAACATATTAAAATCTTTGTTTACATTCATTTGAGTATTTTATGAGACTATTAATAAAGAGATTTTCAAAAGCTAGACATATTAATGTAAAATATTTAATTAGCATAATAACATATAGCAAAAATACATAAAAATTCAATTTTAAATCATTATTTTTTATATAATGTCATCGTTAAACATTAAATCTGTCTAAAATAAAATAGTTCATTTCAATAATAACCCAATTAAATTTGATTAACTTAATCGCTGACTCTATCTTCATCGAATGTCTGGTCATAAAATCTCATTATAGGTTAATGAGAGCATAGAACGGTTGACTTGCCGCACTAAGCCACATAATCAAATGTATCTGAGAATCTCAAAATTTAATAGCTCGTATGTGGAGTAACCTTCGTTGGGTTTTCCCACCTAGAAGTTTAGCTCGTTATGGATCAGCTACTTGAACATTCAGCGCCGCATGAGGGTGCAATTACATGCAGCACGTAAGCCATAAAAATACTTTGAGGAGTAGGAGGAGTGGAGGAGGAAAAGGGCTCCCTAGATATCGACCAACACGCTGACAGACTGACAGATGTTTATCAACAACGCAGTTTATTGCATTTCACAAGAATCACACTATAAAACTGATAAAGCGACAAGCGGGCCAAGAAGGGAAATCGTAAAGGTGGGGGGAATTGAAATCAAAGCACATAACTCGAATCGATAAGGAATAAACTAACGATCGACATTTGGTTTTATGGCCACAGAAATTATTTAGGTTTGCTCCCAATTATCATATTTTGCAGATAATTTAATGGTTTTCCATTTTGTTCTTTTTTTTCTATAACGTGAAAGGCAATTTCATAATGGAATTTGTGGCACGTAGAAAGGGGTTTCTAGAACTTGCTCCTCTCTCTGCCTTATGTCTATATCAGGGTATTACCTTGGTTTGTGTCTATCAGAAAGTCAATCGATAGGAGTTATAGAAGTTAAAAATGGCTTAAAACCTCTGGGGGAACAAACTGCAGCTGGCCAAAAGCATAGCTAGTAAAGAAACTGTGGAACTCAACTTAAAGTATCTTAAATTTCACATTTAGGAAATATTTTATATCTACATCCACCTTGCCTTCCCTTAAATTGACATAAAAACTTTGTTATTTTCCACTGCACATGAGTGCAATAAATCTTCATCACCTAAGTAGAATCCCATGTTCATGACACCAAAGACCACTGTAAGGCGTCGGGTCTGCTGCCCCATGACAAAGTGACAACTTCATGAACTATTCAAAGTGCCTCGGCTGGCTGTGCGAGTGTGTCTGCTGCTCAGGTGGGGGCTTCTCAGGTGAGGACCTGGATTGGTCGTACACTGGTCTATCCTGGTCTTTGGCATGTCCTGTGGTCAGAGCGCGTGAAGTGCCCAGCTCTTGGATATTTTATTGTTGTCTCGGTCTGTCTTCTGGTTAGGTGAAGGGGGAGGGGCGAGCAGGGAGGAGGGAATACGCTCCCTATCTCTGCGGATTGCGGCTTGTCAGCTGTCAGCATTTTGCCGACTGCTAGTGGACTTTGGTTGGAGCTGATTTAAGCCCGCTTTTGGTCAAGATATCACCATTCCATTAGCATGTTCCATTTGTGCCGAAAGGCAGGCGGCATTAATAATTCAAGGCTGCTGATTTCAAATGCAATAACAATTTGATTTATTTAGAGATAGAACAGTAGTAACTTGTTCTATGGTCCTGGGCATGGGCCTGGGCCTTGACTTCTGTTGGTTTTGTAAGGGAAACATATCAAGATAGTCGTAATTTATTGTGATTGCTATCAAATTGGTATCTAAACTTTAACTTTAATTAATTTAGTGTCGCTTATCTTGTTAGTTTTATTGGAAATCTTATTGAGAATTAGTTTTATAGTCTTGCTAGTTAATAAAATCGAATTTCCGTTTAATTAATATCTCCCATTTTCCATCTTCTTTCAGGTATGTAAATCCCTCTTCCTGTCAACATTTTCCACTTTGATTTTTCAAGCGCAAGTAAGTCCCTATTTGCCCTTTGGTCATTTTGCTTAATGGAAACCAGAATCAAAGCTTTCGAGTGTCATTATAATCAGATTTTCAACACGTGGCCAAGGACTTAAAAAAAAAAAACGCTTGTTAATCTCAACAAAAAAAGAGCCGCAAAATAATTTTTATTAATTAAATTTTCGTGGCTTACCTCAGTGCCATGGCTGAGCCCGCTGGAAAAGCCGCTTAAAATCACAATTTTTGTAAAGTTTTTCGCAGCGGCCTTTGAATTGAAATTATGACCCCGGGCTGGTAAGGCTGTCAACAAGTGCATGTGACCCCGTCAGACCAGTTTCCTCTACCATTTTTCCCCGGCTGTCTGGCGCTTGTCGAAATTTTTTAATCAATACACAACCTGCGGCCATTGTTGATAAACATTATGACGTGCCCCCTACGGCAGATATGAATTTATATCATTCCATACACCAGCGGCGTTTTGTGATGGAATCAGTTTTCCTGAATATTCCTCCAAACAGGGGGAGAAAACCTCTCGCTATGTGGATGTGCTGTGAAATGTTAGGAAAATAATATTTTTTATTGACAAACAGTTCAGGAATATATATTCAAATATTTCCTTTAAATCCTTAAACTCTCATTTTGTACAAATTTTCAGTATTAACCAAAATAATGAAGCAATTCGTTTGGGGTTGTCTCTTTTTTGGGGGGGCGGTTGTGGAAAAAAGTAAACATGAAAAACCTTTTTGGCAAACACCTGCCCAAATGACCCCGAATAGCTTTCCCCCTCTTCAGCCACGCCCACAACTCAAACAATTTTTAATTTGTTGACTTTTCGTGCGGACCTTTGACAAACATTTATTTTAATTTGTTTGGCCCCGACTAACGAAATAATTTAGATAAATGCGAACACTCTCCGGGAATAAGGCAAACTTTCCACGAACATGAGATCTAATTAAGCGAATCCCTTCTCTCTCTCTCAAAAAAAAAGGAAGAGGAAAACCCAAAGTCCTGTCTACCAGAATTGATTACTTGACCCGTTTTCGTCTTGACGCTTTTCTCGAGAATTGGCCAACACATTTTAACAGTTTTTCACAATTTTATCAGGCTCTTTTCAGGCCTCTTTCGACATTCCTTTCGCTTTTCTTTTGGGAATTCTCCGTTTCCCTCCTCTTTTATTTTGTGTAATGTGCCAAAATGTAGTAACATTTTTTATTTATGTCAACCGCTTTTCTCTTTTTAGCTAACACAAAAAAAAAGGTCAATGCGGATCTGGGGCAACTTTCCCTTATTAAATTATTTCCCATTTTTCCCAGCTTTGCTTCTCGTTGCCTTATCTCCGGCTCATAAAGTGACCAGAAAAATGTGAGAGATTTCAAGTTCTGGGGATATTATGAAAGCAATGATAAAGGACTATCGAGTGGGGTATTAGTTTAGATAATGGATGTAGGGAAAATGAATGGAATTTTAGGGATAATGATTCCCGCTACTTGAAATCTGTTTATAGCATTTTAATCTAGAAAGTTATCTCTAAGATTTTCCCAAAACTTTCTTGTAAATTCAGCTCACTTAACAAGTTTCCATTTGACTAGCACTTGCAATTCACTTTCTGCTGACGGGATTAAGTTTTCCACAAGCCACAGAAACACGTAATTAGCCGCAGAAGAAAATGCATGCAACGATTTGTGGATGGGAAATGCAAATAAATGCGCATAATAAACGAACTCGGGCCAAAGACAAACCGCGTGCAATTCAATTAAA
This sequence comes from Drosophila eugracilis, assembly GCF_018153835.1. Lineage (NCBI taxonomy): Eukaryota > Metazoa > Arthropoda > Insecta > Diptera > Drosophilidae > Drosophila > Drosophila eugracilis. Next base: position 325,638 of record NW_024573311.1, on the reverse strand, counting down.
AACTGCTGACCCTACTGAATCGACAGGAAGTCAAAGTAGCAAAAGGATAAGACAAAGGAGAGTCCTGTGGCAGAAGTGCGTGCTGATGAGATGGCAGGCATTAGACATTAGACGCAGGACTCTCTGCCTTCGAGTGCTTGGCATCCTATCTAATTATAATAAAAACCCGACTAGGCTCAGGGCATGGGCGAGAATGGCAAAGGCCGTAAGAACAAATGGGTCTCGAGATGATTAGGCTGCGATAGCTGGCGGAAGCTTCCTTGCGACGAAGGACACAAATTACACAAATGGCATGCTGATTAGGACGAAAGTACGTCGAAGATATTGACACAGGACCCGACTTTCCTCTCTCCTGATTATGCAATTTTAATTAAAGCACGGAATGTGTTGGCAGTGAAAGGAAAGAAAAGTATAAAAGAAACTCTCAACATGTTGATGTTTATGATATAGGATATATATCTTGCCTTTATCCTGCATCCACTTTTAATTCAATTAGGCATTTCGTGTTATCAAACAGAATGGCAGCGCTAGAAATTAATGAGTGCTAAATTAGTGAAGATTATGCCATTAGGGGTTGACTGCCCCACGAAACTTTCCTTCCTTTCTTAGCTTGAATGTCCTTTTTCACCAGCTTTATCGAGCTGCCGAGCTCATCAAGTCTCAGCGTCGTCTGATGATTTTTATTGTTTGCCTGACCTAATTTTCCTTTTCTTTGCATTGACCATTTCTGTTTGGCCTATCTCTAATGCCTGAATTGCCCACAAAAGAGGAAAGAATGGCATTCCAGAGTGCTTCCATCTGGCCATTTCGTCCCTCCTGCCTGCTCCCCCTCGGGGCCTGAGCACACACAAAAATGTTTATGAACAAAAAGCTTTGGCATCCCTTTGTGGCTGCCTCTCTGGCTGGCTATCAAAATTTAATATGAACAATAGCCAAGAACTAAAATATCATTGGTTGCAGATGAATTTCGAGACAGGCTCTCTGGCGACTCTTGTCTCGTCCTGGTTGCCTCTTCCTGCGTAAATATTTCTAATTTAATGCATTTTTGAACCTGACGCATAGGTGAAATTGAAACGAGAATATTTTGGTGTGTTTGAGATAGCAAAAAAGGGAAAATATTCATATATGGAAAACTAAATAAAAACATTTAAAATGAGAAACTATTTTTTAATAAAGAATAGGTGAAGCCAAAATAAGATTTCCCATAAATGATGTTAGAATATTATTATTGTGTAAATATTTTTCAAAAAATCATAGTCTGGCTTTGCCATGAACTCATCAATTCCCACGTAGCTACATTTCCCAGTTTCCCCAAGCCCATTTATCAAACTCACAAACCGCTCAAAACTCAGATTGCTCTGCCTGCAACTTTACATATGAAGTTCATTGACAAAGTTCATGTTTTGATCTCTCCAAGGGGGCCCTGCATTTCCTGACTCTACAGCCAACCCTTCGGGCAACAAACAATGACATCAGCCAAACCCTTAACCCATTGTTCTCATCCAAAGTCGCATTTAACATTTTAACCTTTCATTTTCGAAACAATTGCGTCTGCTTATAAAAAATAGATGCGAAACGAAACGAAACGAGGCGAAATACCAAGAGAGATGGCCAAGTTGAAGGGAGACTGCGAAATGGAATGGGCTGGAATGAGATGGGTTTGCCATGATATAGTTGGAGACGGGTTCTGTGCTGAATGGCAGTAGCAGTAGCAGTAGCAAACTGAGCCCCATGCGGGGATACTGGCATCCAGGACTCGCTCACTCAAATTAAAATGTATAAAACAGAAGTAGACTGATTCGAGCTGCGGCATCCGAATGGAAATAGGACAGAGAGCGGGTGTTTGGCATGCCGTGCATATTCCCAAAAGCAATAACGATGGCAGCCGTGAAGGAAGAAAGGCTCCATGGAGCCTGTCGACTCACCTACAGGGGGAAAAATAATTTAAAATTTTGTTTGTGTTTAAAAATTAACAAATTTTAAAGGGAATTAAAAGGCTTAAGAAGTAAGTATAAGTTAATACCAAAAGAGAATACCTCTTATCTTGGACTAATCACGTTAAGTGGACTTTGAAATAATATCAAGCAATGTAATAATTATTGTAAAAAACAATGTAAGACCTTAGTAAGATACAGTCTTCTCACAGTGCAGTCATGATTCACTTTGCTCCAGATCAACCTTTGACTGGCGATTCCCATTCTCTGAGTGGGTTATGCATGCCATAGCTCTGTGGCTAACATTTCAATGCATTTCATTCCATTGCAGATGTGCAAATTTGATTCAGAGTCACAGTTGATTCGCAGCTGTTGTCCCAGGCTTTTGCTCTTACTTATTACTCATCCGCCCAGTGTGTTGACATATTTCCAGGCGGATGATGAGTCCTCGGTATGCCTTTGTAGGCATACCTGTGCAGGAATATCATATATTACATATATCTACCCTTATATGTATCTCTCTCGGCTTTCCTTCTTGTAACTTTGTTTATCGTTTGCTGTTTTCATTTGCGCTTTGGCATAAAAACTTTGCATACTTTGCGGCGACTGCTGCAGCTTGTGGAATGTTCATCTGTGATACAAATGTGACTGTGTGTGTCTCCCCTTGGGAGTGTACATGTGTGTGGTGGGCCTGACAAGTGCAATAATATCATAAGCACAACAGCAACAACACGTTCTTCCCCTTCTGCCTCGGCTGCTGTTTTTCTGCATTGTTTGTTTTTTGAGCTGTTTTTTTTTCTCTTGCCCCCCAGGCTGTTTGGTCTCTCACAAGTTCACAAAACCCACAAGTGCAGGAATCTTCAGTTGCCTCACACCTAACCAAGTCCTTATCCTCTGGGTTGAGCATCTGCGTTATGTGATTAGGGATCGCAATTTTTGCGACAAAGAAAGAACAACAAATTAATGATGGGACATGTTATGTGCATTAGCAGGAAGCAAGGAAGTACCAAGCAGAGTCACAAATAAATTATATAAGGTTTAAAAACAGTGAATAATATTTATGAACTGAAGACTTGATTGAATGATAATACGAGGTTGCAAGTAAAAATTAAGACTTTTTCTATTTTAATGACGTACAGAAAGGCTTGGTCTTTGAGTTTCCTTAAAAAGCAGCATGTTGATTCTTATATAACTTTTTCTTCAGAAAAGGAAATTGATTTAAAGTTGAACTTAAAACTAAACCAGTTACTTTCTAGAGGAACAAATGCATGACATTTTAATTGAATTTACTCGTGTCACAGTAAATTTGAATATCATCATTGTCGTCATCATCGTTGCCGTTGTTTGCAACTGAAACCGAAGCTCAGACAGCAAATGTTGTCAAGTCACCTTCCGACATGGTAAATTGCAGATGGGCCACGCCCCCAACCGCCCATTTTAAGCGCTTTTAAATTTATTTACTAGCAACTTGGCGTTGTTGTTGTTGCTGGTTTGCCTCGAATGTAAAAGGCAAAAAAGTCCAGACCCAGACGACACATAAATTGCCGGCATACGTGTGTGATGACAGGCGAACGAATGGATGAATGAATGGATGAACGGACGGAGGGATAGAGGCGGAGCGGTACGGACAAATGGACGGACAGTATGCAGACATAACATACATATATATACGGCCGTGTAGCGGTGCCAGTAGCACCAACACCAGGGCACAGACGTTGACAAATTGATTGCATTCTTTTATTTTCTATGCCGACGACATCACTGCACCACATGGCGTATGCGTTATATGTTCTACACCCCCCCTCTTCGCCGGCACTTTTCCCGGAGCTCCTTTTAATATGGTTAGATGCAGTTGATTGAGTTTTAAGTGCCGTTCTATGACAACGTTTGCCGTTGCCTTCAATTAAAATGCAAAAAACAAGACACTATAAAATTTTTGCCAGGCTAAAACGAAGTTAAGACACTGCTGCCAGGCAAAGGAAAATTTTTATTGGAAAAATATTGATGTGTTTACTTAGTCAGTAGAAACATGGCTAATATGATTGCAATAATAATTCTATTAAATAACCAGTTTACTTAGCTGCCGTTTCCGAAATCAAATTTGAAAATATTAAATTCCATTAATCACACTTTTAGAAGCTTTCTATCAAAACTCATTTTTTCTAGAAATCCTCCTTATGTTTTGACAAGCCTTCAGAGGCCAAAAGAGATCCTTTCAAAGCAAACACAGCCCCCAATTTATATTTAATATATCATTAATAATTTATAAATGAGTGCACATCCTGTGGGTTGTTCGCAGCTCAAGGACTTCTTTCACTTGAATTCACAATTGAAAAGTCTGGGAAAAAGTACTCGAGTAGGCAGAAGAAAAATCCGCTAAACTGTATGATTAATTCATTATTTATTTATGACATTTACAGATGGCGTGTAAAAATAGAAAGTAAATTCCTGATGAATGTATAGAAAAGTAGTCCTTGTAGGTGGTGTAGGCCAGCCAAGGCGAATGAAGATGCCAGAAACGAGAGAAACGCCCTCTGTCAAAAGGAGAAAAGAAAAGCGTAATTTTCTCGGCCTTGCACGCATCATCTGTCAAGGGGAAAGGGGGGGGAGGTACACCCACTACCCCCCTGGTTCGTGTTAATGTTATGCAAGCAGAAGGACCTCCAAGTCCACCCATAACACCCCACATAAATATGCATAGAAAATGCCTAAAAGTTAATTACCGTCAACATTCTGAGTGGCGGCTGGTCTTGGTGAGGAGAGGAGAGGCGGTGAATGTCTGAGGATGGGGCGTGTTCTATGGGCGTTGATTTTAATTTATGGCAGACAAACTTTTCTCCATCCCCAAAATACTGTGGCATCTATATGTGTGTGTGTGTGTGTGTGAGTTGGTAATTTAATATTCATGACCGTGTTAAAATCAATGCAGAAGACGGAGACGAAACAGTTAATGCCACTGGCCCAGGGTCCATAGCAATCTAATTAGCAATATTTTATTTTAACGACCTGGCTGCTAATTTTAATTGAAATTCTATGCTTCCTTCTATCTTCATTTCTTTTTTTCGGGTCTCTCTGTTTTCTATCCATAACATCAAGCATAAATCTCGGTTTACCCCTTTATCAAATTTTAGCCCCGAGCCGACTCCCAATAATTACCCTCATCAAAATTTGTGCACTTCAACTTTAAAGAGCCGAAGAAAATTATTCTGCTTGTGCGGGTGCTTGTTAGGGCCCTTATAGAACATATAAGGGATTCGGGATTCTGATGAAATGTGTTAAGTGAAGAGGTTGGAGGGTATTTACACTTATATTTGATACCCTGTAAAATCCGCTTTTAAGTTTATGCAAAATACTTAAATATCTGCTTTTGGTAGATTGATTTTAGTAATTTTTATGTTATTTTTGCCCAAAAAAATAGTATTTAGTTTTTAGTATAACCTTTGTTATTAACCTTTCTTGATTCTTTGCTCTTTTGGCTAGCTTAATTCCCTTTCCTTCTCACCCCCCCTCACATAGACACTCACATATTAGCATTATGCCGTTTGACATTTGCATTTCAAATGATTCTGCTTGTTGACTTTAATTAGCTGAGATTTGTTGCTGCCCTCGCACTCCTCAGCCCGCTTTTTCTCACCCACATGCTAATAGCTTTTCCCTCAACCCTCTGAAAACCCCTAAAAGACAAGCTTTGGCTAGGTTCTTTTACCAGTAATTGAACCAAAGGACTAAGCTCTGTTATTTACCTTCCATTTGCATAGTTGCGAATACGCCGAAACGAGTTGGGGAAAAAAACATTGGGAAAATTGTGCTCTCTTCCCTTTTGGCATTTTCCGCTTTGGTCATGGAAAGTCTCATTACCAGAGCAACAACCACAACGAATCGATTTCCTGGGCGGGCTTTCCCGGGGCCCAGCTCATACAGGTGGAAAATGCGCAAAAATTCATTGTGTAGAAAAAGTTTTCCTTTAAAGAGGAACAAAAAAAAAAAAAAAAAACAAACAACGGGCGGATGGGTAGACTTCACCTGCCAACGGCTGTTGCTTTTTGCTTTTCCATGTGGGCGTGTTCAGTGGAAAAGTGTATTAAAATGTAAGGAAATTTTGTCTTCGTTTTCCCATGCCACTTTCCCAGCTGTGTTCAGCTGCTTGGAAACAAACATGAGGGGGGAAACCAAACCCCAAGCCCTCCCCTATTCCCCATCAAATAGCCTGGGGACTTGCCCCTTTTTGGCTCTCATCTCTGCGGTTTGCTGCTTGGCAATAAAATTCTTTAAAATTAAGCATAAAATATTTAAATTCAAATTGTTTCAGCCAAAAATAAAATGAACATTTTCGTACGGCTTTAATGGACAGCCAGAATTTATGTAAACTTTTGCCGTTTCTATTTAAATTTGCATTTTATTGCAATTTGTTTGATATTTGCCATTGCTCTTTCTTCTATCTCATAAATTCTTGTTTTATTTTATGTTATTTTATGCATTTGCCTTTTATTACCCAACTCCTGAACAAGGCTGGCTCCTTCAGACCCCCCCCATCGAAGGTATATCCCTGAACATCCTGGCCTTCGTTCTTTAGTATTTTTTTTGTTCTGCGCTCACCAAATGATAATTTATGCAAATGTCTGTAGTCCCGTGAACGAAGACAAAAAATCGCTGAGGGTTGCAACAAAAAGCCTCCCAATTTCGAGGAGCTCTGGATCCATTTTCCATTTCCATTCTAGTTTGCTTTTCGGTGCTGCCTCTTTGTGCTGACATGCTTTTGTCATTTATTTTGTTTATCTCTTTTCCACTGTGCCTTTTGCATGTAACAAATTATTATTATGTTTTCGGCCATTTTTAGCTGATCCAAGCGTTTCCCGAGGCCAGTAAATCCTGCTTTTGACCTTTTTTTTTCGTGGGCTTTTCCTTTTCTGCATTTGAGTAATGAGCTGCTTATCGAGAGGCCAAAAGGTAAAACTCCGCTTGTTCCCGAAAGTTAATGATATGGCTTCATTTTTGGGGAATGGTTTATGCTGAGCTTGGGGATCACAATTTTCTGGTTTAAGAAAAATATAAGAAAAATTTAAGGTTAAGAAACCTGTTACTTTGATAAGTTCTAACTCTCAAATATGCATTTCCTTGCCTTTACTTTATTCACTCCATTACATCAAAGCCTTTTTACTGGAGAGTATTTAGGAGGACGCCATCACTTTCTCCCAACATACCAGCATATCTATCAATGGCACTCTGCCAAATTCTTGCATTAGTTTCGTTTACTTTCCAATTGCTTCGGCATTTTCCGTTTTCCGTTTCCCTGGGAGATAGTTCAACTGCACTAAGTAGCCAATTGACAACTACAAATTGAACATTTATTTCCAGCTGCAGCTCAAAGAGAGTCCAAATGCCCCAGGAATGTGAGTTGAGAGAGTTGAGAGGGGGACTAAATGTTTTACATAGCCATGTAGTAGAAGTAGTAGTAGAATAATAGAATTTTCCCCTAAATTTGCCCAAAGATGTCTCACCAAAAGCAAATAGGAAAAGAAGACACAGCTCCAGGTCTCTATGCAAATGTCTAAGACATGGTTGGATGACTATCACAGATAACGAGCAGAGGCTAGCAGGGGGTGAAGAAGGATACAGCCCGATCCCATTTGTTTATTTGTTTACTTTTTGCCATTTGCCTGCATGCAAGTTTTCCCTCAACTTGATAGGGGTTTTCCCCTCATCATATTCGTCGTATTTTTGTTGTCGTCATTATTTTTTTTTTTTGGCTTTTTTCCTTCTCTTTGGCCATGAATATTTTCATATTTTCATGTGACCACTTTGGACTTCTACTGCCACTGCTTATTCCACTGGCTCCTCCTGCCTTATCCTGGCAATTGTGAGCAAAACTTTCGGCTGCTGTTGCTCCCTCCTCGGCGGTCGCATGTGTAGGACCATGTTATTTAATAGGCTTTTGTGACTTGGAAGACGGGCAGCAAATGGCTGAAGGTTCGGAACAGTGGGACAAGTTGATGAAAAATGTCATGGATTTTCAAGTTTCAAAAATATTTTGCCATATTTATTTATTTATTTAAGTTCAGCTTTTTAGTTGAGTTTAGTTTTATATTATGAGAAAATATTAATAAATATTTTTAATTAATTTATTACAATTTGGAAGAAAATTAAAAGTTATTTGATTTTCTGATATTTCTTTAAGTTTTTAGTTACTTTTTTCTAATAGAAATATATTTTTATAAGAATTAATATTTCGCCATAAAACACACGAACTCATCCCACTGTCCAAAACATATCCTCTTTAGTATCCCAGGTCTCCTTGTCTTCCCCTGCCTCTCCTAATATATTTCCATCTCTCACCCTCGGTGTTTGTTTTGTCTGTCTGGGAGTCCTTTGCTGCCTTTTCGGAGTCGTCTACATGTGTTTGCCCCTTGTCGCTATCCTTGCAACCCCTTAGTGCCCCAACCGCAACCGCTTCCGTTTGTTTGCACAGTGGCTGCTGTGTTTTGGTAATGCGTTCAGATTATTAAACATATTTTCTGATGCCTGACAAATGGCAGGACAAACGGTGGCAAGAAACTTTCAACATGAATAAAAGAGAGATATAGCCTCATACTAACGCCAGAATTTCCGCAATTAAGAAAAGCTAGTTACTTTAAGTGTTCAATAAAAAAAAAAGCAGAAACAGTAGCTGTCTCTAAGCGTAAGTAGGTCAGGCCATTAAAATTGCCACGCCAGGCGAAACAGAGAACACACTCTGTGTGATTGGTGTTTGGAGGAGGAACAGGAATATACTGTATCCTATATGGTTTCCTGCTCCTTGTTTAATCGTTAAAGGAATTCATGGTTTGTTTCTGTGTTTTTCCCTCCTTCTGGTTGCTCAAGTTTTCCTATGCGTTGACATACGAAAAAAGGGGGGGAGCCCCATATACAAATTCTTAGATCGCAAACACACGAACTTGCAACTCGACCATAGAGGAAGCCACCTGCCGTCGACTAGCATACACACTTTGGTTAACTCCCTCGACTCTCGCTTTCAGAAGTTGCTGCTAAATGCTTTCTGATTGTTATTTTTCGTGTTTTCCTCGACTTCCTGCTCTCGCTCTCTCCCTTTCTGGCCCGGCGAAATTACAATTATTACACGGACCCAAACTCAAGTTTTCCACTTCTTGCAGTTCACTTCTGCCTCAGCTGCTTTCCCTAAACTTTGGTTTCTGCCGCTCCAAATGCAAAATCTGGTAATGTAGGCGTGTTTAACACAAACTTAAGTTGTTCGTAATGACTTTGTAGCAAAGACGATGGGGATGGAAACGGATGAGGTGGTGGGAGAAGGTAGATTTGGCTGGAACAGGAACTTAAGATGGTCCTCTTAAAGCTCACAGCGGGAATTTAATGAAAAAAGTTTGCAATTTGAAAAGGACATCTTAATGGAGTGGGACAAATTACAAAATGATGCGAAAGTTTTACGATAGAGAAGGAACAAAATTGGTAAATTATATAAAATAAAAAAGAACATGTATTAGTATAGGGAATGGGAATGGAAAGTTCATAGATTAACACACTATTAGACTTTATTTTCGACTTTTATTTGTTTTTATTTTCAACTTATAAACTTCTAACTGCTTAGCATCTTAATACTTTTGAAATTTAAGTCCATTACTTAAGGCAACTTTATTTGGTGGCTGTCAGTTCAGAAAACCATTTTACCAAATTTCAAAATTAATATAAAGCCACGAACCAAATCTTCTAGTACATCCACCTAAGTTTCCCTTTAACCTAAAAACCATGGAGGAGGATCTGGAATTCCTTATCAATGCCCTCTCAGTGCCACATACCCCGTTGACCGAGCCTTATGGCGAACAAGAACTACTGGAGATGCGTGAATCCTTCAAGACGCTGCAGAAGTTCCTTCGTCGCAGTTCCTTGCCCATCGAGGCCAGCCTGCGCTCAATGCCGAGGTCAAAGGCTGGCGGGGATACGGACAGGCTGAAGGAACGGGCTCTGTCCTCGATGATGGCTCTGTTTGCAAACGATTATGAACAGCCCAACGATCAAAATAATGGTTCTCAAGTCTGGAACTCAGCGGAAAGTGGAGTCCGCTCTTCGCCCATCATTTCAGAGTGCGGCCTGAGGGATCAGGGTAAGGAAAGTCTTTTATGCGAGAGTTCCTGGAGTGATATTGGAGACCTAGCAATGGTGCCCTATGAGAAACTCTCCAACGAACGAAGCAGTTCGGAGTCCACAATTACCGGAGAAAGTTTCTCCTCTTCGGGGATCTCGATTAGCATACCTGTTAACCTGGTCTGGAACAACAACGAATACAACTCGGAGAGCACGGACAGTGAAACCACACTTGTAGCAGACGGCCTAAGATACAGTATACAAAATTAGATTTGCATAACTTTCAGAAGATTCAAAGATTATCCACATCAAGTTTTAGGCTAGCACAAAGAGTTTTCATTCTAAAAAAGTTTTCAAATATTTTTTATAAATGGTAAATAAATCGTAAGTGCAGGCAGTTTTCTTAAAAATTTTCCTTGATAATTACTTTTCAAATACATTGAGATTTTAGAAAGCCTTTCCACTCAGTGAGACCCCTTCACATGCTCGTATACTCAACCTCTCTCTGCGATTCTCAACAAGTTGAACTGAGAAGTGGATAGTAGATCAGGGATCAACGTCATCAAATTAGAACGCATGACCTGACCCCAGACACAGTTTTAATGAGTGAGCATACACCGGCATGTAGGTATGAACCCTTTGCTTAACCCATGCCGGCCACTCATGGACGGTTGCAATGGAACTTGTAAAAGTGATTAAAACGGAAATTTAATTGAAATGCGCACATTTGCGTAGGCATTTGCCCATTTCCGTTTGACTGGGCACGCAAACCACTCTCGGATGCTCAGATACCGGCATATAGAATGCCAAATGTTTGTCTACAAACAAATGGCCGGCGGTTATTTTGCATAGAACTCATGATGATGGTTTGAGATTGGGAGATCTATATACACATATTTTTGAATTCTCTGTTCCAGGGTGTAATTTCAATATTTTTCTGCTGTTTGCCTGCGTGCGTGCGTTTGGCAATTTCCTCGACTACCGAAAAATCTAATTTCATTTTGTATGAAATTTGCTTTCTGTCCGTTTCGATTGCGCTTTCATTTGTATTGAAATGTTCGCCAGGGACTGGCTTGAACAGGTGAGGCCTTCGAGCAATTTGCTTTCGCTTTTCCTGCTTTTGATTTTCCCCATATTGCCATCATTTCAAGAGTTCGCTTGTGTGTGTGTGTGAATGTGTTTTGTGGGTATTTCTCAGACTGCTGTTTTGTTGAGGGAAAAGAGATTTGGGGCAGGGAAAAACCTGGCCTGGTATATGACCATTTATTGTTATGCATATTAAGCGTTGGCATGTACGGAATGGAATGCCAGAAAAGGACTCCACAAATGCAATAAAAATGTTGTATGCCAGCAATTAGTTTAATGGTCGATCTGAAGGAGGGATAAGAAAGTCTTAAGGGAGTTAGGGTATTTAACGATTTCTGGTCTGGGTTTTCTTTGGTTGCATTTTATGATTTGCTGAATTGGAAGTAAGGTATATGAATGTAGGATGAGCAATTGTCTGAGTCTTATCCCGCTGAAGTAACCTCAGCACCTTTCTATGCGATTCTCAATAACCTAACTTGACCTTTTTGGTCTTTTTCAACATACCTCCAAAAACTGCGCTCTTTTCAACGTGTTTTCATTCAGTTTTCTAGACGCTTTTCTTTCATATAGTCCGTTCTTTTCATTCATTTCATCATATACAGGCAGCACGTTCCCGCTTTAACCCTACACTGCCCTTCTCACATCTCTATCTCTGCTGGTTTGCTAGTCTCGCTCTTGTGGGGCGTGTAATTGCAAATCCAATTAATTTACGAACTAGTCACAGCAAATGTGCTACTAAGGAAGACATAAATAGCACAAGACTCCCTACTTTACGCTCACAGCCAGCCAATGTCTGGGCTTGTGTTCCAGAATTTAAAGTGTCTCATGTGGATCTGGCATTGGATGGAGTGCTCCGACGAGTGTTTGACGCCGTTTTTGGAAGTGCTTTTGAGTGCTCAGGTTGACAAATGCCCAACAATTAAGAGAGAGTAGTTCTTGGGAATTTATGCTGACGAAGATGATGGCCCAGAGCCCAGGGCCCAGGAGTTGCCATGGAAATCGAAAAGCAAGTCTTGGGGAGTGAGCCGTTGCTCAGCTCCTCACTCCTCCGGATCATTTCGGGTAGATGAACATCCATTTCGCTTTAATGCTTCCGTGGCGAGCATTAAAATACAACAAAAAATGAAAACCTGAGGAAGAGAAATTATGCTAATAAATCGCAGCGACACGTGTCGTTGTACTCTCGTTTTAGTCCCCTTACCCTGCTAATGGACATGCGCCACGAAATATGCATTGAGTATTTTTCAAACTGCCACATTGTTGCACTGCTCTGGATTATTATGAACTCCGCTGTGGCACTCCTGCACGTGGTGTTTACACATCATTTACATAAAACGAGCAACAACTTTTTTGCAATTTCTTAACGAACAACGAAAGGAAAACCCGGCCCAACAAAGTTGTTAATTATACTTGACTGGACGACACAGCTCCGGTCTTTCTTTTCCATTTTCTTTACTTTTTTTTTTTTTTTTTTTTTTTTTTAAATACAAAAAAAGGTATTCGGCCTGGTGCTTTGCTCACTCAGCCTTTGATAATGAAACGGTGGGATGGGGAAGGGATTTTCCAGGACCTGCCCGCTTATGACGTGCTGGAAGAAACCATTAATCAAAGCTGCATCGCCTGGGCGAGTCTAGCACGGCAGTTTTACATATATTTTTCCTTCTCAGTTCTTTTTTCTTTCTATTTTTTTTATTTCTTATCCAAAGCGGCGGCCTCTTTTAACGACTCCAAAATGGCAAGTTGTTCTGTACCAATGTCGATGTTGGTCGCGTGCGTAACATTCGGCAGGGAGCATGGCCCTGAAACGGCTGCCAGATTAAACAATTTTCAGGGCTAGCGGAAAAAATGTGTACTGCCTAATTGTAGTAATTAATGAGTTTAGTTTACAGTTCTGATGAGCTATGAGAGGGCAGGCGAAATTACCCGATGATTAATGTTGTATACCGAAAAAACTTTGCGGAAGGTGTGCAGATATGATAAGTAAGGGCGGAAGTTATTAATTAACTAGGTTTTAGATATATAAATAATATATAACCAAATAGGAGAATCTTTAATTTGTTTACTGAGAAAAACATGCACCATGCACCCACAACCTTTTGGCCTGTCTGTTCCAAACTTCCTGCCGAAAAGGTGCAATCCAAAAATTTAATTACATGCCCCAGCGAATCGTAAATAAAGCCAGTTGACGCAGCCAGAGAAGCCACAGACAATGCCCAGTTGCAGATACGAGTTTAGAGTACTACAAACAAATATTTTTAATAAGTGTAGAGCCCGAAGGGTTTCTATCATCCACGTGCGTTGTAGTCACCCGGCAACCTTGGGCTTTCCCTTTACATTCTACACAAAATTGCAATAAAACGTATGGCTGAGCAATTGTGCTGCGGACGAGTAATTTATAAATACACTTTCCCAGTCTCTGGACTGCTGCTAAACTGAAAATCCTTTCTATTTTCCAATGATGCTGCTGTTGAGCCAAACTAATTTCCCGGACAAACATGAAACGGCCCCGGTTGATGCAACCCCCGGACAAACACATCCCTCGGAAAATGACTGAGGAATAAGGAGAGGGGAATCCGTTTGAAGGTGTATGTCTGTACGTGGATCGCTTTTAATACCGCTTTTCGTCTGTGAGATTTTCGGTGGTTGCTGCGTTGCCATGGTGGGTGCTTTTCCCAGCAGTGACTTTTCCCTATTGCCAAAGTCGCCTTCCTTTTTTTTTCCAGGTCGCTTAGTTAATTTCCACTGCAGTGCAACTCCATGCAGTGCATTCAAAATTAAATCCTCGACGGACTATTTGTCATTTTTGACAGTTCAAACGGCTTCGAGGAGGGGTAAAAGTCGACTTTTGCGCAAAAATTACGGCTTATGGCGGGACATTTATTTTCCTCTTCTATCCCTCAACTTTATATTCCCTCAGCGTCGCAGCTTCTGTTGTCAACGCGATCTGCTGTTGTTGTTTGTAATTAGAGATATTGGAAAATATTGAAGTAAGTTAAGGGAAAATGTTTATCCAAGAATGTGTTATGAAAAGCTGCGAAATCAAGAAATTGGAGAAAATATCCTCCTAGAGAAAAGTGTTTTATAATTGGTTGGAATATTCCTTCATTTTCTCACGTCTATTGCCAAAATTGAACCGCTCATCTTGGTCCCTAACTTTTTCCCATTCACATAAATCTATTCTAATCCCCTTTACTTATAAATATTTGGATTTTAATCTGCTCACATAACCGACTCAGCAGAAACAAAATACGCCACTCGCATTGTATTCCCAGAGGGCGGTAAAAGATTAAAATCAAATCATCTCGTAAATTGCCACAACTCTTTGCTGCCCAGCAGACAAATCCTGCACCAAGGATATTAACGCCTTAGTCCGCTTAATGTAACCCCCTCGAAGGACTTTAAACCCTTCTCCCCTGTAGACATTCGGCAAAACATAAATCATAAAGCATAATAGACCAGGCGCAGACATAAAAAAACGAAATTGAAAATGAAATTTGCATTCAGCGCACATGACGAAATTCGCCTTTAAGTACATAACAATCAAAAATTATGGTTTTATGAGACCAAGGAAGGGGTACTTCTCTGGGATTAAGGAGCTCGGGTGAATGGAAGCCTGGCAACAGTTGCGAAACGAATCAAATGGGAGCCACAAATGCCATTCGTTTCCATTGTCAGTCAGTCGCTGAGTGGGGTGACTTTCTATACCCCCCCGTCCGCCCTATTAAAAAGTTTTGTCAAGTTAAATTACCAAAAATTGCAAATTGCTTGGATTAAACACGACGGCGAACAGGGACAAGGACATGGCCACTTTCACTTCCTGCTGGCCATTGTGTGGCTAAAGGATTTCATACACTCAATATAATTAAGGGTTCGAGCCTTCGGGCCCTCTTCCCTTGGCCCAAAAACTTTGTGTCCAGGCAACAATTTTGGCAGTGCGGCCATTGTGTGGCTCTAGCTATGGGCCAGAGAGATTGTGTCGCCGGGCATTCTGAATTGTATGTTAAATTAAATTTTACCACAGAGACCAGTCTGGCCAAGTTATTGAGCCTGTGAGTCCTCGTCGTCGTCCTTTAACCAGTGGTTGGCTAGCTGGCTGGCTGCTCCTGTGGCTGAGTGGGATTGCTTGGTCGGCTTGTGGCATTAAGTTGTCAGTTTGTTGAGCCTGACAGATTTTTCATTCTCAGGAGAAGGAGCACGTGGAGGAGGGAGCTGTTGGTCAAAGTTTGTTTGGCCTGTGTGTTTAGGGTCATAGATAGGCATATGGAGTTAATAGTACATCTGTACTGAGATGTTAAGTTTGAACAAAATATATTTCCCTTTGATACCAGCATTTTTCTCATTCTAATAATATGTTTTTCTCTTCTATTTGCAGGTAATTCTCCACACAATTTCATCTATTTAAAACCCAAATTGAGTGCGTAAGTGAAAATGTCTCAAGTGGCACAAGCCAACTCCTACTATTCAGTGCAATCAGACGTCTGCGCTGTTACTTTCCTATAAATCAATAAAACAATGACAGGGCGCCTCTAAGAAGAGGCTCCTTCGTAGGCTGTGGTTCTTGGTTGGCTGAAAGTGCTCTGCCATATATCACTTGACTATTCGGCTGATTGTCATCGCTTAAACGGCCGGCGGAGCATTTCATTTAACTGCCTCGGCCTCGGCCAACGCTGCGTATACGTATAATCGTATGACTCCCTCCATGGCACTTATGTACTTACTTATTGTAGTTCTGTGATACTCGGGTATGAGTTTGTGGTCGCTTGGAGGAATAGGAGGCAGCGTTTCCATTTAATAGGCGCACACATGAGACTACCCCCCGACCCATAAAAACCAATTTCGCGTAAGTGATAAAAATGCAATGAGTACTCGCCTCCAAGTCCCACACGATGATTGGGATTCTGATTGCGATTGGGATGATCATCATCATGATGATGATGACAACCATCAGCTGGTGACGCAGACGCCTATGAATTAAATTTACGATGGCACAGAAGTAGTTTTGACACATATATCTTAAAGAACATCGTGGCGCCATAAAAATCTGTGGCCAGCCTTAAATTGGGGAGACATGGTAAAGGGGGGTGGGACCTCTGATGTGAGGATATAACATAGCCTGTTTCCCATTTTAATTGTTTAATTCGAATGCCGACATGAGCAAGAGGCAGGCACAATTATTACAGCTAAGGATGAGATAGTTTGCTCTAGATATATGAGTGATGGGATGTACTGAAAAAAATCAGGGACAAATTATTTTCAAGATATTTTACTAATTAAGTACTAATTTCTCTTCAATAATTTCAAATTTCCAACCAAAATGTCATTATTTTTCTGATGAGATTTATTAAGCATTCCTTAGGAGACCCCTTCAATAATTTCTAATAAATTTTGAACAAAAAGCATTTGAAATATTTCTTAAGACCTGCCACCTTCTGCCGATATATTATCCCCGATTGTCGTGAGTATCACGCTGTCATGTCTAGGAATGCTTAGCTCTGCCAACCGATGCAGCTTTCAATCATCATCAATTTCACATAAAAGTGTCGCCCACACGACGCAACTTGCAGACGTCTTTCCTCCTCACAAAACACCCTCCTCCCCCTTGCCTCATCCCGTGGCAATCGTCTGCCTTTGGCGACATAATGACGAGATCATATCGACAACAGGGAGTCAGAGTCCCAGAGTCGTGGCATTTTATTTTCTTCTTCCACTGCCGCTGCTCGGTTGCTCTTTTGTGTAATCGTGAGAGCCTTGTCATTGTCATTGCGTTGTTGCCTGTCTGCTGTGCACTTTTCAAGTTCAATTTCAATCCCGGCTCTGGACTCCTACATCCAACCACTTGCAAATCAATCTGGTGGATGGTCAGCCCGAAAGCCAGACAGTTAGTCAGTCAGTTATTCAGTTAGACATGGCATATGACCGGCAGCTCGTTTTATTGTGTGTTTCAGGGCCCTGTCATATTTCCTGTCTGCAAAGTGTTGGGCGAAAGTTTTATGGCCTTTTGATAGTTCCCATTGATAAGGCCCTGTGCAGCAGGAGTTTATATTACAGGAAATCTCACGCCAGACTTGAGAAATTGACGAGACTCGCGCAAAGTTTTTAAAGTGATTTGTGCAAAGTTTCGCACATGCTACTCAGGTTTCCGGTTACGAGTGCCAGGTGTTTACATCAAACTAACTAATGGTATTATTAAATTTTCATACTAACATAAACTAGAAAAATTCACAAGACTGGGAATAGGTGTTAATTTTTTGTAGGAAATTTTATTTAAATTTTAATTCTTTCTCTAAGCTGCACTACCTAGATAACCTGAACTACGTAGCTTGCTAAGCCGTTCCAAAGACCATTCGATTTATTGGCAAACTGGGTGCTCTGGCATTGCGCAATCCACGCCTCGGGCGGCAGACAACTGTCAGCAAATTCCCGGCCAACAACATGAGCCCTAACAACTATAATTACCCGGCCGACAATCAATCCCCCAGTTGATGATGGCTCAATCGGAGGCGATTCAAGGCGTTGCCAATTCTGCAATCGATAGAGCTTTACACGGAAATTGACACATTTGTTGGAAATGTTGAAATCAATTCGAAATCGAGTACTTTTTTAGCCCGCGGCTAAGGGGCGTGTATTTTACCCCGGGATAATTGAAATTGACATATTTCATTGTCGTCACTGTGAACGGTGCTGCAATCCAAATTGCCAAAGTAAATTTTCAATTTTCATGAAATATTTTTTTTATTTAATTTTTTGGAGTGAGATAGAAGCTTTCTCATTGATTTGCTTTGATTTCGGGATGGGACAGGGATTGTGATTTCCATTTCAACGCCCGCTGTCATCGCTTTTGGCCTTTATTTACCATTTTGCTTTGTTGTAAGCCGCCGCAGGGGGGCTTGGGCTTAGGCCTGAAGCTTTGTCTGTCTGTTGCTAAGCGCTTGCCACGAGTGTCCGTCCGTCACTTTGCTACCCTCCCATCCTTCGCGCTATCAACTTTTTGTACGTCACAGCGAACAAGAACGCCGGAGATTTTTGGCAGCTTTGAACGGATTAGCCGCCCGTGGAGCGATTTTCACCCACGACCATGGTGATCAACGGCCCTTGGAAAGTTTAAAGTTTTCTTTAAACGGAAAAATCTTTCAGGTAACTTTAAAGTTAACTTTCTGTAGCGCCACAAAATTAAACTTTAAAGCCCCGCGAAACAATATAAACTGAATAACAACGGGCCACCTTTTGTTCACTTCGCTGCTCCACTTTTCCCCACACCTAGGGCAGCTGTGACCCCAAAAAGACCCACCCCCTCGCTTTCGCAGTCCATAAATTACAATACCAAAGGAGGAAAATTACAATAGAGCCAGGTATTTGGGTCAATTTTCATTGTCTTTGCGTTCCTGACTGTTTTTATTTCGACATGCAAAACAGAAGTGGCGCAAATTTAGGGTTCCTTTTAGGGTATTGACACAGGAAACTGTTGCATACCGCGGGGCGTACAGAGTGGTGACTGTACCATTAAACCTCGAGTTAATGAGATACAGGTGCACATCTTTAAGATGGAAAAAAGCAAGTGCACACAGTGAATGCAAGAGGTCCAGTCATGTAGCATCCGCTTAGCGTTGATTTCGAGATCCTGGTTCTAGTTATTAGATACTAGAATATCTTGGGCTTCAATTTTGTGGATACTTTGAAAGATGGCGCGTATATTAGTTTTCTAAATCTTCTTCGGCTGGTGGATCCATTGTCTTAGCTTTGGTTTCGGTGCTTTGGGGTTGAGGTAATGGTTCTGTGTGTAGTGTTAAAATAATGTTTGGTGATGGTGGATAGGTTGTGGAGTTTGTCATGGTAGTGGGGAGTGGTAGTCGCAATATTTCCAAGGTGCAATCCCATATTATCCTTTCTTTCAACATTTTTAGATCTAATTTTGATGTCATAGCCCTAGTCTCTAGGTCAATCTGGATAGAGTGAGCGCAAATCGCTTAATGTGGGTTTTGTTCATGGTCTGGTTTTGGGCATCGTTCTTAATGGAGTGATATTCGGAATACAGTTGCTGGGCCTCGCACTTAAAGTTTTTCTTAATGTCGTGTTTGAGCTGTTTAACCAGTCCCAATCGGTAGTTAAAGTTATCTTTGAGGACGCTCATTTTCCTCTTGTACTCCGCCTTGGAAGTACGCTGCAGGATGGCCATTGCCACAGCTCTAGATGATGACCTTCCCGTCGAATTGCTATAACTTGAAAAATAATACAAGCTAGTTATTATAAATATTAAATAATATATTAGTTAGTCTTACGTGGAGGTGGTGAATGAGCTGACTTGGGCAACTTCTGAAACCATTTGCTTCCAGACTTTTCTTCGCTGCTCCTCGTGTAAGATGGCTTCTGCTTCCCTAGCGTTGATCTCATCCATTATATTTTTCCTTTACCTCCAGGGCCTGCATGCCACTAAAATATTCTTCCATGTCATTTTTTATCAGCTCCCTTGCTTCATCTTTATGGATTTTCTTTTTCAAAGGCTTCACCGTAGCTCTTTGTGATTCTGTGTCCTCTTTGGGCTGAACTGTCGTCGAATTACTTGATATCACTTGCTCCTGTTCTTCGTAGGTCGTGGTGTTATGCTCAGAGTTAGGGTGGGTACCCTGTTCCTTTGTATCTACAGGCTTCTGGGTTTCCATCAGATCTTCCTTTCCTAATTTTTCTGGGAGAGCGTTAAGATTTTCTTCTACGATCTTATGTTCTCCTTCGAGATTATTTTGGGACTCCTCAGCAATGGGCTGGACAGGTTGCTGGTGTATTGAATTTAAGGACTTATTTTCCGCTGTTAGCGTTTTATGCGATGCAGCATCACTCAACTTTTCTTGACTTGGCACCTTTGATTCTATCGGAATAGCTTTATCAGAGGCTTTCTTTATTATGTTGTCATCCTTATTATTGGGTTCTTCCTGACTTGGTTCCTTCAATTCCTTAGGATTAAGCTCATTTGATCTTGGATTCTTTGGAGTAGCTTCATCAGTGGCCTTTCTGATTATGGTATCATCTTCCTGACCTAGTTCCTTTAATTCCTTGGGACTAAGCCCATTTGAGCTTGGCTTCTCCGGAATTATAGATTTTTCGCTGTCTTGGTTCCTTCGATTCCTTAGGATTAAGCTCATTTGAGCTTGGTTTCTTGGGAATAGCTTCATCAGAGGGCCTTCATTACGATATCTTCCTTCGACCTGGTTTCTTCTTGACTGAGATCCTTTGATTTCTTGGCGATAATTTGATGCGATTCCACCTTTAGTTTGATGTTTTCCACCTGTTCCACTTTTTCTTCAACTTCATTCAGCTGTTTTGCAGTGTTTTTGGTTTCTTGAGTTTCGGATATATTGTTTGTTATTTCTGGACTTGCTCCGCTATCTTTCAAGTTATTCACATTGGATTGAGACTTCATAGGATTATTGACCGAATTCAATTTGATATTTTCGAGATTCAAAATGTCAACTGATTCTTCAGGAACGAGTGAAATTCAACAAACACATCTCCTTGTGTTCCCTGTGTGCACTTGCTGATTTCATCTTGTCTGTCGGTGGTAATTTTTCGTTTTCCAGAATTTCGCTATTTTTCCATTTTGCACGTCAAATAATTTTGTGTAGACTTTCGAAAAGAAATTTGACCCGACTGGTTTCACATTATTTGATTTCTGACTGGGTTTGACTGGTTGACAGTAAAGAGAATGAGAGAGAGAAAGTTCAAAGACTAATTTGACCCTTGACTTTTTTCGATAACAGTAAAACAAAAGGCCTATTCTTTAGAAATCTTCAAAGCCAAGGCAACTTTGTTTTTTAGCTCTAGGCATTTGGGATACAAATCACACAGGGCCACTTGCCACCCACAAAAGTTTCCTTTTGAGGCGCCTCTAGGTTTGCCATAAAAATAAAAGGCAAAGAAACATAAACATAAACAAAGCCGGACAGCATTCTTATCGCCTTCATTTATTATGCAAAGTTTGCTAGACTCTGAAATTTTCCAGCTGCATGCAAAGGCCTTAAAACTGAGGCTCGAGGTTTGACCTGGGATCAGGGTTAATCAAGGAGCACATTCATCAAATTGCCACGCAACACGAGGCCAGGGCATGCAATGCCATACAAATATTTTAAATTTCTTAATAAATAGTGAAAAATAATTTTTAAAAATTCAGAAAACACATGTTTTTTATTAATGAAAATGTAAATCCTTTTTTTAAAGTGGAAAAATACAAAAGAAAGCCTAATATTAATTATAGAGTGTGCAGTAAAGGGAAGTAGCTCGAGAATTTTTCATTTTCGACAGCTGAAACTGGGGCCGTAAAATTTTAATAAGTTTCCTTTCGAGGTAACGGCTGTTCCTATATCTAAGCTCTAACTCCTCATTCTCAACTGCCACATTCGTTGCCTCCCTGGCTCTCTAGTCTATAATGCAACATTTGCGCAACGAAAACATTTTTTTTCTCCTTCTGGTTCTTTGCCACCAATGGGTTTTGCGTCTAGACAACTAAGGGGCAGGGAAATTTGGGGGCTACAACTGCTTCTGGTGATGCGGCATTTTCGCCCCACGTTTTCCGTCTGGAACAATTGGATGTGGTCTGAGATTTAGAATACAGTCAGCTGGCAGATTCGGGGGCCTTATGTGGCTTAGAATAGCTCGAAGGAACATGGTCTGCATGGCTAATAAGCCAGTGCAGTCTGGCCCCGGAATACGTTTGAAAAGTGCTGTCGATATTTCGGGCAATATTCCAGGAAGGGCTTAACTTGATCAAAATAAGTAAAGTTTGAAAAGGGATTGTAAATAAAATATATTATTATTTAAATAATAACAAAGAAAACTTAACTTTTTAGTTGGATTATTTGAGAACCTTTCGTTAAGTCAATGAAATATTTTCTTTAAAATTCATCAGGATGAAAACTTTACTGACTTCTCTTTTACGCCACGGCATTTCCATATCTTGCCGCTCTTTTTTTTTTTTGTAACTCTGGCCTATCGACTTTGCACCACGATTAGCATGCACATTTAAGCCGCCACACTAACCGCATTTGGGGTTGTGCCCCCCCACTGGAATCCTGGTTCGCCCAATCATTGGGAATCAATGTGCCAATGAACTCGTCAATGAACTCGTTATCAACGCTCACTGGCGACTAATGGAGCGGGTTTTCCAACCGTTTTTCGACATGCGAGCACGCGAACTAAAAGTTTCAATAGTCCACATGCAGCACATGGCACGCCCACTTGCCTGTCGGCGCCTTTGCTTTGGCGGATCACGAAATTATTACAATTATTATTATTATTATTTTTCTTGTGCTGTTTATGCATATTTTTGGGTCACGCACGATGCGGCAAACTGTCAGCCGGAAACGGAATTGATTATCGGCGCTACCGAATCCGGCTTTTAGCGGTTCCACACCCCTATAAGTCCTTTTTCTCTTTTTTTTTTAACCCCACCTTTTAGGGTTTTCATATCTCTTTGCGTGCCTTGTTGTCGTTTGTTTGGCTGCATTTTGAATTCGTTGGCATTTAATGACTTAATTTAGCTGGTTGCCCTGTTGTTATGTTGGAAAATGCAGGAAAAAAACCTACTAGAGTTTTGGAAAAGAAAAAAAAATTGTAACAATGGGCTGGCCTTTATAGTTTCCTATAATATGTGATAATCAGTATTTTCATAAATTTATGTCGAAGAATTACAGCCTTCTCCTTGTGAGTCCTTATTGTTGGTCACTTGATCACCGGCTATCAGCTCACACACCTGACAACTTCTCAAAACGCCAATTACCAGAAAAAGTAAACAAAGGAAAAAGAGAGAGACCAGATCTAGCAAAGCTTAAGAAGCCAGAACAGTTCACCAACTGAGTTCCCAGTTTACCAGAACTAGTATATACCAGCACACCTAAAGGTCACACCTTAAAGTCGAGATTACATCCTCTCCGACAAATAAATGTAGTTTTATGTAGTTTTGGATTTGTAGAGATAGTTACCTTCGGAAAAGCCTTCACTACCTATGTGATACTTTCGGTTAAGGTCTCATTTCAGTTTTCAAAATTCCCTCAAAATTATAACGTAAACTCTTTGACTGGGTTTTTAGGATTTGTTAAACAAAATGACTGACAAAAAGGCGTAAGTTAAGAGAAGAAAAATAACGTTTAGAGTAAAAAGGCCTCTAACCTCTTTGACAAGCAAGACTTTATTTCTGCTCTTCCTAACCTTTCCCTATTCAACCTATTTCCTTGTGAAGATCATCATCCCGAGGCCGTAATCCTGTTATCCAGTTCAGCACCCCCATTGGAACTCCCGAAACCAAGCGCAAAATGCTTCTCTATAAACGATTATTAAGTCGAGATTTGGCCCGTGATAGTAGAAATACCCAGGTTATTCTGCAATCCAGAAATCGAAGCCTCTGGGAACAGGATCAGGGAAGGTTTCCAAAGTCGTGACAAGAAGCAATACAAAGCGTTATTTAGAGAAGAGTTTACGTTCAAGAAAAAGTACCCGTTCCGCTTTTTCTGTTTATTTTGGCCTGCTTTATATAATTTTAAATAAATATGCATTTAAATAAAAGTTCTTTATGATAGATTTACATTACCTTTGTTGGAAGGTAATTTCAATATCCCAGCCCATTCCTGCCATACTGGCAATTGGGCAACGAAAACAATTTCTGTTTAGCCAGTGCACTTTTTGCGGTTTCCACAGTTTATAATAAAGTGTTTGCCAGACACACAAAACAATCCAAATAAATAACATCAGCATCCAGAAGCGGAGTGGACTCGGAGGGTATCCCCCTTGGTGAAAAAGATAAACACAATAAAAAACAAACCGTTGAGAGTGGCGCAGAGGCTTTTAATTGCCATCAGGCGCCAACTGTTACCATTTTCTGAACTCAGTCAACTTTTATTTATTTATGTAAATTTGTTTTGCCTTTTTTTTTTTTTTTTTTTGGTATGGTGGGGAATGCACAATATTTGTCGCAAAATTGGCAGAAGCTCGAGCCCCAAACTTTGTCCGTTTATAGTCGAAAACACCAACAGTTTGATGGCTGAAAAAACAAATTGAAATTGTTTTGACAATTGGCTGTGGTGGCATCAGTGTAAAAATTGTGATAGAAAACTGTTAGAAAGGCAATTTGCAATGGCTCATAGCCTAACTAATTGGCAAGCCAACTTGCCTCCCAGGAGTATCAGGATAACTTTTGGCCATTTGTGGCATCCACACTTAATATGACAATTGTTTTGGGACTCAGAACTGAATTTTTATTTCGTGCTCTTAGTTATTCTCACGTTTTGGGCTTATGACCTGGCAAATGGATATTCCCAAGCTCAAAGATGGGTTTTATTGTTAACTAAATACAGTTAAATACTACAATTTTTAACAAAGTTAGATCTAGCGACGTATTGTGAACATTTTAAAGTTGTGGATAGGCAAAGGTACGTTTTCAGGAGAATACCGCCTTCTCGATCACCGAACGTGGACTGCCCTTGTGCTGCAGCCAGTATTTCCTTAAGGGAACACAGGTGTCTTATTAAGTATTTACTATTTCTTAATTAAGTTTTAACTTACATATCAGTCAATTGATCTAGTTGACCTTCCATCATGCCCTGGACTGTTCCGTGACTTGTGTTCATGCACCAGCCCGTAATTTCCAACTCTTTGGCCTTCTTCTGAGTGTGCTAAAAGTTAACAAAGGTCTTTATAAAAAACAGAAAATTAAACTAAGACTTGTTATTACCTTGCGGAAAAAGACACCTAAAAATAGATAATTTTTAAAAATTGTTAAAATTTTTAACTATATATCTTATATCTCACCCTGCACATGACCAAACACCTCAAATTGGCAACTGAAAATTTGGTTATCGGCCGCAGCACTTGGACCACTTTTTGGCTTTGACTTAATCACTTTTGGGATGGTAGATTTTGGTTTCTTAATTTGACTACTCATTTTTAAACCAATTTTTACTTTTCAAGTCGAGCTGTATGCTATGACTTATAGGATAAAAATAAACCTTTTGAATTTCTCAATGAATCAAAATTCAAAGGTAGATTGTGGTTTGTTAATGGAAATCTTGTAGAAGTAAACTTTTCTCCCATTAAAAATTAACAACAATTTTTCACGGCAATTTGGCAGCGCTGATGCTCCATCATAACGCCGAGTACTCGAGCACTTTTAACGCTGAGAGCGAAGACCTATCCATGAGCTTTTCCTTTTACCACTTCCGGTTCGTTAAGTTTAACGGCTGGCCACGGGAAAGACACCAGACAGGATCCGAGGAGCGGGATGTATCCAAAAGGTGGCCAAAGGAGCAGATGACGCACTGAGTTCGCCGCCTCAGTGAAAACTTCAATAAAACGTTTGACGCCGGAGGCGAACTGACATTTTCCATTAAGTGCAGACAGCTACCGAAAAAAAAAGATGAAAACAGGAGAATGCCAGCAGCTCATTTGCCGGGAGGCTGGGAGATGGGGGCCAAACTTTTATATTCCTGAGAGTTTTGTGGTGTAGCCACGTGTTGGTCGTACTTTTTGTTGACTGTTGATTATGATGATGCCTTGGGTTCTCTCAGTTCTCAGTTCTGGGATTCTCTTCTCCAGCCTCCCCAGTACCGCTTTCTAATGCGGCCCAGCCACGGCAGTCGGGAACTAGCCGTAAGAGAGAGAGCGGATCCAAGTAATAGAAGCTGACCAAGTTCTCCTCGGCTCGACTATCATCAAAGTGCCATCAGGACATGAAAGTCCTCGGATCACATCCGCACATCCCCTTTGCCTTATCAGTTGCAGGAACTTTTGTTACAATAACATTTATTTTGAAAATATTCGCCGAGCGCTGCCATCGCTTTTCTTCTGCTGTCAGCTCTTTGGGGACATCTTGAAGTGTTGCCAATGTGGCAAAGTAATCAGAAAATATTTTGTCAGCTTCACTTGCAGCAGCACTAGTAGTAGTAGTAGCTATAGCTCTGCGAAACTTTTCACTTGCCACTTAAAGTGCTCGAGTCGAAAGTTGAAATTGAAGAGCTGAGCGGCACGGCACGGCACACTCAAAAAGCCGCAGAGTTTTTGCAACTTTCATACTCAAATATTGGATTAGCAAATTGACGTTTATGCAATTTGATTTACCTACCGCACGGGGCAAATTAAATTTGCAGCCAGCCGCAGGCTTTTCGAGCCATTTCACAGCGCAAATTCGTTACAAATTGCTGACACAATGGAAATTTGCATAAAATTTCCATATGCATTTGTCGAAAGCGAAAGGACAAATTCGGCAGAACCGTGATGGGTGGAAAAAGGTGCAGGACTTATGAACAGTCGGAAGGCAATTCCCGCGTGAGGCATAAATTTAATGGCCAAAAAAAAAGCAGAGCGGGCAGGTGGAAGCCAACCAGTTCGAGGTGTAAACAACGCTCTTAATTTGCATTCGCCGGGTTAGCAGTTAATTTATTTGCAAGTCGCTCTAAAAAAGCCGCAGCCAAGCGGCTAACTTCTTTCCGCCGCCCTCGACTTCTCGACCAATTTTCATTAAAGCTTATAAATTGTTGTTTATGGCCATCTCATACTCCGCGGACATCCAAAGCCTCCCATTGGGGATCTCGCTCTGTCTGGGGTTCTGACTTCATTTCATATTCATGGACGCGCCGAATTCACCGAAACTCCTTCTTCCGATTCCTGCAGTTGGTCCTTTGTCCCTGGTCCTCGTTTTTGTTTCCGTTAATAAACTTTGGCAATTACCCTGGCTGCCTGTTGCCGTAAATTACTGGGATTTGAGCCGGCAAATTGAGACAGCAAGGGAAAGGGCTATGTCTAAGGATAAAACCAAGTTTTCACTTTCACAACGAGGTAACTCTTTGATATCTCTGTATAGTTTCGATATCTACATTTGCCTTGGCTTTTTCCTGTTTATCTGTTTTTATCCATTTTGCCATCAGACTTCAATACCATAAAACGCAAAATATGTGCAGGAAAAGTGAAAAAGTTGTGACAGAAAACCTGCCTCAATATAATTGCATTACTCGTGGCTGTCGCAGGTTAAAAGGCAAAAGAAAGCACACGGAAAAGTATTCACATATAATGCTGTATATATCTTTATTTATATGTATATATATCGAAAGCAGGAAAGACCGCAAGACCGCAATGAGACCACAATCCTCACCTTGGCAGAAGATCCCAACTCAGTTTTCCCAGTAAGACGACTTTTCATATTTTACCCAGCCCGTCAAGGCGTGAATAGATGTGGGTGGGTTGCTTAGGGTTTTCTTTTCCACAGCTTTTACACAGCAAGAAATTGGGATAGATATTTAAATATGAAAATGAAATAAAATAAAAACTAAGATAGTTTTTTCTTGTTAATTAGAAACAAGAAACAATATTAGGGAAAGTTTATAAGCCATGTTAATGTCTCCCTTATTTTCCTGTGTACCCACACAAAAACCAAGAAAGATCTAGAGAGAGAAGTGCTCAGAAAGCGAGCTCCTTGGGGCTGGAAAATCCTTTTGCTTAACCCAAGCGTGCACATACTTCAAGTGTGCTTAACCCACACTTAGTCTCTGTCTGAGAAACTCCCTTTCAAACCCCTCCCTAGCCCGTGGAAATCTCCCATGTTTGATGTGGTCTCTGCACCACAAATCACCAGGACGGCAGTGTCTGGAATTTATGCGCCTTCTTAGGAAGCTCTGAATGAGCCTGTTCCATATATATATATAAATATATACATATATATATATTCAGAAGTGTGAGAGTAGCGGTTATGTCTGTGATTTTGTCCCGGCCACGCCCTAATCTGACACTGATGTACACCATTCTATTGGGCGGCAACTAAGCATTCAAGCGCAACGCTCCCAGATGCGATGAGCTGGGACACTTGGATGGGATCTTGGGAAACCCACTTGGTCGAGTGGCTACGAAAAACCTTGGGCAGTCGTCACCAGCTACAAGCTACTAGTGACTAGCTTTTCACATTTTCCCATTCATTTTTCACGTTTCCACTGTCAACCTCACTTTCATATTTTTCGTTGGGTTTTTGGTTTTTTCGGGTCTCGAGCTGTGTGTAAATATTTTTACAAAATTATTTTACGCTTGATTGGAACGTGAAACGGAACAGGAAATCACTTATGACATTTTCCCTCTTTTTTTTTACTTGGCTCTATTGATTTTTGATTTAGGGTTCAGTAATTTTGTGGGCGACAAAATGATGTGAAAAATGAGAATTGACTTTTTTGATTATAAATAACCAATTTTCTGCCATTTAAAGCTGATAAATTATGAATCAAGTTTAAAGGTTAAAGTAAATAAAGCTGAGCTAAACATCTAACTAGAAAAGTTAAAAGTGACAAGGCAGATGTTTTAAGGCTCTAAAATAGATCTTTATAAGCTATATATATCTCCTTTCAAAAATGATTGTTACAATGTAATATCATGTATGTCTAATGCACTCAAAGTTTGCTACTTCAAGTTATAAAATTTACAAATTATCCGCTCTCAAGTGCCGACTTGGCATCATCTCTTGCCGCTTGTCGACGGCTACAAAGTCCTTTTTCCACTTTGCTCCTGTTGTTTGCCATGTTTCGAGCTGCTGAATAGGATATACTCGTACAAGGTAGCATCGACGAGCTTGTGTGTGTGTCCAAGCGAATCTATCCTGCAGCAGGCCCCTACAATAAACTGATTGTAACTGCAATCAGTTAGCAGACAAAGCAACAGAACTCGACTTGAGCCAACTACAAAGGCGACGACTGTTTGCCAAGTTGTAATAAAGTTTGGTAAACAAGTTGCCTCTCTTATACACACACACACACACACACACACTCTGAATCCCACACACAATAAGCAGCAGCAAGAGTGCGGCTGCCTGCAGCCTGTAAACCAAGAAACCCAATCTGGGAGTTTCCACTATTTTCACCCAACCCATTGCCCATTACTCACACTACCTGGGCTGCTTCTCGAACTTATCTTAAATTCTAATGCAATTGCATGCTGGGTAAGGGGAGGGAATTTTCAGGTGTTCTCTACAAAGATTTCATACTAATACTCTCTGTATCCTTCCATTTCGTTGCAGGTATGTAACATCCGCGTGGATCCGCCATTTCGCTATCCCTTTGTGTCTGTGTAAGTGGCAAACAAATGCATCCTCACTGGCCCACTACCATATATAGATAATAAAGCACTCGGCAATCGGTTGCCCAGGCTTTCAGTTCTCGGCTCTCAGTTTTCCACTCGCTGGTGAATAATGGTATAGCATGGTTTCTGGCGTGTGCTACGTGACGCTTATCAAATGCATCAGATCCCGAAACCAGAGAACATTTTCAGGAAATGAAAAAAAAAATCCGAGAACTGCAGGACAACGAT
This sequence comes from Drosophila eugracilis, assembly GCF_018153835.1. NCBI lineage: Eukaryota > Metazoa > Arthropoda > Insecta > Diptera > Drosophilidae > Drosophila > Drosophila eugracilis. The sequence goes on along the minus strand of NW_024573311.1, from coordinate 296,209 downwards.
TTGTGTTTTGTCGAATTTCGTCTTCGTTGCTTTAGGGAGTTTTTGAAGGGCGGTTTTTGAAATACCTTTGAGTTTGAGGGTCTTGGAACTTAGTACTTAACTTAAGTTCTAGAAATAGTTTCTATATTTTGTAGTTTTTATATAAAACTTTAGTTTCGGTGCGTGGTAACTTTCTTTATTTACTACTAAGTTTTCTAGAGTATCCTCAATTCGCCTTCCTTACATCCTATCCCTTCAGCCATCACATTTTTTCCTTATTTTCTGCGCAGTGCATCAGTTTTGTATCCTTTATTCCTGCCGGCTGTTGTTTGGCAGTTGTTGTGCTGTTCGCCAGTTTGTTTATTTAATGCTATTCACTTATCCTGCATGTGCAGCTCGAGTGACTAACTGACTCACTATTCACTGTTCAACATTCACTGAGGTTGCAACGTGCACCCGGATATGGTGCATCTGAATGCCTTGGCTGTCGAGTGAGCAATTCAAGGCCCATTGTGATTGCCGCATTCATTAGACAACTTAACGCCTTTAATTAAATGCCTCAAGTCGAAGGTTGCCCATTTCTCCTTGAATGCCCCCAATTCGACGATTACATGATGATGGCATTCCTAATTACTCTCTGGCCTTTAATTTCATGGACATATTTGCTAATGCAATTATTGCGCATAATTATGCGTTTATTGAACGAGTGGAGTCAAAGGGAGCTGGGAGGGGAATGCAGTTAATATATGGGAAATGGTTGAAAGTTCACAATAGACAGTGGCAGACAGTTAGTCAATCGACAAAATTCCATTTAATAGGCCCTCCAGGCAGCCACTGTTTAGGCCATATTTCCCCCCTATTTATCCCTTTTGGATTCATCTATTGTTTGCATCTACATATCGCCAGCTGCGTGCAAGTTTGTTGGCCACAACCGAAATTGCATTATTGGTTAAATATTTTCGGCCAGCTGCTGGTTCTGTTGCCTGGCCAACAGCACATCCCTTCCTTTGGCCGATTGCATTTTAATGGCTTTGGCTTTTCTGTGGTCCAACTTGGCGGCTGGCGGATGGAAAATCTGTTAATGAAGTGGCATACAAGTGGGGCAGCTATAATGATGTGGTGCAGAATATTTCGGGAAAATGTTTGGGTAGCGAATTGAAGTGGCGATAGAAGTGGAATGAAGAATAAACAATGTGGTAAACTCAAAGAGCTACTAATGAAACGGCTGAATTAGGCATTTTACTATTGTTTGGCTTGGTATTCGAAAAGTTGCATTTTTAAGGAGATTTTTGGGAAATTTTTGGCAAAATGATGTCTAAAATATCTCTAAATTCAGGACCAGTCATTGCGATTGCATTTTTTAGAACACAAATAAGCTGAAAATGCATTCAGCAGATACTATAAGTCTTTGGCAACTTCTTAAAGGAACCCACAACAAATTCCTGACCCAATTATTTCAACTCAAAACTCCAAAAAAGTGTTTCCTGAGTACATCGATTTTTTGTTCGTTTTGGCCACATATGTAGCCCGTTTTCTTAACCATAGAACATTAAACGGTCAATGGTAGAACGGAAGTTTACTTTGTGCATCAATCGAATAATTTGCTTGGAGGGGAGCTCATGTGGCCTGCACTTCAATTGACTCAAAGCACACACACACTCACACACTCACACAGAAGAACAACACACATTCTGGGGCATGAAGTCTTCGGAGACAAATGGGGAAATTGTCTAATGGAGCAGCTGGCTCTGAAGCCCCTCTGGGCCCCTACTCCATTTCCCTTTTTTCTCTCCTATCTGGTATTCATGAAGTGCAAATTGTGAGCAAAGGAAAAATCAACGCGATGTGAGGATTAGTGAAGAGGAGAAAAGGGAATCGAGAGAAGGTAGGTGAGTGGTGTGAAACATGCGGAAATAACATGAATTTAAGTGAATTTAGTGAAAGAAAACATCGGCAACAAATCAGCAAGAGAGCAGAGGACTAAGACCAAAAATAAGACTGCATCTGAGGGAGAACTTCACTTAGACTCTTACCATCGTCGAGTCTGCAAAATGGCAAATATAAATCTTTTTTCTGGTGCAGACTAAAACTTTGGCTTTGCCTTTTAGAGTTTGATTATTAAAACTTGTAAATGGAGAGGAGACATATTTAATTCTTGCTGGGTGATTGAGTGGAGTAAGAATCTCATGAGAGATCATAGCAAGCCATAAGTTTGAAATTTAAGCTGGAAAAATAGCTTAAAATTTAAGACTAAGACTATGAGTTCCAAACATCAACCTTAGAAAGTTTAGATAAAGATAATGTAAAGATAATCTTTGCAGTTTTAAACTCTACTTTATGGCCATATATACATGAATCCCCAGGAGTTAATTTCCCCTCAACCCAAAATTTAAATCAATAACTGAGCTAGCCCTGGCATATTGCAGTTTTGCTACTGTCAATATAATATCTGTCCCCCGTTCATGTTGATCGTATATCAAGAAAGTTCTCATTTCCACACATTAAAATAGCTGCTGGCAATAAATTTTGTCCCGTTTGGTAAAGGGACCAACTGAAAACTATGGGGAGAGGGAGGTAAAATCGGAGGGGCAAACAAGCAAATGGCAAAAATGTTTTTGGCAAACTGCAATTTACTGCACATATCGCATCAATGCCCTGCCAACCATACTCCATCCATTGCCTAGCCTCGACTATTGTCCATTCGCTTCATCGAAATTTACATATTTTCCCACTCAAAAGGCAATTGAAATGGAAAATTCAGTAAATTTCCATAAAAAAAAAAGAAATATATACGAACGTGGCTCAACAGTGGCTCGTTATTTATTTACCACACTGACTCAAATAAAGCATTGCAACGGCAGAAGTTTGGCCATTGCCAAACGAGAGACAAATGCCAGATTTGCCCAAATCCCCATGATTTTGCACTTTTATGCAGTTGTAGATCCAACATTGGGCAATCATCAGAAACTGATTCATACACTCCCCATGACCCACTGAAAAGCGCAATAAAAAAAGAGAGGAAAATAACAAACTATTGCTTATCACTGCAGCAACAAAAGGAGTCAATTGCCGCATATCAGAGCCAAATTTATGAGCGGCGATTATTCATGCAAAGTGTTTTGGACAACCGCTGGCCAGGATTGGGACATGGGCTGGGTCCAGCTAGTGATGTGGAACAATTTGGTTTATTTATTTTTCAAAGTTCATGATTTTTATTTTATTTTATGATTACAATTACGTGTTGTTGGCTAAAGTCGCTTCATTAAATTCTCAAATAAAAAAGTGGTAAAATTTTATATTGTTTCTACAAATTTCTTAAAAATATTCACTATTTTAAGAGCTTGATAGTGGTTTGTAACATCTGTTTTTAGGGTATTTGATTCAAAGAAATAGAGACACACATCTCCCCAACCACATTTAAATCCACATCACTTTGAGGTGTGTCCAGATCCAGATCCAGATCCAGGTCCAGGTCTTTGGAGGTCTTTGGAGTGGGTGCCTCATCGACATGGTCGTGAGTTGGGCTGGGTCTTTCGGATTGTTGGGTTGTTGGCACGCATGACTGGCCAAAGCTCTCGGTTCTTCGCCAGCTGCAGTTAATGCATCCGTAGGAGCAGCAGCAGTAGTAGTTGTAGTTTGGCACCCACTCTCCCCACTCAGACAGCGAACATAACCGATATGTGTCGATACTCTCGTAGCAAATGTCATTAAAATTGCTCTTCATAAATCACACAGAAGGCACACACATCGTCTGAAGTAACATGTTGCCATTGGAGTCGAGTTTGGAAGACCAAACACGGAGGCAGCAGCCCGAGCATAACCTCATTTTACGGTCCATGAACTATCGAGCTTCCGGGCCAAAGGGGGGTGGCGTCGTTTACGATCCCAGACATTGACTATTTTGAGATTTTTTGGGTTTTGCCTGCTTCTGCAGTTTGCCATTGAAGTGCAGTTCGATTGTGCGACATGCACAAAGTGCGTTATGATTTTTGAAGGGCCTGCCAGTAGGTAGCAGTTGGTTAAACGGCGGACAACTCAAGGGGACTTCGATGGGATGTGACACAAAACGAAGGATTGAAAGGCCTGGCCAAGTAGGGTTTAAGCAAAATTGCTGAAGATGACAGACAGAGGGAACTAGTTGTATTCCTCTAAGAAACTAAAACGATGAATTTTGTGAGCGAATCTGGAAGGAAAAGCTATGGTTTGAAAACTTTCAACTTGGAATTAGGGATGGATTTTCGCTTTAGTCCTACCACTAACCCCAACAGATCCCCAAAGGTGCCAAGACATTTAAAGCAATCAAACTTTAAAATTAAAACCGCAGATAAGGGGCCCCTCTGGACAATAAATTACAATTCGATGTTCTTATCACCTAATATAGCCCCAGAGTCGAGACCATAAATCAACTTCAAGTTCCGCCCTCCCCTGGCAGCCCAAAATATCCCTTACTTTCGGTATTGTTTTCCGAAGAGTGTGAAATCTTAGAGTTTTGCTGCGTGAATAATTAAAATGAATTGCTTTTGGTTTTTCCGCCAACCCACCCTAAAAATATATATCAGTATATATCACACATTATAGCTTTTTAAAGTTATCCGCCGAATGCTGGGGGGGAAATGTGAGGAAAGTTTTCTATTTTCTAATATTTTGATGGCCTGCGAGTCAAAGCAATAAATAAATTTACACCAGCAGAGCTGATGATGATCTCCCCTTCAAAAATACACCGAAAATAAATAATGTCTGAGCTGGGGAGGGGGACTATCTAATAAGCTTTATGATCTCTAGATTTTGGGTTCCAGAGCCAGCCAATATTCTATCTATTTATGGTCGACCCATTGGAAAACCAAAGTGTGGTGGCAATTTGTTTTGTGATTGATTTTGGTTTCACCCGTTCTGTTCACTCTTTTCATCTTCGGACCCCATTAATCAATGGCCACATTTTGTCTCGCTTTGCATACTGCAATTTGTTCCGCTTCTGGTTCGGAGGTTTGGTTGGAAAGAGATAGCAGGACAGAGCGAGGGAGAGAACAATGCTTGAATGCGGTGGTGCGTTGTTTTTTGGCTGCCACTGTTCGGGATTTATGACCCTTCAAAATGCAATTAAATTTAATTGAAGCGCGAAACAAAAAAAACTCACGCAATTGCTCGACTTTTTCACACTTGCCCAGCATTTTCTGGATCGCGTATACGCCCCGCTGGCCATTTAATTAATGGGTTAAATATGCTTTTGCAGTTGAAGGCTAGCAGAAAAGGATGCGAGAGTAAAAAGAGCAACAAAATACAATTAAAAAACAAACAATAAACAAATTTATCTAGCTCCTTGTTTTCTCCTCTACTGGCCACTATATCAGAGAGATTTTTCAAGTGGTTTTCCCAAAAGTTTGGCAAAGTTTTGTTTTGTTTTTGCACTCGCTACTCGTTTGCCTTTTGCCTGCTTATCATTTATTCATTTGTCTGTCCTTGTGGCAGGCCATGATTTATCGGCCGATTGTACCAATCCTGCACCTGCTTGGGGCATATTTAAGTGCAATTACCTTTTATTTGCATTTTGAGGTGCGAAAATTTGCATTTAATTATTTAGTGTTGCTGCATTCGCAATTGTTATCATCTGCTGTTGGTTTATCCTTTTTGCGGTTGGCCGAGGTTGTTGCGGTTCGTCCTGTGCGGTTTTCCAGCTGCCATGCTAAAGGGGTTGACTTTAAACTTTGTACTAAATTTAAGTCACATTTTAAACGAGCGAAGAGTGGGGAATTCAATTTATAGATTAAAATGTTGCAAAGCTAACTCCAAAACTGTTAAATATTTTATGAGATGAAGTTTTTAATGAAAAACTAAAAGCATTTTAAGGGCAATATAATCGATTTGAGCCATTTATCAGTCGCCTTATGGAATAACCCACTTCATCGTTTGCAATACTAAGGCCAGCCAACCGAAAACCTCAAAAGCTGAAAAGTTCTATTCATATTTGCGTTATTCTCAGCCAGAAAGGGCGAAAAGCGGCGAGGAGTGCTCACCACTCACTCAGTTCATTTCATCATTCCATCAGCCAAACATTTCACCAGAGCAGCCGCAATGAAGTCTTGTGTCAATATTGACGCACGAAATCCTTTTAATTTTTGAAAAAATATTCCCCATTTTTGGCCAACAGTCGGTGAATGGTTAGGGGTATAGGGAGGGATTTCCCTGAGGGGGGTAGAGCCAAGCTGACCCAAGCGTTTTTGTTTAATTGAAAGCTCGGCAAATATGTACAAGTACTACATGGAGATGGTTGATGGTTGATGGGTGATGGGTGTTATGGAGGGAAGTAGGACAGTGGCTTGTCTAAGCCTCTAAACTGATTAAGTTTTGATTGCAATTTGCAATTCGATTTTCAAAGAGCGCCAAAACTTTGCCGCCGGCTGGATGGCGTCTTTTTTAATAATGCCGAAGGTCATTAATATTTCAATAACGCTGTCTGGAGTCTGCTCTGCAAATGGCAGTTTGAGTTTATTAAAGCATAACGCAGGACGCCTTGGCTTTTGGCTTTGTGTTTCCTTTTCCTGTTGCCTGCATAATTGACTTTGTCGCTTTTTCCTTTCGCCATTATTTCTCATCAGGCTTTTCCTTTGCCATCCCCTTGGCCCTTGCCCCTCCTTGTCCTGTATTTATTTTAGTTGGTTTTTATGAAAAAAAATAGCAAATGTCCTTCCCTGCGCTGATCCTGGTCCGAGTAGTCAGACATGATTTATAATGCTGCTTTTGCCTCGTTTACCCCCGCTTTTCCATTTTCCCATTTTCTATTAGCCTGTATCCCAGGTCCTGGCTGGAGCACTTGTTTCCCTTGTTGTGGTCCTGGCCGCTTAACTTGTCCTTTTCAATTTTGCAGCTTTCTAAACCCAGCTGAATCACGTTTCTACCATAGTTCCGCCCTCATATTTTTTCCTTTTCCGCACTTTTTCGCCTCATAAACATTTCTTTCTTGAATAAAATATAAATATATATTTTATATATGTTTGCTGGGCGCTTTTTATTTATTGAAAATATTATTATTCTTTGGTTTTTCTACGCTTGCCGGGTCTCTTTCATTTGCAATTTATTGCTTATATTGAGAAACATAAATTATTCAAATGCCTGGCACTTCAATCCTTGCAACTCATGAATAATGCTAATTGCCTGTGCTTGGATATCTATTGACCGCTATTGACTTTAAATCAGTAACTTTAGTCTCTCATCTCATTGAGTTCTTCAAGATTAGGTGAAGTGATTCATGGGTTAATCATCTTAGCATTACCCGAGCGTACATTACCTTGACTCCCACTCAGTTGCTGATACTTTTCCTTTCATTGACACCTGTCAAAGCCTTCGGCTTCTTGGAGAATTCTCAAAATCCCCTTTCAAAGCTGGCTGCGTAAATCTCTCACTAAATCGCATTTATCCAGCTGCCTGAAACGAAGAAGGGAAAACCTCAAGGCCTGGCAATAGACACAGACATTCGCTTTCGTAATAAATTTTCCACAACATTATTTACAAAAAACTTAAGAGACGTGATGCGATTTTTTAATATCAATATTTGCTTTCGGAGTTGGAGTTGAAGACGGGAAAGACTTCAACAAAGGGAGCCAAGAGCGTAACAAACAAGTACAAAATAAATGTCGAAGAAGGCCAATTTGGTATGGGAGTGAGTAGGCTCGTTAGGGGCGTGGCAGCATAGAATGGGAAAAGTGTATATGTATGAAAGGAAAAGTGCCTCCACTCTTTGACTTTGACGACACCGCCGCCTAAATGAATCAACAGAAGTGGAGGCGACGTACACACACACACATGTGGCGCTTGTCTCGCCTGTCAAAGGAAAAAGTGTCGCGAGTTTTCCTAGTAGGTTTTCCTTTTTTTTGACTCATTCATTCATTCATTCATTCGACTCTCTTTCGGCTTTTGCGTGAGCCGCTTCAGTTCCGCTTTTGGCTTTTCGTTTATGGCTTGGATTTTATTTCATCTCCAGACATCGAACCCAAACAGTTACTTCCTCTTCCCCTTTTCCTTCCCCACTGGAAAAGTTGCGTCTGGAACTTTTTGGGTCATTTATCAAATTTTCAAAGTAACATTTGGTATTGTCACGCTCGTTTTTTTGGCGTTCGGCGGCAATCGAAAAGGCTTCTCGGTGGAGTTACACTTCGGCTGCCCGCTCCAGTGTTTTTCCATGCCATTCCTTTAAATCGCCTCGTATCCTCAGGAGGAGGTGTGGCGGAATTGCCTTGCGTGCTGCCTTCGATAAAAGTGAGACGTAATGCATAAGGAAAGAAATTGGTTCGACGACGGAAGGACCACGGCAGAGGGTCACATAATGAGTTTCCATTTTATTTCAGTTTTTCTTTTTTCATTTTCTGTTTTGATTAGGGCAAAGAGAATGGGAGAGGGCAAAGTGCAGAATATATATGAGCGAATAAAGTGGCATGAAAAGAAAGTCAAAAGTCATAGTCAACCAGCTAATAGATTAACAGTTCTCCGGGGTGACTTATAAAAATGCAAGCAGCTTTTTATGTGTTTTAAAAAGTGATGAATCTGTAAGGAAGAGAGATTCTAAAAACTATTTAGGGATACTTAGGGAAAACCCTTAGAAACTTTCTTCGAGAACATGATTTCAAATCCCTATCTTAGGTGTCTTGGTAAATTTAATAAATTCTTGGTAAAGTGCAAATAAAAGCAATCTGTACTTAATCTCGCCAGGATTCACCGGAGGCATAAAGGCCATGTTTAATCTCCCAAAGTCAGCGCCTTTGTCATCCTTCTACAAATAGGCTTTTCCCTGAGCATCTGCAGCACCGAAAGCATGTCCCTGCATAAATTGGTTACTCCACTTTTTGGCCATGGCGGATACATACGACCTTCCACCCGCTGTTTTCTGGGCGCTACAAAATGAGTAATGGACAAACTTTATCACCTGCGCGAATGGCAGACATTAACATAAAATGCTACAGAAAAGAATTAAGCTGCATAAGAACAAAAGCGGCGGGAGCAATAATTTTTAATTTATTGCGGAATTTTCATAAGAACGACAGGCAAAAATGAGATGGAGGAACCACAGGAGGAGACTGCCGGAGCCTAAAAACAAATTATGAACGCGTGTCTCCTCTCCTTGGTGGCGTTTTTATGATCTTCCTTGGATGGAATTTGTTTCTCCTTCACCGCCATACGCATAAATGACACGCGTTAATTACCTGCGGAGATGGGAATGGGCCAAGGAAGGGCGGTCTAGTGATATCCAGCCAGGAGACGGATGGACATAATATTGTAATTAGTTGACAAGTCACGTAATTGCTGTTGTCGCTCATTTTTTACGGGCTTTTGGTGACACTTTTTTCCAATGTTATGTAATGATTGTTTTTTGTGATTTATGAAATGGCTCTAAGGTGACCTCTGGCTAAACTAAGAAGACAAATTCTTAAAGCTAAAAGCTATCAGCTTCTTAAAAATGAGATCTAATGAACTTAATATAACTTTCTCTTCCTGCTTATTAGGCCACTTAAAATGCTAGTCACATAGCAAAAGTTGCCACCCTGAAGGAAAGAATTAATTTCTCCATTTTCGAGAACCCAAAATGTCTTGGTCTTCAGTGCCGAACTCATCCTAATCAATATAATTACACTGGCTATTCGAAAATGTCGCACACGTAGCACCAGAACAGCATAGGACAGAGAAGAAAAATGGCTAGGACTAAGTGAGAGCACGTAGTCAGGGAAATAATACACATACGCACTGTGGGCTGTTGAGGAAATTGTAGGCAAACATTTGGCCAGAGACAGAAAGTTTGAAAAAAGCAAAAAAGGGAATAAGGAGAAGGAGGAGGAGGGTAACGAACAGTTGAGTCAAGTAATTGACAAACATGCCACATGCTACTAAACACAAATTAGAGAGGTCGAGGACGGGGACAGGGCAATCAATTGATTTTCCAGCTGGCAGAGGGATCATTCACCGATGCTCCGCCTACAAATGGACCTGCTAGCGAGTCAAAATGTCAATTAGGAAGCTGCATTTACATTTTTTCCCATCTTTTTATTTTTTCCTGGTGAACTCTTAGTGGAATGAGGAAACAAATGAATTTTATGCAAATTGTAATTCCGGCTCCTCTTTGCCTCTGGAGTGCCATTTTATTTAAATGTGCTTAAATATTATTATTTTGCCAAATGGATGCCATTTTGTCGGTCCATAAAGACATTACGCGCCATAAAATAATTTCTTGTGCGTTGGTGGCGCCCTCTGTCGCCGGACACTTGGAAAGGCTCCATCTGCTCCAGATATATGCTATATATTTCCTATATAGCTGCCACCATATCGTCCACATTTGTCAGTCTGGCCCCGGCTTTGGTCTTGTAGTTTTTATTATCGGCCCGGTCCTGCCGAGCTGAGCTGGGCTCGTTTATCAAGGGCGCATTAAAGGGATCCTTCGGCTTGGTTATAGTGTGGGTAATCGTCCTGCCATGTGGCGCCCTCCAACGGCCAAAGTTGCCAAATTGCAATCGGCTGTTGTTGTCGCCTGCCTGCATATCCTGTCCTGGTTGACAAACGTGTTTGTTCGGCCAACAAGAGGAGGCGGCAGGAATAGGAACGCCAAAGGATTTCCAGATACGTAAATCGAATCAGTCGCGCCATATTTGTTGTGTTCATGGGTGGGTGGAGAAGGGAGGGGGGTGGGGACTGAATGGCTGGGCATCAAAGAGGGTCAAGGGGTTAGGGGTCAGGGGTGTCTGCCAGACTGCAACTAATATCCGTTTCCGTTGTAGACAAAATGTGTTGCCATTTGTAATGCCAAAGTGCTTCGGCGGGGCAGGAAGCAGGACCAAGTTTTTGAATGCGAAAGCAACAAGCACAAACAATTTGTTTTGGCCAAGAAAAAAGCTCGAAAAAGAAAGAAATATATGTTGACTAATTTGTTCTAATCGATTATAGAGATTAGGGGGGCAGAAAGGCAAGCTATATTTTATTTTAATTTGGTTTTGGGTCTAAAATATTTTATGGAATTTAAGTCAGTATGAAAACTCTGTTTTTTTGGCTTGATATTTCCTTTACCTTAGTGCAGTAAAATGAAAAATAATTTCCTTTGCATATTTTTCGATACATATACTCTACGACTACTATTTTCCAGAACAATTTATTTTCTTTCTTACTTGATATACGATACCATTGCCACAAACTATTCATATTTCCCCCTTCGTCATCGCAATCTTTGCTCATTTACCAACATCTGTTGCCAAAGACAATTCGGGCATATCCAAAAAATCTGCCGGAGACAGAGACAAATGGAGTTATCGAAACCTCATTATAATGGCACAAACGAAATGGCGGCAAACGAGTCTGTACTTTTAGAAAATTGGACAGGGAAAACAAAACGAGGCAAGAGGAAATGCAGAAGATGGAGAGTATGAAGCAATGCAATACATCAAATGTCAAAATGCACTCGAAAATCAACAGCCAAGATCTGGGCATTAATCACACTGTACAATTGACCAGTTGGTATGGAAAAGCGGGGCAAACCCAGGGAGAAAAGCAGAAGAAAAGCTCTTGTAAGCTGAGCACAAGAACTTTAAAGAAGATGCGCTGGCTGCCATCCATCCAACCATTTCGAATATTGGATCGCCGGCACTTTGCAGAACAATTTTTCAAAATTAGCCAAAGCATCTCGCCGACGCCGTCTTTTCTTAGCCAACTCAGGCAAGATGTTACCGGTATTGGGAGGAGAGGGAGAGGCCGCTTCCCTGAAAAGTGCCAAGTGGGTGGTGGAGCGGTTGGGGCAACCAATCGAGCACGTCGAAAACTAATTTCTCTTGATTACGCGACGTCTCGCGAGGAGAAGGCAGCGCATCCAAATTGGCTTTGCCACTGCCGATTCTTTGGCTGGGCTGCTTGTTCTGCCGTTTGTCTTGCACTTCAGTTTTTGAAAAGTACACCTAGGGAAAAATTTAGATCATGAGAGAAAACATAAATGCGAAAAACCAAGTTAAAGTTGTAAAGTTATTAATACTTCAACTTTAATTAACTTCCATTATTATTGAAATTGCAGATAATTCATTATAAAACTAATTTCTTTAATGCAGTAAATCCAAAAATATTATTATTCAAAGTGTTAGACCTCCCCTCGCTGCATGCATCAATCGTCGGTGGCTGCTTACTATATAATGTCACTTGTGGCCAAAGGCAGACACGCGTCTCTCACTTAGCGACTGTCGCCGAGCCAGGGAAGCACTTTAAATGTATTACTGAAAACTCATCTCTCTCAGCTGGGAAATATGAAAAACCATCTCTGGTGCATGCCCCTTCCCCTCCTCGGATTGCCATCTTCAAGTGTCTGTCAAAATAATTAAATGGAATGGCCCCGGGACAAAATGCAGCCAAACGATGGCTCCCCATCTCATCTAATCAAAGTCTTTGACTTGACTAATGTTGCATTTAGTTTTCGAGGAGTTTCAGATTGGTGCTTGGGAGATGTGCGGAAATGCCAGTTAAATAGGCGTAAAAAACGGAGGGAGTTCTAGGGGAGATGTAACCATTTTTTATGACTTCGCCTTGATTAATGGAAGGTTACGTGATTTCTGGCATAGTTTGGCGATTAAATTTTGGCCCTGGGATGCGGGAACTTTGCCGTTTGGCTTCCTCTCTTACTTTATTATTTTTGTTTCCCACTCCCGACGGGGTTTAATGAACTTTGAAGGGAACATAATGTGGGTGGGCCAAGGGCTTTTAATAATAGTTATGTAGATGATGAATATGTGACAAAGTTGAGCATGGAGGGACTTAATTGAAAATTCCAGGCCCTCATTGCGGGAAAATGCTGTGATTTCAGAGCTCGACAGCTTAATGATTTAATGAAAAGTTTTTGGGGGATTGGGCAGGGAAAATCTTAGGGTATTACTATGTTAAGAAGGAAAATCTAGCATTTTCACAAAGATTTTGTTAGTTTTTAAGAAAACATTTAAGTTAAGATAAAAACTTTTCCCCATCAAGCCTATCGATTCTCTGCCACCCCCCAATTATCCATTTTAAATGTCCCTAAGTAAAACCCAGACTAAACTTTGAACTTTCTCTTCTTTCTTTTGCAGGTATGTTATGCAACACTCGGATAGACTTTAACCTCTGCCACTGTCTGGCCTCTTGGGGTTGCCCGGGATTCCGGGATGTTTCCCTTTGGACATTTTAGCCCGCAATACACACCCACCTGCAGTGTCAATATTTACACACACTCAGGAAACAACAACAACAACAACAACAAGAGTACACCACCGAGATAGACAAACAAAACGAGACGAGCAGTGATGTGACATGGTCAACCCCGAATAATACGTCCTCTGACCTTCCACACACCTGCCTCGACAATTCCGTTTTTGGCCAGCTGTTAAGCTGGGCGTTAAATTGCTAAAAGCCTTTTCAGGGCTTAAACTAAAAGCTTCCCGTATGTGTATGTGGCTGATCCCCCCTCTACGTTTTTTTTACACTTTGCTCTGCGGCTATTAATCAACTAAACGTTGCAACTATTTGAAAATGGTCAGCACATGGACACACACACACACGCAAACAGTCTGGTCAAAGTTGAATGTAATCAAAATTTTAGACTGGCCGAGCTCGTTTAAGCTCAAAAATAGAAACACCAACGGACAACAGAATGTCAACTGAATTTTTTATGCTTCTAGAAAAAAGAAAACCCAAAAAAAAAAGTCAAAAATTCGTTGCACATGTTCATCAATCAAAGCTATAGCCTGTTGTTGTTTTTATGACCCATGACCCATGAGCCAAGCCCTTACGAACCCGTTCGATATATGCAAATATTGTGGAATATTTTTTATTCAGCCGTTTTTTGCAAACTGGATCTTTAACCGGGGGATACGATAGACACGCCAGAGATTTGCCAGCGATTTGTTTTCATAGTTTGCTGATTGAACGAGAAAGGCTGAACTGTGCGAAAAAAACCCAACTGCGATGTGCGGAATGTCCGTGGAGATCTGGCCTAAACAAAGGACGCTTGTTAAACGCCCCTCCTCTGCCACCATTTCCTGGGCCTCTACTACTACTACTAGGGGATTTAAATGCTCCGCCGCGCTTTTGTGTCATTGTCACCGCACTCTAATTGCGCTAACCATCAGCACACCTCCATTTGAGAACTTCATACCACGGCCATTACCAGTCCCCTCCCTTTACCCTGGCAAAAAGTGTGTGGAAAAGCACTTGAGTATCCGAATAGTTTGCTTTTTTTTTTAGTGGACAAAAGAGGAACAATGCTCTCGTAATTGTATGCGGTTAGTGTGTGTTAGTTCCCATTGTATGTCTCTACATACCCTTCGCTTTGTTCTTGCCAGTCGCTTGGGTAGGTTTCCCCTACCCTTTTCTCTCAGTGTGAGGATATGTGAGAAGTTTATCGGCTATTAAATCACTTTAATGGCTTTCGGTGTTCGAGCATCGCGAGTTTGGCAGCTCTCTTAATCGTTTTTTATTGGAATCTTGCTATGATTAACGGCCATTCCTATTGAACTCGATACAGAGCTGACAAGCTAAGTGAGAAATATACCAGAAATTTAATTTATCTTAACTAAGCTTACTAGAAAATATTATCTACCATTTTCTTATCTCCCAAACGAATCCCTAATTATTTTAAGTAATTCTGTTGGATTAAAAAAATATATTTCTTAAGCTGCCAACTTACAAGCAAAACCGCTTGCAGAGTTTAATCCCAGACAATCTCAGTCGTATGAATACCATATGCTCCCGCCTCCTGCAGCCGCTTCTTTGCACCTTTTTGCTCTTATCCCAAAGTTTCCCTCTGTTTTTTGCTGCCGAGTTTTCACCGTAATCCCCCCCTACAACTGTGTGCCTTATCTGTGTGCCACAACTACGAGGTAGTAGGGGGCACCAAAATATAATCCATGCGGCTCATCAGAACGCTCCAGGCAACAATAGACAACAGCCAAGAAAAACACAGGCCATGAATGAAGAATTATGAAAAACACACATAATTCATAATTCGTTTTTAATAACACAGCAGCGAGGGGAATCACTTGAGCACACGTGCAGGAAGCCCCCCGAAAAAGAAAAACACTTGGGAAAACTCGAGGTGGCAGGGAAAAACCTATGGTACAGTCTACTTTAATCCTTTATCTTGGGAAATGCTCTCCTTTTCTTTTTGGTTGACAAAGTTTCCTCATTTTCCAGCTTTTCCCCCGGCTAGACGCATTTGTCATTTTACTCGCCTTGCCACCTCAGACGGCGTCAGTTGTTGTGTATTTCTGATTGCATTTTCCCCATTTTTTTTCTTCATGTTTTTTATTTTTCTATTTTCCCATATTTTGCATATGTTTTTTGCCAATTCCATTGGCGTCAGTTGGTGTTTATGGCGTCGGGGAATTGTTTATCGGATGAAGACTAACCACAGCAGCATAAACTTTGTTTACGAGGAACACCCAGAATGCAGTTCTGCATACCGGACTGATTAATCCTCTTTAATAATGGAGCGAACGACTTCCTGGGGTCTGGACCAAGAAGTCCGAAGTTGTGGCCTGACAACCCCTGATTCGGATAAGCTGTCCTTAATCTTTCAATATCGTTAACTTCAACAATGGGTTGCCCAGAAAGTGCTGCACTTTCACTCATCCCCTCATCAGCAATTGGGCACTTTATGGATCACTCAGCCTCGCCCAAAAATATATATCGTAATCAATTTGGTAAACATCTGTCGATGACGAAGCCTCAGCACGCGTCTCTGGCGACGAGCGCTGCACATTATCCCGCTTTGAAATGCACACGTCGCCGATTCCCAGATGTGGCCCGATTTTGGGTGCCCAGCTTCTGTGTTTCGGGCTCTCGGTTTTCCGGAGGGTTGATGACAAAACGTACGCCGCACATTTTTCAATACTTCTTAGACGTCCCTTCTTGTTTTTCTTTTTTTTTTTGGAAGACTTGCAGTTTCCTCTCACCATTCTCAGCGTGTCCCATTAACACTTCGCTTAACTACGTAGTTGCCTCCTGTGCGGCTCCCTCTTCATCTGCGGAAATTCTAGGGTGGTTTTAGAAACCCGAACTAATAGTATACCTTTCGGTTGGAAGAGA
This sequence comes from Drosophila eugracilis, assembly GCF_018153835.1. Classification (NCBI taxonomy): domain Eukaryota; kingdom Metazoa; phylum Arthropoda; class Insecta; order Diptera; family Drosophilidae; genus Drosophila; species Drosophila eugracilis. Next base: position 280,168 of record NW_024573311.1, on the reverse strand, counting down.
ATTTCGGTTCTAGGTAAACATGTTTAACGACCCTTCCCCTGTTATGAAATGTTTAATGAGGCCCGACATGTGTGAGGGCGCTGGGGAAACTGCGGTCCGGTGGCAATAACTCCCTGCCACTGAAAAATTTTCAATTAGTTGAATTTATGGGACAGTTCCGTAAAATTATACCAATGGTTAGAGTATATGACTTGGATAATTTTCAAATATTTTTACATTTTTCCTTTTGCCCTGCCTCGTTAATTACGAAAAATTGCTTCTGGTGGGGCCAAAACTGTTCTCTGACGGAGGTTAGCAATTTGTTAAAGTGTCTAGGTTGTTGAATTTAATTATGATTATCGGAAGAAATATATATCATAGAAGAAAAAATGTCACTGCCGAGTTTATTAATAATTTGGTATGTTAAAAAAAAAATAGTTTAAATATAAAGAGTAGTTGTAAAAATGATGTGAAAAATGTCTGATAAGTACTAGTAAAATATATTTCACTTTCCCGGAATGTCCTTCCTTTGTGTTTCGGCCTATCATATCACGATTACATCTCTCTCCTGCTCTGTCGGGAGATTCAATTACCAATTCAAAGGCCACTCCATCGATATCGACTTGCACACTTCGATCCCATTTGGCTGGCCATAAATCTAGAAACACGCGCCTGCAACCAAATCGCATTCATCTGATCTGTCCGAAAGGCCCAAATTCAGAATGTCCCGGGTCACGTGGCGCACGAAATAATATGCAACGATGAGGCATGAAAAATTGCATCATTCCGGGTATATATGAAACAGCAGGCAGGGCTGTAGGGTCAGGATTTTGGGTTCGAAATCATCATCTTGTCAGCTGGAAACCTCTCTCCATCAGCTGCCTGATTCCCAGTGCGCTAAAAAGTTTTAATTAAAACTGTGCAAAAATCATAAATGAGCAGGAGGAACCTGGGACTGTCAGTTTGTGGCTGTCAAAACGATTTGTCAGTATCTGCAACTCCGAGCGATGAATCTACATATATATCAGCCGGATAATTGCCCTGGCCGGGGCTAATGAATAATGCTGCATTCTGACACTTTGACAGCATTTTCAATTAATTGAGGCCTGCTGGGCATGCAATGCGATGCGATACTCGTTGCTGTTTGCCATCCGTCACTCAAATGGCTTTGGCCCAGTTCTGGACCAACAAGATTCTTGTTCATCTCGAAACGTCTTCATTCATCGCTGATTTATGGCCTATTAAATTGCATTTTGCCCTGCTGCTTTCGGTTGGCCATTTGTCAGCTCAAATTTCGAAATTCCCACGGAACCAATGTGGCCAATTCAATGTCACGTTAACCGAAGGCCTTTAAAAATTCAAAAATCGACCAAGAAAACTTTTGCAACATTTCCTGCGGGTGCTAAAAACATAAGCCAACAACCACAACATTGTTGCCCCGGCTCGTTGTTCGTTGGTTTTTCGATGCTGATGTTGATGTTGCCGTTGCCGTTGCCGTTGCCCACGCAACCGCAATGGGAAACATAGGGCCTCCAATTCTGTCTGGGCTTTCCCTCTCTCTCTGTCCCTTCAACATTTCTGTTTGCTTTTGGCCCTTTTCCCTTGCTTCCTTGGCCATATTTATGCGCCCTGGTATTGCATGAAGTAATTTGCATTTCGCGTTAATTTTACATGCAAATAAATGTCGTATTTAAATGCAATTAAAATTGTTTACTCGGCTGCATTCCGCCTGGCGATCCACAAAGAAGAGTACGTGCGGAAGGCTTCTTTTACGCCATCGACTGACTGGCATGCCTTCACATAAAGTTTGCGAGTTCTGGGAGTTGTCCCTACCCCTCCATGGAAAGGAGACCACGTGCAGCTATTAAAATGGGTTGCTTCTTAATTTATGAAGCCGCATAATGGAAAATCAACCTACCAGCCAAGCAATTCGTCGCTTTCAGGAGTTGGTAAACTGGATAATTGAAGTTTTAGCACATCTGCATTGCCTTTAGTAGCTAAAACTCTCTTCTCAGAAGCAGATTTACTTACAAAATTATAATAACCAATCACCTTTTCACCTGGTTCTCGAATAACCAACTTTATGCTCAACAACTTTCTTCTCTGACTCATTTGGCAAATTGAATCATAAAAAAAGGCATCTCTGTGAGTCAGGTTCTGTGATCAGATTTCACCTTTCTTGATGACAAACTTCTGCAGCCTCTTTTTGGCCAACCTTTCCAGCGAAATCGAGGCAACACAATATTTATTTAGCAAATTTCCTTATCGAAATGCCATTAAAGCTTAAAAGGATTTCGGTTGCCAAAAACCCAACATCGTAACAACAACAACTTGTTGCTTTAAATAGTTGTTGTTGGTGTTTTGAGTGCCGCATTTTGTTGTTGTTGTTGGTGGCATAGTGTAAAACGACGGCACTCGAACAATTTTCGTCGCACAACAAACAAATTTCGTTGTCGAAATACGTGAAATTTTTTCCAGCCACTTCACAAATTTGTTCGTTGTTGTTCGCCGCTTTTGTTGTCGAGTGTGTGTGTTGTCGATACACTGTGCTACGTGGCTACGTAGGTGGCATTGTCAACGCGGATCGCAGCAGTCAGCTCTTTGCAACCGGAGTATCCGACCACTTGACATTTCGGCAAATTAGTTACGCCTTGATTTTCGATACCGGCTTTGGGTTACACAATTCAACTTTTCAATTTAGTGGGATACTCTCATGGGATATTATGCGAGGGAGTAAGATAGCTGGTTATGTATCAATTTGCTAGGCTCTTGTAAGGGAAAACTAACCTCGTTGTTGTGCTATAAAGTGCACTTAGGGAAGAGGAGGGCATAATGAATAAGTTGTAGGGAATTAAAAAAGATGTTTGAACTGCAAACATTTCTCTTGTCTTTAAAAGAGTGTTTAAGTTGTGTAACTTATTCTTCAGTTTTCATTTAATATTGACAAATTCCTCTCGATTTGTGTCAATAAAAGCTCATGTTTCTTTGAGTGTTTCCCAAAATCTCGATACAGTTTAGTTAACCACCTGCATAATCCATGTTTTGACACCCTCCATCGATGCTTTCGCCGCTTGTTTATTTTCCCAATCTGCAATATCCACTTCGATCCCAGTTCAATTAACATGTTTTCTCGCTTTACGGCCAGCTGAAAGAAATGCGAAACTGGCAGCATTTAGCCAGCACTTAACCCGTCGCAGAGACGTCGTCGCAAATGGTTCGCCAATCCCCATAACACTTAAAGTCACATCTCGAAGTTGCAATCCCAGCACTGGACTCGAGCTGGAAGCCATGCCCATACCACTTTGTGGGACATTTAGTGCAGAATGCGAGCAAGCAAATTATGGGGGCCATCAATATTGCCAGTTGAGAGGCGGAGTGCCCAGGAAATCAGTGTAAATATTAATTTTTAAATGAGGCAGCCAGTCGATGGAGAACGTTTATCGTTTGGGTGGCAAGCAGAAAAAAAAAAACACTCGCAGGGAAACAAAACACCTAAAGTCATAAAGAAAACTATGAGGTTAATGCACTTTCTCTGAATAATACATGGAATAGGAAGCACTTTACTTATTCTGCATAATTTGTTAGCTTTTTTAGGGGAGAAGAAGATTAAAATATTATTTTTTGTTTATTTTTTTAGATTATTGAGAAGTGTAAAGTAAATTGTATATTATTTAACCCTTTAATGACACATTCTGGCATTTTCAAATACCCATGCCCATCCAAGGGTTTAAGCACGAAAGGAATGCCTGGCTAATTAGAGAGTCCACTCCCGTTTTAGGAGCAAATTGATGGCCTCTTGACATATTGGGTAAATTTATACAAATTAAATTATAAAGGAGAAGAAAACACGCTCCCTTTTCCCCAGTTGGTCGACGGTTTGTCAGGCTGTCAACATTTTGTTGGCTGCTCTTGGTATGCGGCTTGTCACTGCCAGATCTGGATCTGCCGCCTGGATACAGTTCGGTTTGGTTCTGTTGGGTTTTCCCCCAAGCTCGAAATTCTGCAGCATTGTTGATGCCATTTTTTGTTCCCTCTCCCTGGTTTTCCGGGGGAGAGAATTCTGCGGGCCGCAGCAGCTACCAAAACTTATTTTTACTCACATGGATGGTGCAGGAGGGTTCCGGAATAGGGGGGACTTATCCCACGAGAGTCCGTGTCAAACATGTTTAACAGAGGACTACCGCAACAACAACAATGCATCCGACAGCAATAACAATAACAAACAAAATGAAAACCAGTTTGGTTTGCCCTGCTGCTGTTGTGACAATCAGAATAAAAATAATAATACCCAACACAAACATCGCCGAAAAAAGAAGAGGAAGGCCCCGAAAATGTTTGCAACTGTCACTGAAGGAACAACGCAAAAAGTTTCCGAGTTTTGTTTTCGTTTCGGGTTTATTTTTCTACGGTTTCAAAAACAAAAAAAAAGATATATATTCTATATATGGCGATTGGGTTGATAAAATAATGTTTTATTCGTTTTCCATGCCAGTCTGCGGTTTATGCATACATTTAAAGATTAGTAAAATGGCTTAAAAATTCAGTCGAGATAGCAGGGGATTTCGAATATATTGATAGAGATAACAAAGTTTAGAACTTAAATATGTTGATGCCATGTCAAACATACTCTTTGTCAGCACTGGAACAAAAATAATATGACATTAAAAATCCCCTTTCATCATTTGTATAAACAAATGCGATTTTTTGCCCTGCGACATGGACATGAAATCACCCCTCTAATAATGCTTATTTTTTTCAGATATAACTTCCCCCATTTGCCTGAGCGAATTTGAGCACTTTTTTGACACTAAATGTCACTAATTTGACACGAAATGTCAGCGCAACTAATGCGAATATGGAATGTGTCAGGAAAATGCTTAACTGGCAAGCTTTTTAGCAACTTTCTGTCGCATTAGTGGCCACCAAATGATAGGGTAACATCGTTTGGGCTTTGCAAATGTATGCGAAAAATAACGATGTGAAATTAGGAAGAAAAAAAAGACGAGGTTGGCAATTGCTTCTTAGTTGGTCCCTTAGTGGCCATCCCTATATGGCTTGGAGTGGAGTCGGCATTCCCGTGAAGCAAATCCAAATAAGGTCAAAATTGCGAATATGATTTCCACAGAAGTGAGACCCACTCTCCTTTCCTTTCCTTTCCCTTCTGTGTCTTCACTTAATCCTAATTTATGCGCAAGTAATGATGAAGACTGGTTGTTGTCCTTTCCACACAGAGAGACAGAGAGAGAATCTCTTTCTTCCGCCGACGAGATTAAGTGGCTTTCTGTTTTGCCAGGCTGCATTCAGCCAGCTGCCGTTATGCATTCTGAGTTATCCCGACAATGGGGTTGTCAACTGGCGAAGTCTGGAAGTCAGCCTGGTATTGACTTTAGGTCATCGGAAAGGCGGAAAGTCGGAAAAGGGCTTAGGTTCAAGGCTTTCGTAATGAATTGTAAACGCAGACACGTGTGTGTCGCTTCTTTGGTCGAGGGGATTAGCAGTCTTGCAAAAGAAAGGGGGTTTACTTTGATGGATCGAAAGTTCGCGAAGGATTCACCCCTCTGTGGTCATGACTTGGACGTTTTCCGTCTCAAGTTTACCCATTCTCATAGGCTATTCCACTTGATTGGCTAGACCACACGGAAAACAATGGAACTAGTGAATTCATAGGTTGAACATTGATCTTTAGATTTTTTTTTTTATTTTTTAAATATTTATTTTGATCTCTAAACAGTACTTGATGTGCTTGTCAGCTTAGGTAAATATTTTTATCCAAATAAATATTTTTCAAAATACAAATTATTTTTCTTTGGTTAAGATTAGCATAAAGTGTTAGCATGGTTAAGTTATAAAGAAAACAAAGTTTCTGTATTGAAATTTAAACTATGTTGCAAACTATAAAAACATATACTGATATAAAAAGTAAAAGGAAATAGTTCTGTTTGTTTTTATACAAAATATACACATTTTTTCCTGTGCAAAACTTGTTTCCCATTTATGGCAAATGCTCTGCTGACCAAATGCTGGCAACGTGTTCCACTTCATGGTTCTGTTGTTTTAAATTTGTCATGAAAATATTTTGATTGTTGCGCATTCATTCAGCCCCCTTCGCTGCCTTCGCTGCCTTTGCTGCCTTCACCTTTTTCGTTTGGTTCCCCGACTAGAAGTTCAAATATTGTTTCACACACCCCCGGGGACTTTGTTGACTATAGATCCCCCGCCTCTCTTTCTCTTCATCACTCTTCCCTTGGCCAAATGACTCCACATGCTCAACAAATTCTACATACGTTTTCCAAATTAGATTCTGCGGTTTCCGAATGTCTGTCTGTCTGTCTGCCTGCCTGCGATGTTGCTCGCTAGGGGGCGCCACATTGAATCGCAATCAATCGACATCGAGGGACTTCCCCTCGTTTGTTTACATATTTGCTCTTTGTTTTGCTTTCCCTTCCGTTGGCCGTCTATTTCCATGCTGATTTCCAATCTTGTTTACTTTTGCCATTTCAAATGATATTTGCTGGCGCAGAGTCACTAATTAATTAGACGAACCAGTAGCTTCCATAAGCCGACATCTTGACTGATTTTTAATCGCTAACTTGGCATGCAGGCCAGGCAGAAAACTCCGCAGACGGAGTCAGCGACAATGAACGACTCGTAATCCAATTTAAAAAACCATCTCCGTCAGACGCTTCCTTTGACTGCCACATAAATCAATGGGACGCGCGCTTAAAATTCATATCTTGTCAGAATGTAAGTTGTATTTTAAGCTTTTTATCGGGCCCCAAAAGGCGGCTGCAATGCGCCTCACATTACCCATGCCCCAACAGTTTGCCGCCAAGGAAGCAAAGCCGTTGGTTATGAATGGATAAACGAGACGGCAACGACGACGGCAGCGGTGGCGGTGCAGTGGTGCGTGGGCGAAAGGGGAAAACTGAGACGGCAAAAGGTAAAGCACAAGTCAAATTATTGGGCCAGCTGAGAGGCCCAACCGAGACGGTAGACGGTACTTCTTCACTTTAACGGTTTCGATTAGGGTGATTCATGACTGAGATGTTTAAGATACGCGCCCTCAAGAACAAGGAAAATCATAAAAAAAATATTTATAGATATTATTTATGATTAAGGCATAAATTCTTTAGACTAAGAACTCGTAAGATATATCCTTAGAAGTAAAATTCGCAGATATAAATTTTAATAACATTGTCCCACCCTGCTGTAACCAATAGTAAGACACCAAGGCACTATCAATTTTGTGGCTAAATCTTTTGGCCATTTAGGCTGTAAGTACCGTAACAAGAGCAGCAGCAACAACTCAATAGCCCGGGCCACGTGTTGCATGTGCAACACGAAATGGCTGTACATATTATTTATGTGCGTTAATGCCAAACACCATATTCGGATCGGGCTTAAAGTGAGCCATGAAAATGTGTCCAGAGTACCGGCAACACGAGCTACTTAAGCGGGTCTCATATATCCGCGGCTTTACGGCTTAAATGCGTTATAATTCAAAGCCGAAATGCCTGGCCACCTGTTTATCGGATATTTGAGTCGTTGTCACGTCCCTGCCACTCCGCTCTGCCATAAATATTGGCCACTATGCCACGACATGTATCATCATTTTCGCTGCTCTGATGATGAGCTCTCGTTTCGGGAAATTCAGCTAGCATTTTCAGTACCATGTTGTTATGGCCTTTTCTGGACAGTCAATGTTGCCCAATCTCTGCTGGAACTTCGATTTACTGATCTGTCTTGCTAATTCCCTGCCAACTAGCACGCAACTAATGAACCTTAGTCTGTGGCACGATCCGAGCAGAGTTTAAGTTTATTTATAGCAGAAAACTGCGTCGTTTGTGCAGCTGAATTATGGGCAACATTATATTGCAACACTCTACTGCAAAATTTGATAAAATACTAGCTGAGTTTTAACTGAAAACTTAAGCTTCGTAACTCAACAGTTTTTGGTATCAGAAGTCTAGAGTAAAATGAGATAACGATCAAAGTTATTCTTAAGTTCTAAGACAATAGCCTCATGTTTGTTGCCCAGTGTAATCCCCATAGACGGTAGCTGGCAACTTGTTGCCAATGCCGGCGCCAAGCAACATTCTGTTGAATTCACGACTGCCATGTCGCCACGAAGTCTGCGATTGTAATCTTTTGCTCTGGCCAGGCCTATTCTCCCTGTTAACTATACAAATTGTTCGATGTCGTGTGTGTTAGTTAGGTGAGTGCAAGTTTAGGGCAGGGAGAACGTTGTCAACGCTTGTGTACTGCCATTGGCAGGCTGCCATTTCCAAGAGATGAGATCTGGCATCTTTATAGTACGAGACACAGACTCATTTTGGCTTTTATTCGAGGCGATAAGAAAATAGCCACATAAATGTTGCAGAAAATACCTTAAAAATTGCTTAATTTTTGCTGAAATTAAAGGCTGGATTTTCCATTTTTATTGGATGGTTATAATAGGTAGCCAAAGAAAGGAAATAATATGTGAAATTTATTCATTGAGACTTTAAGGGTAATTTAACTAAATCTTTATTCAACGACAGCCAGATGCTTTATGTTTAAGGTGATAAGAAAATTACCTTAATATTATATTGTACTTACAAATTACTTACATAAATTTTAAAGGTAACTTTCTTTGCTTCCTGCAGCTTGTTAGTAACTTTATATTACGTTAAAGGGTAATTTCATATCTTGCCCCATCTGGCAGTGACTTGCCGTTTTAATGCCGCCCATTCTGGTGCTCACTTAAAGGCACATTGTTGCAGCGTTTATCATATTAATGTGAGTGACTGCCGTTGTTGGCCGGGTCTCTTAACAACTTAATAATTTATTTGTCTCCCCCGCGGAACATGTGTCACGGCCACGTCAGTGGCTTCGGAGAAGAGGGCTCTTAAATTATTTACACGATTTGCATGCGTGGCAACTTTAAAGAGGTTGCGTCTGTGGAGCATAAACATGTCATATTATTTTTATATTTCACTGTCTGATAAAAGTTTTTTTTACGGTACTGCGTCATAAAAATAAAAAACACTAGGAAGCTACAGCTAGCAGAAATGTTTTGAAAAGGACGTTGAGCAACAGGAACGGGCAGCTTATCAATGCAAAACAGACTCTTGGCTTTCGTCCATCCACTTCATATTCAAAATAACGCCCCCTTTTCAATTTCCCAGCCAGTCTATTTCCATCTGCATTGTGCATGAAGCGTTGAAGCAACCCTTGAGGGATTAAATTTCAACAGTTCGCCGCCCGCGTTGCGCATTCTTGGCCAGCACTTTCCTCATCGCCCCCGCCTCCTTGGAAAATCCCTTTTCCCCTCTCACTATCAACCTACAGCAGCTTTTCTCTTGCCGACTTTTCGACGCTTAGCCATCTGTCTGTTCACTTTTGGGAAAATGGGAAGCGCTTAAAATGGAAAGGGCAGCGGTAGGAGGTGGAGAAGGGGCATTCAGCTAATGAATGTAATCGTCATAAGCTGCCCTTTTCGCTGCGGAAGAGCCAACTCATTACGAAAGCCTGTCTACAAAATATTTCCTTGTAATTGGGCTGATTTCAGGGGTTGTACTCGAATCGTTTGCGGGAATAACAGAAGGAAAATGCATTCACTTTAAATCAGTTCTGGCGAGCTGTCAGTCAAATTGGTTGTTTATGGGAGAGAAGGGAATGCTTTTTGGGTGAAATTAATATCTAAGGGATTAATTTCTAAAGAATTTTGAAAAGGTTTCAAAGATTTGAGCTTGCATTTGGCAAAATTTTGGGAAAGAACTTTCTGTGTTTTTCATTTCCGATAAAAGAATCTGTGAAAGAATCTTAAGCTGTAATTCAAATTAAATAATAAAAGAAAGTATACGAAAACCAGGTGTATCTACCTGAGTCACCTTTAATATTACAAAGTTTCCTCTCAACAACACGACTAATTTTATCTAGCCCTAATAAACCCTGGAAAGCTAAACAAAACACGCTTTTTCCGGTTGGTGGCAAGGCCATGATAATGGCATACCTGCAGCTATTTTGATTTGATAAGCAAACAAAGGCGACAAACAGTGGCAACAAGGCATAGGAAAACATTGCGACGGCTGTGGCAAATAGAATAAAATAATCAGAAAACAAACGCAGAAAGTGGTAATGAGTATACGCCGTGTCTGACAAAGGGACATCGAAAAAAAAGAAAAGAAAAGGGAAACAGAAACGGAACGTCGTTGCCTGTTTTTCTGTTTGTCTGGAAAAGTGAAAAGCATGTAAATGCCCAGGGCGGGTATTATGAGGGACCCCAACCCCGAGCTCGCTCCAATTTCTATGTTCTAGAGCCCGTCTGGCAGATACTTGAGGCAGCCAGCCAGTCAGGCTGCTCAGCTCTTCGACATCCAGCTGGACAATAATTGTGCGAGGGTTTCATGAGCCAAAGTGTCCTGCGGGCAATAACAGGGCCGGAAAAAGGGGAGAAATTCCCAAAGAGGAATGGAGGAGGAATTTCAAACAAAGATTTAGATCCTGGGGAGGGACAAATGCTAATGAATTGAAATTGTTAAGGAGGCGAGATGGGTTGGCGAGCGGTGGCGTATGAGCAATTTAATTGCTGAGCAAATTGCGCGCTGATGAAAATTGAATTGTTCATTGGGTGGCGTGGCGTGTCATGTCACTGTCAAGTGCAAATGTTTCCAATGCCGCAACATCAACATTGTGTCTCTACCGAAAAACATTCAACAAATGAGGTTTGCAAATGTCGGCAAATGGAAATGGAAAAGCTTGCGTGTCATTTATTATTATTCGCCTACAATTCAGCTTGGCATTGTTTAAATGATTTTTCAAGCGATTTATTTGCGGTCTGGCTTGGTTGTTTTTTTTAATGAATTTTTCCCAACACTCCCGGGAAAATGCTCTTGACTTTGACGTGTAACTATGAAAAGCAGGGAAAATAAAAACTGATATGACCAACGCGAGCTGTCACCGCGGGCGTGACTAAAAGTTGCCATAAAAGAAACCGTAACTGAAGCCGTAAACTTTTATTACTGCACCCTGCATTCCGGGTCTGTTTTTCATTTTAATTTTCGCCGCTGATGTCATTGTCCTGGAGATTCATTTTTTTCGTATTATTTTCCAGACGGAGCTTTCGCACAATCTGCAACAATTGTCGGAGAAGGCACGTTCCACGACCGAGTTCATCCAGCGCCTCAAAGGCATGAGCGACAAAGTTACGGTAAGTAAGCGCCAAAAAATAACCCGGAAAACCGGCTAAAATCTGACTCATCCGTAAATAGGAATCCTGCATGGAGTTCGAGCGCCTCGTCCATGCCCAATGCGATGCTCTGATTCAGGCCATTCACGACAGACGCGAATATCTGCTGGAGGCGATTCGCATGGACAAGGACACCAAGATCAGGATACTGAAGGTGAGTTTTCTTGGAAGTAGTATTGGTATAAAAAAATCTAAGTTGAATTTATGATTAACAGGACCAACAGTCGAACTGCACTGGCAAGTTGCAGCAGACCACAGGACTCATTCAGTTCTGCATTGAAGCTCTAAAGGAGACTGACAGCGCCGCCTTTCTTCAGGTAGGCTTAATGATTAATACTAACTATTAGGAGTTAATATAAATAAGTAAAAATTTTGTTTTTTAGGTGGGTTCTATGCTTATTAATCGGGTGACCAACACGGACATGACCTGGCATCAAGAGGTCACCAATGCTGCCCCTCGTGTTTCCCCCATTGTGGATTTGACCCTCGATGATGCTGCCCTGGCACGTGCCATAGATAACTTGAACTTCATCCAAATGAAAGGTAAGTGACAGAAGACAAAGCTAAACACTTTAATAAATTCAAGCAGCTAATTAAATTGATAGAAACGCTCTTTAGTCAAAGTATTTCGATTAAATAAGTGATAGACTAGGCTTAGAAGTAATCTTTGAAGTACTAGTAGATAGAATATATCCCAAATGAGCTTAAAGCTTATCCCATCCATGTTTAGCTTCAGACTTCATGTTCAATATTATTGTGTCCTAACCAGCGGTGAATTATTGAGCCCAACTGTATGTGCCAAGCAAACTCACCTCATAAATATTGTCACTAATTGCGCACAGACACACACACACACAAACACACACCCCAATTTGTCCAAAGGTGTGACTTTGGGCCACCCTGTAAACATAAACATAAACAAAAACAAAATAGAATCCACACTCGACTTGCCCTCGAAACAAAAGCGAAAAGAGCCCTTCAATCGAGGGCGGTTGAAGAGTTTTGAGTGAAGGGCTTCGAAAATAGTTTTGGGGAACTCCCGGGAGAAAGGGGAGCTCTCAATTTAAGAACTAGTAAAGTGAAATGAGAGTCGGCAGTTGACAAATTTCGAAAGAAGGAACGCCCAGAAATAGATTTCCAACAATTAAAGTGAAAGTGTTGAAATTGGATAGTGCACATTAGTTCGTCACATAAACACACATACAGACACCGAAATAACTATTTAAAATAGAAAATAAATTGTATGCAAATGATATGTCTAACAATTTTGTGCTTCTCTTGCATCTTTCTGTCATTTTCAATGTGCCGCTTGCTATCATTCAAATGAAAATGCCCATAAAAACAAAAAAACAAAAAATCGTACAAACAAACCATCTAAAGCCGTCAAAGATGGAGACGAAAGATGTCCGGCAGGTGAGCAACAACAACAACAACAACCATCACTTGAATGCAAAAATACGAAAATGGAAAAATCAATACACAAATTAAGTTTTTCGCACACACAAGACCGAAACTCATGAAGTTTAATTCCATAATTTTTGTTCTGTTTCTGGGAAAATAATGATTTTTTGGTGCTTTCGGACTATCTCACACATACACTCATTTATTCACTCACACACACACACACACACATATATCTATGCCTGTTCACTCACTCACACATCGACCAGTCAAGTCGGCCATTTTGTTTTCATGGTTTTTGGCCATTGTTTTCCGTTCTTTTCCGTTTGACGGCCGCACACGCCTACGCATAATAATTTTTCATTTTCATTTAAGCCACTAGCTGGGTAAAAAAAAAAAATACCCGAAAATGCGTCAAAATATTTTCGGTTTCATTTCCGGTTCCTGGCGAAAGTCAAAAACTGCCTTACCGCAGCCTGTCAACCCTCGGGGGCAGGCGGTTGCTCTTTTAGGTGGGCGTGGCCAGCGATGTCATTTCGAGTAACATAATTTTTTTCGTCACTTTTTTCCTTTTGCCTGTCGCTTTTCATTTGACTTCTGCTCCTCCCTCCTCTCCCTACGCCTTCCCTATCTTCATTATTTCATGCTTAAGCTTTTATTTCGCATTTCTCGTTTTATATGGTTATTATTATTATTTTTTTTACGTATTTTAGCCTTTTACCCTGGCATTTTCCATCGCAATTGACCCTCTTCAAAGGGTGGCTGCTTAGGCTTATCCCTTACACTTTTAGCCTGATTGCCGGGGCACCTTGATTTTCAACTTTTTACTTTGTACCTCGGTTTTTGTTTTTCGGTGACATTTGACAGCTTTTGGCGCCTTTTTAATTCGACGCGCCTGCCCAAGGGAGCGGAAATACCCCGAAAGCGGAGCCAGAAGTGTCATCATTTTTATGTTTATTTTGTGGCATAATTTTAGGCGCTTCACTTCGCCTCGCCATTTGTGTTGTGTCATGAATTTTTATTACAAGGCGTTGGTTTTATACCTCGATTTTTACGACACACAGGCGTGGCCTCTCTACGGGCAATTAATAAAAAATGAAAGTTCAACGAATAAAAGTGTCACTCGGTTGACAGATTCATTTCGGTTCTTCAAGGGATCACATCAATTGGTTATCCTTGAACTTTTATCCTTTGAAACTCTTTTATTGGTTGTGGTATTTTGTATCGGTTGTATTGATGGTTTGGCTTACTATTATTTAACAACAACAACTACTTTTGTGACCTCTTTTGCCCCGTAGTACTAACACCTACTTTGGGTCTTGTACTTAATTTGTTTTTCCTTGATTTTATTATGAGAAAAACTAATAAATCTGCCTTGTTTAACCAACAGCACCCATGACCCCAACTATACTGCCATCGGATTGTTCAGCTGAAAATAATTCTGTTACCGTTGCGTGGCAGCCACCAAATCATTCGTTCGTCGAGGGCTATGTCCTGGAACTGGATGATGGCAGCGGTGGAGAGTTCAGGGTAAGTAGAACTAACAAGTTACCAATATTTATTCACTAAAATATGTGTAAGCCAGTTAAGCCAACTAAAGGCCACAGCAGCTAATGAATAGCTGACTGAGTGTCTCAGTTCAGCCGCTGATTGGCTGACTGAAATGGCTGTCATCTTCCAATTTATTAACCCAGAACTTTAATTTGATTGCCTCCCCTTCATCTCGTTGCCGAAACAGGAAGTCTACTGCGGCAAGGAAACAATTTGCACCGTGGACGGACTGCACTTCAACTCGATGTACAATGCCCGGGTGAAGGCCTTCAATTCCGCCGGAGAGGGTGAATACTCGGAGCTGATTGGACTCCAGACTGCCGAAGGTGAGTCCCGCTTTTCACATTTCCACCTCTACTTCTACTAGCTTTTTCAATTAAGCTCCAACCAACCTGGGCCGGGTGCAATGCTTGCTTGTGAGCTACTTTTCCAACTGTTTTATAATTTAATCCTTTTCGGTCATGCTCCACCCCAATTCCACTCCCGATTCCTCTTGGTTTCCCGTTCGTTCGTGCTTTGCATGTCAAACAGCCATTGACCCCTTTTACGCCTGCCGGGCAGGAAAACGTGAATGGAAATGGGATTGGTAGCGGGAGAGGTGGCGGAAACGGGATCGGGAGTGCTAGCGGGATCTGAAGCCTGGGGGAAGATGTCTTCTGCAATTCAATTCTCACTTGATTGATGCATGCGCCACCTGACAGCAGCTCCTGTTCCTCCACCGCTCACACCCAACCACAAAACGAAACGCCGCGTAAAGTTATTTAATTTATAAAATTGCCAGAACGCTCTAGGAAGCATTTTATTACTGGCCGTTGTTGCCAGTTTCTGTCCGTCGTTTTATTAGTTGGTCGCCATTAATTTGCAACTTTTAATTGATTATTTCTCGGCGCCTGCGAGTTGTCTTCGCGGGGGTCACAGGCGATTAAAGTGGAACATCAAGCGACCCCGGAACCGAATCCTAACCCGTACCCAATGTCAAGGCGATCCCACTGCAAATTGCTATTTTATAAAGTGTTTACATCGAGCGCGTGTCCCTAAGTAATTAACGGAAAAAAGTAGTTAACAGTTTATGGCTCGTGACATTCGAGCGGAGCGCTGCATTAATGGGTTAAGTCTGGCACCTTAAAGACATTAGAAGAAGAGGCCATAAGATGATAGTCTTAAGAAATAAAAACGGGTAAAGTGGTTTTAATTACCTTAAAAGCGGTCTTTATAGGTTTGCTTGAAAACACAAGACCAAACCACATTTATAATAGGAAGTTAGAAGTTTTAGTTTCCAGACCAAGGAAAGCCATAAATTACAACGAATAATAGACCATACCTAATCCATTTTAATAGACTCCTAATCCCAACTTCAGACGCAATCATTTGGCAAACATTCTAGCTCCAACTCCATCTTACTTAATCCAATTAAGAAACTGGGAACAGTTTATAGCAGCTAATTAAATGCCGGCATCTAGGACTCTCGGTTTATGGAGCTTAGCTCGAATTCCTCATAGTTTTAATCGCAAAGTCATATCCCCGACATAAACAAAACAATGGCCAGCCGGAGTCCTCCTGGCCCAGATGCTTGCTTTGTGGCTTGTTTGGCCACACAATTGCCTTTGGTGGGCAATAAAACAGGCAACGTCATCATCGTCAGCAGACCGAGAAGTGGTGCTATATAGAATAGTATGTATATATAGCCAGGTCCCAGCTGATTCCAGACTAGCCTTGGCCACTTAATGCGGCCACAACAATAAAAAAGGAAATTTAATAAAGCACTCGACTCGACGCCACTCGTTGCCTACTTTGCGGGGCATAACAGCATAAACTGCAAGGGGCCACCGACTTGGACTCGACTCCGAATTGCACTGGCCACTTGAGCTTTGACAATGGGGAAAATTGCAACCAGTCTGACTTTGTTTTTCTTTCCACTTTGCACTGCTCCTTGCACTGGAAAAAGCTGATATCCGGAATTTTAAGAAATAACAAATTAATGGGATTTTGTTTTAGCAGACCTTTGTATTCGGTTCTCGGTTTTAGAGTGCTTTATATATATAATTCTTATCATTATTAATTATTTCTAGAAGTGTACTCATCAACTGTATTTTCCTCATTTCCATTTCAGTGGCCTGGTTCACGTTTGATCCCGTTCTGAGCGGCGGTGCCGGCTCTGGCTTAATCTTCAGCAAAAACAATGCCACCGTCAGCGTCGAAGGCTGGGAGCACCGTGTGGCCCTCGGCTCCGTAGGCTTCTCACGGGGCGTCCACTACTGGGAATTCACCATCGACAACTATACGGCGGACACGGATCCGGCCTTTGGAGTGGCCCGCATTGACGTGGCCCGGAACAAAATGCTGGGTGAGTACTTCCCGCATTTCACCTTTCAGTGGGTTACTGGTCGCATTGGAAATTCAATTAAAATTCAGAGCAGGCGCCGCACAAGAGAACGGCAAAGATAGAAACTTTGATCGAAAAAAAAATAGGAAGAAAGGAAAACCAGAAGTGGAAAATCTGCACAACAAATAGATTCTGGCGTTGACAAAAGATCCAATACGTATGCGGAAAGTTCGCAGCTAATAGACAAGGATTCCGGGGGGTAGGAGAGTTCAGGTTCGGTTCGGGAACTTAAAACTTTGCCATTTTGCCGCCTCGCAATGCGAAGCCAATAAAATCGAGTGCCAAGTAGGGGGGCGTATCGAAAACTTTTGCCATTTCTTGTTGCATGTGCGTGGAGCGGAACCTAAGAGCTTGGCAACCTCCAGGATGAAGGATGAGAGTGGAGGGTCCTTTCGTTACCAGACTGAGACAAACACAAACAAAGGACCCAACAGAGGCGCCTTGAAGTATGCCTCGGCAAATTGATTGAAAATGTGCGTCGTTGGTTAGGGGTGGGCGTTGGTGTAGAAAGTGGGTGGCTTCCATAAGCGACTTGAACTGCAGACAAAAGTAATTAAAAGTGCGGCACTTAAACTTTTGTCAAATGCAAAAGTTTATTTGCGGCATCGCAACCCATTTCATTGCTCTCTTTTTTTTCCATTTTATATATTTTTAAGACATCGCTGTGTATCCTTTTCACTTACACAATTTATTCCCCAAGCTGCTCACGCGCCATTTAACACGTGCCCGCCAGCATCGGTGGTCCGCTGTTGGAAAACTCAAGTTTTCGAATTAAATTTTCATATGCAAAGCGCTGGCGTAACTCCAGAGCAGGTGGCGCCCCTAGCGACTGACATTGACACTAACAGTTGCAGTTTGCCAAGTTGTTTTACGACTCTCATGCGTTCTATATATACCACCCACTCCCAACTTTCAACCTTCCTGATCCTGCTCCAGCTCCAGCTCCTGTTGCTCCTGCGTTTGTCAGTTATAATTCCGCAGGACTGAAACGACAGACAGGAAACTGACAAGCCATGGATAGTGCGAGTCGGGGGACTTATCTTGCCAGCCAGAGTTTAAAGTTTAAAGTTCGAAACTTCTAGCTGAAACTGCTGAGTTCGGGAAGTCAGTGAAACGGAGAGCAAAGATTAGTTGGGGGAATTCAAATTAGCAGCGTATTCGAGTAACGATTTTTGAAGTTTAAGAAGAGAGGATAACTGAAGCTGCCTGAATCGGTTTTATTAATTTTAAACATTTCAAAATTGTGAATAAATATTAAATAAGTTTCAAACTAAAATACAATTTTTGCATATTTTTATCCTTCCCAGGCAAAGACGAGAAATCATTCGCCATGTACATCGACCGCCAGCGATCCTGGTTCCAGCACAACTCCGTGCACGAGCGGCGAGTTGAGGGCGGCATAACCACAGGAAGTACGATTGGAGTCCTGCTGGATCTGGAGAGGCACACCCTAAGCTTCCTGGTCAACGAAATGCCCCAAGGATCGGTGGCTTTCCGGGATCTCTATGGAGTCTTCTATCCAGCAGTGAGCATCAATAGAGGAGTCACATTGACCATGCACACGGCTTTGGATGCGCCCAAAATGGATTACTTCTAGAGATGATCGGGTGCAGGGTGGACAAGTAGCAAATTGTGTACATAGAGCTTGACATTTGGCAGTTATCGGTGTCTATATAGCATTACCTTAACACGAACAGTTTACTCAGACAGCTTACATACCTAGCAATACGTGTACGTGTAGTTTTCGGGCAAGGTTCAGCGACATATCTCCATTTAATCGTATCTCTATTCGTAGTTCTAGGCACTGTTTGTAAAACGCTGCGCCAAATCGGAGAGAAATTATTAAAAATAATTGAAATCATTTAACGGTGGTAACTCGATGTAAAATATAATAACAAAACTCTCAATGTTTTTCAACACAAAAATAAAGCCAAAAATCAAGCACCGTGCAAAATGAAACAAAACAAAAAAAAAACTTAATTCAAATCGCGAACACCAAAAAAACAAATCTAATTTAAAACGCAAGCGAATGAAAAACTAAGGTAAAATCCAATTAGCAATTAGTGTAGCTAAAAATCTGCATCTGTATGTCATCACACGTACGTATGTATGGACGTGTGTTAAGTTTAATGTTTATGGCTAAAACAAACGCATTTGTTTGAGGCTAAAATGTAATCAAAATCAACGTGTTGGTGGGGGAGTTTTTATTTTGAAGACTGAAAAGGAACATGTTTTTTATAAGTACGATAGGAAAAACCCAGAACAGGTACACAAAATAAAAGCCTCATCTAAATGTGCAAAATTAACCAAAACTTTTTCACAAAATTTAACTAAAGTTAGTAACTTTCCATGTTTAAGAGCACTCAAAAAAGCTGCAAAAAAAAAATGATAAATGTCCCAAAAAACCAATTTAAAGCCAAGAGTTTCGCTTATAAAATCAAATATGCATCGGAATATTAATATTTAATGTACCATTAAGTTCCCTGTAAATATTAATGTATTTTTTAAATAAACATTCTCGGCTATTCTAGTTTTTTCGTAAGGTGTAATACATAAAATTCAATTCCAATGTATGTACGGACTATTTATATTTTTCAACTTAAGCCTATCTACAGCGAAACAACAATTAAACTTAATTACCAGTACTATGCATGTTTAAATATTTATAATAGTAATAATATTAAAATCCAAACAAACCGAAGAACAGCAACAAAAAAATGTAAATGCATGGGCAACTACCAGCACACATATAAATGAGTTTATTTAAAAAGAAAAAAAAAAGTGGAAGCAAAATAAATATGAAAAAAAGGCATAATAAAATTAAAGCAAATAGTTTTTTTTATTAACCTCTTTTTTTGGTTTGTTTGCAGTTAAAAGTTAAAGCGAGGAATTATAAATTATGAATCAACGTTTATCAATCTGGCCAGCTTAAAAGGCTTAGCCTAAAAACTAGGCTGGTTTTTTGCGCTTTTAATTAGCGTTTGGAAAAGTGCTTCTTCGCCCAGAAACTTCACTTTCCCCCACATTCCATGCTTTTCATTTGGCGACGCATTAGTGGAAAAGCCTCACGAAAGCCGGAGTTCATTGTGCCAATTTCTGTGCGGATTCCTGTGTTTGTTCTGCAGTTTCGTTGTTTCGTTTCTTGTTTTAGTTTTTGTTTTTTTTTTTTTTGTTTTGCTGGGGACAGCATTTGAAGCGGGAAATGTGTCGCCAACAATATGAATTCTGTTGTGTTGTTTTGGCATTCATACACACGCCACACCCCCACACCCCACACCACACACTCTCACAAATTACACACTTAACTTTAGCACTACGATTGCTTAGAAAGCAGCATGTGTCAACTGCCAGAGTCGGCATTTCTAGAATGTTTGCTGGTAACGTTTTCTGCTGGGGTCCTCCTCCCCCTCTATTGTTTGGTCTGTTTGACAAAGGCGAAAATTTTAATGAGCACAGCGCTGAAAAAACCGCCAAAGAAACTTTTGTTATTTTGGCCCCATATTGTTTGGCACTATACGAGTATATATGTTGTTCTATGCCAGGGAAACGCATCAAAGTGCAATTTTCATATCCGGGTTGCAGTTGCGAAAACTGACAAGGGAAAGCGCTTAGCTGTCCCCATCCGGCTCCCTCATCCTCCATCCACCATCCACATCCGTCGACGTAGACAACAAACAACAGAGAGATGGAAGACAGGACAAGGGGGACACAGGACACAGGGTACTGGGTGCAGGATTTGCAGCAGCTGCTCCATCGTCGCCTGCTTCATAAATCATAAAAAACTTTCGCCGCACGTCGCCGAACAAGAACAACTCCCGACAAACCACCGTCCCCCGCCCCAGTTATCCCCGTTCTCCCAGTTTCCCCCGGGAAAACTTAGCCCCGCAAACTAACCAACAGCTGCTAAGTGTTGAGTAAATGTTTTCGCGCCTCGTTGCTCTCTCAAATTCCCAAAACGTTTCCAGTTGTTGGTATTAGTATGACTATATGGCGGATGTGGCACGTGATTGCTGCAGTTTTCCCCCTTACAAAATTCTCACAATCTCATAAATACAAAAAGGTTAAAGTTTTCGGGCGATATCAGTAAGTATTCTAGTAGATAATTTTGAAACTAAGCGGAGAACCTGGAACTTAATAGGATTATTTTTACATTGAAGGGACATCTCCCGATATTAAACAAACTAGTTAGATTAAAATTTAGAAACCTTCGAAATCTATTTTAAATTTGTGAGCAATTTTGTGAGTGACTCATAACTTAATACAAAAAACAATTTGTGGTGTATTTTTTAACAATGCTTTTTATTATAAACCGATTATTCTTCTAATGAACCGTAAAACCAATTATAACTTTAAAGGGTATTAATATTCCATATAATATATAAAAGATAATCTACAGCTCGGAAGTTGGATTGGTAACTGCTTTTCCCAGATCACTGTCTTCCTGATCCTTTTCTCGTTGCTCCTCATTTCCAGCAATACTACCAACTTCTTCGCTCTCTTCGGTGTTCCCTTCAACCTGATACTCGGTAGTCGCTTGAGGCACTTCCTCTTCGACCGGAGGTCCTGTGGTGACACCTTTGGTTCCTCCACCATCTTCCCAGTACTGCATCACCTGCAGCATCCTGGGCTGTATCGAACTCCTAGCACTTATGCCCCAGATCATGTCCATGTGATTCCATTTACGGTTCAAATGATTCTCTACCACATTGGGCAGCATTTTAGCCAACCTTTGAACATCCTCTGCAGCCGATAGGAAATCATTACTGCCATAATACAAGGCCACTGGAGCGCTGATCTTTTCCAGACGGTATTCCGGAGGAGTTGGACGTCCGTAAAGTTTCTGGTTCTCCTTGAGTTCATAATCGTACTGACAGAACCTATCCGAGTTCTGCAGCTGAATGTAGTGAAGGGGTTGGTTAACATTACAACCGCCTGGGAATATGACCCAACACCACAGGAAACATGGTCTGTATGGAATTTATGATTTTAATGTAAGAACTTTATAAGTATTTTATTTTTACATACCATATTAAACTCCTCCCGATTTTTTCCGACAATCTGCCAGTAGAAGCGCAAACAGGTCTTCAGCATGGACGCTGATGAAACACACTGGTTGAGATACAAGAAGGAGTGCGGAAATAGCTCAAAGTTTGTACCAAACATGTTGAAGCCCATCCGGGCCATACCCATTAGTGGAGCCTTCATATGCTTCATAAAGGCCACAGGGGCCAAGGCGCTCATCAGATGGATCTTAGAATTATACTCGGGTCTGCTGGAAGCCATCACGAAGAACGAGGTTGTTCCTTGGGAGTGACCGAAGTAACTTAGCTTCTGCGATCCCGTTTTCTTCAGAACATAATCAATCATGGCTGGTAGATCGTACATCCCAATCTCGTGCCACGTGAAGCTCCAATAGGCCTTGTCCGAATTGGGATTGAGTTTCATATGGCCTCTGGAGTAGCGATTTCCCCTGACATTGCCCATCCAGACATCGTAACCGTTGGCATACAGAAAGTAACCCAGGCCACTGTGCGGACCCATTACAATCCATGTGGAAGAGGTGTCTTCCAAGCCATGAACCAATAAAACTGGCTTAGCACCAGGTCGGGGAATACGATGAAGGGTGAGAATGTATTTATCTTCCGTGGTCACCTGGTGGGTTTCCGCAGGGTGCTTGTACTTCTCCAAAAGTTGTATCTACATGAATGGGAGGATAAGATCTGTGAAATCTCTCAGATGTATATTTTGAGGACTAACCGTGTTTAGGTGGGCATCCTCGATCACACTCGCTGGAAAGTTATCCTCGAAGAATCCACCCAAAACCATAGACCTTTCGAGCGAAGTAAGCCCCGAGGACTGCTAGAAACCAAATCGCGTGTGGCATGGCGTTCGATCCGTGACTAAAGCGTACTTAGTCCAAGCTCACTGCCCACTAAAGCGCTGTAATTAGTACCGACTATTGTATTTGCTTTTTTTTTATAATATTTTATCATTAAATCGGATCGTGGCCAGCTCATTTTCGGTTGTATGTGACAGAAAATGTTTTCAAATTAAGGCAAATAAACATTTTCTAAAAACCAAGGCCAAAGTTCAAAGTGATCAGGGGCGCTAAATGCTGAGATCAGCGATGATTTAATAAGCAATTAGCCGAGTTTTGTGACCAATAAATCAGGTGGAACGGCTAGACAAGATACCAAGATAGTGAATGACAAACTTTCCATGGAATTTGAGGGAAACAGCATTAGAATGAAACCAAAAGTCCACAGAACTTAATTGAATTTTAAATTCCATACAAAACACTATTGTACTAGCCCCCACTGTACCTATTAAGTTCAAGACTCTTGATCCATTTGTATGAATCTATGTTGGGGTATATCCTATTGCCCACCATCGACCAAATCAAAGCACTTGCCCATTTAATCAGATTTGCCATGCCACTTTGAAAGGCGTATGATCCTAGATATAGTATGTTTGCCGGCTTAATTGGAAAATTTAATTTTTAATTCGGTTGTGGAGTGGACCGTGTCCACTTGGCAAACATTTGAATCGTCCCTTTCATTGCCTACGTCATCGCTTTCTTTTTTCGCAATTGATTGGCAAAAATTGATTTCAGCTTCTGCATAAAATATTTGCCGCTCCTTTATTTGCAGCAACGGCTGTCACGGCGACGACTGACAGGCTGACAAAGCGGCGTGGACGGACCGAAAATCCCTTTCCAGCCCCATGGCCGTGTCCGGATTTTCGATTCGAATCCGGGCTCCGATGCTCGGGGATAGGCCCGATGTGTGACTGGGCCGGCCAACGTTTCGACATTTGACAAATAACTTAATTCGGCGTTGTCACCACATGTTGGCTTTGCCAGTATGGGAGTGTGCAGCTTGGAGCGTGGTTGGGCTGGGAGATGGTGGATGGTGGATTGTTGATGTGGGTGGAAGTGCCAGCTCTGGCAACTTGACATCCCATGGCATTCGAATGGCCCAACTGGGCGGAGACGGTTCAGGGGGCAGAAGGCGGGGCTGTGGCTCTGCACAAGTCAGTTGGTCGGACGTTGAAGTTGAAGCCTCGGTTTCATGCTCGCTAGACGAGAACTTCAAGGGGCAATGCCTTTGGGCTGCCTTTAAAATTAATTTGCCAGAAGTGTCAATTGGTGGGCTATCTTTTCACGAGCTTAGATATAATAATGTCAAGCATCGATTTATTAGTTAACCTTGGGTTTTCTTTCATAAAATTTCTACAAACATCACATCAGAGAAGCAGTCTCAGTCTTCGATATCTCCTGATTGACTTACAACGTCAATCCGTTGCCCTTTTGACCCACTTTTTCTAGCCCAGAAATTTAGCTGTCAGCTGTGTTACCCAATTTCCTGGTCTCACCATAAAGCCAAGACCAACCAGGCAGGCGGTTCCTTTAAGTTCCGACGCGTGGCACGACAATTAGCCATTTGCCTGTTCTCCAATGGATTTGTGTTATTATGGTGCCAACTGCCAATCACACGACAGTCAACAGGCCAAAAGCGTGTTGCAACTTCCAATGGACTGAGGTGCTGGCCAGAAAACCCGCTTGGACAACAATGAAAACGAGACCAATCAATTGGCCAGAGAGTTAGCCCTTAGTGGGAGCTGAGCTGAGACAATGGGAGCACAGCTTTTAGCCTTAAATGCCTAGTACAGCTAAGCGACTGACTACACTGGGAAAATGACTAGTAAGAAACTTGGAAAGCAAAGTAGTGAATGTTTTGAATACTTTCTGACTGAATATAATCTGAAGTCTATTAACTTCTAGACTTCTATCGCTATTTTCCTTTTTTAAAGTTTATTTATCAGTTCTGAAAACTTTTCTTAAAATGTAGAGCAAATCGTTTGGAGTGTTCAAGCCTCGAAGCTCGTTAGTGGCAGCATCTGGCCTGGCAGAGATTATGATCAGCATTGTTTCGCCTGTCGTGGCCTCACATTAGCTGCAGCAGTTGCTCAAATCCCACTCAGTTGGTCCTCTATCAAGGAACCCCTTTATGTTGGCCACGCACGTGACTTTTAATCACGCGCGCATAAAATTTCATGTGAAATCTTTGTCTTGGCCGAAAGTAGGAGTGGAAGAAACTGCTTCCGAGCTTTTCGGCTCATTATGGCGCCAGAGAAATAAAAGTGCGTGAAGCCTAAGTGAAAAAGTGGCTGGGGCAAATAAAGGTCAGCCTGTGAAACTTTACGACTTTAGCGAAGTTTTTGGATTTGAGCCAGAGCAGGACTCTATTCCTTTTGGCCAGTCAAAGGAACAACTTCCACTTTAGCAAAGGTTAAAGGCAAGTGTGGGCCAGACAAGTTGGGTCGGGGCCGCCGTATTGCACTCACTACCAAACGGCCTTTGGATGGTACACAGAGAGAAAGAAGGCAGACTACCTTAAGCTGTTTAATAGTTACTTATTATTGATACTATCTTCGTATTCCATCGTTATAGAAATTACGTAAGCTTTCTGATCGCATTTTAATGTGTTATTGTGGAAAATTTAATGGGTTTATCAAAATTGATTGAAAATTGCTTTCTCTGCATCAGACTCTGACTCCGAGCCAATTACAATTCGTTTTTTAGCTGTCAGCCCCACTCAACTGCCCCTGGGCCACGCCCACTCGCTGTAAAACGGCAAATCCCGCCCCCATTTTGTCTGCGTTTTGTAATTACTTTTGTGCACGTGCCGCAGTACATGGATCTGGATCTGCCTTTAAAATTTATTTCTGCAGTGCGACAAGTTCAGGGTCAGAGTCACTGAATCTCTGCCATTTTCAGGATTTTCTACGATTTTAATATTTAAGTTTGGGCAAATAGACTTGCATTTTGGCCACAAAGAAAAGGTAAAACCAAAAAGGATATTTAAATTCGTAAGTATTAAAAATTGAATGCAATTTAAAATTGATTTAAGTAAGGGAAGCCATCGATTGTTCTCTCCAACTGCTTGTTAATTTCTGGCCATAAAAATATGATGCTCTTTTCATTAATTACGTCATCATTTGCGTATTGTCACAGCTTCAGAAGCTTTTCTGGAGCCGGAGAATCCCTACGCTGGGCCATCAATAAACTGAACGAGTGATAAAGGATTACAGCTGACAGTGGTAATGGTCGCGGGATTGATTAATTTATGGAAAACGAGAAGACTTTCAGCTGCAAGGCAATGGGAGCACCTGGTTCCCCCACACTGGCCAACAAAGTTCAGACGATTTAAAAATACATCTGCCCATACAGCCAAAAGTTAAATCTCTTTTCCTGCAGCTTTGTGTCACATTTGAGCTCTGCAAGAGACGCATCGGTATTTAATTAAATATGATTCGTAATTTGCAGCCATAAATTAATTGAATTAAGCCCATTTAATGAAAACTTGTTTGAGTGACTAATTGCACACGAAGGAGAGGGTGGCGTGTTGACTGCTGTCGACGATTGATTTGCCTTTGATTTGTGGGAACATTTGAAAGGGAAGAGGAAAAAAAGGAAAAGGTGCAAATGATGGTTTTAAATCAGAAAAACTTAACATAATGTGACTTATTCTCCTTTTGTAACAAAATGTAAAATCCCAGAACTGATAGAAGTTACTAGAGGGAAGAATTTTGTCCTTTGTTTTCGGCTTCGAAAAGTACTCCTAAGCTAAAATTCTATTTAAAAACCATATAAGTACTTACCTACAGTGAAATATGAGTAAAGTGAGATATGACTGAAGGAAAAACCTAATTAAGACCCAACCCTCAATCAAATACAAACATTAACCTGTCACTTGCCAAAAACGATTAACATTTCCTCATTATAAATCCTTTAAGGAAGCATTACGAAGGCCTTCCACTTTATCCCTTTGCATGACCATTATAAAAGTTTCTATAAATATATTACATGGCCAACACTTTGGCCATTTCATTATCAATATCTGACAAGGACTTCATGCTGCGAAAGGAAGCAGGAAAAATAAATGTAATGTGCTGTAGTCCTTTTCATTACGATAATGAAATATTTCAAGAGCAGTTTATGGGGATTACTTACTTAAATGTGCGAGACGCATGCAAAAAGTGGATCCCGGACTCCGGACAACCGTGAAAACACGCCGTAAAGCCCGCTGTGTGTAAGTGGGCGTTGGGATATGGAACGGTGTGGCGATATGGAAGGATAGGCAGCGAAAAAGGACATGCGTGCAAATATAATCGGCAAGGCAAAAGCCGCAACTATAACACGCGCTGTAGCAACGAGCACGCCAAGGAAGGGGCATAATTATGGCATTATCACACATCCACATGCAAGCCTCCCACTCACGCTGGTGCCCACCAATGGAAAACTAACGATAATCAATTGAGAAATGTTTATAATGAAGTGGCGCAACCAAAGGGTTTCTCCACCACTACACTAAGCTATGCACTGGAAAATCTTTAGGGGAGATGGGTTTAAGTTTTTTTTAAAGGAAAATTAAACAAGAAAATCCACAGGCTCTTTAAAATTATATTTAAACTGATTTAGCTTTACGTTTTATTAAAAATCTGTTAAAATGCTTTTATTTAAATTGAAATTCTTAGACATTTTCCAAGTTTTCCTACGTTTTTCCAGTGTAATTTTCGCGTTATTGTGAGTGGCCTGGTGGTAAGCACTTCATTTCGCCAAGAGTCCCCCTCTCCCTCTTCCAGCCCTTTCCCCAACTTGGCTAGAACGAGGGGCGTGTCGGACAAAAACGCCTAGCCAGCAATCTACTGATAGCGTGTGTGCCCGCCAAACGCTCATTGACCAGCCCCTAACCCAGACCACCCGTATCCCTCGATCCCCTCGATTCTCCGACAAATGTGCTAAGTATACGTTGGCCAGTGAGATAAACATTGCCAACACACACGCATAGTCGCAAAGCCGCCAACCACAGGGGCTATTTGGATTTGTGTGTGTGTGTGTGTGTGTGTGAGACTCATTCATGACAACGTCCATCATAATTCATTGGGTATTGAGCTGGGTCCTGTGGCTTGGACTGGACCCCTTAACTGCATTGTAATGAAATTAGCATACACAAGACAAAGTTGCCAGCCGCGCATTCAGCGATAATTGAGTTTAGAATTAGGGATACAGTAGGGTACACTGAGGGAAAATGTAACTTACTTTATGCTAAATTGAAATAATTAACTTTCTGTGACTGTCTGTCTTGGAAAACCTTGATTTTTAAATAACAAAACAGGATGAGTTCTGCCTTTCAAAATTTTACCATCTTTTTGGGCATAAATGAATACTTTTTTAAGTTTAATTAACAATTTTAAAATATTTTCTTACATACTTTAAAAGTAAGGAGAAGTGAAGATTAACTAATTAAAGTTTTCCTTAAATACTACAAAATTTTCTCTGTACTTTGCTAGTACTGAAAAAGGGCAGGGCAACGATATGCAAATGCAGTCCGTCATTCCGACTGACAGACAGACAGAGAGACTGACAGGAAACGGGTCGCAGCTTCGTGGGCTCAGCTGGGTTAATTTCAGCCCAGGTTAACCCATGATGACACCGCCAACGAAACAAAGGCACGCCTCGGGCAGCAAAGAGATCCACTACTAGCAGGAACCAGAAACTAGGAACCAGAAGCCAGAACTCAGGAGCCGCATAAATGGCAACCTATTTTCCAAAGCCACGGCCGCATCTAATTTATGCCAAGAGCAATCGCAACTGCAAATGCCGCCTTATAAACGAGGTGAACTTTTCGCTTTGCCCAGAAGTTCAGAGGGCAATAAACTGCGCTGCTTGTTTATTGTTTAGTGGGTCTAGCAAATGAACCCAGAGGAAGTTTGAGTTTGAATGAGCTTAAAGGTGGGATTTGTTTTAATAAATGTGTGTGAAATTGTTGAATGTTTCTAATAAGATGAGGGTTTTCCTTTTTGATATATAATCTTAAATGGCATACCAAAAGATAAGGCACTTTTTGAAGAATTTACTTTCAATTTTCCCCCGTTTTTGAAGCATTATCTGATCTCTTTTCAATTGCATTCTATTCTCGAGTTCCCCAACCTCTTCCCCTCTCCAAAATCAACATTCAAAACGTTTTGCCAACTGTTTTGGACAAAGCGATTGTTAGGACAATCCCTATCCCTACTACCCTACCCTACTACCATGGCCAAAAAGGCCTCCAACTCCAACTCCACCCATCGGGAATACAAAACCTCCCGGCAAGTGTCACTTAAAGGCATATCGTTTGTTTTTTCTTCTTGCCCGAATTCTTTTTACCGAAACTGCAATTCGAGATATGCAGCCAACTTTTTTCTGCCAGTACCAAAACACTTTTCTTTCTTTCATTTCGGCTCTCTCGGTCCCTTCCAGCGCTTTCAATTTGTGTGTACATAAATTTCGAAATGGACTTCTCGTGTTGGGGCCCACGACAGAAACAGAAAAAAAAAAGAAAACAAGAAATGAGAAGAAGAATAAATAAAAAATGGAGAGGACGGGCGGAGAAAGCCAAAAAGAAATGGCGTGCGGAAACAAGTGGCCATGACTGCAGTAACAACAAGAACAACAACAACAGCGACAGCTGGAGATAGAGTTCCATGAGGAAACTGCATAAATAACGTAACAAAGACCCTGGACAAACGCCAATCGAAAGTTGCGTTTTGGTTGGGCTAAAATATTTACGAGGCTAGTTTTCAAAATTCCCACCAACAAATTTCCAAGTGCATAAATTCTGCCAAGGAATTTGAATATATTTAAAAACTGTAAAACTTCAAGAATGTGGGCCAAATTCTTAGCATTCGGTTCGGTTGTATAACTTAAAGCGTTGACCAAAAGGGCGAAGCTTTTCCTTTGATTGTGTGGCGATTTCCTTGGCCAATGGTGCATGAAATTACAGAGGGGAGCGCCCAATGGAAGGGGCGGTACTTGTGAGAACATGGAAGTGCTCACATAACCATGCAAAACACGACACTGAAAGGAAAGTCTTAAGTTCTTTCAATGTTTTGGGTTTGCTTTTAAGAATCTAATTTTTTGATAAACCTTTGCCACAATATCTAAAATCTTATTCATATATTGATTTATTTGACTAACTTCTAAGAAAGTTTTTGGCCTTTATCCCAGAAAGTATTTTTACAGTGTACCAAAGTTCAAATGTTAGAATCTTCATACCACATAAGACCTTGTCGCGTTCTGCTTGACTGGGAAAGGGTCCGCCTCAGAATGGAACTTGGCTCAACTAGGAGCAACTCAGAGCACTCGAAAGTCACACCAATAGCGATTGACTGGGTAACCGGAAGGTGTCCATCAGGCGTGACCCGAGAGGTGAGGAGAACTAGAGTAGTAAAGTCTCATAAAAACTAATATAATAAAAAGCAATCATATTATTCCGATTTCCACAGTTCAAATACTAATTGATAATATTTGTGATGGAATCGTATAACCGTCGCCATTCAATTTCTGACCATAAAGGGTGAAATCGGTCGTTAGCCCGCCCACATGACCGTTAAGTGTCTGGACAACCTGATTCCTGGAAAACCAACATATGCTTATATGAGATGGCTCTGTGGGCTCCAGTGTCATCATTACCATGACTAGGATTACGATTACTGTCATCGTCATGTCATCACAAACACACGCAGACTTAGCTAGCGTCTTTATGGCTTTTGGCGCTGAAATGATAAGGAAAGTTTTTGCAGAACATTTTCCCGGACCGAGAGCTTATGTCCATGCTGGAAACATATGGCATATTGCCAGGCGAAACATTTAATGGTCTGCAAAATGGCCGGGCCAGGGACATTAAAAGTTGCTTAACCTTCATTAGGCGCCCGATTCCGATGCTATGTCTGACAGCGAGATGAAATTTAATATGTGTCAGGTCCTGTCGGAGGACTTAATGCCCCATTTGTCCAGGGCCCGCCACTGCATCCAAATGATATGCCCAAAAAACAAAAAAAAAGTGAACAAATCACCGCAAGTTGTTGGCGTGGAGCTTTAATCAGCATATCAGGCTAAAGGAAAGGGCTGAAAATGGGGTATTAAGAGGGGGAGGAAGGCACAAGGACACTAGGCAGTCAAACTCAATTTCCAGCTTGTTTCACGGGACAACGACCACCGCCCCCCCCAACAACCCAACAGAGGCGCTAATGCGGCGACATGGCATTATCCTTCTTCCTTTCGCGACTACTTTCCCGAGTTTTCCGAGTAACCCGCGACCGCGACTGCACTCTCCTTGGGTATTTTGATAATCAAATTTGCACAAACAAGCGAGTGGCGTGAATTTGCCAACGCCACCGGAACAAGGACGAAACAAGGACCAAGGATAATAACGGTTGCGCTTCGTGCACTTGTGCAATTAGATTGGCAAAACTTCAGAAACTTTACTTTAAATTTCCCTAGCTATTGTTATCCCTTAAATACTTTTGAAAGTATTTAAAATTTAAGTTAAATAAAAAGGGAATTATGGCTACTTCTAACTGCAATTTAATGACTTGCTTTATTATGTGTTTTGAATCATTAACACATATTGGCATTCTCACTAAAAGAAAATGCTGAGGAATTTTAAAGATATTTTTATATAATTTAGAAGTCATTATGAAACTTCTACAGATTATAGTTTTAGATACGGTCAAACAGCCCATGATTTTGTAATTTCATGGTATTTCATTCGCATTCTTATAAAAGGTTGATGCACCATTCGCTAGTCTCTAGTAAAATCAGAATCAGAATGCAAATTGGTTTCTATTTTGTGGTCCTAGCAATCTTAGGAGTGGCATCTGCAAACTATGTAGTTGACTACCAGTATGGAGCGGCATTTTCAAACGTGAGAGTTGACTATCAGTATTTTCGGCAAGAGGATATTGAGGTTGATGCCAATCTGAGAACGGTGAGCAAATCCCTAAAATAAATACATATCATATATAGACATGGTTGTGACATATAGTCTTCTTCTCTGACAGCTGGACTTGGTCAGGAAATATGGTTATCCATCAGAGACTCACTTTGCGTACACCCTCGATGGCTATAAACTTAGTCTACACCGAATTCCAGCTCCCTCGGGTATACCCATTCTTTTGGTCCATGGTCTCATGTCCAGCTCAGCCTCTTGGGTGCAATTCGGTCCGTCCACTGGCCTGGCCTATCTCCTGTACCAGAAAGGTTACGATGTTTGGATGCTTAATACCAGGGGTAATATTTACTCCCAAGAACACAACGAGAAACGCATTGGGGATTCAAGCTACTGGGACTTTTCTTTTCACGATATCGGTCAGTATGATATACCCGCTGCCATCGATTACATCTTGGCGAAGACCAACAGGCTGGACCTCCAGTACATAGGACACTCACAGGGTTCCACCGCATTCTATGTGATGTGCAGTGAAAGACCCGAATACGCCGCCAAGGTCAAGCTCATGCAGTCCTTGTCGCCAGCAGTCTTTGTGAGAAATGCCATCAGCCCAGCCCTCAAGTTCCTGAGTGGGTTTAAAGGAGGCTTAAATGTGAGGTGTCCAAGCTGCTATATAGTATCATATATTATTAATTTTTATTTAACAGACAGTATTTAGTCTCCTGGGGGGCTACAAAATCACTCTACACAACAAGCTCATAGATATGTTTAGAAAAAACATTTGCTCTGCCAACCTAGTTACGAGTCGCATTTGTGCCATCTTTGAATTCGTGGTCTGCGGCTTTAATTGGCGGAACTTTAACCAGGTAGGCTAATTGATACCTATTAATGCTGAATTTTCTAATATAATTCTTATTTTTTCTTCTTATTTCTAGACACTCTCCGCCATCGTGGAAGGCCATGCCTCGCAGGGCGGCTCCGCTAAGCAGATCTATCACTATGCCCAAATGCTAGGCAGATCTATTTTCCAGCGCTACGATTACGGGTTGATTCTGAACAGAATTCGATACAAATCTTAACTATCCGCCCAGCTACAATCTCTCGCAGGTGAGCGGTAAGGTGGCTATCCACTATGGCGAAGGCGATTGGGTGGGATCAGAGTCCGATGCGGTCCAACTCCAGCAGAGTCTGCCCAACTGCATTGAAAACAGGAAAATAAATTCCCAGGCCTTCGCCCATTACGACTTCATAATCTCGAAGGACGTTCGACCACTGGTCTATACTAGAATCATTAACCTTTGCGATTCAAACCGTTAGATGTTTGAAAATTAAACCAAATAATTAATAATATGTGAAGTATTTAGTAACAAATTAATAAAGTTTGGCATTCACATAACTTCCACTTTGTTTGAAATTATTTATTTATTTTTGTCTGAAACGTTTTCTTCCTTGAACGTAAATCGGTTTACAAAAATCTACTCAACTAGGTTTTGTTTTTATAGAGCAGACCGTCCGCTATTTCTCAAAAATATAGAAACTTTCTTAATATTTTTCCTACAAAAGAAGAAGTTGTCTAAGTTTTCAAATTAAACAAGGGGAAACGCTATAGTCGAGTGCCGCTACCATCAGATACTCTTTACTGTTTTACACAAATTTAAAATATTCATTTTGCTAGTGGAAATTCCACAGGCGCCACCTATTGTCGGGGAAAGTATGTTGAGTAACTGATAGTGACGTCATCGCCCATGTTAGGCCTTATAACCTAAATTTCTTCATAAATAGCGAACTGATGTTCCGATTTGAATACTCTTTGGTAAATCGATAGATATTTACAGAAATAAGTTATACAAGGGGAAACCAAGGTATTCATAGTATTATTATAGACGCCACAGTTTTCCGCGGTTTGTGGGCGTTGGAATGGGCGTGGCCGGATGCAACTTCGTGGTTCCTAAGCAAAACTTTGTAGCTCTTATTGTTTTTGAGATTTCTGCATTTTCGGTTTTTCGGGTTTCGTGGGCGTTAGAGTGGGCGTGGCTTGATCGGAAAAAAAACAATTCGCATTGGGAGCATCATAAAAACCTACATGCTTAATCCGAACTTTCTATCACTTATAGTTACCGAGCTATCAGCTTTTCTAGAAAATGCGAAAGCCGTATTTTGAGCTTGGTGGGCGTATAGGTGGGTGTGGCTGGATAATAGTACCACTAAAAGATGTGCTGGCATCCAAAGATTATACATACTGAATTTCAGCTCTAATAGTTCGCGAGATTTCAGCGATTTTAGTTTTTCGTGATTTGTGTGCGTTAGAGTGGGCGTGGCCAAATGATGAAATAAACTTGGGCTGTCCCGGGACCTCAAGATTTGCTTGTTTTTTAAATTTGTATTTAATTAAATATATTTCCCAGCATTTTAAACCCATTTTTTTAGTTTTTTCAAGGCCGTTTATTTCTGTCTGTAACCTTTGTTAAATATATATTAAATAATGTAAATCCAGTATAAAAATCAGCTTAACTACGGTTTAAAACTCCACCCCTAGCATGACTTATTTAATTTCAAGGTATTTTACCATCAAACCTATATAAGGGGTATGCCTGATTTGCCCTCGAAAGTTATCATATAACCAAAATGACGATCGCATTAAGACCCGCGATCTGTGCTATCATCTTACTAGGTACAGTGGTACCCAGCAAGAGTCAGGACTGGAATCCGTTATTCCTTTCTTCGATGCAACGAACGGGAAATGCTAAACAATCTCAGTCCCTAGCTCAGGTAAGCACCACAATGAACTTAATTTAGAAGTTATCTTTAATATAACTTGAAAATCTATGGCCAGTCACAAGGAGTGTTGGAGTCACAACCTCGGTTGGTGTTAAAACCATTACAGGAAATCCCGCCGGACTATCATCCTAAGTTCGTGATATTTGGACCTAAGCAAAATCAACGGAATCCCGGATTAAGCGGTGAATCTCAGTTATTGGGAGTTCCTCTAACAAGGAATTCAGGATCTGAGGATATTGCTAAACAAATATCTGACGTACAAGACAGAATTGAAGAACTGAAGAGCCAGAGTTCTGCAAGTCCTATAGAATCAGAACAGGATAACCGGACCACTTCAGATTTACAGGACACTTTATTGCAATTGCAATCCCAATTAAGCTCCCAGTCATCAGGATCACAGTCCGAATTCGACTCACAGTCATCAGGATCACAGTCCCAGAGTCAGTCAGGGTCTCAGTATGTTCTTAAACAAATTTCTGACTTAGAACCAGAATTAGGGGACCTAAAGCCACAAAGCTCAGAGCAGACTAGTCTGTTTTCTACCCCGTTGAATCCCGAACCTAAGCTCACATCAGATCTACAGTCCACGTTATTCCAAGTTCGATCCCAATTGGCCTCACAGCCCTCAGAAGAGGGATTGGTTCCTTCCCCGTTGAATACCGAACTTAAGTCCACTTTATTGGAGTTGCAATCGCAAATGGACTCAGAACCCTTAGGAGGAGCACAGTCACAAATACAGTCCGAATCAAGCTCACAGCTTGGATCAAGATCCGATTCCCAGGTTCAGTCTAACAAACAAGTTTCTGACTTAGGAGAACCATTAGAGGAGCCTCAAAACTCTTACGGGTTTAATGAGCTTCCTGTCCCGTTGGAACCCGAAGCTCAGCCCACTTCAGATTTACAGTCCACTTTATTGGAAACGCAATCCCAATTGGACTCACAGCGGTCAGAAAATGGAGTGCCTCCTGATCCTGAACTTAAATCCACTTTATTGGAGTTGCAATCGCAAATTGAATCACAGCCTTTAGGGTCCGAATCGAGCTCACAGTCATCAGGGTCCCAGCCACAAGATCAGGTTCCCGACTTACAAATACCATTAGAGGAACAAAAGGGGAACCCTTTAAGGGTTAGACAACTCCCTAACCCGTTGGATCGCGATGCGAATTCCACTTCAGATTTGCAGTCTACGTTATTGCAGGTGCATTCTGAATTGAACTCACAACCCTCAGAAAATGGACCGTTGAGTCTCGAACCTAGGTCAGTTGTACAGTCTAATATATTGGAAGTGCTGTCGCAATTGAACTCTCAGTCGTCCGCATCGAACTCACAATCATCAGGATCACAGTTCCAATCTAACTCCCAAACGTCAGTATCACAGTCGAGCTCGCAGTCGATCTCACAGTCAAGCTCACAGCCGAACACACAGTCGAGCTCACAGGATCAGGTTTCCGGCTTAGAAAAAACATTAGATGAACAATATAGGAACTCCTTAGGGGTAAGACTGCTACCTAAACCGTTGGATCGCGATGCCAATTCCACTTCAGATTTGGAGTCTACGTTATTGCAACTGCATGCCGAATTGAACTCACTGCGCTCGGAAAACGGACAACTTCCTAATCCGTTGAATCCCGAATATAAGTCAGTTGTACAGTCCAATATATTGGAAGCGCTGTCCCAATTGTACTCTCAGACGTCGACCTCAGCAGGATCACAGTCCCAATCTAACTCCCAGTCGTCAGTATCACAGTCGAGCTCACAGTCGAAGTCACAGTCAAGCTCACAGTCATCAGGATCCCAGTCCCAGTCATCTGGATCGCAGTCCCAATTACAGTCCATATCGAGCTCACAGTCAGGATTACAGTCCACGCCTAACTCTCAGTCGGCAGGATTACAGGCCCGTTTACAGTTCAAATTGAACTCACAGCCATCAAGTTCACAGCCTCAAGTACTACCCCAAATCGCTAATTCGGACCCACGATTTCAGTTCAAATGGAACTCACAGCCTCAAGTTCTACTCCAAACCATTAATTCGGACCAGCTATCACAATCTTTGGGATCCCAGTCCCAGTCAGCGGGATCGCAATCCCAGTTACAGTCCGCATCGAGCTCTCAGTCATCAGGATCCCAGTCCCAGTCATCTGGATCGCAGTCCCAATTACAGTCCATATCGAGCTCATCAGCCAGGATACAGTCCCAGCCATCTGGATCAGAGTCCGCAGGATTACAGGCCTCGTTTACAGTTCAGGTTTAACCCATCCGCCCTCAACTTGCAGCTCGGCAGGACCCTAATCGACCGACGATTTCAGTTCAAATTGAACCCACAGCCATCAAGTTCACAGCCTCAACTACTACCCCAAATCATCAATTCGGACCCACGATTTCAGTTCAAATGGAACTCACAGCCTCAAGTTCTACTCCAAACCATTAGTTCGGACCAGCTATCACAATCTTTGGGATCCCAGTCCCAGTCATCTGGATCGCAATCCCAGTTACAGTCCGCATCGAGCTCTCAGTCATCAGGATCCCAGTCCCAGTCATCTGGATCGCAGTCCCAATTACAGTCCGCAACGAGCTCTCAGTCATCAGGATCCCAGTCCCAGTCATCTGGATCGCAGTCCCAATTACAGTCCATATCGAGCCCACAGTCAGGATTACAGTCCACGCCTAACTCGCAGTCGGCAGGATTACAGGCCCGTTTACAGTTCAAATTGAACCCACAGCCATCAAGTTCACAGCCTCAAGTACCCCTAATCGACCGACGATTTCAGTTCAAATGGAACTCACAGCCATCAAGTCCCTCAACTTCTACCCCAAACCATTAATTCGGACCCACGATTTCAGTTCAAATGGAACTCACAGCCTCAACTTCTAATTGGGATCCCCAGCTCCCACAATCGTTGGGATCCCAGTCCCAGTCATCTGGATCGCAGTCCCAATTACAGTCCGCATCGAGCTCTCAGTCATCAGGATCCCAGTCCCAGTCATCTGGATCGCAGTCCCAATTACAGTCCATATCGAGCTCACAGTCAGGATTACAGTCCACGCCCAACTCGCAGTCGGCAGGATTACAGGCCCGTTTACAGTTCAAATTGAACCCACAGCCATCAATATCACAGCCTCAACTACTACCCCAAATCATCAATTCGGACCCACGATTTCAGTTCAAATTGAACTCACAGCCATCAAGTTCACAGCCTCAACTACTACCCCAAATCATCAATTCGGACCCACGATTTCAGTTCAAATGGAACTCACAGCCTCAAGTTCTACTCCAAACCATTAATTCGGACCAGCTATCACAATCTTCGGGATCCCAGTCCCAGTCATCGGGATCGCAATCCCAATTACAGTCCGCATCGAGCTCTCAGTCATCAGGATCCCAGTCCCAGTCATCTGGATCGCAGTCCCAATTACAGTCCGCATCGAGCTCTCAGTCATCAGGATCCCAGTCCCAGTCATCTGGATCGCAATCCCAGTTACAGTCCGCAACGAGCTCTCAGTCATCAGGATCCCAGTCCCAGTCATCTGGATCGCAGTCCCAATTACAGTCTATATCGAGCTCACAGCCAGGTTTACAGTCCGCGCCCAACTCGCAGTCGGCAGGATTACAGGCCCGTTTACAGTTCAAATTGAACCCACAGCCATCAAGTTCACAGCCTCAAGTACCCCTAACCGACCGACGAATGCAGTTCAAATGGAACTCACAGCCTCAACTTCTACTCCAAACCATTAATTCGGACCAGCTATCACAATCTTCGGGATCCCAGTCCCAGTCATCTGGATCGCAGTCCCAATTACAGTCCGCAACGAGCTCTCAGTCATCAGGATCCCAGTCCCAGTCATCTGGATCGCAGTCCCAATTACAGTCCATATCGAGCTCACAGTCATCAGGATCAAAGTCCCAGTCATCTGGATCGCAGTCCCAATAACGCATCGAGCTCGAGTATCAGGATCCCAGGCCCAGTCATTACAGTTCAAATTGAACACACAGCCATCAAGTTCACAGCCTCAAGTACCCCTAACCGACCGACGATTTCAGTTCAAATTGAACCCACAGCCATCAAGTTCACAGCCTCAAGTACCCCTAACCGACCGACGAATGCAGTTCAAATGGAACTCACAGCCTCAACTTCTACTCCAAACCATTAGTTCGGACCAGCTATCACAATCTTCGGGATCCCAGTCCCAGTCAGCGGGATCGCAATCCCAGTTACAGTCCGCATCGAGCTCTCAGTCATCAGGATCCCAGTCCCAGTCATCTGGATCAGAGTCCCAATTACAGTCCAGTACAGCCTTAGTATCGAGCTCACAGTCGGCAGGATTACAGGCCCGACAGCTCAAAAACAAACCATCAGTTCAGCTCGGACCCCTAACCGGCCACGATTTCAGTTCAAATTGAACCCAGCCATTACAGCCTCAAATAACCACGATTTCAGTTCAAATTGAACCCACAGCCATCAAGTTCACAGCCTCAAGTACTACGCCAAATCGTTAATTCGGTCCCACGATTACATTTCAAATTGAACTCACAGCCTCAAGTACTACCCCAAATCGTTAATTCGGACCCACGATTTCAGTTCAAATTGAACTCACAGTCTCAACTATTACCCCAAATCTTTAAATCGGACCAGCGATCACAATATTCGGGATCACAGTCCTAGTCAAGCTCAAGCTCTCAAATGAATGCCAAAATTCAGGGTCAATTAAAGACACAATTATTAGGAACTCAGTCCGCCACGCCATCACTGATTAATCTACAGTCACCTCAAGCACAGATCCCATCCAATCCCAATCGCATGATAGCCGGTCAATTCCCTGCGAAAATCTTTGTTCCAACTCCAGCAGGCCCTACAATCATAAAAAAATTAAAAAGTATGAAACCGATCGTTTTTACTCCTGAGTACAAAATAGGAAAGTCCTCCGCTCCCCTCCTCCCACCACTGAACGGTAAGGTGGCTGTCCACTATGGCGAAGGCGAGTGGGTGGGATCAGAGTCCGATGCGGTCCAACTCCAGCACAGTCTGCCCAACTGCATTGAAAACAGGAAAATCAATTCCCAGGCCTTCGCCCATTACGACTTCATAATCTCGAAGGACGTTCGACCACTGGTCTATACTAGAATCATTAACCTTTGCGATTCAAACCGTTAGATGTTTGAAAATTAAACCAAATAATTAATAATATGTGAAGTATTTAGTAACAAATTAATAAAGTTTGGCATTCACATAACTTCCACTTTGTTTGAAATTATTTATTTATTTTTGTCTGAAACGTTTTCTTCCTTGAACGTAAATCGGTTTACAAAACTCTACTGAACTAGGTTTTGTTTTTATAGAGCAGACAGTCCGCTATTTCTCAAAAATATATAAACTTTCTTAATATTTTTCCTACAAAAGAAGAAGTTGTCTAAGTTTTCAAATTAAACAAGGGGAAACGCTATAGTCGAGTGCCGCGACTATAAGATACTCTTTACTGTTTTACACAAATTTAAAATATTCATTTTGCTAGTGGAAATTCCACAGGCGCCACCTATTGTCGGGGAAAGTATGTTGAGTAACTGATAGTGACGTCATCCCCCATGTTAGGCCTTATAACCTAAATTTCTTCATAAATAGCGAACTGATGTTCCGATTTGAATACTCTTTGGTAAATCGATAGATATTTACAGAAATAAGTTATACAAGGGGAAACCAAGGTATTCATAGTATTATTATAGACGCCACAGTTTTCCGCGGTTTGTGGGCGTTGGAATGGGCGTGGCCGGATGCAACTTCGTGGTTCCTAAGCAAAACTTTTTAGCTCTTATTGTTTTTGAGATTTCTGCATTTTCGGTTTTTCGGGTTTCGTGGGCGTTAGAGCGGGCGTGGCTTGATCGGAAAAAAACAATTCGCATTGGGAGCATCATGAAAACGTACATGCTTAATCCGAACTTTCTATCACTTATAGTTACCGAGCTATCGGCTTTTCTAGAAAATGCGAAAGCCGTACTTTGAGCTTGGTGGGCGTATAGGTGGGTGTGGCTGGATAATAGTACCACTAAAAGATGTGCTGGCATTCAAAGATTATACATACTGAATTTCAGCTCTAATAGTTCGCGAGATTTCAGCGATTTTAGTTTTTCGTGATTTGTGTGCGTTAGAGTGGGCGTGGCAAAATGATGAAATAAACTTGGGCTGTCCCGGGACCTCAAGATTTGCTTGTTTTTAAAATTTGTATTTAATTAAATATATTTCCCAGCATTTTAAACCCATTTTTTAGTTTTTTCAAGGCCGATTATTTCTGTCTGTAACCTTTGTTAAATATATATTAAATAATGTAAATCCAGTATAAAAATCAGCTTAACTACGGTTTAAAACTCCACCCCTAGCATGACTTATTT
The DNA here is from genome assembly GCF_018153835.1 of Drosophila eugracilis. Classification (NCBI taxonomy): domain Eukaryota; kingdom Metazoa; phylum Arthropoda; class Insecta; order Diptera; family Drosophilidae; genus Drosophila; species Drosophila eugracilis. The sequence continues at coordinate 239,693 of NW_024573311.1, read as the reverse complement.
AATTTCAAGGTATTTTACCATCAAACCTATATAAGGGGTATGCCTGATTTGCCCTCTAAAGTTATCATATAACCAAAATGACGATCGCATTAAGACCCGCGATCTGTGCTATCATCTTACTAGGTACAGTGATACCCAGCAAGAGTCAGGACTGGAATCCGTTATTCCTTTCTTCGATGCAACGAACGGGAAATGCTAAACAATCTCAGTCCCTAGCTCAGGTAAGCACCACAATGAACTTAATTTAGAAGTTATCTTTAATATAACTTGAAAATCTATGGCCAGTCACAAGGAGTGTTGGAGTCACAACCTCAGTTGGTGTTAAAACCATTACAGGAAATCCCGCCGGACTATCATCCTAAGTTCGTGATATTTGGACCTAAGCAAAATCAACGGAATCTCGGATTAAGCGGTGAATCTCAGTTATTGGGAGTTCCTCTAACAAGGAATTCAGGATCTGAGGATATTGCTAAACAAATATCTGACGTACAAGACAGAATTGAAGAACTGAAGAGCCAGAGTTCTGCAAGTCCTATAGAATCAGAACAGGATAACCGGACCACTTCAGATTTACAGGACACTTTATTGCAATTGCAATCCCAATTAAGCTCCCAGTCATCAGGATCACAGTCCGAATTCGACTCACAGTCATCAGGATCACAGTCAAAGAGGCAGTCAGGGTCTCAGTATGCTCTTAAACAAATTTCTGACTTAGAACCAGAATTAGGGGACCTAAAGCCACAAAGCTCAGAGCAGACTAGTCTGTTTTCTACCCCGTTGAATCCCGAACCTAAGCTCACATCAGATCTACAGTCCACGTTATTCCAAGTTCGATCCCAATTGGACTCACAGCCCCCAGAAGAAGGATTGGTTCCTGCCCCGTTGAATACCGAACTTAAGTCCACTTTACTGGAGTTGCAATCGCAAATGGACTCAGAACCCTTAGGAGGAGCACAGTCACAAATACTGTCCGAATCAAGCTCACAGCTTGGATCAAGATCCGATTCCCATGTTCAGTCAGGGTCTGAGTATAACAAAGAAGTTTCTGACCTAGGAGAACCATTAGAGGAGCCTCAAATCTCTTACGGGTATAATGAGCTTCCTGTCCCGTTGAAACCCGAAGCTCAGCCCACTTCAGACTTACAGTCCACTTTATTGGAAGTGCAATCCCAATTGGACTCACAGCCCTCAGAAAATGGAGTGCTTCCTACTCCGTTGAATCCTGAACTTAATTCTACTTTATTGGAGTTGCAATCGCAAATTGAATCAAAGCCTTTAGGGTCCGAATCGAGCTCACAGTCATCCGGGGGTGAGTCCCAATCGAGCTCACAGTCATCAGGGTCCCAGCCACAAGATCAGGTTCCCGACTTAGAAATACCATTAGAGGAACAAAAGGGGAACCCTTTAAGGGTTAGACAACTTCGCGATACGAATTCCACTTCAGATTTGCAGTCTACGTTATTGCAAGTGCATTCTGAATTGAACTCACAACCCTCAGAAAATGGACCGTTGAGTCTCGAACCTAGGTCAGTTGTACAGTCTAATATATTGGAAGTGCTGTCGCAATTGAACTCACAGTCGTCCGCATCGAACTCACAATCATCAGGATCAGAGTTCCAATCTAACTCCCAGTCGTCAGTATTACAGTCGAGCTCACAGTCGATCTCACAGTCAAGCTCACAGCCGAACACACAGTCGAGCTCACAGGACCAGGTTTCCGGCTTAGAAAAAACATTAGATGAACAAAAGAGGAACTCCTTAGGGGTAAGACTGCTACCTAAACCGTTGGATCGCGATGCCAATTCCACTTCAGATTTGGAGTCTACGTTATTGCAACTGCATGCCGAATTGAACTCACTGCGCTCGGAAAACGGACAACTTCCTAATCAGTTGAATCCCGAATATAAGTCAGTTGTACAGTCCAATATATTGGAAGCGCTGTCCCAATTGTACTCACAGACGTCGACCTCACAATCAGCAGGATCACAGTCCCAATCTAACTCCCAGTCGTCAGTATCACAGTCGAGCTCACAGTCGAAGTCACAGTCAAGCTCACAGACATCAGGATCCCAGTCCCAGTCATCTGGATCGCAATCCCAATTACAGTCCATATCGAGCTCACAGTCAGGATTACAGTCCGCGCCTAACTCGCAGTCGGCAGGATTACAGGCCCGTTTACAGTTTAAATTGAACACACAGCCATCAAGTTCACAGCCTCAACTACTACCCAAAATCGTTAATTCGGATCAACGATTTCAGTTCAAATTGAACCCACAGCCTCAACTACTACCCCAAATCTTTAAATCGGACCAGGGATCACAATCTTCGGGATCACAGTCCCAGTCAAGCTCAAGCTCTCAAATTAATGCCAAAATTCAGGGTCAATTAAAGACACAATTATTAGGAACACAGTCCGCCACGCCATCACTGATTAAGCTGCAGCCACCTCAAACACAGATCCCATCCAATCCCAATCGCATGATAGCCGGTCAATTCCCTGCGAAAATCTTTGTTCCAACACCAGCAGGCCCTACAATCAATAAAAAATTAAAAAGTATGAAACCCATCGTTTTTACTCCTGAGTACAAAATAGGTAGTCCTCCGCTCCCCTCCTCCCACCTCTTACCGAGTGGTATTTTGGTGGACTCCAACCTGACTACAGTAAGTAAGGATCTTCTCCTCAGTTCTCAAGTACATAGAACAACTTTTTATCTACAGTCACCTCAAGTACAGACCCAACTCCCTGTGAAAATGGTTGTTCCAACCTTAGCACGGCCCAGAATCATACAAGATTTAAAAAATATCAAACCCATCGTTTTTACTCCTGAGTACAAAATAGAAAGTCCTCCAAGCTACCTCTCACTGAATGATATTTTGGTTGACTCCAAGCTGGACACGGTTAAGTAGGAATCTCCTTCTCAGTTTCGACGTAAATATAAAGTATTTTCCAATCATAGAATAACCTGATTGAGAAGTATGGCTACCCGTCGGAGACACACTTCACGGACACCGACGATGGCTACCACCTCTGCTTGCATCGTATTCCGCGTCCTAATGGACCACCAATTTTATTGGTCCACGGACTGATGTCCAGTTCGGCCTCGTGGGTGGAATTGGGACCAAAGAACGGTCTGGCTTACATTCTTTACAGAAAGGGTTATGATGTCTGGATGCTGAACACCCGAGGTAACAAATACTCTCGGCAGAGCAATCGACGTCAGAAGCCGCGCAAGTACTGGGACTTCTCCTTTCACGAGATCGGTAAATACGATTTACCAGCAGCTATCGATCTCATCCTAAACCATACACATAAGCCGAAAATCCAATACATTGGACACTCGCAGGGCTCCACGGTTTTCTTTGTGATGTGCAGCGAAAGACCAAATTATGCCCATAAGGTGCAGCTCATGCAGGCTCTTTCACCGACAGTTTATCTGCGGGAAAACCGCAGTCCAGTGCTCAAGTTCCTCAGCATGTTCAAAGGAAAGTATGCGGTAAGTACAACTATAAAATAGTGTCTTACTTTTGGTTAATAGAAAAATGTATGGTGGGAAGGTGGGAATTTTTAGTAACTTCATAAACTTATGTCGTTTTCTTGATTTCTTTGTAGATGTTACTTAACCTACTAGGCGGCTACGAGATCTCTACAAAAACCAAGCTTATCGAACAGTTCAAGCAGCACATTTGCTCCGGCTCAGAGCTGGCTAGTCGTATTTGCGCCATCTTTGACTTTGTGGTCTGCGGATTTGACTGGAAGAGCTTCAATAAGGTGGGTTTAAGGATTTATCTATCAGATTTCTTTACAACTCTTGTATATTTTAGACGCTAACCCCCATTGTGGCTGCCCACGCCTCCCAAGGTGCCTCCGCCAAGCAACTCTATCACTACGCACAGCTGCATAATTTCAAGGACTTCCACCATTTCGACCATGGGGAGATTCTGAATCGCGTTCGCTACCAGTCCCCCAAACCACCAGTTTATAATATTTCCCAGGCACTGAGCAACGTGGTGATTCACCATGGACCAGGCGATTGGCTGGGTTCCGATTCCGATGTGATCCGCCTGCAGGAGCGTCTGCCTAATCTCGTCGAGAGCCGAAGGGTTCCCTATGACGGCTTCTCTCACTATGACTTTACGCTTTCGTCAGATGTCCGTCCGCTTGTCTACAGTCACGTCCTTCGACACTTGGCGAATATCCACCAGGGATAAACGTATTACTGGGTTTATAAGCTAAAGGAGCAAGTTCGTAGTTAACCAATTTTTAAAGGAAAACCAAATAAAGGTATATGTTTTATTGTTATGGTGTTACTTCAAAAATAGTAACATAATTTGATAACCAAGTCCAATCGATCATTAAACAGATTGCATAATGTTAAGCTTAAGCAGATGTTCTTAAACAGAAAAGCTTCGGTCTAAGTTGGCTAAAAACAAATAAAGAAAACTAAAATAGTAAAAAGCTTTTCAGAAAATTCCCTCACTCTTCATGTAACTGATAATGAAGTTTTCTCTTGGGAACTGGGCATTCAATTTACAGCCTGAGAGCCCTTTCCATCAGCATCACTCAACGGGGGAAAACAAGAAATCAATGCTTACGAGCAGCACAGAAAATTTGCATATCCCTGGGCCCCTGGGCGCTTCCATAAATTTCACATCCTGAATGCATACTTACACGCCGCGAGGCCAAGTTTTCAAATTAAGTTTGCAATCGAAATGAGGCGAAAGGAAGCCGGGACCAAAGCTTTAAATTGCTCACGTGTGTGACACATTTCTTTCGGCGGAGTCACGACAATCCCGAAAAACCGGAAGCGGAATCGCGAAATGTGAAAAATGCGCAGAGCAAACAAAAGATGGCCGAGGATGGTGCGACATGTTGGGGGAGGGTGATGTAGAACGTGTCGCTTAACTGCTCCACGTACGCAGCCCTAGGGTATGAAACCCAGCCACTACATCAGCCCCATCAGTGACAGTCTAGCTATTATCTATCGGGTTTTGTCTATTTTTTGGTTTTAGGATCATTTCTTGTTCATTTTTTGAAGTTTAGTGATGTAAGAAATATTCTTTTCCTGATTAACAAGAATGTTTTACTGAGATTTTCTCTTTAAAAGAGTCTTTAACGACGTTTTATCTGTCGGAATGTCATTTAATATGACAGTAACACGTCAGGCTAATAGTATTTTGTTTAGTATAAACATGCCACTTGGTGCCAGTTTGGTTAAGATTAAATGTTGTAACATTAAATAAAATAGATGGTAAACCATCTTCCTTTCTAGGTCTTTCTTTATACACATCAAAAGGGATAATTCATTATTTTAGTTTTCTGCCAGTATTTTTTATCATAAATTTAATCAGTTAATAAAAACAGAAGTTTTCTACAATAAATACTTTCCATAATAAGACTTTCACTGAATCATGATAATCCTTGAAAATATATAAGAATTTTATATAAATTTTATTACCAGCTCAGTCCTTTTAGCTATTTTCACTCATTCCAAGGTGACAGCTCTACTCCCCACATGGTAGGCCCTACTGGGAAGGGGGAATTTCCCACTGTAAGCCCAAAAGGCACGGTGTACGTGTGTTATTTAATGCTTATCTTTATCCTTTTCCCATTAGTGTTATTGATGTTGGCAGCGGGGAGCTCCTTGTCAACCTGTTCTCCAAAACTTCCCCACAGGTGGGCCATGCTCTCCAGCCCCGATAAACTTGCCCTCCGGCTAAGAGTTGACAATTGATGCCAAGGATACTCCAGCCAAATCACGCGGTAAACATTATTTTAATGTCCCCAGGCAGTCACATATGTACATATACATATATATATATATATATTCGAGTCGGCAGCTTTTCTCGCTTTGTTCCACATGCTGGGAATTTGCCTGGGAATGGAATGTTTAAAGCCCTGCCAACTCATTTCCCGGATTTTGCGTGTGTGCGTCAAGAGGACCCTTGGGGACAACCATGCTCAGGCTATCGAACAGGGTCGCGTCCTTGAAGGATTTCAGCTTTAAATACAAATAAATTTCTGGCAAAGCCAATAAGCAAGGGGAACATATGTGAAAGTGTTTGGCAAATGCTAATAAAATGATCTTAAAAGACATCTAAGGATATATAATAAATGGCATTCTTTAAGTGGTGACAACTCTAATTAATAAAATTGCCCCACACAGGCCAACAAAAATGCAGCTCTGGGTCTGCGAATGAAAATCTCGGCTGGCTTTGACAATTTCATTCTTCTTTCACAGACAAGACCGGAAAGTAGTCGTGTTTTGTTATGTAGCTTTCGACTGGTGGAGAAACCGTTCACACATTTTAAACACCGATTCCCAACAAATTCAAATGTTTTACCAACATTTCGTATTAGAATAGTAGCACAAAATATAAGAAGCGGTCGAAGAATTTTGCGCGACCCCAAGTGTATTGAGAAACCCCTTCTGATTTCAACGACCACCAGAGTTCTCTATTTTCTATGTAAAGCGACGAGCCAAAGAACTTTAAAAAAAAAAGAAGAAGCTGAGCAAGTACCATCATCGAAAAGCCTAATCAAAGGAGCAACGGAGGCGGACCAGATGTGCTAACCAATAAACGTGGCCAACAAACCAGTCCCAGAGGTGTCAAAAAGAAGTCATCAGCCAGAAGTCAGATTGAGATCCGAAAAGTTAACAGGACATGTTGTCCAACACTTATAAGATGCGTCCGCAGATGCATTTGCCCGTGTTTCATGAGGAGATCGCGATGCAGTGCGCCAGAAATATTGTGCGCGTGGCCTCGGCTATGCCGCAACCCCAGCCGCGTTGTCCAAATGGAGACATTGCCGTGCTTGTCGAGCTGCGCCGTGCCGATGAGCCGACCATATACCGGTACCAGGTAAATGTACCGTCCAATGGTTGGCCAGTCAATAATTCGCAAGAGGCGGTTGAAAGCAGTCAGCAGATGGTGCTGCCCGGAACCCTGGAGGCGCTGGGCTTTAAGCTACCTCAGCCAAAGCGACCCCCGTGTCCCATGCACGGACGCACAATTTCGGAGATTGCCAATGCCACCGAAAACTGGTCACCGAGCTCCCACTCCGGACCGGCTCCCTTGCTAATGACCCAGACTTCGATGCACACGGTAAATGGTCTAAGTAACCAGATTGGTATTACCTCTTTCTGCGAGCCCGTTTTGGCTACTGAAGTGCCGGATTCCCTTAAGGGCACACTTTATGGCCAGTCTCTACCAACAGCATCCCAGTCCACTGGCCTACTCGGACATCTGGGTGCAAGAAGAACCCCCAAGACGTCCTAGCAGGGAGCGATCTTCTTTTCGCCCACAGCTTTGTCTTGGCGAGAACAACGAATATATGTCCAACAAAGAGAAGAGACCAATCAATGGGTTAAAGGTGACTCCAAAACCTTCAGCACATGATTCTCGCCGAGTGGCCGAATTGTGCCTGGACAGCAATGGCGACTATGTGCCCAATGAGCTGCTGCAGCGTCAGCGTTTGAATACAACCCAGAATGGCATGAGAAGAGAACAGCAATACAATGTGGAGCAACAAGGCCAATCGCTTGTTAACAGGCTAAACGGTTATCAGACCGATGTCTCTGGTTATGCTTACAACAGGAAGGAGATTAGTAAACCAAAGAATGGCTACAACGATCAGCCGGTGGCCTATTCAGATCAAAGAAATATCCTGCGGCAAGTGCAGGGACATGGACCCAATCAAACCCATGGGCGTGTGGCGATGATAGAGCCACGTGTACGCCAGGAAGCACCCATAGAATCTCAGTCCAAGCCGAACTTGCCCAGTTTACCAGGTGAGATGAAGCCTCCGAGAAATGGATAATTGAAGTTGTCAGATTTTAGTCAGGATTCATTTTAAAAAAGTCAGAACAAACCAAATAACATAAAAACATAATTATTATTTATCTTTTTTTCTAAAAATAAACTAAAGTAAATACTTTGGTTTCATTTTTTATTATTTAACTAAATTTGTGATTAAATTTGCACTTTGAAAATAAGTAAAATTTGTATTATTATCAAGAAATTGTAAACTTTTTTTAATTTGTTAAAAATTTCTAAATAATTTTAACCACATCCTACAGATGTGCCGATGGCCTCAACATATCCCAAGGAGCTGCAGGCTCTCTTCCGCTGGAACTACTGCGCCCTGTGTCATACTGTCATGCGGACAGAGCGGAATGCGGTGGACCACTACTCGTCGCGAGCCCATGAACGTAGGATCAGCACCTGGCTGGTGCGCCAGAACGCCAATGGATATAATGTCCAGAAAGCGAATGCCACAAGCGATTTGGCAGGAGCGTTGCAATGCTTGCGAAGCGTCGGCCCGTTGGACTTCTACTGCGACCTCTGCGACCTCAAGCTGACCTCGTTGATGCATGCCCAGCAGCATTTCTTTGGGCGCCGCCACAGTATGGTGGCCCGCCAGATGATGAAGCCCAATGGAGAGGGCTACTATGATCGAGATGGCAAGTGGGTGCGTACGAATGCCAAGTTTATGATGTGCGATTTGTGCGAGGTGAGCATCACCTCGGAGACCCAGATGGCCATGCACATGGCTGGAGCTCGTCACCGAAGGCGTTTTCATACCGTTTACTCATCTGGATCCATCGAAGGCATGACACTGAGCGCGGATATGGGCATGGGTCGTGCGTCCATCGATGGCAGGCACATGTATCGGGTGGATGCGAATGGATCCCTGGCCCCTTTAAAGCCTTTGGGCCTGCAATTCTTTCAGGCCCCCCAGCCGTGTCCCATACCAGAACCTACGGCCGCCTTCTACTGCGAGGCATGCAACATCACGATGAATCACCTGAAGTCATTGAAGGAGCACGAGCAGGGACGCTTGCACCGCCGCAATGTAAAGAAGAGCCAGTCCTACTTCTATGAGTGACCTTTTGGCCTTTGCGGCCCAGACGGATTGGAAGGATGGAGGGCAGATATCTGGAATGAGAAAGCAGAATAAAACCGACAAAGGTATTAATTATTATATTAAATATATAAAATCTGAAGGCCGGACTTCTCCCGAGTACTCCCACTCACCGGCGAATCTTCTTGCTGTGCTGCGTGTTGCAATTTATTTTTGATCTAACTTCTTTTTATATGTTTTATAGTATTATAATAAAAATACCCAAAAAAATTGCAAGCCTGGCTAATATACAAAATGTTTTTTTTTTCTATATTTTTACTCTGAACTATGAATAAAGGTGTAAAATTTATTATCAAATCAACTATTTTTCTTCGATTTAACAATTAAAAATGTTTCTAAAATTTTAACCCTACCTAATTAACCATCGCCATAGTCCTTCACTTTGTATTTTTTACAATAAATTAATGTAAATATCTTTAAGCAACCGCAAACATTTTAATGTCCCATACTTCCATTTCGTTGCATACTTTTGGGCTGCCAGCGAATAACCGCCTGGCAACATGTTGCCGCAACCAACTATCTGCATCTGAAAATGAAAATGCATCTGGAGCTGGAGCATGGGTAACTATCAACACTTCCGGGCTTAATTAATGATGCGATCCACTCACTCCCACAACCATGGCACGGCAGAAATGTCTGGAATCTTTGCTTTTAATTGCCAGCCTGCTTATGCAGTGGCACGCTTCTCCGGCCGCTGGTTTTTGGTTTCCGCCAGACGGAAATGGCATAAAATCCAATGGAGCTGCCACTGTAGACTGCAGACAATGGGTGGCCATAAAAAGGAGTTATCGCTTGACAAATATCGGAGAGAGTGCCGCCAGACCGACCGAGCGACCGCACTGTCAGTCAGCAAGAGTCTAGACAAAACATGGCGCTAAATAAATAAATAGTAGCGCCATTCGAAAGACAAAAAAAAAACCCTCATTGACAACCACAAAAACGGAAAAGAGACTTCGCATAAAATTTATGGCCAATTTTTGCCAGGCTGTAACTTTGTTTTGGGCTTTTCAAGTTCGCCGCGTCGTGCAAGGTCAATGGCAATGGGTGGGCGGCGGCGGCGGCGTGTGAACTGTGGGCGTGGTCAACCAGACTACACACTCCTATCTACTGTATTTCTACCATTTTGCGTCTGGTTTTGCCGTCGGCAGAAGCTTCAAACATGTTTTCGCATAAATTAAACTTCTTATCTGGCTGTAAAACATTTGACGGCATTGTTGTTGTTGCACTTCACCCGATTGCAGTCCGGAAATGTGCATATAAGCAGCAACAATAAACACTGAATAAACAATAAAAACAGAAACAACAACAAGAAAAACAGCAATAGACACAGAGGAAAGGAAGGCGAATGGCGCAAAATATAAATAAATATTGGCGGGAAATGGACATTTTTATCGATGATACAGTTAATGATACAACCCTTGTCCAAATGTACCATCCATATGTGGCCCGATGACAGTCTGAATGGATTTAATATTCAAGGGTAAAGGAAGCTGAAGGCAGATGAGCTGCTGCTGAATAATAATTCGTTTTAAGTGTGTTTCCATTTAAATGAAATGGCAATATAATGAAGAAGCTGTACGTTTATGATAATTCTTAAATAATAAATATTTAAGAAATGCATTATTTTTAACAGCTATAGAGATAATGATTAAAAATAAACATAGTATGTAGGATAAACTTGCCAAAGACAAATCGGTTTGTTCTTTAAAACCTCCAAAAAAAAAAGTACACTTACTTAATGTTCAGCAATAAAATTCTATGTTTTATATTTTTCAAATTTTCCCTCACAACCATATAAACTGCGTTTCGAAACCCCTTAAATATTCGTTGAGTTTGTGTACAACTGTGTAAACAAATTAATTATGCAACTTTGTGGCTGAACAGACCGAACCCCTTTCGCTCATTTACCCTCCTGCCCAGTTAGTTGGTTTCGCTCAATAAAATATCCTTTCAACATATTTCAGCATAAACATTCGCATTTCCACGTTACCCTGCCTTTGGCCCCTCCCATGAGCCTGTTGGCAAATGGTCGCTTGAATCGCTCAGGCATAAGGAAATTTATGCGTGGCAAAACCAAAACTCCAACCGAAACCAAAATACATTCTCCAGGGCAAACTCTCGACTCTGGCGACTAATTTGCATTCGCATAGCCCACAGATATAGCAACACAACGGCTACAGCGGAAAGATACAGATACACGGCTCCACATACAAATGCATTTTGCATCTGTGCAATTAACATAATTTCGGCAAAACGTTCACTTGGACAAAATGCTGAGGCAATTTTCCGAATTTGCATTTCAAAAACACGAGAAACAATCTAAACATTGCATGGTATATAGCCATGCTTAGTCAGAAATCTATCTTAAATAAAATCTTTATTAGCATTCAGCTAAAGTTTAAAATACTTCATTTTCAGATCACATAAAATAATGTTAACCACAAATGTCTAATTACCAGTCTCAGATATTTTGGCTATATGTTATATGATCGTTTTCTTGTCAAAGTCTAATAAACTTTTTTTTTTTTTTTTGGCCAGCTTACGCTTACCGTCTTTATGGCTGTTATTACGGGGTCTGTCCAAGTTGTGTCAAAACTAGACTCAGATTTCCCAAAGGGTGTGTTGGGGATCAGCGCAAAGGTTTGAAGCGTGTGAAGTGCTTATTGTTTAGCCGTCTCAGCGGAATTATATAAAATGCTTTTAATGTTTTTAATTGTTACGTGTTTTGCGCACTTTGTGTGTCACAAAAAGTGAGTGTGTTCGAAGAAGAAGGGGGCGATGTTTATGGCGGTTAATAAAACCAGAACCTGATTATGGCAGTGTCTATTATATACTCGTTTGGCTGATAATTAGCTGAGATTGGTTGTTTAACTTAACTAAGATTGATAACCCTAATAAGTTAAAACTTATTTTAATGTTAAACATTATTGGCTTACTAACAGAAGCCCCGCCTTGTCACAAATCACTATGCCACCTTTCTCTCTTCGTAATATGCAACAATCGGTTGCAAATTGAACAAGACGTTGATTAGAATTCCCAATTCGCGGCTGAAAAAAAAGCCTATCCACCAAGATAGAGCAAACATCCAGGTCACAGCATCAGCAACTTTTTCGGGATGGGATATGTGTCAGGCAGCGGCAAACAAACAAAAACACTCGCTGCATGGGGCAAGCCAGAAACCTGCTGGCTGGGAAATTTGTTTTTGTTTCGGCATTTTTGCTCACAAATATTGCAAGAAATGTAAACAGGAACAGAGCCTGTTGCCTGGTACCATGACACATTTACCAACATTTTTGCTGCTGCTGTTGTTGTTACTACTGGCGGATGACAAATCTGGCAAGGCATTCGGGGCTCTGTGGCCCACCTGTTGTTGTTATTATTATTGTTGTGGCACGGAAAAAGCAAACAAACAACACCGCTGGGGCTACGACTCGTGTCTCGTGCCCCGTGTCTCACGGCTCATGTCTCGTTGCTGCCTGCAGTTTTGCCATCAAAGCCAAAATAAAATAAAACTTGGCTTAAAAACGGCTAAAGTTTAGATTTTTAGACAAGAAGTTGAGATGCTCTATTTTGAAATTTGGGTTTTAAGTTTGATGATTTATTATTTTTAAAAATATAATTTATTACTTAAGTATTTGTTAGTAAAAATATTTATATTTGTTAATGCCTTTATCCCCTTAACCAAGTAGGCAAGTCATATTCCTTAATAATAAATCGTTTTCAACTTTTCTCAAAAGCTTAGCTAGAGCTGAAAGCAACTTCCTTAAATAAATTAGTACTTTGAGGGAAAAGTTTAACGAAAGAATGGAACGAACCACACGAATTAGGAGAAGAAGGAGGGCTCCTGTTACAGAGACTCCTAGTCCTAATCCCGATGAAGATACCGAATATCAAGCACTGGTACAAGAGATTATGCGGATTCTGAGAACAATTCCCGATGCAGCTTGATGCAGAAACCAACTGTGGAAAATATTCATAAATGGATCTTTAAGTAGTGTTACACTTGCCAACAAAGTTCAGTAACTTAAATTGTATGTTAAATTAAACATCGTTGTGCAAAATCATTTGGTAGATACCCAAATAGCTTTTTTCACTTTTGTAGAGTACATTTAAAACGACTTTCGATGTCGCCATTAGCAGAGTTTTCTCGGTTTGGAAAATTGTGCGCGCCAGAGAGAGGACGGCTGGAGAGATGGAGAAACTCTGCCGCCTGGCTGGAAGGTTATATAATAACACGGCCAGTCGATGGAGAGAAGCTACCCGAGTGGGTTGCCACTGCATCTGTGACTGCAAAATAGTTAGTGCAATCAACCTGAAATTGGAATGCCATGCAATTGGAATTCGTTACCAAATATTGATGACAGTAATAGCCACAGCCGGCGAGAGGGTTCCCAAGTTTTTCTGGCTAGCAAGAAATCACTTTACATAATCGCTAGTCAGTCAGCTGCTTGTCGGCCTCAGGAGAAGATCTCTAACAAACCGCTAATAAAAAACCACCAAAACTACCATGATACGCAGACCCCAAGTTGGGTGATAGAAAACGCCCCCACCAAGTGGGCCTTTCAGCCGCCGTCGGCCTGATTGTAATCATTCGGTCTGGGGCCTGCTATTAGCGTGGGTGTGCGGCAGGCGCCACAATTAAGTGGCGGTTTTGCATAGCCATAAGGAGTATCCTTTCACGGAGTGGCTGTCTGGATGATATTACCCTCAAGGAAATCTGAATTCCAGCTTTGATTTGGGCACAAAGAATGCTGTGAAGGCACGAGAAAATGGGTCAAACCCTAATTTGGTTCACAAAATGGGGCAAGGGGTTGTGACAAAAGCTGTACTTTTGCCAATTCTTTTTGTAATTAAAGGCTTTAAACTGCAGTTTCGATTCCCTCTCTGCTTTAAATCTTAAAGATAAAAAACTGCAAGAATTAAAAACTTATTTCATACAAAAACGTGCTTCTTTTAGGACTACTTACGCAGCACATGTTCAGTTTTAATATCTCAGTTAAACTTTTCCGTTCTATTATAAAGCTGTCAATTAAATTTTAATGTTTTGCATTTAACCATAAAGAGATTAATCGTTCAAGGCCTTAAGGCCTTAGAACAAAAGGTATCTCAGCTCTGAGAACAACACTAGTAATACGTTCATTACCCCAAGCTAGAAGCTCATAGCAATCGGGAGCATATTAAGGGCCATTAAAGTGTAAGCACTACAATTAAGACGCTCCCAGACAGTTAAACCCAACCCGGAGCGATGTCAAGTGGGCTAATTAAGTACATCTGACACTATATACCAAGTACTAAGTAAGCGTAAGATGATATGGAAATGAGATGTTCGGCGGGAAAGTATGTCGACCATAAGGCAAACAGCGATAAACCCGGCAACGCACTCCTGCCAAGGTCAAAAGCAAGAAGCTGAGGACAACAGAGAAATTACCAACCAGCAAAAAAAAAGGTTAAACCCTCCTACCCGCTGCTCTCAATACGAAATTTTCAGTGTCACACTGCGGGATAAAAAAACAAAACAAAAATTACAAAAATTCGACGGCAGTGGCCAAACAAATTACAAAAAAAAAACAACATAACTTGCGCCTTGCGACCTTGAGATTGGCGGCATTAACCCATTACGGAACAATGGGTAATTTTCCGCCGCACAACAATTAGTGCTGAGTTTTCTGGTCCACAGATTTATTATACAAAAATGTAATAAAAGTTGAGCTTAAAAAATGAATTCGGTAATTTGGGTAAAACTACTGTTTCTGTAATAAATTATTGTAATGTCTTAATTTAATTTGGTCTTCTACTTTATTGAAGAAATATTTAATTATTAATTTTATATATTGTAAGCCAAAAAAGGGTTCATAATCGGTTAAGCTGCATTTTGGCATTGCCTTATTGGCTGCAATAAACTCAGCGTGTATCAACCAATTTTGCTGCCCAAAAATCCAACACACAAAATGTTGTAAGAATCTCACCGAAGCCAAAAAAAAAAACAAAAGCCCCAACGACTCGTAATTGCAGTCGTAACAATCCAAGCAAGTTAATAACAAAAAGCACAGCAGCAGCACAACAATAATAATCACGGCAGCCGAAAGAAGTTGATGGCCCTGCTCCTGCCCCACAATTGATTGCATGTGGCACGTGTTCATGACATTCCTCCAAGTCCACATCCAATGGCCATGCCATTCTGTTGCACACTTAATAGCATTGCAATTGTTTGCCTTGAAATTGCAGATCAGATATGATCATTGGAGATCACTGATTGATTTAGTTTGATATTGTGAACGATCTTGAGGTGTTAATAAAGGTTTATGCTTAATTTGAGGCTTAGAATATGAATTTTATATAATAAAATTATCAACCTGGCATTCTGTTAACTCATCTTATAAGTTCATCCATATCCATAAATCATACTCGTTAAAAGTTTGCAAAAAAATTTAAAAGTCTTAAAAATACTCTTCGAGGGCAAACCCCATTTATGGACCTCCCCTATCCCTTTAATATTATTTTTTATATATTTTTCCCACTTTTGATTACTGCTGAGATGAAGTAAAAATGCATGTAAAAATGGTTATTGAATTTATGATTAATACCTGAGCGCAGTTGTCATTGAAGGCCCGACAAATTAGCCGGCCAAGGCCAACCGGTGCGGCAAGAAAACCAAGATAAACGGGAAGAGATCGTTGCCAAAAACTGGTGGGAACAGAAAACAAAAAGCCCAAAGACAAGGTCCAGTGAATAATCCCAAGATCCATATAGTCAGATAGCCAGCAAACCAAACAAATGATGGGCAATCACAACAAATCGCGCAATGATATGGGGCATATGGAGGGGAAAAGTGCTGCTCCCGAACTCTCCAGCCTGCCATTCAGCGAGGCGCGGCACAAAGCAAAATAGTGTGTAATTCAGTCTGCATTTTAATTTGGCCAAATGCAGACGTAACCCGATGCCAGGCCAAATATTTCGTCAGTCTTGGGGTCTTGGGATGGGGGCTTCAATTGCAATTACCTTGGCAGCAAACGAACACGCAACCAAGTCAGTAAGACGCTCGGGACGTGGACGTGCCAAACGATCCAACGATCCAACGCCTAACGGCTAAACGGATCGAACCCAGAGACAAACCGCGTCCAACCACAAAACTCTTGCGGTCCGAAGAAAAGCGAAACGAAACGAAAGACTTAGGCAAAAAACTTGCTCGGCACGCGCCAAACTTAGAGTTTGATGGTAGGTGAGAGGGGGTTGGATTTTGTTGCATTCGGGGGCGTCGAACAAGTCGGTTTGATCAGCTGACTAACCCGGGGAAGTTGAGCTAGGTCGGCAAAGGTTACACTCAGAAAAAAAGGTATCTCAAGGTTTTTTCAAACATTTTTTGAGAGAAATATAAGCAACATAGTGAAAGCGATTTCTTAAGTAAACTAAAATAGGGCAGTTACTAAACCACATCGTTTATGGGTTCGTATCTGATATTATCAATTTTAAAATATTCTCAGTGCACCTCTCATAAGCACAAGAGGGATATAAATTACATTCGTCTAACACTCAAAACAAAACAAAAAATTGAGAGCAGTTTTAATCCGCTTGAAATCCGCACTTAAGCTGATTATATAGCATCCACAAAACCTGCGATCCACAAGTGCCGGTTCGAACAAGTTGGCCCACAGATCGTGGCTGCAATTCGAGCCTAGCTCAGCTCATTCTGCCTACGAATCGACCAGTCGAGCGACGTATCTCAAGCCACACGGTTGTCATCTGAAATTGTTGGTTACGCGACAGATCCCCAAAGATCAAGTTATCCGGAATACTCGTAATTTACAACGTGCTTTTCCGTGGGAATATTTTCCAGCATTAGGAAAATCCAAAGGATATCGTCCAGCCAATCGGAGTGGCAAAGCAACCCACACGTAACTGCCAAGCGTGACGAAATCGGGAGAGAAAAAAAAAGATAGTGGCGACGTAACCGTTACGCTTAAGTGCAACTGTTGCATTTGCCAATTTGCCCCATTTTGTGTGTCCGACTGAGCGTGAGTCAGTTTGGCCAGTGAGTGAGTGAGTGCCGCCTGGAGTGAGTGTCGAAGTGAGTGTCGCCTTGAGTGTTTGGAGTGGCGTGTGATTGCACTGGATACGGCCTTGCGATGCGGCCCACCGTCGAGGTCAAGGGTCGCCTGCTGATGACCATGCTGCTACACCTCCTCGTGGCTCTGGAGGTGTGTGGACGGGCCGGCGCCTTTACGCTTCTATCGCCCTTCAGTTATAGTTCGCTGAGCTTTAAGAACCTTCTAAACTCCGTTCTGCTGTCGAGCAATGCCAACCTGGCCGGCGGTGGACGAAACCTTAAGTCCGACGTCCTCGAGGATGCCTCTCTCATCACGGTGAGTTCTTCTAATAAGAAGATGCTTATCGGAGCAGCTGAACTCACATCTTGGATAAAAAGTCTGAATACTTAACCACAGTTTTGGTAACATTTTTTGAAGATCTCATATTAGAACTCAGTTCTTTTTATCATCTTTAAAATATAAATAAATTGTTATTGGCTGACATGAGTAGAGTAGCAATTTTGCAACCTTTTTTGTCTTAGGTTTTTCAAGAACTAACTTAAAGAAGTAACCCAGAAAACAAAAGGTATAAAAGCAGCAATATATTGAGTATTCTTATTAATACATTAACCCACAAATAAAAAGTCAAAGTATGCAGTAAAGCTAACCCCTTGTGTATGAAATGTCAGTCAAACCTGCGAATTAGTTTTTACTACTAACCATTAAAATAGTTTTATACCCAGAAGTCAGAAAATACAAATGAGAATTTGATAGTTTCGTTGATTACTTCTAGAAACCGTAGCTAGGAATCTAAGATGTGAAAAAGATCAAACATTCTAACTCGTAATTACCGACTAAACTTGAAACATATTAAATGAAATTATAAGATTGAGATTTTCTCTTTTTGTATTTAAAGTCAAAGTTCTTCCATCAAGTGTGAGCTAAATACAAAATTTAACTAAAATCGAACTTTGAATTCAAGTGAGTCGCAAAAAATTACTGATGATTTATTACTATCATTACTAATATTTACGATTTACAGTAGGTAATGAATATTGGCCATTTTAATAGCCTTGTTAAAAAATATACTTATTAACATTTCATTTGTAAAAACTTAAAAGTCAAAAGTATATAATCGTTACTCCGCCTGATTATTTACTACAATCATTATAAAGACTCTAAATACATAACTTTATTTGAAAAAATATTTAACGACAAAAGTGTAAGCTGAAAATAAGCTACTGGGCTGTGATGTCTACAAAAGTTATTTTCAAGAAAGTCGTTTTGATATATCATCCAATTCCAAGTCGGTCAAAACTTAACGCTTGAGTTAGCCTCTTGCATTGACATTGGTTTTCCACTTGGTTTTTCTTTTGTTTCCACAACAGTCTTGTCGAGCTTTTCTATGGGCTATAATCGCGTTCTGTTCTGGTATTTACCTTGCTTGAGCATTTTATTTTTGTGTGTCATATAAATTTACACTTTTCACTCCCCGACGCTGAAAGAAAGTTTCCGTTCTTAGAGTTCGTTGACTCCAGAGATTCGTGAGTCCAAGAACTAAGAATTACCAATTTCATTTGAGGTGTCTGGTGGCACCTGGTAATGGTCACCTGCCGTGATCGACTGCAGTTGCCACTGCACTTTCCATCGGCTTCCCTTTTGCTTTTGTGAAGAGAAAGGGGGAGCTGCCGTAACTTGTGGAAATTTCGTTGCCTTTTTATGGCGTTAATCATGTCTAAACTTCAGTGAATGACTTAACTCAGCTGCGAGTACGTAACTGATGGATTTATTTCTAGAGTTGCGGCTAATTAAAAGGTTTACGAGCCTTTATAGCTGTTATAGGTAGGTGTGAAGTAACCCCGAATGCTTTAGGGCAGAATATTCGTAACTGCATACGGTAGCCACGAACTGGAATTTCAACTTTAGAGAAACCAAATCTGGTTTCTTATTTATTTGTTTATAAATTTCAAACCTACTTACAACAAAAGGCTACCTTAGCCTTCGTTGGAATGAATCCAATACGAAATAAGCATTTTATGGCAGCCACAGAAATCAGAGTTCGTTTAATGAGCTTGGTTTTTTTTAGAATTGATAGCCATTGGAGGTGCAAAGTGACCTTGAGCTCATTTACAACGCTCACGTGCCCAGCAATTAGATCAACACACATTATCATTGGGCGTTTGGGTGTTCACACAATTGTTAATGCTTGTCGATGAATTTCCATGGGTTTCCAAAAAAAACAAAACAAAAACTATCTCAAGGGCAGGAAATTTGCATTTCATATGGTCTCTCTGAGAAACACCTGATTTTGTCAGCTAAATATCAAAGATCACACACACTCGCAGCTGAAGATTACCCAATCGGTTTTTTTTTTTTTGGGTGGGGTCAACAAACAGACAGGCGAAAATGAACAAAGCCAATAAACCACCAGCAAAGTCAAATGGAAAAGAGTTATTAACAAGTGTTCAAGTATACATTTGCCCACGGTAACGTAACGTTTTTTTTTATGTGATTTACGTGATTCGAGCTGTTGTTGCGCAGACATAGAAACTAATAAAGGGAGACATATAGTACCTATATAGGGTTATATACCTGACATATTGTCAACCCGAGTGCCGCCGTACTGGATCTTATGCAAAGTCATGGCTGGGCTTTCGAACGCGTTCACAGGCGCGTGTCTGCAATGTAATGTTCGTTACAATTTCTGCACGTTGCCAAAATTGCATAATCGACAGTTGGGAGATGGCCAGATATATATATATATACATATACTATATATACTACTATATCTCACGGGAAACACCTCTCACGTCAGACAATAACAAATTGAAATTGTCAACGCTATACAACAATCAACGTGCAATTAGGCTAACCTGTCCACGTCCACAGCGCTTGACTGACTTTGAAATATGGGTTAGCAGTCTGCCCGCCTTCTACCTACCAAACAACCAGGCAACCAACGAACCACCCACCACCTCCATTCCACCATCCCAAATGTCAACGAAGAAAGCCCAAGGCTTTGCCTCACCAATAATAAGGAAATAGTTTCGGCATTTGGCATGGCTCTGGATATTTTTCGCTTTTGTTTTGCATAAAACTGTCTCGTTTTTGCTTTAATTTGAGTTTAAAGATTTCCGCATTGTCTTTTCTTTGGGGCCCACCATGCCAAGGATTGGCAAATAGATGTCGTTTGGAGTGATTACGTTGAGGTGTTGAAATGACTAAGTTTGTAGCTAGAAAATAGGCAACTTGTTAAATGAATTTTAGCACTTAAACTTATTTTCACCTTAAGAAATTTATAAGCATCAAATAAAAATCAAATCAAATAATAACAACAACCATCACCATTCGATTAAGAGCTTATTTTAGCCATTTGATTAGTATTCTAACAACCCTAATCGATCAGAGTAATTTGCATAATTTTCAAGCCGTTACTCCACTTGATCAGTCATCTTGAGAGCAGAGTTCAAATGTGATTAACCTCTAAGATTTTGATGTCATTAAAACGATGTCAGTCGGCGGTATAAAGCCAGTACAGCGGCCCAGAAAATGCAGCCAGCCGAAGAAGCGCTGACACCAAACGAGATGAGGAGAAACTGGTTGGGGTCGCGTCGTTGGCGATGACATCGAGACGTTTCGAACGGCAGTCATTATAATGATAATAAAAGCCGAAGTCAATATCAAGGTCAGTTACAAAATGAACGGATGGTCTTAAAGTGGATATCGACACAGAGCCCATCCATCCATCCATCCATCCGACAAGCTGAAGAGTGGTTAGGTGGCTAGGTGGCTCTGATTTTGGCCTCCTCCAGCTCAGCTCAAGTTCGAATAGCAAAAGTGCTTTATGCAAATTAATCAAAGGCACGCCACTAAGCCCCTAAAACGTTGACACTACAAAATTTGCATTGGATTTTAGAGGAAAAATACAAAGCCAATGAAAACATGGATGCCCATGCACACCCAAAAGAGCCATGCAATTACAGTAGATACTACCTAGGCAAAAACAAATATAAAAATAAATAAAAAAATAAATTAGTGATTTAAAGACTTTGTTTGAATGTGTAAAAAAATATTTGTATATAACAAAAAAACCAAACCTTGTGTTAGTCTAGGTCAGTAATCACTGTACCAACGAGCACGCATCACATTGCCAATTAGCATGGACACAAACCGGAGGCAGGCAAACACAAAAATTAGTGGGTCATGATGAGCATTATGTTAATCGCAACTCAAGACGACTTTGTAGGTGCTAATGAAGTTTTTGCGGCTTTCAGACGAATGAACAAAATGTTCAGTTAGCAAAACAGTAAAAATATGGAAAAAGAAACCTTTGATATATAAATATTATATATAGGCGACTTACCAACAAAGCCACAAACTGTTTTGGCTGATCTCGAAACCAGTGTAGTATAACATTTACTTTTTCATTGGTCTCTCCCTCTCCCCACCTCTATTTTAGCCACTCTTATTTATTTAATTATAGTTTTTCCCAACGTTTGTGCACATTGTTTGCCCGGCAGTTTGCTTGATTTATTTACTGTACCTTTTCAATCGGCGTTAAATCAAACATTTTGCGCTTTTGTCTTCTTGTTTTCCATTAAAAGTTTATTCAACAAATGGGTTTATTTAGATTTCTACACAGATGATTGAACAAATTCATCAAATTTATGGAAATATTTAGTTTAATAACAAGACAATTATTTTATAAAATTTGCTTACTTGTGCTTTACAAATGCCTATTATTAAATAAATTTCTACACTTTGCTTCGATAAATATTAACAATATCTCTGCAGTTTAGTTGATAAGTTGCAGCTTAGTTACGACATAAACATAGTTATTTTTTCTTGTCAAGAGATAAATATTGCTGAAATTTTTTATTACTGAACATTTGTCGACGACTGGTGCGAATTTCAAAACTTTCTGAGATTGACCAACACCGATGGGCGGGAAAATCCAGCTGCCGCACTCTGTTGCATTTTGAGCTTCTTTGCAACGCCTTTTCGGCTCTGGGCAAATATTGGCCGGCTGTTTTTTTTGTTTTTTTAGCCAAAATGTGTGTCAAGCTAAGAAAAACAAAAACTTTGCCGGCTAGCATCGGCGGCAGAGCAGCTGTTGCAATTTTACGGGGCCTGGCTAAGTCACTTTCTGCGGCTTCTCTGCACCTCATTCGCACGTTCATTCATTCATTCTCGAAACAAAGAAATTACGTAAGACAAAAAACGGCTAAGGAAATTGCCAAAATAAAATAAAGTAAATTTATGCTTAAACCTTTGGCCAAATCGGCCGAAAACAAAACATGCAGAAACAGAGCAGGAAAAAACATTTCGCTGGCTTACTTTGCGTACCACTTCCTCGTGTTGTCCAACCAGCCGGCAAGTCAATTGGCCAATTGCAGTGTTTATATTGTTTTCTGGCCAAACAACAGCGGGGGCTATTCGCTGCCAAGGTTAATTAAAATGCCAGTCGGCTTCCAGAGTGTATCTTTCTATAGTTTTTCTCAGTCGCTCGGCCGGTTTGTTTGTTTCTGTTGAAAAACATTTGGGTAATCGCGTGCTCTATAACTTAATTTCAACAATGGTGTTATGAGTTTTTCTTTCGGCCACCCACTACCCAACAGGCTTACATAATAATCCAACCGAGTTATCAAACTTATCACGCATTTCTAAAAAAAAAAAAACCTATAAATTTAAACGCCAGGCAGGAAGAAAAGTATGCTGTCATACAGTGCGTATGCGTGATACGTGACTGGGTTAAACTTATGGCGATGTACTTATATAGGGGGCCGCGTGAACTTTACGTCACCTGGCGTTCCAATAAAGCGTCCCCAATGATGAGCATGCCTGATAGTTTGCCCGATATTTTTGTTTTCATCGGTGTCAATAAAGAAATTCTAAAATGTTCTGTCTAGCAGTTGTCAGGCAATATAGTTGGGGAAAATAGAAGCAGGGCAATTCGACTGTAAAATACTCTGTCAGCACTACACTATCCTACAGGGACAATAACAAGATTATGTAGTGCCCAGACCAGGCACAAGCCATTCTCCCTCTGCCATTCTAGACCGCAACAGCTTGTCTGGTAACTTTATTAACTTGTTGATGCCACAAATTAAAATTCATTAGTACCAAATGACTGTGGTTAAGGCCAGACGAATGCCTCCTTGATGATGATGACGATGACGCTGCCGGTGGTACTCTGGTCTTTCCACCTGCTCTTCCATTTGAACTATGCAAATTAACGGGGAAGAAACAAAGAGCAGTGCAGGGCAGGTGGAAAAAACATGGGCCACAGCAACTCAATTTCACACTACCATGATTTGCACTTCTAACACCTTTCTCTTCCTCCCTTGGATTTTTTCTTTTCGTTTTTTTTTTTTCTGCGTTCATACAGCCCAAATTAATACGCAAATATGGATATCCATCGGAGACCCACACGGTTGTTACGAAGGATGGCTATATCCTGGAAATGCATCGCATACCCAAGAAAGGAGCTCAGCCAGTCCTGCTAATGCACGGCATTCTGGATACTTCGGCCACGTGGGTTCTCATGGGACCAAAATCCGGACTGGGTGAGTAATATCAAATTAAAGTAAAAAAAATTTTTAATGTTTATTCTAAAAAAAAAAGGTTACATGCTGTCCGATCTGGGCTATGATGTGTGGATGGGCAACTCACGGGGCAATCGGTACTCCAAGAACCACACCAGCCTTAACAGTGACTACCAAGAGTTTTGGGACTTCACCTTCCACGAAATGGGCAAATACGACCTGCCAGCCAACATTGACTACATCCTGAGCAAAACCGGATACGAGCAGGTGCACTACATCGGCCACTCGCAGGGAACAGCCATCTTCTGGGTCCTGTGCTCCGAACAGCCCGCCTACACCCAGAAAATAACCTCGATGCACGCCCTTGCGCCCATCGCCTATATCCACGACATGAAGAGTCCCCTCTTCCGCACTCTCGTTCTCTTCCTCGACTTTCTCACGGTGGGTGGCAGTTTTGGGTTTTTGAATTTGGGTTTGGGGCGACAGCTGCGGCTGGCTCATTTTCCATTTTCCATTCCGTGTTTCCCCCTTCCTTCTTATGCCATTTTTGTTGCAGGCCGCCACACGAATGCTGCGCATCACGGAGTTCATGCCCAACACCAAATTCCTAGTGGACCACAGCCAGGTTGTGTGCCACGACAACGCCATGACGCAGGACGTCTGCTCGAATATCCTGTTTTTGGTAGCTGGCTACAACTCCGAACAGCTGAACAAAGTAAGCAAAGTGCACTGTGCAAAAAGAGGAAAGAGTTCTTATTGAAAGTTCTTCATGGCTTATCTTAGCAAAGTTTTAGCTGGTAAACTAGAAGTTTTTCTCAGTGTATGTGAGAACTGGGTATGAAAACCGTGGACAGGATTGGATTACGGGTGTGTTTTGGCCACGATTTCGCGTGACTTGCCAGCCCGGCTGAGAGCCATCGAATTTGGGTGTCCCCTTCGATTGTCTTCATTAAGTTGGCACTTAATTAACCCGCCTCAATTCGATTGTCGGTTTGGGTAGTTTGCATTCCAGTTTCTGCCTCAACATGTCGATGCGGAATGTCCTTAATTGGACGCGAACGTTTGTAAAGTTGCCCAATCCTTTTGGTAGAACTTTAGACCCCTAAAATCTACGCGCAATACAAATGGACAAACGCAGTAATTCGTGACTGTAATTATCGATGGGTTAAACGTAATTAAACACTATCTTAATCCCCCAATCGGCCACAATGTTTGCATTGAATAAGCTCAACGCCCTGGCAAAACTTTGCCCGATAATCGACCGCAAGCTAAACACCCGCAGATTCAAAATTATGGCCCACAAAGTGCGGCCGGCTTAAATTACTTGAACAACATGCGAGTGCTGGCTGGCAGAATGCGAGGGGATGTGGGGACATGACCTGACCTGGTATCTGGCATTGAAAGGGTGTCATTATCTATTATGTCAACGGCCGCCAAGAGTGGGCGGTATCTTCTTGTTGTCCTCGTCGGGGCGTTGTTTGAAATTGGCATAATTAACTGGCACGGCCTGGGATGCCGTAGCACCGAACAACAAGCGACAATGCATGCAAATTAGGCGCGATTCTCTGACCCAACATGAACCTGCACCTCTAGTTCGTACCTCTAATTTTGCCTCCATGAGAAATACAGGACGATAATGCCGTGCTGGGCTTTCGAAACATGGCTCGGTCGTTGTTACATTGTCCAAGAAACAGGTGTGGGAGACGGAATTTGTAGCCATGAGCTTTCAGAGTGCCTAAAAACTCTGAAAAATTAATACAAAGAGTTTTATATACCTTTGGTGGAAACTTAATTTAGTTTAATTAAATGTTTTCCAAATATCAACAACTTTATTATAACTACTGTTTTTGCCCCCTCTAGACCATGCTTCCTGTGATGCTAAGCCACACGCCCTCAGGAGCTTCTATTAAGCAGCTGGAGCATTTTGGCCAACTGATGAAGTCCGGTCATTTCCGGAAGTTTGACCGTGGTTATTTGCGTAACCAACTGGAGTACAACCGGATGACTCCACCGGACTATGACCTATCTAGGGTCAAAGTACCAGTGGCACTGTATTACTCGGTGAATGATCTGCTGGTCTCAACCACCGGAGTAGATCGTTTGGCCCGGGAACTGCCCAATGTGATCGACAAGTATCTGGTGCCCATGGAGCGGTTTAACCATCTCGACTTCCTGTGGGCCATCGATGTGAAGCCGCTGGTGTACAACCGCCTGGTTCGAAATGTTCGGCGGGTGGAGAACCATAGGGCGAAGCTAACGGCAAATTTGGCCAATTATCTGGCCATGCAGCTGCAGCGCCAGCAGCTTCGCCAACAGATGCAGCAACAGATGCTGGAGGGTCTACCGCCCAATGTGCATCTCCCTCATGGCTTAGGAATGGAGATGATTGCAAGAACCACCTTGGCTCCTGTAATGCCGCCCATCACAACCACGCCCTCGACAACGACAGAGGTTGCTGAAGAGGATGAGGTCGTGACCACCGCCACCGCAATAACGGAAGTTCCGGCGTGACTTTAATGCCACCTGGCCAAGCTCTTTTCGTTCCAATTTCATATGACTGTGATGACATTTTTAACAATTTACCGATCGCAGCATCGCCAGGTTCTCCAGATGGAAGACCTCAGGTGCAATCACTCAGGCGCAATCCATTCCCATGCATCCATCAACCATCCATTCCACAGAGAGTCCCCTCTTCGATACGGCCACTTTTCCACCAGAATTGTTCGATTCGTCTTCTGTGCTACTCTTAATACTTTAATTTATGTGTACAAATTTATCAGTAATTTTAAATGTACGTCTATTTTTAATAAAAGAAATACTTTAAGAAAATCTGGCTGTTTGATTCGTTTTGTTTTTTTTAGTTATGAAATCTAAAAGGTTTTTTCGGATGTCTTCTTATTTTAAACGAATATTTAAACAACTTCTGTGTTTTTGTGGTTTAGTTTTGTTGATCAATTAAGCGTAAAAAGGAAACCACGTAAAGCCTTACGTGTAGCTTACGTTTTTCATCACATGGGCAACCAGATAGGTATGCAACGGTTTTTTACTACCTTTTTCGGAAAGCGCCCAAGTGCACACTATCTTTTTACCTGAAAGAAAACACTCTGTGGCAACAAAATCGATTTTAAATAAGATATTTTCAATAATTTGAACTTCTGATAAAGTAGAAATTCCACTGCGGATTCATTCTGGCTTGAATTGGCCAAAAAGATGAGGAAAACTTGAAGAAGAGCGGGAGACAGGCAGCAAACAGGACCATCGCTTAATTGCGACTTAAAACGCAACTCATTTCGACAGCCAGGGTGCAAAACTTTATCCTGGCCGCAGCAGGAGTCAAAGCCACAGGACCAGCACCAGAACTGCACTACTAAAAAATACTAAAAATATATATTAACCTTTTAACTTTCAGATAAACTGAAAAAACTATTGAAAATTCACAATTTTATTTGTGTCATAAAATATGTAAAGATAATAGTTACCTTATCCAGATGTCTTACGAAAATTAAGATTTTAGAATATATTAAAAACTTGTAAAGAAGTTTTTTTTAAGTGCACAACCAAGACCAGCAGACTGGGAAAGCCGGTGAGCCTGCGGACCGCAGTTGTGCACTTGCTGCGACAACTTAAAGCCGCATGCCCAATGAATTGCCTTCATTTGTCGTCGTTTGGCGTCTGGCGACCGGCGAACGGCGAAAAGAAAACGCAGTCTGCGACTGTAGGCAAACTTACCGCGTGCACTGTTGCTGAATAAACAGCCAAACACAAACACAGTGGGTGGCAGCAGGATGGTATTAAGGCGGGTCTCGGGATGCGGATTGGGACCAGCATAAAAGTCACAATTTGCAGGTGATATTACCTTTGGGCTGACTACCAGCCGAAGGGAAATGAAAAGTGCAATTCCTGCCGTTGGCTGACTTCTTGTCGACTAATGTCGAATTGCATCCGCTTCTTATTCAAAATTGAAAACAGAAATTGAACAGAAGACTGGAGTAACTTTTGATGTAAAAATATTTTACTGACTTTAAATAAGATAAGAACTGGTTATTTATACCTTAAGATGATCTTAAATTGAGAGTAAACTTTAAAATATTAAAATTAGAATTTATTTTCATAATTTCCCTAAGAAGTTCTTGGCTGCATATGACTTCTTCCATATGGCAGGGAATTCTTGTTTGTCTCTCCTTCTTCCTGATACCAAAGGCGAAAAAAGTCCACTAACAACAGGCGAAACAACCATGCAACCGCAGTTGCAAGCACACAACTGACACAAATTCAACTTTAATTAAAGTTTAGCAGAAGGTTGCGTTAGGAGAAAGAGACAAAACAATCTGAGAAAGAGACAGCCAGATGGAGGTGCTCTTTTCCCGCTAAGCTATGGGAGCCCACATGTTTACACATCGCTTTTAACTAACTTTGACAGGCTTTCATCCAGCTTTCAGCACTGGAAAAAACAACTTTCAGATTAATTTTAAATTAAAGTTTGATTTTAAATCTAATTTATTAATCGATGGTTACTTAATGGTTAATGATTAATGGTTACTTACAAGCTATTAGCTACTTTATATATATTTAAATCTTTTCTATTTTATAAAACTAAGACTTTTTATGATCACTTTAAGCATTCTTTCCTTTTTCCTGTGTAGTTTCTACCTCTTTTTTCACCCCATTCCCACTTATTGCCTTTTCCTTTAGCCATCAGCTGTCATTTTTTGCTATTTCTCCTCTGCTCTAGCTCTTCATTTGCCTTGTAGTATAAACAAGTGATTTTTTAGAGCCCCGCCCACATTCCCACCGCCTTTCTCTTCAACTCTCTGTTTCTTTTCCTCGTGTAAACAAGACATTAAGTACAACAAAATAATTAAAGTCAATTAGTGGCTCTTGCCTGTGCAACTAGCTTTTGTCTATCCATCTCTTGCTCTCTTCCCCCTCTCTCTATCTCTCTCTCTTTCCCCTCTTCCTATCTCTCTCTCTTCCCCCTCTTTCTATCTCGCTCTATCTAAGCCATGGTGTGTTGGCTTTTGCCTCAGTTGTTGTTGATTTAGTTTTGGCTTATAATGATATTGTAGGGCTCCTTCAGGGGCTGTCATTAGCGTCATAGATGCACACACACTCTCAGCCACATCAAGGCACTCACACAGACACACTCGGGCCACCCGCACATCATAATTTATTAAATCAACTTAAATTTGGGATGAACTTTGCTCTTTTGGCCAAAAGCCAACGCTACTTGAATGTCAGACCAACCTATTTAAGGATAATTAGTAGTAATTTAAGATAATATTCCAACATTGAGTATTTGGATTTATTTTATAATATATATTACTATATCTGCCTTGATTTAAGGTTTTACTTTCTCAAAATTACTTAAAATTACAAATATTGCAGGACACAGAAAAGTTGGCACTGAATAGCTTAATTTGATATTCCTCTGTCAACACAATGAACAGCAATTAAGTGAAGCTTGTTAATTAAGGATTAATAAGTTAATACATATATATAATATATATCGGCAATATCTGATATTTATTTCGTTCCGATTCCATAATTGAATTTACAGCAAGGACAAAAGGCTGGGCAAAGCCTTTTCATTCGGATTCTGATTTTATTTTTCCAATTCATACAATAATAATTTTTTGCAATACAATTACAATGCCCGTTTCGAGTTGCTCGTTTCTATTGTCTCGTTTTGTGAACAATGGCGAAATAAACCCTCTTTCTACTGCAATTCAAATTAAAAAAATAAACAAAGTTGCAGAGTTTCAAGTTCCTTGGAATGAAGGGGCACTCGAACGGAATCAGAATCGGAGCCCACCACAAGTGACTTTCTGTGCCGGAGAATGAAGTTTGCCAGAGAGCTTATTCATTACAAAGTAATGAGGTAAAAACAATGCTGCCATTTACCAGGCACATACAGAGCAGAGAGAGCTCCACTTTAATTTGATTGATTTTACTTCGAAATAGAGAAGGAAAATTTGCATTTCCATTTGAAGTAATTTAGAAATAAACATTAGCGTCAGAAGCCAATGAAGCGGTCGTAATCGTTAAGCAATAAAGTGCCACGCCCTCTGGACAAATTGCCAATGGCGACACTTCAAAGTACCCCCACCACCCCAGACAAGTCGATGATGAAAATTACATTTGTACAGAACCAAAATTTGCATGCGAAATGTTTTCCTAATGATTTTCCGAAGCATTAAAACTGGAGCAGAGCTCTGCTCTTGATCGGGCTTTCAAGATTATTTCACTTGGTATTTAAATTACATTTCTGGTCGAGCGATTTGAAAGCGCTTCTTACTTTGATTTTAGTCGGTCGGCACTTTAATAATAATAATGATTTCAAGTCATTTCCCGACTGCCGCCTGCTAATGACTTCTTCTGGACCAACTCTGCCCACAGGGCGTATGATTAATACTTTGTTTACACTCGAAGTAGCCACCGTCGCCGCCGAGGAAAATTGAATTCTCAATTCAATTCATCACCTTCCCCCCATCAGCTGGCTAAATTTTGCATAAATATTTCAACAAAGTGCTGAGAGGGCTGGCCAGGCAGCCAGGCAGCTCCATCATCAGTTTAACAAACTAATTTGCTTGCCAAAAAGTCTTCTTTCGAGAGCATTTTATAAGTCATATTTACGTTGGCCGCCTGCCAAGTGGCCTTTGTGTCCGGTATTTTGACGGCAGGAGCTCAATTTAAGTGAGTGCCAGCAGCCTCCTTCGTTCTGGGCTTAATGATGTTATTGAAGTTGACTACTAGAGGTGTTTTTTGGGCAAACAGCTAGGCCAGGCCAGCGACTGACAGGACTTAAAGTCGCTACTGAAAGCCATCATTACATAAATCATATTGACTTTACCACGCCCCCGAAAAAAAGTAAACGGCCTTTTACTGATTTCTCAGCTGACCACTTTCGCTGAACTATGCAGAAACCTCAAACTGGAGTGTACAGTAAAGCTTCAAAGAGGGAAAGTCATTACGATTTGATAACAAAAAATAGTATGATGAGGTAAAAGATCTCATAACATAGAGAGATCTTATTATATTTACTATTAATTTGGCTATAGTTACTTCAAATCCACCCAAAGCGAGCTTCACTGTAGTTCAATAGCGGCCAGTTTATTGTTATTGCCCTTCGTAGTTGACAGTTGTAGTTGTTAGTGGCATTTATCGCCGTTGGTGGTAGCAAGATGTTAAGATTCTCGGCCACGTCCAGAAGACATTTTCTGTCGAGTTGACATAAAACTTGACCATATTTATGTTGTTGTCCAAGTTTGCCGCAAACGAGAGTTTTGTGGTCGCTTTTCTGGTTCGATAAGAACTAATTATGAAAGTTCCTCTTCGCTTTTGCCTTACACAATTTCTAGCCACAGCAGAATCAATTTGCGAGGTCAAAGCTGTTGGGTGAATTTATGCGTTTAATAGCAATGACCACCGGAAAGATAAGAGGAATGTGAGGAAGTACATTAAACTTTCAAATGAAATTGGTTAGAAAAACAAGCAACATTGAATATAATGGCTGCTCTGGAATTTCGCTAGAAGCTGACTCACTCACCCAAGTGTATAACAATGCCAATCGGCAAAGCCCACTTGACAAAATCCACAGACATTCCTTCATTTTGGCTTTTATGGAAAATGTCAAATGTCTCACAATATTAGCTTGGAAATCGGGAGAGGTTCAACAGAAATACATACCCAAAAAGGATGAATTCTCAATTAATAGAAAATTTTATAAATGTATTTTCATTTTTAAAGTTAACTATACAAAAAAAACTATAAAAAAAGTTAACTATTTAAAAGCTATTTTAAGACATAAATATGGCCAATATTTTCTTTAAGCGCACCGGAAATAGATCAGGGGATTAACTTTGCTCTTGGCATAAAATTATCAAACTGGAACTAAAACTGGAACTCAGTTTAGTAAAACTGCTTATAAACATGAGTTTCATAACTAAGGCGATTGATCCCATAAACTTAGCTATAAATTTGGGCATTGCTTAAGCATCTTTCTCATGAAATAAAATTTAAAATATATTCCATACAGAACTATTAGCCTCAAAACACTATTTTGCTTAGAAGAGAACAGAATGTGTCTAGAAAGTAACCAAATCATACTTCACAATTTGTCCATTTGCTTAGATTTCTTAAGAAATGGAAATTAAGAGTATGCAAAAAACTTTAAAGTATTAAATTCACTGAGAATACAAAACAATTTCTGAAAAAATTGCAATAATGTTTGTGTTTAAAAGAACTCTTTGGTTTACTTTAAACATTCCGCAACCAGAAGCTTTTGCGTTTCCACTCAATTACTGCGATCATTGAACCGACAATCAGAGACTCTTTCAGGCCAAAACAATAGCTGATTCTGATCGCATTAGGTTAATATCAATAGCCAAATACGATAGCGTATCGGAGCAAAGCGTTGAATAACCGCGAATTATGAGAGGCCATCGAGTTGTAACCAACTAATTGCCATACCAGAAAGCCGGTTTGCCACTCCGGGCCAAACTGAAGCTGACAAAAGCCACAACAACGAAAAGCAAAATCAATATCAGAGGTGAACACAGGTGAGTGCGTTGAAAGTGAAATTGAACTGGAGTTGGGGGAAGTGCCATTTAAAAGATGTTTCTGGGCCAAGTGCGCGGCGCCTTGTCGGCCCACCTGTACTTCAGGTCCATCAAAAAGGCCGAAACTGGCCAACAGTTGGCTACGCAGCTGAGCCATCAGAAACCCAAGCCGGGAACAGTTTTCAAACGCCTTTAAAAGCCCGAGCCGGAGCTGCAAACGGTTTAGTTCCTCGCCGCAAACAAAACTAGTCACAACAACGTGGAGCGGAAGCCAGTACCGCCAAGTGAACCAGTTAAAAGTCAGATATATAGTCTGAGGTAAAGACACTCAGCCAAAAGCGATAGCTTTTAACTCTATAAAGTTGCTATTAAATAGTAAATCAAGTTTGATGTACTTTATAGTACTTTTTCTTAAAGAAAACATAAAGTGTCTGAGATAATAAACATATTTTGGTGATTTATTAATACAAACTTTTACAAGAAAGTGACAAATATTAAGTAATAATACCTTATCCTTATAGTTAAAACTATCTATATTACATATTCCCTTATTCTGTTTGAATATCGTAAATACTTACCATTATTTTTCTCTGCAGAAATACAGAGAGAAAGAGAAGAGAGAGAGCTCCATGCCCAGAAAGCTTTTGGAGACAGGAGCAAGTTTTTCAGAGCCAAAGTGAACGTAGCTTTTGGCACGTTGAAACCACACTCGATTGATTCATTGCCATCGAGCCACTGAACCGCCTCGCATTCCGCGAATACCAAAAAGACAATTAAAAGACCGCCGAAAATGTTGCGAACCTTTGCCATTCTGCTGCTGATTGCAGTGGCTATTAATGCTAGAGCTGCACCACAGAAATCCACAGAGGGAGATAATGAAGCTACCGAGACGGTGCCGGAGGAGTCTACCTATATATCTGTAGAAGATGGAACGATCACGGTGGATGTCGATTCAGATTTGATTCTGACCACGAGCCCTGAGGGCGAGACGTTTACTGAGGCAGGTCCCGTGGTTCTGACGGAAGAACCACTTCCGGATTCTGTGGTGCAGCAGTTGGAAATGGAACGAGCTCAGGAGGAGCAGCTGAAGAATCCCGAAAAACCGGAATCGGAAGTGGAGTCGGAGTCAGAGGAGCTAGACGTAACGACTACGGAGCAACCAAATCCAAATAATACAGAAAGCACCACCAAAAAGATCTTCAAATTCGGAGCAACCACCCTTCCTCCGTATTTCATCACAACTACTGGTAGTCCAAAAATTATCACCACCATTTCACCACAAGTAGAAGTAACAAATCCATCCTCCGAGACTGAGGAAACTACCGAGTATCAGGAGGTTAAGACCATGAAGAACTACTTCGAACGGAAGCCAGCGCTAATGGGAGACATCGATCTGGACATGGCCGAGAACCGAATGGAAACCACCACGCATACACCAGCCCAGGAGCCTATTGAACTGTCCATGATTGTGACCACCGAAGCCGCGTTGGTGGAGGAGAATGTCAAGGCCAAATCTGAAACTGATCAGGCGGAACTGGTGGAAACCACTGTGGTACCTCTCTACCAATATTTTAACAAAGCAGCAAGAATTGTGACAGAATCCCAAGATTACTTTACTACGGTGGTGCCGAGAATCAAAGAAGAAGAGGTCGCAACAGAGCCAGCGACAGAGGAAACTACAGGTGGGTCACCAGAAAACTTATAGATTTTTAACTTTTCATTAATCTACTTTATTTGGCATCGATTGATTAACTTTATAAATCGTTTCTTTCAGAGTTGCCAAGGGTTTCATCCACCCCAATACCTGAAACCACTACGGAGGCTGAGTTAACCACTACTCCAGCGCCTACCACAACCACCACCACAACCACTGAGACTGCTTTGGTCATCACTAAAGTGGAAACACTGCTAAATGTCCAGCCAGAGACGACCACCAGTGCTCCAGAAACCACAACTACACGTGCTCCGGAGACGACAACTACGAGTGCTCCAGAAACCACAATTCCCAGTGCTCCAGAAACTACAACTTCCAGCGCTCCGGAGACAACAACTACCCATGCTCCGGAGACGACGACCACAAGTGCTCCAGAGATAACAACCACCACTTTCTCAGTTCCAGAAAGCACCACAACTGCTTCAACAACAACAAGTACCAGTAGCACCACCAGTGCTCCAACCACAACAACCACCACAACCACTACAGAACGACCCATTCAGACGCGTGCTCCCCGGGTAGAGCGAATCTTCAACTCGGACGGAGTAGAGGTGCTCTATGGATATTCGTCGGTGGTCCGGACCAACCGTTCGTGATCGGTTTGCACCACCGAGAACACGACCTTGTCAAGGTCGAACCACTTGCCATAATGCGGAGACGGGGAGACAAAGAGCGATTGAATGATGATCGGTTTGTTTTAGGCAATTTTCAATTCTAAACGAGTTATAAACAAAAATATTTAAATATCATTCGACGGACCCCAGCACAGTGTGATAAACCAAAAAAAAAAAGAGAAACTGTTAAAGAAGATATCGATACAGATACAAAATCCGTAAAGACATCGAACAAAACAAATATATTATTGTGCAAAAATTGTGTACGATCTGCCAAATGACAAAAATGAAGAGAAAAGCTTGGAGTTAAACGATTTTATAAATTATAAATAAAACATGAACACCCATCATCCGTTTCGCGTTTACTCTTTGGCGATTGCAAACAGAGTTAGTAGGTTTTTTAAACATTGTTAATCCAAAGATCGCTCTCTGTGACATAATATTACATGAACGATATGGGATTGGCAAAGGTGAGCTAAGGGGTACCCTTATATAAAATAATACCACAAAAGTTTGGTTCTGGTATAGTAAATATGCAGATACTATCAACGTTGGAATATTTTTTTTATAAAAAAAAGGGTAGTTCCCAAACTTCTTTCCACTCTGATCTATAAAAAATAATTCATTTAGTGGATCGTTAAAGCAGCACACCCAAGAAATCAAGCTAACCACAAGCGCAGACATTCAGCAGCCCACAAACTGATCGCTGCCCACCTGCGTTCAAAATACAAAAAAAAAACCGGCAATCGCCTCAAGAGTTGTCGTCATACATTTTTGGGCTTTTATGTTCCGGCATGGAGGCAGACAGTCCGACGGACGGGCACATGGGACCAGCCAGGCTGACTTGTTTGGTCTGGTCAGGTCCAGAGAGGCTTCGGTCGCCTGGCAGATTATTCATTAGGGGCACAGGGCCTTTTTTCGGGACGGTTTTGCAATGAGTATCACGTTTGAAGTGGCTCACTCTCGTTGGAATTTGAAAGCATTCGGCTATTAAACAAACACCAGCCGCTAATTTCCATTTGAACTTGAGAGGCAGGCGCTAAACTGCATGTTGAATGTGAATCGAATGAATGCGGATCGAAGGTTTTGGCGATACGGGTTTTTTTTTTCGGTTGGTCAGCTTGGCTTTATTGATTTAACCAGCTGACTAACTGGGCTCTAGGCCAGGGGATGTACATTACCAACCAGTTAGTCATAGTAACGGGAAAAGCCAGTGAAAATAGAAGACTTTTTGGGATATGATATTAGTTAGATAATGTCTTAAAGCAGACTTAGAGATGCTTTCTACTAGTCCTTATTTAGTTGAGTTTGAAGAGCACTGATAAATCAGATTCAATAAACTAAGCCAATATTAACTTATATTGCCAAACAACTTTTAGGTAAATAAATTAACCAAAGTAATAGTTTATTTCTAAAAGCTCTTTTTTTGACCTGTTAATAATTGTTTCAATCACAGCCAGAAACTATGCTACTATTTTTTTAAAATTAAATCAAAATCGTTTTGAAAATTTCGGTTGACTTCACCCACTTAAAATATATTTTAAAATAAAGTTCTTAAGCTTAAGACAAATAATGAAAAGGGATGTCCCCGTAGACTCATAAATAAATTAAACCGGTCTCATTCTCAAAAATATGAATTTTGTTTGTTTTACCAATTTGCATAGAAAACGAAAATTACTGGAAGCCAGCCAAAACCATCTGCTTAAACAAGTTTCAAAGGCGTTGTTTCAAAAACATATGAATTAAAAGTAATTGGTAAATAACTGTATTGATAGCAATTAAAAATATAATTTAAATTTAGCCATTGTTTTTGCCATAAATAAAACTAAGAACTGGTTCAAGTCTCGATCTCTAACTAGATGTGAGTATAAAA
This sequence comes from Drosophila eugracilis, assembly GCF_018153835.1. NCBI lineage: Eukaryota > Metazoa > Arthropoda > Insecta > Diptera > Drosophilidae > Drosophila > Drosophila eugracilis. The sequence continues at coordinate 203,442 of NW_024573311.1, read as the reverse complement.
GAGTCACTCAGCCTCTCAGATGGCACAACAAACATCCATAATGAAGTTCTTGGCACTCTGCGCTTTTCTTATCCTTGCTGTGGTGGCAGTCCATGCCAGGCCCGGTCCCGGCAGAGGATTTGGAGGTGGATTTGGAGGACCTGGATTCGGTGGACCCGGTAGCTACGGACCAGGCTTCGGACCTGGCTTCGGAGGTGGAAGCGCTACTGCCACAGCCAATGCCGTGGCTAATGCAAACGCAGGAGGATACGGTGGTCGCGGTGGATTTTACTAAGAAGTGATGATAAGCATTGAGAACCATAAATTGATCGACTTGTCTTCCAATAAAATATAGATGTTTGAAACACAACACATTGCTTTTCTTTTTGTTATTGTTAGATTTATAATTATATTGATCCACATGGTGCTACAGCGTAGTACTTTATTTTATTAACTTTTAAGCTCACGTCTTATCCTGGCTGGACCAAATTAAAATAAATTGTAACTTAACTTATATTACTTACTTTTACTTATAACTTTAACTAATCAAATTTGACTAAAGCTATAAAAAACAAAAAATGCTCAACAGTCAACTCATATACTAGTTTCTCATTCAGATTTTTAGATTTTAGATTTTTAATAGAGAGAGGATTATAAGTAAATATATTTTGAAAAATTAATAATAGACGAAAAGTTTAATTCTGTATGAAACCATGAATTTAGATTGTTAGACTGTTGACATCGTCGATGACATTCGTCAATTTTTGTTATATTTAATGTATTTTTTATAAATCGTTTTAAGAGGTATAAAATTTGATATATATTATTTACCTATGACACGAATCTAATAAAGTAAAAAGACGTCCGTTGACATTTCAATTAATTTTTTTACAGAGAAAATCGTTAGCGAATTCTTAAAGCCAGCTCCAAAGTCTTTCTATTGATAAAGCTTTCTATGCAGCCTAAAAATATACTTTACTTCTTTATATAATCTAAGACTTCCCAAACGTAACCTGTTTTCAATTATTGATGCTATAGTATATTGCCGTTAAATAATATAAAACGTCATGGGATTTTAATATATGTCTAATTAGTGTGCTAAACGGAACCCCCCATACATATATACAAATATAATAGCAATAAGCATATTTCCATTTTAATTTTGTCAGTGATTTTTTATTTTTTATTAAACAAGTCCACCTGTTGCAGATGTTGGTATAAAAAGAGCCGGCACACGCTCATAGCACATTGCAAGCTCTGACAATGAAGTTCCTGGCTATTTGCATTTTTCTAATCTTCGCCCTGGTGGCGGTCCAGGCTGTTCCTGTTGCTAATCCTGGTGGTGCCACTGCAACGGCAAACGCCAATGCCGAGGCCAACAGCTATGGAGGCGGCCCGGCTAGCGCCTCTGCCTCAGCAAGTGCTGTCGCCAACTCATCAGGCGGCGGTGGCCAAGGTGGTCATGGAGGACGTGGTCGACATGGAGGATAAAGATAAATCAAATCATAACTGGACTTTGAAAAAGAAGGCACGTCCACGGACAGGCCTCCTAGGGTGAAGCGATATCCATACCAAGTTAAATAATAAAATTATAGATATTTTTTTCGAAAATCAAGTCTGTTGTTTTTAGTTTTTGTTTTGGAGCGATAACCAGTTTATACTAATAATTTAGGCATAATAAAAAGATCTAATGACGTCAATGGATTTATCTCAGGCATCCTAAAAGATGTCTACACTTTTAAAGGCGAATAGATTTGCCACCTATAAACGTGTTCGTTTCGACTTTTTTGTTTTTTTTAATTGATTAGCATAAGCTAAGCCAAATTCAGTTCAACAAGTTCAACATAACAATAGGATTTTCGCACAAAACGTTTTAGAAAGTCTTTCAAACTTAACTTGTGACCCGTTAAACATATTATTAAAAATGTGTATTAAATTTAAAATAAAAATGGGATTGATTAATATAATATCAATTCCAGGAACATACTAAATACATACATACATATGTAGATACCGAAATACGATGAACGACGAGATATGAATAACAGCTAACGACGAGATCACCAGATGGCGAATAAAGTGAGAAATCGACGGCGAAGATCAAGATGACGACGAGTGACCATCTGGCGAAAAAAGTGGAAACCAAGGAGTAGATTAAAGCAAAGACGAGAATATCAGCGAAAGAAGTAGAAAACGACGAGAGAAGCAACGAGGACACGAAAAACGAAGGAGAGTATTTGAGTAGATCTGACGAAAGGAAAACGTGCTCCAGCGGAACAAAAACGACGTGACGACGATCGGATAGAATCTAATTTTAACATTGCATTAAAAAATATAATATAAATTTGAACGTAAATAAAAACCCTAAATATTGTTAAATACATTTTCTTTCTGTCTTATTTTCTGACAATAATTTTACCAAAAAAATTAATTGTAAGAGCTGATGTCTAGTAAATTCTTGTGAATAATCTAATCTTGTGGTGGATTTTTTGCCATTTCTGTGAGCTTTAAGATTTGCTGGTCATTCTTATATAGGCGGTTAAAAATCTGTCTAAATGAATAATCCTTATAATATTAAATGTAAATCTTTTTGACTGGTAATCTGAAGAGCATCTCAACGAGCCCCTAAAAGCTTTCTACACTTTGCGGTTATCAAACAACGTACTTCACAGCTTCATATTTGCTTTAATTTCTACGGTAGCCAAAAAAGAAAACCAGTTTTCTATAATTTACGGATTTGATGTGCCCAAATCATTTGCATACTATTTGCATGATTAATTCGCACTGAACAAAACACAAAACATCTGCTTAAACATAACAATAAAGTTTTTACATTATCGGTTCTTTTGCCCTAGAAAGTGGAACAAATGAAACCGTTTGAAAAAAAAAAACACAAATTATAAGATTTGTATATTAGGTTATTTTTTAATCATCATAGTAATCTTTAATCGTTAAGTTAAGTTAAATTTTTACCAATTCTAAGACTGCATTTATATGCTATTGAAGAAGACTTTTTTACCAACAATTTTTGTGATGCTAAGACAAGAGAATTCAAATTAAATTCATTAGAAACGGTTTGACAGGTTCAGCCTAAAAAGATTCTAGAAAATAAAAGGTGCATTTACAATCCCATCAAAAATATAGAACTAATGGATCACGAACTTAAGACGTGACCAATATTCCACCGACCGGTTAATTTTCGGCTGAAGTCTGTTTGCTGAGTGTTTTATTATTATCGATAAAAAATTTAAAGTTTTTTATTTGATCAGTGCAGCAAATTAACACTTTTTTTATAATTAGTATAATGACAGTGTCCAACCAATATTTAATTATGAAAATATAAACTAGAAGACTTCATTAAAAATTCTTGGCTTTAAGTCATACAAACCTAAAACAAAGACTCGTTTTGTTGATAAATTAACGGAAATTTTGTGTACTTAATATTTGACTTTAACGATTTGTGTAAAGAACTTTTCGATGTTTTTTTCTTGTTTTCTATTCTATAAGTTTTTCTATTTCAAATAAACTATTAGTTTTTAGTGTTTTTTTTTTTTTAATTAGTTTTATATTTTTATAAATTTAAAAAATTATTCAGAAATTCTGATAGAGAAAGACTCTTATTTGCCGAAGGAATTAGCGTTAGCATTGGCATTGGCATCGGCATTGGCGTTTCCACCTCCGAAACCATTGCCGTTGGCGACGGCGTTGGCGTCAGCGTTAGCTTGGGAATTGCCCCCAAATCCGCCTTGGTTTCCGTATCCTCCTTCTCCTCCGAATCCTCCGAATCCTCCCGGTCCTCCAGGTCCCCTCTGGCCAGGTTCACTGAACCCACCAGGTCCACCGAATCCACCAGGTCCGCCAGGTCCACCAAATCCACCAGGTCCACCGAATCCACCAGGTCCGCCAGGTCCACCAAATCCACCAGGTCCACCGAATCCACCAGGTCCACCAGGGCCACCGAATCCACCAGGTCCACCGAATCCACCAGGTCCACCGAATCCACCAGGTCCTTGTTGTCGTTGGAAACCTCCCTGACCGCCAGGACCTCCGAAACCACCTCCGTATCCGCCTTCGCCTTCGGATTGAGCATTGGCGTTGGCATTAGCGTTGGCATTGCCACCGCCGAACTGTGGAGCGGCGGCTGATACGGCCAGAATAACGGCGAGAACAACGAAGACCTTCATGGTGACCTGCTTGATCGGAGTGACTGAACAAACTTAATAGCCACAGCTGCAGGGCACAGTTTTTATAGGCAGACAATCGGTAGACGCCAAAAGAACAAACAATAGTCACTGCCGAAAAATAATCTTCGTTCTTGAGGGATCCAGGCAAAGCCCTAGAGCGAGACAGATAACCTCTACTACTAGCTCTGGTCGCGAGCGGACGTCACTTATCTCAAAACAGCGATTTCCTCAATCGGTCACATTACTTACTGGACCCGCATGGTTCTTATCTTTCATACATTTTCACCGAGTGTTTTTCTTTTGTCTTCTAACCACTGTCAATAAAACAAATAACGAATAATCACTATAGAAGTCCCATCATTCGCCCAGGGCCTCCAATCTTGGTCGACTACAACCCACCATCGAAAAAAGAAGACAACGCGAAAAACTAGATATTTCATTCCCTGAACTTCAACCAACCTAAAATCATAAAATATTATTAAAAATATACTACAATCGCCTTCATTAATACCGAAAAGATACTGTGTACACTGTGCCCTAAAAATGATCTCTAAAAATATTATGTCAATCTCGAGCCTCAGAGACGAAAAGCATCAAGCCGATGCCTGAAAAGTTTATAAAGACTACCTAGCTCACCGGTATATCCAAAGTACAGTGTAAGATTCACGAAGTCCTCAATTTTGGAAAACCGACAGTTTATGCCACGTATCTCTGTTAAATTCCCGAGTAATAAATCGTCGATTAACTCAAATCTTAAAGGTTACGGAAGTCTAAAAATTTAGGAAGTTTTACGATAGTGTGTCCAAACCCAGCAGAGTCATTCTAAAAATAACCTTCGGACTCTTTAATCTCTTAACTAAAAACGAACTTTTTTGACACTCGGTTAAAGTTTGTGAATACATTCCAAGTCCCATAAGACACAAGTATTGCCAATTGCTCCGTCAGACAACCAGAAAATGCAGGAACACCACGCTGTGCTCCAATTGTGCCCAACCCCAACCTACTTCCCTGTTTAAAAAAGACCCGTAGAAAATGTTAGACAAAAGGCAAGTGTGGTTTATTACAAAACATAAACTTGTCAGCCCCCACCAAAATGCTTTTCAGCAACACCATAGCACTATAGACTCTTTTCTGCATGTCCATCATTATGCATCTGATGTAATTTCTTCCAAAAATGTGGTTCTAATTTTGGCAAAGCAAAAGCCCTTTACGTGGGGGTTCATACAATATTGAATAAACTTACCCAGTGGCGGGTAGGTCAAAAGACCTTCAACTTAGCGAAGGCTTTCATGTCACACGTCCTATCCGAGTAACAGTTAACAAAACTATTTAAATTCTATACTCTTCACACGGCATACCACAAGGATCACCCCTGACTGTGGTATGGTTCACCTTACAGTCCTTACATAACAAAATATTAAGACATAAGCCTATTAAACTATTAATTTATGCAGACCATGCCATTATTTTTAGAAAATGTAAGAATAGTTCTACTATGTTGAATCAACACTAAATGAATTTAAAGAAATCCCTAATTAAATCCATATCCGGGAAAATTGGTCCAGCGCGGACCTTGCTGTAGATGAATGTAAGTTCTGTTTTACTATTCCAAGAAAATGATAATAGATATCCACCTGTTTCCAAAACGCTGTGCTCAACATTTCCTAGTTTTTTTATGTTTTTTTCTTTCGTATTTTATACGTTTTTTTTTATTCCAAGTAAACTATTAGTTCATAGGATTTTTTATTTTTTTATAAATATTAAAAAACTATTCGGATAAGGAAACCATCTTATTTGCCGACGGCACTGGCAACGGCATTGGCATTGGCATTGGCACTACCACCGCGGGAACTGGCGTTGGCGTTGGCGTTGGCATTGGCATTGCCGCCTCCAAACAGGACCAAAACCATTGCCTTCGGCGTTAGCGTTAGCGTTAGCGTTAGCGTTAGAGTTACCTCCCCCAAATCCGCCTGGGCCTCTTTGGCCTTCGAATCCGCCTGGGCCTCCGAATCCTCCTGGGCCTCCGAATCCTCCTTGACCTCCTTGGCCTCCGAATCCTCCTTGGCCTCCGAATCCTCCTTGACCTCCTTGGCCTCCGAATCCTCCTTGACCTCCGAATCCTCCCGGTCCTCCAGGACCACCGAAACCACCTCCGAATCCGCCTTGGCCTTCGGATTGAGCATTGGCTTTGGCATTAGCGTTGGCATTGCCACCGAACTGTGGAGCAGCGGCTGATACGGCCAGGATAACGGCGAGAACAACGAAGACCTTCATGATGATCTGCTTGATCGGAGTGACTGAACAAACTTAATAGCCACAGCCGCAGGGCACAGCTTTTATAGCGGCCAGACGATCGGCAGACGCCGAAAAAAAAAAAAACAAATTAACATGCAAACGATAGTCACTGCCGAAAAATAAGCTTGGTTGATCTGGGATCTAGGCAGGGCCAAGAGCGGGACAGATAGCACCCGAACGAGTCAGATAGAGGCTATGATTAAATGCAATGGTTTGAGGAAAGTTTGCAAATGTCTTTAGACCAACACGAGTCGTGTTCGTGGTGATTTCCTATGGAACCGGTTTGCTGCTATCAATATTTAAACGGTTATTAATATTTGTGTTTATATTTCATTAAGCCGAATTTTTCTTTATTTTCGGCACTGTCACTGATTTGCTCTCAGACGTTAAGCCAAACGATGCGAGGGCAGTTAATTATTATAGAACTTGACTGGGTACTTAACTATTTCCCATCAACATCAGTACGAATGTTTGATTTTAAAATAAAAGTTAACCAAGGTAGAATCATTATTAAAGAAACGCTGTTCCGGGATTGGAAATCGCCCAAGATATTGTTGTCATAATTGTAGGTTGTGGTTCCATCAGTTCCAATAAAGTAAAATATTAAAGAGAGTCAATTTGATAGCCTTCTATTTATTACACATAAATTTATATTTTTTTTTCGAATTTTTCTTCTTTTATTTATCAATTACATGAAATTGAGGTATGAAATTTGATTTCTACGATATTTTCTGATATGTATTATAACACATTCATTATCTAAGTAAGACACATAACACATCTTCCATGTCTCAGTTAGTAAATAAATTTTATGAAAATGTCTCAAAAAGTCAAACAACACATGGCTTTAGTTAGCACTTCTTTAAACGCTTCCTTATGCTGTGCTATCAATTAAAATTTATTCATTTTTTTGAACCAAATTCATATTTATTTTCCTGTAACTTACCGGTAACTCACCGCACAAGCCCCTATAAAATTAACATAATTTTTAGCGATATACCCATGTTTGTTTTCAACAAAATTTACATTTGAAATTCAAATTAATTGGGCAGCGAACTAGCGAAATAAAAATGATAATTTAAGGTGCGGACGTGCGAAGAGTCGAATCCAATCGATAAAGTCGGCCAGAGTTGTTATCAAATCGTGAGAGCTGACAAAAGCTGAATGATATATGCCTAAGAGTTAGTAAGTTAACCGATGGTTAATATTTGCTAGATTTTTCATACATTTGAATATGTTTTTACATTTTTATTTTCGGGGAAAAGAGTAATTACTTTTTATATAAAAAAAATGTATAATAGTTAATAAATATTAAATTATTCTTGATTAATATTTTAAATTATATATTTATTAATTATTTAATTTGTTTATATAAAAATTTCTAAGAAATAATAATCGAATTTAGTCTTTAGGTTTCTTGGGCTGCATAAAGTAATATTAGCTATATAGTAGAAAGTTCTCAGTCATTTTTATATTAATATTATTTTCCTCTCAAAGAGTTTTTATGTTCTCTATTTTTCTGAAGATATGTGATATAGTCATGCTATCTGTCATCATATATTAAGCCAAAAGACAAACGTTTGACTAGACTATTTAATCTAATCATAAATATAATAAATACTATATAAAAACCTTACCGAACCTTTCCCTAAAATATAAATAGGAACCTTTTAAATAACAAATTTATTTTTGTTTTCTTTCCTAAAACTTCCTAATATTTGCCGTTCAATAATTCTAAAAACATAATAAAATAAAATCTTAAGTGTTTTGTCTTTAATTTATTATTGATTTATTCACAGTCATTTCTTAACGCTTAATTCAAAGTATTCTTTTGGCCTGGCTTAGCCGCGGAATGAGTTGGCACCGCCCGCCGAAGCTGATGAAGAGGAAGAAGCCGATGCTGAGCCGCCGCCTCCACGTCCGCCGCCACCAGCTGAAGCAGAAGAAGAAGCTGAGGCAGAAGCCGAGCCGCCGCCGCCGCCACCGCCGAAACCTGGACGGCCTCCACCTCCAAATCCACCTCCAGGGCGACCTCCAAAGCCGCCACCGCCAAATCCAGGACCACCTCCAAAGCCGCCACCGCCAAATCCAGGACCACCTCCTAAAGCCGCCACCGCCAAATCCAGGACGACCTCCAAAGCCGCCACCGCCAAAACCAGGACCACCTCCAAAGCCGCCACCGCCAAAACCAGGACCACCTCCAAATCCGCCAGGACGACCTCCCGCCAAATCCGCCGCCTTGAGCATTAGCATTGGCATTGGCATTAGCGTTGGCATTACCACCGCCAAATTGTGGCAGGGCCGATGCCGCAGCCACCAAAACGGAAATTGCAATAAACAGTTTCATGTTGAGCTGTTGCCTCCTCGAAAGTGATCCACAAACTTGGCCAATGCACCGCTGGTCCCGGCTTTTATTCAGTTCCACGTCGGGAAAGAGATTCGATTATCTCTCGGTGATTCACACTGAAGAGTACTCTCCAAAGCAATCCAAACAGCAGAGCAGCACCGACAACAACAGCAAAAACAGAACGAATTATCAATATTTATAGCTCAACTCATTAGCAGGTTCGAGGCGTACGATCGCCGGACCCTACAATCAATAGACCCGGCCTGTTCGATCTGCAGCCGGTTAATCCCAAACTGGAGAGCACCTCAGACGTGCCCCCTTCATCTATTAGTCGTCCATTGGTTAGATAGCATGACGGTGGATATTGGACTCGTGATGTCATAGTAATCGAGTAGTTTCAAATGGTGATAAACAAAGATTTAAGTTCCCTTGGGGTTATTTCTGGAGATTTAGTCTTTAAAAATGTTGGATTTTAAAAAGATATAATATTTTATCTGATATTTTATAATTAATATAAAAAGAGTATTTAAATTAAAAATTATATCATAAGATAAGTCAGTACCTTACAAGCCCATGGAACTGGTTCCTTTCAGGCATCTCTATTTAGCTAATAATTAGAAATTTCTCCATTGTTGCAAAAGCAGATGACTGATTTTACTGTCCGAAATAATTTATGCTAAAACTTTGTTGTTGCTTTTAGCCAGCTGTTCAGCTTTTAAACTGTTTTTTGCGATTCGCAGTTTTTTATTTGTTTGTTTATTTAAGCTGCCATAAAAGCCGAATATAATTGATAACTTTATAAAACTGGTATTTGTTCAAATTCAAAATGTTAATTATTCTAATCAATATCAGAGAGAGAAAAACAAAATCCCCAAAAAAAATTTGAAATTCAAATAATTTCAGTTTATTATATTTTGTTTGTTTACTTTGGGAAGCTTCGGGAAAGAAAAAAATATCTCTTAAGAGTGGTAAGACCTAAGGGGAGTCCCAATTGAAAGTGTGCCAAGTAATGTTATTAGTGATTTACTAGGGCAAATGAATACGTAATAGGGCAGCTCAAAAGTCTCCTTCATCCCAAAGCCTGCATCATCAAAAATGTTAGTTATATATGTGCAACTATTTTTATTATTTGTCCAGACTTATATGCATAAATTAACGGCAATTTTATGCAGATTAACCCGCATCGGAAGCGAAAATAAGCTATTTTAAGCGGTAATATTGTCAAAGCATCTGTTTCAGGTTGGAACCTCAATAAGTGAATCATAATAATGTATAAGCTAAAATATAATAAAAATTAAGAAATTTGAGCGTAATATTATATTTTTGTTTTTGAGTTAACAGAACTAAACTAGCACTTTAGTGTAAAACTTTTTGTAAATATTATTATTTGATCCGAAATCCTATTATTCTACATTATTTATATATTTAATTTATTTTTGGCATTATGATGCAGATGTGGCTCTATACCTAACCTATTAATTAGAAAATCAATAATTGCAATTATATTACAAATTGTATTTAATTTTACTCTTATTAATTTCCCTTGATTTATAATTTATTTTATAATAATATTTGGTAAACTACCCAACTTAATTTTGTAGCACATCATTCTTTCTATCAAATAAAATAGTTTAAAATATAATTGGTTTTTAAATTTTTATTTATTTCAGACTTTTTTCAAACATTTATATTAACTTAAACTCTAGATCACTCTCATTCTGCTTATCCGTAGAAGCCACCGCCACCGCCAGCGGCCGAGGCGGACGCAGAGGATGAGGCTGAGGCAGCACCGCCACCTGCTGCAGAGGCAGAAGATGATGAAGAAGCTGAGGCAGCACCACCGCCACCACCGCGACCGCCATGATGACGTCTGCCACCACCTCCAAATCCACCGCCGTAGGGACCACCGCCAAATCCACCATAGGGATTACCACCGAATCCACCATAAGGATTACCGCCATAAGGACCACCAAAGCCGCCACCACCAAATCCGGGTCTTCCAAATCCTGGTCCTCCAAATCCGGGTCCTCCAAATCCGGGTCCTCCAAATCCGGGTCCTCCATATCCAGGACCTCCAAATCCGGGACCTCCGAATCCAAACTGTGGCAGAGCCGAAGCGGCGGCCACCAACAGGGCGAGAACGATCAGGGTCTTCATTTTCAAATTTCTACTTTGAGGTCGTTGGATAATTTCTGTGCGATCGCTGGTTTGTCTGGGCTGGAACTGACGGACTCTCAGCAGAGGCGCTATAGTATTTATACAGCCTGCATTGTTCAGAAAAGCCGTCACATACCGGCGAGTCAAATTTCGTGGCGAGATGGCTGTGATAAATGATTTCAGCAGTTGGGCCGATCACCTACCGGTTTTCTTTTTATTTTATTCCATTTGCTCTCAAATCTAATTACACCAGCTAACAAAAATATCATTTTTGATTAGGAAATATAATTATAATAAAGATATACCAGTTATTTTTGTTTTTTAAGGTCTATAAGTTTAAGGTTGGGATTATTATATTCCAAATATTCGAATGTCACTTTAAAAAACTGCATAGAAATTATTGCAGATTAATCATGCAATAAAATTTAAGAAAAAACCTAAACAACCATTCTTTTATTTAGCTTTCAAGTAACATTTTTAAATAAAATAATCATTAAATCTTTAAGTTAACATAATTAACAAGAGCTATAAGCTTAAAAAGAAATACTTGCAGTTTGAAGCTCAGTGTTAACTGGCGATGTCATGACTTTGTTTGCCGGGTGATTCCCATACACGTTCCTTTTTGAAAACGCATAATTATCGACCCACGCCCATTGGGTGACCCAGGTGCCAATGCTTGGTGGCACACAACCAGCTTGTTTACAAACCCAATCAATACTCAACTCTTCCTGATCTGCGTAGTTCCCCACCGAGATCAAAAGTACTCTTCTTCTAATGCCGATCATCTGACAAGTTCATCTTGAAGAGTTTATTCCCCTCTATCTTGTTTTGTTTGTCTGAAAGCGGTTTCGATGGCGATGTTGCCAAAAACAACAATCGTTTGCAGTGGGCCAGTTGGAGGTGGTGAGATCACTGACAGATCGCCGGTGGCTATCGGATATTTCTTTAGGTTTCGCGGCCAATCTGCGCGAGAGATGGCACAGTCAGCGGCAGAAAGTCTGCAGTTAACGAAGTACTTCGTTTTTTAAAAAGGAACGAAAAAATAAAACTAATTTATGATAAAAATATAAATAAATTAAGTGAAAATACATTTAAAATATTCAATAAAGTAAATACAATCAATGAAAAACCAACCCAAAAATACCAATTTAAATACACTTAAATAGTTTAATCACATTTTGCCTTACCAGACTATATCGGTCAGCAGCTGCGATCAGTTTCACTAATGCAAATAAATCTGGCATGATATTACTTACCTAGGCAATGAGTAAGAAATAGTCTCAGAGCGAAATCTGTCATTCATGACTACTTTCAGTTTATGATCTCTTGGCAATATGATATGTTTACACCGATCATTAGATGGGAAAAAAATCACACGTTTTAATGAGACAGCACACGATAGCAATCGCAAAATCCCCATAATTCAGGCTCTTAGAGATCTGAGTCTTAACAGTCCATAACAATAAAATCGCCCATGCGCAGCGAACAAGATTTCGGGGGGTTGTTAATTAATAAAACAACAAACAAACACAAATATCATTTCTTTTTAGAATATGAATACGAGCCGGCAAAACCTGTTTCAGTGTCGTCATAGCAAACTTTGAGCTACCTCAGTTAGTAGGGGAGATCGGTGACGATTAACGACTCATATCTCTCAAGGGGTTTTCCAGGTCAGAATTTGTGAAAATCTAATTAGCGTGGTAGTTAGAACCCGGTGATTTTTGGAGGCCAGCTTAGTCAGTGGCAAATCCTTATAGAAAACTAAGTTTATTTTTAAGATAAACTACTGATATATATAAGCATTAATTTGCCGGCGATTTGAATATTGTTTTCGTTGTGGGATTATGCAAAAACGTCCGTAACATAATCGCCTAATGAAACCGGTCGAAACCGGGGATCTTTTATTTATATATTTTTTTCTATTTTTTTGCCACTTTTGTGAAGAGGCTTTTTTTTTTGATAATTTATATAAGCCTGAACTTTGGACATTATATGATTTTTCCCGAACTTCCCTGATTTCATTGTGCTACATGATTTATAGCCATAAATTGGCGCAGTATCAAAAAATTGGGCAAAACAATAGTTTTGAACTATCTTGGCTGTCAAAGTTGGCCATTCAAATGAATGACTTCCGAATGATAGACATTGCGATGGGTAAATAACCGGAGCACTTTAATAATGAACTGCGAATGCAAATATTTGTATATTAAAATCAATCAAATTGAAATAATTTGAGCCTGGCCAAAATGTATATTATCACATTAGCCAGCGGGCAGGGACGTGGCCAGAATCATTTTCCATGGCGATATGAAATATTATTAAAATGCCAACTAATGAACGTCATGTTAATTATGTAAACACACACAAGCGAACGAGAGCAATCAGTGGGCTCTCTCTGTAATATTTTCGCATTTTAGCCAGGCGTTTATTGTTATTGGCGTTTTTCCATAGTTTTTCCACTTCACTCCGCAAATTGAATTACCCGCTTCCAGGCAGTGCAACAAACTTTTCAATTATGCGGCCAGCGGGCTAATGAACAAAGCGATCTGACCAGAAAACCATTTGGCGACCGTCCCGATATGGATATGACCACACCACACATAGTTCGATATGCAATCTGAATTATTTAATTTTAATTAAATGCTTTAGCTAGGCAACGGGCAAGTCCAAATATTTATTGCCTATTTTCAGGCCATAAAGTGGTGGGAGTTTGGTTTTTGGTAAATGAAACGGAATGCTGCCTATTTTGAGGCACCACCACCTGAGATGAGCCTGAGTTCAGCATAATATGCATTGGGGGCAGCACATTGATATTGATAAACATTTCACATTTATTTTATTGCTCAACATAAATTGTAGCAAACAAAGGGCGCCCGCCCGGCCATATTGTCATTCCTACAAAGGGCCAACAACTGTTGCAGCAGCAGCGATATTCTGTCTCTGTGGCAAACCGCCAACAGACTGTTGGTCCCACTTCCGCTCTTCCGCTTTTATGTTGCAAAACTGCACCACAGGGGTTCATCGTCCTTGTGCAAATTGGTCTCGGAGTTTATTGCTGTGTCCGGACTTGGAACTGCAGACTACGGACTACCGACTCAACCGACTTCAAACTCTGGACCAGATGCTGCTCCACTGGCAATAAAAGTGCACTTTCAGCCTGAGTCTGAAGCCAAAGCTGTGGCAAAAGGCAAAGGGAGAGCTTGCTTAAGATTTCAATTTGTTGCCATTGTGTGCAACAATTTGCAATAGTAAAACTTTACTTAATGATAAATGTTTGTGGGGGACACATAAAATTCAAGAAGAACGCAGTCTGTCTTGGCCATTTAAGAGATTTATGTGGCCATGAGTGGCATCAATGTCTTCGGTTGGGGCTAATACAAGTCCCTGCCACGGTCCCCTCTAATAGGCCATTAATTTTGGCGGAAACTTTGCATGCCAGATTTCCCAACCTCCAAAAACAGGGGGCGAAAGTTTTCCATCGCGATATCCTAAGGGTCGACCACAGCTCTACGTGGAAATGGGTTCCATCAAGGACATCCACGTGACTTTCACACTTTTCAAGAGGGGTTAAGTTTTTATGGAAAAACTCGTAGTTTCGGTTTTTCTTTCTACTTTAAGTTTATGTTTCTTATTCTGGCTATTATGTGCCAGCCGTTTTGCTACTTTTTTTTAATAAATATTTTTTTTAGTAAATAAATAAAATAATTGTGGTGTACAAAAACTAGTCACTTTATTGAAATTGACTTAATACTTAAAGCGCATTGGGGAATTACAGGAAGATTGAACTTTGGGTAACTACGACTAGCCGTGGTAGCCACCACCACCACCGGCACTGGCACCGGCACTAGCCGAAGCAGAGGCGCTCGAAGAGGCACCACCTCCGTAGCCACCGCCACCACTGCCTCCGTAGCCACCGCCACCACTGCCTCCGTAGCCACCGCCGCCGCCTGGACCACCTCCGTAGCCACCACTACCGCCAGGTTTACCTCCGTAGCCACCGCCGCCGCCGCCTCCAAATCCGCCTCCGCCGCCGCCTCCATATCCGCCTGCACCTCCATGGCCACCGTGCTTATGCTTGTGTCCGCCACCTCCAAGTGAGGAACCTCCAAAACCTGGTCCTGGACCAAATCCAGGACCTCCTCCAATGTGTCCGCCTCCTCCTGAATGTCCTCCACCGCCAGAGTACCCACCTCCGCCGATTCCACCTCCTCCGATTCCACCTCCTCCAATTCCTCCACCACCGATTCCTCCAGAGTGTCCTCCTCCTCCAATTCCTCCACCGGGTCCAAAGCCGGGACCTCCTCCACCTCCGAAACCACCTCCTGGGCTTCCAGATCCGTGACCGCCTCCAATAGCACCAGCAGAAGATGATGCAGAGCTGCCGCCGCCGCCGAAACCGGAATCACCTCCAAATCCGCCTCCACCTCCTCCGGAATGGCCGCCTCCACCTCCACCGGAATGTCCGCCTCCAATAGGACCGCCTCCTCCGGAATGACCGCCTCCAATAGAGCCGCCTCCTCCAAAGATATCTCCACCTCCGCCGGAAATAACTCCTCCGCCAGAATGACCGCCAGCTCCACCTCCGAAGGGGCCTCCAACGGATCCGCCTCCCAGACCGCCGCTACCTCCAGAGCCGCCACCTCCGAACCCTCCTCCAGGGCCGAAACCACCAGACCCGTGTCCACCTGATCCTAGGCCACCGGATCCGTAACCTCCGCCGATTTTACCGCCTCCATCACCGCCTCCAATCCCAGCGGCTCCAGCTGTTGCAGACGCAGATGAGGAAGCAGAAGATCCGCCATAACCACCACCTCCGCCGCCACCGCCACCGCCATAACCTCCGGCGGAGGCCAAAGCCACACAAACACTTAGCACTACAAACAGACGCATCGGAACCTTTGCCTGCAGCTCACTAACTGTGCTCCCTAGAAAGATGCCGGCTTTTATAAGACGCTCGCCGTGCAAAAAGCACAAATAATAGCAAAATACTTGCAAAAATTTCGCAGAGCGCGAAAAAAAGAACAGAAACCTAGTCACGTTCTGAGTTCTGGGATCCTAGGGTCAAGTCAGGCAAAAACTCAAACAAACACTAGACAACAAAAGACTCAAATCATTGCTTTATAATAATATTCTAGAATATTTCTTCCCATGAAAGAATATTATTTCCTACTCTTATCTAAGATAATAGACCATCTCTTAATATTAATAATTAGAAAAAATAAATTTTTGTTCTGTTGCACAGTGTATTTAGCTCCCGTTGAGAACAATAACGAGTTCTAGTACTTTTTAATATTCTCGATTGTCTTCTGTTGGAAATTACATTATACCCTGAATAAAAAGGCCGAATGTTTGGAAGGCGTGTTCAACATGCGGGAGATTCATGATAGCCATCAGCAAGAATGATCGATGAATTAAATTAATGATGCCAAGTCTTATATCCATTATATCCATCCAAAATAAACAGAAAAATATATACCCAATAAAAGTTTAAATACTAAGATTTTTTAAGAGAGAAAGAGAGAGTATATAAGTCTGTTAATACTACCCAGTTTATAATCGCTAAGTCTTATGTAAACAAACTTAATCATTACTTGCTTCGGAAATAGCTGCATTGAGTCTCGCCTCGCCTAAGATTAGATTGATTTTCATTTAAATGATATTCGGAGGCGTTTGATAGTTACGACAATGACCCTTGAGGTCTACGTCACTCTAGTTTGATAGTGTAAAATAGAAACGTAACAAACAGTTCAGTTATTAATTATATAAAAATTATAAACATTTTCAAGGGACATTGTAGAGATTATTTACCAAAACGATCAAGTTCATTTTAATCTTAGTTTATAGCCGTCGAAAATGAAGACAAACTTTTAAAGGTTTGATTATTTTAAGATCAGTCCCACTTCAAACATTTTTAATTTGTATTTTCTTTACTTAAAAAAGAAAAAAGATTTTGCATTAATGCTTTAGACTTTAAACTGTATAATATTATATTAACAATGGTTAGCAAATCCCTCAAGCATTTCCGCTTCCACTTATATTTGTGCTGCATATTAAACGTTTGATGTTAATTTATTTTATTTGTGATTATATTTATAGTATAAATTGTTGCAAACATGTCTTAATGACAGCTCTCAATCTAAAGTTTTAGATAAAATCTCTTGTGGCATATAGCTAATTTTAATGTATAGGAAGATTTGGGTTTTAAAACTGCTATTAAAAAATATTAATATTTCACAATTTTCTTCGAGCATAAACTTAACAATTTCGTAAACTGCAAAACTTCTTCTCAATATTTGACATATTAACAATGACATGAGAAATCTCAGTCAAAATTATCGATAGTTCAAAAAGCAAACTTTACATGGGCCACCCTGTATTTAACATTATCTTTACTGGACTTTTATATCTTTAAAAACAAACTTTAATTTACAATACTAAGGAATACTTCGAAGAATATGTTTAACCAAGGAAAAGACCTGCGCCTCGGTTAATGGAGCCACCAATGTGAGCGCCGCCCAATCCAATTCCAGCACTTCCAGAGTTTCCACCGAGATTGCCACCAAGGCTAAGACCGTTTCCACCCAGGCTGATGCTTCCCTTATGATATCCAGCGGAGTTGCCAACGGAAAGATGGCTAGATCCTGCGTTTGATCCAGTGTTTCCTCCGAGAGAGAGACCCGATCCAGCAGCAGATCCCAGTATTCCACTGGCTACTCCATGCGTCAGAGATGCAGCCTGATGAGCACCAGTTAATCCAACAGATCCAGCAGTAGTGGATTTGTGTCCGTTTGCTCCAACTGTCAGGCCACCGGATCCCAGAGAAAGTGATCCGGCACCGTTGCTGGTTCCAGAGGAACCAATACTCAAATGTCCAGCACTGATCTTTGAAGATCCTGCTCCAGAACCGGTAGATCCAGAGATTCCTGAAGATCCGATGCTTAGGTGACCAGAAGATCCCTTTGAACTCAAATCAGTTGCTCCAATGCTCAGATGTCCCACACCGAGAGATGCTGAGCCCGAAGATACCTTCGATCCCGAACCAGTTGATCCCGAAATGCCAACTCCATGAGATCCGGCAGTTTGGGATGATCCGGAAATGGTTGTGCCGGAGGATTGGATTCCGAGAGAGGCAGATCCTGAACCACTGAGTGATGAACCAGCACCTGATGATTCGACTTTCTTGTGTTCTGTCTTGATATGGGCTGTTCCTGCGTTTGTCCCAGAGGCTCCAATGGATGCGGATCCGGAACTAATATGGGTATGACCAGCAGTTACCTTGGAGGTTTCAGTTTTCGAGGAATAAGAGGTTTCGGAATGTTTAATGTTTACATTTCCGACAGCATGGGAACCAGATGAAGATGAACCAATGCTCAGTTGACCACCAGATCCTGATCCATGACCGGAAGATGAGCCTCCAGAGGATGAGACTTTTGAGGATTCAGTTTTATATGTGGAGGATGATGCACCTCCAGTTGTTCCAACATTGATGTGACCAGCACTACCAGAAGCAGCGTTAGAACCGACCACCTTGCTTCCAGAGCTTCCAATACTTGCATGGCCAACTGTGATCTTGGCAGAACCCGCTTGTACAGATGCTGACTGCTGTGAACCAGTTGACGAAGATCCAATATTGGCGTGGCTGGCAGTTATTTTGGCAGAGTTAGCACCGGAAGTCGAAGCTGAACCAGAATGGGAACCAGAAATTCCAGATGAACCGATGCTTAAGTGCCCAGCGTTGGACCCAGTAGTTCCGGTGGTCTCAAGGTTTAAGTGACCAGAATGGACAACATTGACTCCAGTTGCTGCAGCATTCAGCACTCCATTGGCAGCCTGAGCATGATGAGCGGCAGCAGTAGATCCTGCAGAGTGGACAATATTGGCGCCTGTTGCTGCAGCATTCAGCACTCCATTAGCAGCTTGAGCATGATGAGCTGCAGCAGCAGATCCTGCTGAGTGGACAATATTGGCGCCTGTTGCTGCAGCATTCAGCACTCCATTGGCAGCCTGAGCATGATGAGCGGCAGCACTAGATCCTGCAGAGTGCACCACGTTGGCTCCAGATGCTCCAGCATCAAGCACTGCTTTATCAACCTGAGCATGATGAGCGGCAGCAGTAGATCCTGCAGAGTGGACAATATTGGCGCCTGTTGCTGCAGCATTCAGCACTCCATTGGCAGCCTGAGCATGATGAGCGACAGCAGCAGTTCCTGCAGAGTGGACAATATTGGCGCCTGTCGCTGCAGCATTCAGCACTCCATTGGCAGCCTGAGCATGATGAGCGGCAGCAGTAGATCCTGCAGAGTGCACCACGTTGGCTCCAGATGCTCCAGCATCAAGCACTGCTTTATCAACCTGAGCATGATGAGCGGCAGCAGTAGATCCTGCAGAGTGGACAATATTGGCGCCTGTTGCTGCAGCATTCAGCACTCCATTGGCAGCCTGAGCATGATGAGCGGCAGCAGCAGTTCCTGCAGAGTGGACAAAATTAGCTCCAGATGCTGCAGCATCCAGGACTCCATTAGCAGCCTGAGCATGATGAGCGGCAGCAGCTGATCCCGCCGAGTGGACAATATTAGCTCCATTTCCTGCAGCATTCAGTACTCCATTGGCAGCCTGGGCTCCGTGAGAAGCAGCAGCTGATCCTGCAGAATGGATAGCATTGGCTCCAGTTCCTGCAGCGCCTAGAATGCCATTGGCAGCTTGATTTAAAATCGATCCAGATGAACCAGCACTATGGGATCCACTGCCAGACAAGCCAATGGATCCTCCATTATATCCTCCTCCCAAATTCAAGCCAGGAAGACTGGCTTGGGCAGAGGAACCTCCATTACCGCCTCCCAATCCAATGCCACCACCACCGAAGCCAAACCCGAATCCGGCGGATGCCAGGGACACGCAGCAGGCAGTCAGAAGTAAAAACAATCCCGTGGGAACCATTGTCAAAAAGTCACTAACTGCTTTTTGAGAAAACGGTTAGCTTTTATAGAACCGAAAATACGCCTAATAGTAAAGACGTCATAGCTAATACAGTTGTGCTTGGCTAAAAGGAATTTCCAATTTCTATACTTATTTTTCTAAATTAAAAGTAATACAGAGATTACGAATATATTCCAACTTTTACAAGTTTTCATTGCATTTCATTTCACATTTTATCTCAAAAACTTTTCCAAAAACAAACTTTTAACTTTTAATCATTGGAAAACTTTTAAATTATCTTTTTTACTATTAATAGAGGTAAAACCGTAGCTATACAAATTTGGTGACGTTTTCTTCGTTAATTTATTCAAAAACCGAAGAGTTAAAACAAGTTCCTTAACATTTATCATCATTTTTTTGCGTCTGGAAGGTGCTTATTCGGTTAGGGGATTCACCCTAGGCTAAAAATATAGCACGTGCTGTGCGCAGATACCAAAATTAGGGTCAATTAATTCTCAAAGAAAAAGTCTTCAGAAACTGACTATCTACTCTATTTTATGAGAAAGCTTAGTCGTTTTATAAGAATATCATCATGAAATTTAGATTTATTTATAAGTTGTATGGTTAGATTATATTTATTGGTACCTTATAATAAATACCGTAACGTAAGACTAAAATTGATCAAATATTTTATATTGAAAGAGAGGTGAATGAAAGGTATGTCATAAATTACCTTCTTTAATCTGTGTTACGTTACCAATGGATATTTTAATATCAAATTTATATTCATTTATCTGTACTAAACCTTTTTTATTGTTTAATTTATATAAATTTATTATGATATAATGATATAGTTTAGTTGTAGATACGTTTTACAATGAAAATATACTTCATAATAGGTACTTTGTATATTTTGGAAATATATAAAAAACTAAAAAATAAATATTAAAGCTACATTTACAATAAACTAAACTCTACCTACTAATAGAGCATTCTCGCCTCGCCCTAAGTTATTCATATTTTTCGTGCCTTTATTTTTCTAACAATTAATTAGCCTAATCAAAGCAAGATAAAATTAGCATCGTTTTTACAGCTGCTATGACGTCTACAACATGGCGTCACAACGGTGTAACAATAATATTCAAATTGTCACCAATTCCTCATAAGTCTAACCAGTAAAACCAGAATATCATTTTCTGTCTTTAATGATTTACATGGCAGATTTTAATAAGGTAAACTGGTAATGAATTTTTTGGAGTTATGATAGCTAATGATTTTATAAGTTAAGGAAGTAGATAAGCTATCTAATTCTATTTCCCATTCCCAGCCAAACCATTTAAGAATCGATATGGACAACGTGCCACTTTGTTGTCGCCAGCTTAGACACAGTTTTTCACTTAACTTGACTGCCGGTGGTGTTGCAGGAAAAGCGCAGCTGAGCAGAGCTGAGCTCCACAGAAATGCAAATGACAAAGACAATATGGGCCAAAAAGCCCAAGAAAGTCAAGTCAGCGGAGGGGCGGCAGGAAAAGCAGCAGCAGCTTCTTAGCCCCGGTGTCAGCTGTTGGCCCACTGGCATTCGCTTGGGAAAATGGAAAATTGTGCTCGCAGGAAATCTGCTTACAAATGCATGTATCTTGGCCCGCCAGCTGGCTGCTGATGTTGATGCAAAATCTGTTACGGCTTTTGTGGGGCGAAAGAAACACTTGACTTCCGTTTCCGCTGGAGGTCTTCATGCATACTTGAAAATACGAAATGCTATGCAAATGCGGAAATCTTTTCCATATTTAAGAGGAAAAACAACAGAGTGCAAATAAATATATAAATATTGAATTTCAAAGAACTCGGTGGCTAATGGAGCCAGCTTGGCTATTATATACTCTCCCATATTGTATTTTATATTAAAAGGGTACTTTAAGGGTAACTGATAAAAATGAAAATCTTTTACTCTTACTAATTAAAATATATTTTTTGTCAAATAAATACTTAATATATCCCAGAAATAATTTAGAAAACCGATCAAATACTTTAGATCCCACGACTGCCTCGTACACCTCTCCTGGATCTATTAGCCTCTTTATGCGAATCCTCAGGGACTTTTCCGAGGACCTGCAGCATGCGCCTGTAGAGCATTTTCCTCACGTCAATGGCCCAAAGGAAATCCATGTGATTGAACTCTTTCTGTGGAACCAAGTACTTTCCCCGTCACGTTGCCCAAGTCATCGCACATGGATTCCACATCATGGGGATGACAAAGCAAATCATTTGTGGAGTAATACACGAATGTGGGTACTGTCACCTGGCTAAGATTATAACGTGGTGGCAGGTGATCTCTGTACAACTGCATATTCTTATTGGAACTGTAGCTGTACGGTGCAAAGCGACCGCTTTTGATGATTTGGATGAAGTGCTTCACCTGCTTGGCAGCCACTCCTGCAGGATAGTGACCCAGGATTACGGGGAACATTTTCTAAAACAGAACAAAAAGTTAATCTGGGCTATCTTTAAACTATCATTATTAGTTACCCTGTTGAACTCATTCCAGTTGCGACCCACGATCCCAAAGACAGCTTCGATGCATAGCCGCTCCGTTTCCTCGGTCATGCGGCACAGGAAACGAAACTCTCCGTTGAACATCTCCCTGATAGAACTGCCCACCAGGCTCTGAAAATATTTAAAAATTGAGATTTCTCTGCTTCCCAACTTTTATCCACACCCATAACTACCCACAAAACGATAATGAAACCATTTTCTCATTACTCACATTAAAATACAGACTGATGGCTCGAATGTAAGGATGGTCCTCGGTCTCCTTGGCGTAAACAGCGGGCGCCAGGGCCTGCATGGAGACGACCTTGGCATTGTAGGCTGGCCGCATGGAGCACATCACAAAGAAGGAGGTGCATCCCTGTGAGTGTCCAGCATAGTGCAGTTTCGGGAAACCTGTGACCTTTAACACGTGATCAATCATTGCTGGCAAGTCGTACATGCCGATCTCGTGCCAGCTAAAGTCCCAGAACTTCGACTCGTCCGGGTCGAGGGTGGTATGATTCCTCGAGTAGCGATTACCCCGCGCATTCCCCAGCCAAACGTCATAGTCGTGGTCGGCGAGCAAGTAGGCTGCAAAGTGGACATCGGTCGTAATCACTTGGCCATTAATCACGAACGATGCGGATGGCACTTACCCAGGCTTACGTTGGGACCCATTACCACAAATCCCGCCGAGCTGTCCACGAGTCCATGCTGGAGCAGAAAGGGTGGGGCGCCCTGCTTGCGAATGCGGTGCATGGTGAGGATATATCCGTCATCAGTGGTCACATGATGCACCTCCGCCTCGTAGCCGTACTTGGCGATTAATTTGTCCTGTTGACGAGATGTGAGTGAGAAGTGTTGAGGTTGACAGCGAAAAGGGGAATAAACTTTAACTTGGTTGGTTGATTGTTATTTGATTTTTCCATAACGAAGAGCTGTCCAATATCACAAAAGAATTTTGAATTTGGAATTTAAAATTTGTATTATTTAAAGTTTTAAGACTGGAATTATTGACTTTAACTTTTAATTCACAAAACACTTATTTCTTGAATTAAAAAGATTTTTCTGAACTTATTCCTACCACACTGAGTGTAGAATCCTGCTTAATGTTCTTTCGTTGCAGCCGCTCCTCCAAGGTTTCATCCTCGACACTCTCCTCCTCCTCTTCCTCCTCCTCCTCGTCCTCTTCGTCCTCCTCACCACCAATAAGCTGGCCCTGAGTCCTGCAGATAAACACACACAGGCCCAAAAGCAAAATCAGCCGCATCCTCAGACTGCACCGCATCTTGATTTGGCCACAAATTTTCGGCAAGTTTCACTTTCACACGTAAGCGAGGCTCTGTCTGTGGAATTCAACCTCAACCTCAACGCAACGCGACGCGAACTGAACTAAAGACCAATTCGAAAACTGTCAATGGTTCAAACCGCCGGCTACAAAAACCACATCGACGAACTTCTGCAGAGGGCCTCTGCAGCAACTACAAAAACAAAAAATCAAAAAAAAATAATAAAAAAAAAATGCCGAAATACGAAAAAACTTTCGATCAGACAACAACATTGCGCACTGTGACGTGTTAGCTTCTTTTGTTTACATTTCGATTGCGTTTTACCTTTTTCGGCCAGTTAATTAAATATGGTTAAGAAGGGGGCTGTCAGGGGGGAAGCTATATTTTGGATGCGTAGGGCATGACAATCGGCAACAAGAAACTTATCAAGTGCAGCCAGTACAGTGAAGCATCGTGTCAGAAATTTAATCAGTTTTCAAATTAAACTATGTTACCAATAATCTTATCATTCATAATGACTTTTTTATGATTTCACATGAAAAAAAAAAAAAAAAATGTTTAGTTTTTATTAAAAATTCAAATTAATTATTTAAAATTTACGACAAGGCTGTCCCATGACATTTTCACTTCCACGAAAATAAAAATAATTTAAATTTCGAAAGTTGGCTTAAATTTATTTATAAATTCAATTATAAAAAAGTTTTAATAATTCACCTGTTAAATTTACAATATTTATTAAGTGCAAACCACCCACCTACCACCCGTTGTAAGACCAGTCAAAACATTTCCATTAAGGTAATTATCATTAGTTCTCCTCTTTCGTCTTACCATCGATATGACTTAATAACCCAAACCTTTTTTTTGGCCAAAAGCAGCACAAAAGACACTGCAAACAGATACCTTTTTTGTGTTGGCCATCAAAAGAAAGTAAAAGTGTCGACCACTTGGCGGCTGCCTTTTTGAATTATACATCTATATGTATATATTTTTTATGATTTTGGTTTTGGCTACCGCATTACATAATTGTCATTTTTGGCCGAATGCCAAGGCAAATAAACCATTTCGCTGGGCAATTACTTTTTGTTCGTCATTTGGTAGTACAATGGATCTCAATGAACGCCTTTGATGACACCTTTTTATTTGGCGGTCATTCAATTACGTATGGCAATCGCCCATCCAGAAACTGTCCCATTTGCTCAATTAACTTGTCGTTGACCAGGCCTTTAACATCGTTGGAGATCAGGAAATCAAAGTGGTTGAACTTTGGCGAGTTGATTCTCCTTACACTTTTCACTGATTTTAGCATTTTGGCATAGATCGCATGTACGCCTTCTGGCGTGGCAATCGCATCGGTTTCTCCAAAATATAAAATAATCGGCACTGTGATCTGACTTATATTGTAAGAGAGGGCTTCTACTCCGTGATATATTTGCATATTCTCAACTGGTCCAAAATCATAGGAAATAAAGTCACCCGATTTCCATATCTGGTGTAGATGTTTTATCTCCCTCGCGGAACCGCCTTGTAGTAGGTTTTCGTAGTTAAAGGGTTCTAGTAACTGTGGAAACAGAATAAAAAGAAATTTAAATATATATTTTTTATAATTGTTATATAACCTTTTTGTTACTCTGCGCACTGCCTGCCAACTGCTTGGTATAATATTCGCAAAGATCTCTTTTGCTTTGACAAATTTTTCGAAAGTAGCCAGGCGGAAAGATCTCAAACTTATTACTCTTTTGGCGTTTCTGAAAATAAGAAAATGATTAAAAATTTATACAAATTTTAAACTAAATTTAAAGCAATGTAAAAGCATGTAAAAATAAACTTATAATTATGAAAATTAACATTAAGACTCAAAAAGGTTATGTTCAAACACCTATAAACTTTTCACTTTAGTTAAGCTAGAATAAGCATTCAGTCACCGAACCTACTTTAAAATGCATTACTTTTTATTGAATTTTTCCACTGAAATGGATTCCACTCAGCTGATTTGTTTTACTTTCCCCAGACCCAGACCCAAGATCCACCAAAACACATCTCAAGTCACACCAGGGGGTTATCACCGAGTGAATTCCCTTCTCTAAATAATCTCAATGCCTCTCCCCGCTCATTGGTTTCCTATCTCTGTGGCGATGTCAAGCGGTGTCAGGTCGTTATCAGCAACACTGGAAGAAAAGGTAGACTTCGATATTTTTTTTTTAATCCAAAGTATGTTCTAAAGATATGACTAGATTCCTCATTCTAAGTTAGAATCTATTTCTAATATTTTTAAATCTTAGTTCCTTTTGTTATCTTAAATCTTTCAGTGTACCATCTACAACCGATCTTAGCAATGTCCTCCATCCGTGCTTCAGTCACAGCGCGATGTTCAGACTAAGCAATCGACTGCCCATCGCCCTCAACGGTCTGCGCCACGCCTCCTCTGCCACCGGCGAGGGCCAGCGCACCGCACTCTACGATTTCCACGTGGAAAAGGGCGGGAAAATCGTGAACTTTGGAGGCTATGCCCTGCCGGTACAGTATTCGGACCAGAGCATCATCGCCTCGCACCTTCACACCCGCCAAGTGGGCTCCATCTTCGATGTCTCGCATATGCTTCAGACTCGGGTTTTCGGCAAGGATGCGGCCGCCTGTCTGGAGTCCGTTTGCACAGCAGACATCCTGGGCACTCCCAATGGCAGTGGCACCCTTACTGTCTTCACCAACGAAGCGGGTGGCATCCTAGATGATCTCATCGTGAACAAAGTCAGCGAAAAGGAACTCTACGTCGTATCCAATGCGGCGATGAAGCAACAGGACATTGGAATTATGACTGCAGCTGTGGTAGGTCGACAATTTCTTAGATTCGAATTGCGATAGAGAAATTCTCATTTTGATCTCTTCAGAATAACTTCAAGTCCCAAGGCAAAGATGTAACAATTGAGTTCCTAACCCCCACCGATCAATCTCTAGTAGCTGTTCAGGGTCCCCAAGTAGCAACGGAACTAACGAAACTACTGCCAAAGGAAGTCTCTTTGGATAAAGCATACTTTATGACATCTTTTGTCACCTCTTTGGCTGGTATTCCCAATGTCAGGGTCACTAGGTGTGGCTACACCGGAGAGGATGGTGTGGAAATATCAGTGGAGTCCAGTCAGGTTAAAAACCTCACCGAAGCTCTTCTTCAGAATGGCAGCCTTAAGCTTGCTGGCCTGGGAGCCAGAGATTCTCTGAGATTAGAAGCGGGTCTTTGTCTCTATGGCAATGATATTGATTCAAAAACCACACCCGTAGAAGCCGCTCTTTCCTGGCTGATAGCTAAGAGACGTCGCTCAACCCGGGATTTCCCTGGAGCTGATGTAATTCTCAGCCAGCTAAAAGAAGGAGTTAGCCGGCGACGAGTGGGTCTGCAGATGTTGGGAGTCAAGCCACCGCCAGCTCGTTCTGGTGTGGCCATCTTTAGCCAAGGTCAGCAAGTGGGTCAAGTGACCAGTGGTTGCCCAAGTCCCAGTGCAGGACGCAACATTGCTATTGGTTATGTATCAGAGAATCTTAAGGCTCCTGGCACTAAGGTGGAGTTTAAGGTTCGCGACAAATTCTACGAGGCGGAAGTTACCAAAATGCCTTTTGTCAAGGCTAACTATTATAATAAACCAAAGAAATAAATATTCGGAGAAAATAAATAATTAAAAATAAGTTTTAAATGGAAGCTAGTATAAAATCTATGTTAAAAATTACAAGTGCAGATTTTCAAGCAATTACCTTGATAAACTTCATAAAGTTGCGCACCTGAAAGGAATCGAATCGCACCTGTCGATGCAGTCGAGCCAAGGGTGCCAGGGCCTGCATCAGCTGAATGCGCTGGTTGAACCGCGGATGCACAGAGCACAGGACCAGGAATGCATTAAAGGCCTAAGAGCAGTGTTTAGGAGGAGTTCGCCACCTAACCCTCACCGCTCACCTGAGAGTGTCCAATTAGCAGCACCTGGTGCGGCATTTGTTCCTCATCCGCCTCGGGACCATCTTTATGATCCTCTTGCTCACCGCCTGTGACCTCCGCCATGTGGTCAATTATGGCTGGCAAATCGTAGGCGCCATGCTCGTGGAAACTGTAGTGCCAAAAATCGGCCATCACATCGGTCAAGTCGATGTGCTGCCGTCCGTAGGGCGCCACTCCGCGCAGGTTCGCCAGCCAAACGTCGTACTCGCGCTTGTACAGCTGAAAGGCTGCACAGAGAAAAATATTTTTGGAATTTGGTTACTCACTAAATATAAAGCTCTTTATATAAAAACTCTTATTGAATTTCATTCTAACTAAAGGCAACAAAAAACTATCTTCAAATTGGAATAATTATTATTAATTTACTAACTTTATTAACTTGTATTAAAGTGCATGGCCCGAAGTACACATTTGCTTACCCAAACTCCGCTCAGGACCCAGGCAGACCCAACCCAGGGAGGAGCCCAGTAGTCCGTGAACCAGAAGCACGGGCTTAGCTCCCAGACGCGGCAGACGTTGCACCTGCAGCTGATAGCCATCCGCCGTGGTCACATTGTGCACTTCATGAGTGACATTCTGGGCCTCCAGCCAGTCCATCTAAAAGTATAGATTACATAGAAGAAAAATGTGTGTTGCTAGGCTTAGAAAATGATATAATTTGTTCATTTTGATTAAGAATATTCAAAAAAATTTATTTGATATCCCTCAAAAAATAGCCACTTTAATATTTGGACCAAAATAACTAATTAATTATTTAACTTTAAGTATCTATTCTAAGTGTACGAAAATAATAGTAGCGGAATGGCTTCAGGCCTCACACCTACCGTAGTCCATTTATATCGCGACTCCGGCTGAGAGGCGAAGGCATTTCTGCCGATTGCACACACGATGAGCATTACTTTGATGGCTTCGATCCAGCCTAACCCACTCATTTCACCCTTTCAACTAAGTCGGATGTGATGGTGGCCAGCCTGGCATGGATGCACTAATTGCCCAGTTTTCCTGATCATCTTTCCACTTGACTAAACGCCTAAAAATCGAGTTATTGCTGGAAAATGTGTAGAGGTGTGCAAAAAGCTAATTACTTGGATGGGCCAAAACGTTTAAGAGACAAGCCACTTTATGACCACTAGTTATTTACAAATTTTAGTAACATTTAAGAGCTAATGAATATAAAATTTAGTAATTTAAGCAAAAACTATGTTTAGAAATAACAAACAGAAGTTACTAATGAACCAAACTGTAAACTTTAATTAACCGAAGTAATAACGTAGTAAACGTATTCGAACTTTAAATTGTTTAATTAATTCTCCTTCCTTACATTCACCGAAATGCCCGGCACTGAAAATACGCAATTAAATAAAGCTTAACGGAAAGCTTAAATAAAATAGATTGAATTATGCCAACGCACCCGCATCCGTAGTGGAATCCGTATGGAAACTCTCACAATTAATTGCAGTCCCCATGGTCTTATCACTCAGTAAGTAATATTCATATTCGCAAAAGAGAGAAAAGTATGTAAAAGGGAAAAGGAAAATGTGAAAACCAACAGCAATCCAGTTGCAATTGCAACTCGGGAACAGACCGTTCCCCTGTTCGCTTTTATTTACTTATCGTTGGGAGATAACAATTGACTACCCGCCCGGACAACAAAAAATCCCAGCGAACTTTATTAAAATTACGCTTAAAAGTGGAAGGGTGGGAATACGAAAAAAAAAATCCGTCTGAATGAAAGGCCAAAAGAAAGCGTTGTGAGCCAGAAGCAAACGCCAAATTAAATGGAATACAAAAATGTGAATGGAAAAAATAACCACAAGGCAGGGCACAGAGGGCGTTGGGCGTTTGATAAGGTGAGGGCTACGACTGGCGACTGGCAACAAAGGACATGCACTGCCCATTGGTCCCAGGACTTGTTAAAGGGGTTCTCATTCCTGTATTCTGATTTCGTGAAATAAAGCTACCACCGGCATCTGTGTGCAGTCAACGGGATGCAAAAGTGCAGTCGATTAACGGAAGTGAAAAAAGGGTGCGAGATCCTCCGGCCGCCCTTTTCCGTCTGTGGAGGGCGTGTCATGTCGGCGGCTCTGGCATATGTATGAATTTTTATTAAATTTAATAAAGCTGCAATTATGCAATTTACTCTGGCTGCATTTGTCACGCCCACACGGCAGTCGAAGTGAAGTCCAGAGAGTTGAAAATTAATTTGGCTGCGGTTACAACAGCCAGCGAAGCGATGCAATGCCATGGAATCGGAGTAAAAAAAATTTAAAATATACACTGACTGAATTTATGAAACGGTGGCTAGACTTTTGGAAGATGGGGAGATGGTATCATAAACAAATCGATGCAGTTCATTCTAGTCGGCGGAAGTAATTTAAGACGCACTTTTAAAGTTGAATTTTAAATTTTTCAAGTGGATCTACAACTAGGTTTTCAGAAGCCTTTAAAACATGCTCTAACTTACAACCTGAACATGTTTTTCAATACCTTAAGCTATATTGTTTCATTTAATTTCTGATAACATATCAGAAATAATAATTCACTTATTCCCCATACACACAGTTTCAAAAATTTGCATGAAATAAGAAGAAACACATCATCATTTTGAAATTTCCACCCATAAAACTGTGCCAAAATTACACGTATTTATCTGCTCTAATGACACTCTTTACGCCTCGTAAAACATGAACCATAAACGGGGGCGATCGGAGCACGGTGATTCAGCACGCATCAATTGACATTTTTGGCATTTGGCATTTTGGCATAAAGGTGAATTCGGAGGGCCCGATGCTAAGCGTTTGATAGAAAAATCATTACGGCGAGTAAATAACAGCGAGGTAAACAAGTTTGCGGCCAAAACAAAAATGAAAATGAAAATAGTAATGAAAATAATGGTAGCAAACAAAAGTCAATCACTTGCCGCCGTTCCTGTTGTTGTTGAAGGAAATTGTCGAAAATATTTGGTAAAGGAATCGAAGCAAAGGACACTTTGTATTATTAAACGACAGATAGACAAATCAAAATGCGCCGAGGGTGACAATAGCGACGGCTGAGTTTTCACCCCCTCGACTTTTCGCTCCCATTTCCCGCCGTTGAACTTTTCCGGCAGGTGGAAATTCTCGCACAGACACAACCGCACACGAAATCAATGTAATTGACGAACTGACTGGCTGGGTAAGTGAGTGAATGAATCGTGTCTCGTTTATTGTGGCAACAGCTTTTCATTTCAGAAGCCCTCCTTCGATTTCCCTTTTCCGCAGAATTTTCCTTTTTGTTTGTCTTTCAACTCAATTGCATGGCAACTTTTCTTTTTTTTTTAGAATATTTCCTTTTTTTTTGCCTATGTGAGTCGCTTCTTTATTTTTATTATTTCCTATTCGTGAATGCGAATTGCTTTTGAAATGTTTGCGTGCCATTTGTGTTGACAGTAAAAGCCGCTTAATGATTTCATTTTGGTTATAAATAGGATTTTTGGCCTGAATGTAAAAGAAGGAAGAGGCTTTTGTGCTTTCTTGGGGTAGGTTATGGGAAAATTAGTGACTACAATAATGGTGAAGTAAGTAAGAAAGATTTTGTATACTTACAGAATTGGAAGAACCTGGCTATATATTTCTCAAGTACATACATATGGTGATTTATGTTTTGTTATATTTGCGTTTATATTATATTATTTAAAGCAATGTTTAAATTAAATTCCGATCGTCGTCACGTCGTTTTGGCTCCGCTTGAGCACGCCTTCACTTCATCAGATCTTCTCGAATACTCCGCCTTCGTTCATTGTTCTCTCATTTCTTATCTCGTTGTCATTCTACTTTTTTGACGAACTTTTTTCTTGGTTTCCACTTCTTTCGCCAGATGGTCACTCGTCGTCGCTATAATCTTCCCCGTCCTCTTTTTACCTCTTTCGCTCGATGGTGACTCGTTGTCACTTGATTGACATCTCGCCGCTCTTGCTATTTCGTTGTCTAGGGATTTTGTATGTTCTTGGAAGTGACATTATTAATTATTTACAAGTACAAATCTAAAAATCTCTCCTTTAAATTTCCATTTCCATTAACAATAATAATACATTTGTTTTATTTTATGGATTTATTTACACATAAACTCTAGATTTGGTTAGGTGATGACCAAAATATTTAAGAAAACATTTTAAACAGAGATGCGCCTCCAAAGTTCTTCTCCTTCTTAAGTTAAAAAACTGGTCAAAGTTCAAGCCTCTATTATCTATTAAGTGTAAAGTATTCTTCCCACCAAGTATCCTTCGAATTATGTGCGCCTTTTAAATAAACAAAACGTGAGCTTTTGAGCGGAATTAAAGCATGTTTTGAAAAGCAAATTTCCACCTTGCCGTGTCCGAGGAGCCAAGGAAAATTCCATTGGCCTGGCGAAGCAACAAGGGCAAAGTTTTCACATTTTTGTTTAACATTTTCCAAATGCCTTTTGCTATATATATATTTTTTTTTACACTTTTATGCATAATGGAATTAGTTAAATTTCTCTTTGCTGCGAAAACTTTCGCTGAACTTGCGCCAAAAAGTTTGCTTCCTGTTTTCCCCCTTTTCGGGAATGTTATGCGTTTCTGATGACGTTGTAGAAAACGTTTCCGTTTTCCGAGTTTGCAATGAAAACTTTTTAACTTAGAACAACATTGGCCTCGTCGGCACTCGCTCGAATTTTAATTAAAATATTTATGAATTTGTCTTTCCAAAGCGGCCAAATTGACAAGAAAAGCAGCCAAAAAACGTGCTCAAAGTATCTTGATTTTGAGTTGAAAAGAAAAGAATGGCCAAGAGAATTGAGCCATCTGCCAAGTGTCAATTGTAACTGAAAGTCGCTCATGTGGATGACTTTCTAATTAAGTTTGCCGAACTGAAAGCCTCACGCAAGTCAGAGTAAGTCAAACAGAGATATATTTTTTAATTATCTACATTTTTATTTTCCTCTTGATGATGCTATCAAAAACGTGAGAAGTTAAGTTAATTAAGTAAGTAACAGAGAGCTTTATTCATTGAACTAAAGTATCTACATACGTCACTTGAGAAATCAAACTTGCTATTGCGAAAATCGCAAATCACATCTAAGGAAAACCCCCTATTAGCCATTAAAGCCCAGACAATTGTGATTTCATATTTCCCACAAAGTCACCGATACTAGCAATTATTTATTTGCATATTTATCACCAACCGTATAATAAATAATTTTTATAGCCTTTTATTTCGCTTTTTCGCATTGATTACTCTCCGCGTTCTCAGTCAATCCGGTTTGTCTTACCCAACAAATGGATCTACAATTTGTTTAAGGCAATTAACCAATGTTTATTGTTTTCAATTCGACAAATAGCATAAATTATTTTTTTCCCAAGAAATCAACGGGCGGTGGGGATGAATTTTGCTGATTTAAAACAAATATTTGTTGAGGAACAAATCATTTTTTAATTTAACAAAAATTAAACAAACATTTTACCTACATGATCTGAATAAAAATCTCTCAAGCTTACATTTTACAAACTAGTTCAACAACTGTTGAACATTAAAGGACCTCGTTACGCAGTATCGACATATGGAACATACATTTTCCACAATAATTTGCATTTCTTTATGGCCCTCACAAGTATTTTTCAACCATACTCCCGCCCCACTCTCGTTACGCAACGCAAACAGCTTCCAACTAGTGCTCGACTGCCTGCTTTATGTCTTTCCATTATTGATGACTTAATTCCGGTTGATTTATTGAGGCCACAAACAGCCGGTGGTCGGTCAGCGAGCTATGTTTTGCAATGGCCAGGAACCAGGAGCCAGGAGTTCCTGAGGAGTCAGGACCTGGCCGGGACGCCATTTGCTATGCACACGTACTGAAGCAAATTGAACCCCTCCATGGCGGGGGCACATCTAGCAGACCATCTAGCAGCTGTGCTGGTCCAGAACGTGTTTAATAAATAAGCCCAGTTAATATGGCGCAAAAAGTTGGTAGCAGGGGCCGGTCAAAGCAATGTAAGTAGAAACCATATATTGTACAATTTAATCACCCAACACTGAAAGAAAACACTTTTAATGAAAGTCAATATTCATTTGAATATTTGAACTTTCTGGATCTTACTTCAGTTTTTCATTTCCTTTATCATTTTCAAAAGATATTTATTTAAATATATAGTCTTACAAATATATCTATCGTTTAGCTTATTTTTCTCAGTGCACTTAGCAAAGGTACTTGGCATTGTCTGAGCAGTATTTATTTTCGAGTTACCCACCTATCTCGGTGCATCGACCTCGTTGAATCGGCAACAGTTAATGATGTTAACAGAAGCAGCACTGAATGGCCAGTGGCAACCAGGCATTCAGCCGTTCTTCCATTGATCATTTCGAAAGGATGAAAAACGAGCTGTTTTCAGATGGCGATACTGCCACAAAAGCTCCAATGGCTCCAATGGGTGGGCCGCGGGAGAGAGGTGTAATCGAAACGAACGCAAAACTCGATTGGTGCACGGTAATTAAAATTTAATCATTGGACATTAGTATCCACATACAGGCTGAAGTTGCCGTGGGCGACGACTGGGTGTGGTAGTGGGCGTGGTCGATAATTCTGCTATAGAAGCTTAGCCAAATGGACGAGTTCAAAAGGGCGGTGGCCAGTCAAATGAGCTCGGTTTTGAGGGCTTTCGGCCAGGTATCTCTGCATTCATTCCAAGTTGCATACTTTCAGGCATGTAAATGCACAATCTCCCCATGCGATTTCCACGCGTGTGTGGATAAATGTTTGATTTAGAGGTTTGGGTAACTCGTTTGTTTGTTTGTTTGTTTGTCCGTTTGTTTCGGTTGCCAAGGTATTTAAGTCGCCGCTGCTTTTAGCTGGCTTTTGCCTCGCTTCGGGCTTTTAATAGATTCCTGCTAATGACATGCAATTAATTTTGCGGTTTTTCAACCGAAATCATAAACTGTGGAAAAAAAGATATTTTGCACGTATGAGTAGAGAGCTTTTGTGGGAGTAGCTTCACTCAAATCCAGGTAATCATTAGAGGGTTAAATATGCAAGCTAACAAAGTCAGTGAAACGAAAAAATAACGAGGAATTTGAATTCTTTTTTGGTTTGTTTACCATTTGGCCATTTTTTTAAAATGCCACAGTAGTTGCCTAAGGTAGAGAATCTCTTCAAAGGCAGCTTCCCAGTTTAGTTTTTTACAATATCTTTTTAATTTTAACTTCACTTAACTTATCCCGACTTAATTTACCAATCACTTTTATCAAGAAAATGCATTTTCCTTTGATTACAGCCCGTAAGAAGGCGGGACCAACCATACTCTGGCACATCTGCAATTCATTTCGAACTTTTATCTAGCAACAAAGCTCACACATGGAATACACAATGTTTCGACCACTTGAACAAAAGGACAACCCCAATTGAGAGTAGCCAAAAGGACAAAGGGTAAAGTATCAGGGGACTCGGCCAGCTAATGGCCAGCGATGGCAATTAACTTTATAACATTTGCATGGCCCATGTGCAATTTCCTGGCCTTGTTGTTGCGGGTAATGTACGCCAGTTGATTAATTGGAAATTGCGGTTAATGGATGATGGTCAGATCGACAATCGCAAAGCCAATAGCAATGGCAAACGACAATGGAGATGAAAAAGTCGCCCTGAAGTCTAGACTTTTAATTAGACCAGCCAACTGAGCCTAGAAGTATCCTCTACTCGTAGCATATGCAAAAAAGTTTCCTGCAAAAACTTTGTCACTTGCCATTGAATTTTTTTCCTCTACGGGCAGCCAAAAAAAAAGTTGACAGATTTGCAGCGGAAAATTAACAAGTTCCGTGCTGAAAATAAATATATATTTCGTTTTTTTGAATAAACTTTGCCTTCGTGAAAGCCTAGTTAAGAAGTCACTGAAAGTACGCAATGCTAAAAATGTGCTAAAAACTATGTGCAGAGCTTGATAGGGTTTTCTTACATTTATTTTGTATAAGCATCTGTTTCTCAACCATGTCTACGGAAACTTAAAAAGTCGTAGACGTCGCCGGCAGTTCTGTGTTTTGCCGCATTTTTATGCCCTTCTGGCAAACCCGAATTTCCTGCTCAGATCGTTCAACAGCCTAGAAACTGAGTTTGTTGGAAATAAAGTTTCCCTCGAAAAGTACTTCCAGTTGCTTGCACTGCAGACTCATATTTTTCACATTGTTGTGGGCCCTTAGGAAGTCAGGAATTATGATTTCATAGAATAAAATGTTTAAGGGTTTTCTGCTTAACAAGAAATCAAAAAGGTAAAGCAGTTTGCCAATTTTATTTTTCTAATCTTTCCAGAATTTTTAAACATTTTTGTTAAACTTTTTAGATTTTTAAAGTTAATAAGTAATTAACCAATATATTTTTGAAAACCTGACCTGCATTTTTAAAAATCACCACCTACTCCAGCTCCTAATCTGGACATATAAATTCTCGTCAGGTTCGGGAAAAGAGCTCAGCTGGCGATTGCCTTCGACCCAATTATCAGTTGTGATTTGAAAGGAAGGCAATCAGATAAATATTTTATAAATTCACATAAGAACCCATTGGCTGCCCGAGCATCTGTGGAATGTGCTCTCATGGTCAGAGCAACCGGCAATTGACCCCAATAAATTCGAACCGTAAAACAAGACCACAGCCGGCAGAGCAAAGTTCATATGGGTGGCGGCGACCTTTTCGCAGCCTTAAAAAGCCTGTTGATTTATGCAAAAGGGGATTAGCAGGGGCATCTAAATGGGGATAAATACAACCTAACCACAGACATAACATTTCAAGTTGCTTTCCGAGCAGGAAGACCGTCTCGTAATTTCTGCCAGTCGTCGGCAATTTTAAGCTTGAATATTCTTTTCTTGAGCCGGCATAAAATAAGACAAATGAGCTAATTTCGCTGGCGGAAGGGATAACAGGATCGTGCCATCGCCTTGGCCATAATAAATCGCACACAAAAATGTGATATTTATATGCATTTTTTTATACAGACATAAGCGCAAACAGTCTGTATGGAGGCCCATAAATCTATTGCCGCATTATTACTCATACGCACTGTAGACGCTGTCTACCCTAATATATCAAAGCATTACCATGGCTGTTAGTCTTCGGCATGGTGTGCCCTTTCATTCGAATAAATATACATTTATCTCAGACATAGGCCATGGGAAAAGGTTAAGCTATTCAAAATCCTTAAAAAAGAGCTTAAAATTGAACGAAAGATGTTTTCACAGAATGCTTATTTTTCCCTAATTGTCCTACTCTACCCTTCCATTGCTAGTCCCTAAGTAGACATAACTTTTTTTAGTAGTTGCTAGTTTAAATTTAAACTACATTTGAAACCGAGTCAAGTTGCGAAATCGCACTCGAAATCCCTATTCTGGGTGCCGTGTAGCGTGACTTGGGATTTATGAACTCCATTTCGCATGTTCGCCATTGTAAAGATTAATTGCCACAGCTCCGTACCGCTGCCCAGTGCGGCTAGTTGTTATCATTCAGCAGCAGGCCATGTCGGTAGCTGGAGCTTTTTGTTGGCCAACTGACAGGGTGAAGCAGCAGCAGTGAAAAGCTGAACAGAAATAGAGCGATAGGACCGAGACATCGACATGCGGGGGAGTTATGTGCCAAACTTAAAGTCAAAAGCAGAATAGCGAACGTATTTGCAAGGGCCATTGTCGAAGTGCAAACTTTGATTGAGAAAAACTTGTTAGGGAAAGGCACTGTAAAAAAGGAATATTTTTACTAGTATTTCTTCATAAAAAGCCTGCTAACCGATGGTTATTCTTATTAAAAACGTTTTCATTAGAAATTAAAAAATAATGAGAACTCATTTACTATTTAAATTACCTTTCCTTCTCCACCAAAACACTGTACATAAAGTACTAAATTTAATTCCTGTTCATAATGATTTAATTGACGCAACTTTTTCCACTCCCAGACTCCGGCAGTTTTCCGGACTTCATTGGTTATATAATTTCGATGTGCATTATACCCAATTAAATGAACCATAATCCTTGGCCAGGCCAGTGCAGCCGACTTTACCGTCATAAAAGTTCAACTCCTTTCATTATTCTACTTAAACTTTGATGGGGCTTTAGCTCTTTGTACGGTCTGCTCTGATGTTGTTGCGAGGCTTTACTGTATTTTAATTGGCTTTTTTATTTATATGAACCGAAAGCCGAGTTCCCTCCTCGAGATTGGCACAATAAATGTTCTTCCGGTTACGATTGCAGGGGGTTTTCGTAATAGAGACGTCTGCCGCAAATGCGGAAAACGAAACTTTTTTAAAAATAGCAGGCCAAGTTTGCCCGGAAACTGAAGTCATTGAACGGGTTTGTTACCATAACATAATTACTAATTTCGTGGTTATAAACTTTAAATCAGATTTCCCCCTAGATTAGCAGACATTACTCATAATGATTATTACTGATAATAAATAGCAACCAGAGATCTGAATGTAATATTGCCATTAGTCGTTTTAAGATTAGATAAAGAAGTAATTCTTGAATAAAAAGACGGGGAAAGACAGCAAAGGTTTTCAGTTTTTGATCATGACTGCCAGAACTAGAATATTGTTTTCTTTATGTGCCATTTTCACACTTCCATTAGTTAGAGCTCAGATAAAAGTCAAATGTCCTTCCGGTTTCAGTACCATAGGTGAAAAATGCCATCATATATCCTACGAAAAGGTACGGCTTTTTCTGATTTTAAAATATTTATATTTATTTAAAAATTTATTACCTTTCAGGCCAACTGGTTTAATGCCGATCGAAAGTGCAACAATTTAAACTCCACTCTTTTTTCTTTCGATGATGAGAAGGTTATGCGTCTACTGACAGCCAGCCTTAAAGTCCTTTGGCTTACATTTGCCAACAGCTGGAAGGACTCTATTTGGACAGGACTCACATCCCTGGGCTTGGATAGCAACTTTGTTCATAGTCGAAATGGCTCAGACGTTGCGTATACGGCATGGAGTCCAGGAATACCGAATAATAACGTAGCCAAAGACTGTGTAGCCTATGCCAATTACAAGGGCTTCGGATACCATAATATCGAGTGCAACCTGTACAAGATAACGGAAAACTATTTGTGTTTGAAGAAAGAACCGTTCTTAGAAGTTGATATAAATTTACGAAATAATGTTTTTAAAACCTAAAACTACTTTAATTCAGTGAACTGAAGTTCTTCTGAACTGTTTTTCATCTCAGACATAACAAAAAAAATAATCAAAAGTCATAAACAAAACCGGCTAAGCCGATAAAAAATGTGTTGACGCTATGGCCAGAAGAGGCAAGCCCGCAACAGGCGAGATCTCATAAGTCATGTTTTCCCCTGGATTTATGGAATTTATCGAGACGTTAACAAATTGGCAAAAGCTGCAAAACAGAAAGAGAAGCAAGAGAGAAAAGCTCATTAAAAAGTACTGTTTTTCTTAGTGCCGACTTTAGAGTTGATTTTTAAAGAAAACTTTCAGGGAATAAAGGTGAAAACTTAGCTGGAGTTGAGAAAAAGAGTTTCATTGCATGGGAGCAAAGAAAATGTCATTCTAGCACAAAGCGAAAATAAAACTCCAAGTCAGGCTAACAAATAAAAATCTACCTTTTGTCCCCAAAGAAAGACAAAACTCATTTAGAGGAATTACAATTACAATTGCACTGCCAGGCGACTAACACCTGTGTCAACATTCTCTGTCCGGTGATCTTCATCCCCGGGGATTTGCGTGCCCCAGGCAAGGACAATCAATCATTCAGCCTGATTCCCATCTAAGTCCCAATGCTAGCCCCAAAGAGAAACCCCACAGCTCACCTGACATAGTGAGTGAGCGGCCGACAGCCAACAATTAATAAATTGAATTTAATTAAATGAGAGCCGGCACCTTTTTTTTGCAGCCAAAGTACAAAAGTCTGGCTTGTTTCTTGGCAAATGCAAATCATTTTAATGCGATTAATTAATATGAGGAAAGGCAGAACTTTTCCAGCTTCCTCAAAGGAAGAGCGAAAAGCACACAAGTTGAAAATCATATTTGCCACCATCCTATTCTGCTAATGGGGCAAAGTGAGCACACACACTCACTGTGAAAGGCTGGCAAATTGAGTGCTAATTAAATTAAAAACGAAGTAAAAATAGTTTTGCAAAAGTCAGATCCCGTTTCTTCAGGGAGGCAGAAGCATCCTTTAACTCCTTCTACCTAACTTTGGTTTGTTCTCATCGTCGTGTAAATGAGATCCAACTTGCTGTGCAAATAACGCGTGTAGTTAAGTTTTCAAAGTGAGTACAGGGAAAGCTGCCAGGCTAGGGAAAACTTCTATGCACTGAAAGAAACTTAAGTTTTTTTAGTTTTTCACAATTTTTATAACTTGATATAACTTGAAATACAAAATAGGATTACAGATGGGCAAAGTCTGGGGCTTCAAATGGGTTTTTAACTATAAACTAAAGAGCAGAAATCTTCTTGATATAATCACTATATTACCATAAGATAAGTGACTCCTTAAGAATACTATCGATAAGAAAGATAAGATGACCACACGTTTATCTTAATTAAGCAATTACCACTCACTTTTAGATAATATATTTCTGAGAGATAATCCAGATAAACCAGAAATAACCTAGACCTTGTTCTTTTCATCTACTTTTTCTCGCCATGCACCATGAGCCATTCAAATCCTTAACCAAGGAAAAACAATTTCGAATTAAGTATGCGCATATGTTTGTGCAAATGGCAAGCAACTTAAAAAACCAAGAGAAAAAAAAAAAAAAAAAATGACAAGGCAGAACAAACCCGAAAAACAAGCTGAGACAGCAGACCCTGTCCCTAAATCCTTTTCCTACCCACCCGCGGCACTTTCGTTTTGC
This sequence comes from Drosophila eugracilis, assembly GCF_018153835.1. Classification (NCBI taxonomy): domain Eukaryota; kingdom Metazoa; phylum Arthropoda; class Insecta; order Diptera; family Drosophilidae; genus Drosophila; species Drosophila eugracilis. Next base: position 162,930 of record NW_024573311.1, on the reverse strand, counting down.
CCAGAAGATTGGAACCGCAAGGACCACGGAGGCAGAGTGATTGCAAACAGGATGAAAATGCAGCCGGCAAGACGAGGAAGCCAACAAACTGAAACGCTTGACTCGAGTGAGAGGCGAAGGATGAGCGGCAAAGGGCAGCCGGAAACGGAAGTGCAAGGAGCTGTACAAGAAGAAGCAGCTGCAGTTCAGCCAAGGAGCCAGGCTAATGCGGCTGAGCAGAGCTACTCGAACCGCTTCTACACTAGGAAAAATGTTGTCTTAGTTCTTGGTTTTGGTTTTTAATTTGAAATCAAAAAATAGCAAAATATTTAAATTTCTTTAATATTTTTGCCTTTTTTATTTAAAAATCAAGTGGTGGCAAAACACCAAAGTTAATTAAAGGAAAAGCTATAATTTTTCGTGCGTTGCAGCGTTTCTGATTCTGGTTTTGTTTCTGCCTCAAGCACGCTCAAGATGCAAAGTAAATGCAAAACCACAGCAAATTATGTTGAAGGAGGTTGGAATCTGTTGGGTGATGTCTACTGGCGCGATAAGAGGACGCAGTACCAAGGGCGAAGGACGAGGGATCTTGGGACCTGCGGCAGAGCCGCTCAAGTGATTTTCCTTGAGTGGAGTGGAGCCTTGAGCAGGTGTCTGTTTAACCATTATGTTTAGTTGCAGGCAATTTGTTCTTTGCCGCGTTGCCAAGGTAAACTATTTTTTCGTCCTTCCTACTGCTCAAAATTTCAGCAAGCGCCTTCGGGATGAAATACACTGTGCTACAAAGAGCTTGCTGAACTTTTAAGTTAGTAATTTCAAATTGTAATTACTTCTTTTACTTTTACTACCAAAATATTCATTTTAGTTTAACCATTGAAAACTTTTTGAAAGGTCAAACAAAAATTTGGTTGATTAATGAAAAATTTTATTGATCATTCCAAACAGTGTTAACATGTGGGTTAGTGTTTCTCTCATTTTCGAGAGCATTTCCCAAAGTGCATTGCAGGAATAGATTAAGTTGCAGGAGGCTAAGAGAACTTTATTAAAATAGCACAAACAGAACAGGAGCCATTGCTCACAGCTCATCAAGGAGCAGAGTGCTTGGATGGCCCCACATCCTTGAAGATTCACCTTTAGTTTATGGTGCAAGACCTGACTGCTGAACTTTTCGAGGAAGAGTTCGAGCCTGCTCAGTATGTAGATATCGGATGGAGGGCAAGGGGATATCTAAAGGGGGGAAAGATACAAGAAAGCAAATCGATGGCGATGAAGAACAGATCCCTACTTATGCTTGCTTGGCCACTTGTATGCCAGATGCTTTTCGTCAATTCCATTGAATTCGATTTGCAAATAAAATATCATCAAGAAGGTAAAAGGAGCAGCTATAAAGAGCTGTTAGATGAGCTCTTTTACATTCTCAAAAGTGACTTCTTTTTAACTAAAGAAAATCATACAAATAGTAATTGCTTCAAACATTTCATCCTGATACATCCGACCGGAAGATAAGATATTGAAAAAGTTTAGGCAGCTGTACTAGTTATTCTTTCACCTTTGAGCTCTTTGTAAATACACTGTTGGAGGCTGATTTTCAAACGAACCTTAAAGAGACACCAATCTGTTTGGAAGTTGAGGAACAGCACTTCATATGAGTGCAAAATACTATTGAGGTTGGCTTCGCTGATCTGGGTCACATTGTAGGATAAGTTAGGGGGGATTTTGAGGTTAGTTAATGAGGTTCACCGACTAGAGTGTCCTTAATTAGAACAGCGGTACCATCAAAATGGTAACTACAACTGGTAACTACACATTTTTCCATTTTCCATAAGTAATTTAATAAAACTTAATAAAGTTCTAATTCTAGAAACTAAGGAAAAAGTACTAGTATTATATTAGATTATTATACCAAACTAAATAAACAATGCTCTTTAACCATTTAATACGTTCCCATCAACCAAATGCAAGCACATAACTTGGCAAATGGCAAGGCGAAATGCCAACAGCTTTGCAGTCATTAAAGGGTTAAGTGTCGCCATATCGAGAAGGGAAAATGTCTAACGAAAATAAACAAGCTCTGGCTCACTCTTCGGTAATCGTTTGGACCGGGTGCAAAAGGGCTAAGCAAATATTTGCAGCGGCAACTTCGCAAATGAGCTTCAGCCCAAAAGACAGAGGGCACACACAGAGACATCAACGACGATGACGACGACGAGAACGAGGATGACGATGAGGAGTTGTCGTTGTGTTGTTGCCAGGCTTTCAAAAGGACCTCAACTCTGGCGGAAACGGAAACAACAACTTTCCCGCTCTCCAGGAACAGGATGGATAGATGGGTTGGATGTTAAAGTGGCAGGACGCCTGTCTTGGCTGCCATTTAATGACATTTTTGCGCCCATTTGAGCTTCCGGGCCTGCTGTCTGCCTGTCGATTTCTGCAATAATTTACTTAAGAAAAGTCTAAATATGTTTTCCAGCTTCCAGTATCTCCATCTTGTGGCCCGGCAATTGTTTATTGCGTTTATCTGTCCGTCTGGAGGCGATAAAATGTTGTGAAAATCCAGCGACAATATCCAATAAATCGTTGTCCTTCCACAGGGGTTTGCGGCCTGACCTTCACATTTCTGTTCAGTTCCTGCTGCCCCCGGTTTATTTGTATTTGGTTCGCTTTTGTCTGCTCCCTTGGCTTTTTTCAAAGGGTTTAATTGTCCTTTTTGTTCGCCTTTTGTTGACATAGGTGGGCAGGAGATGTGGCTGTGCAAAATAAAGGTCTTCCCCATATGCCTTGCCTTGCCGTATTATGAATGGCTTTCGTATTCATTGTATTTTTGGGGGTTAGGCCAACAAAAGTGTTAATTAACTTGTATAAATCAGTGGCCAATAGACTTGTGGAAAGGAGCGAAGGTCGTAAATTCAAGATGAGTTAGATTGAAATGGGATCGAGAGGATTCAACCTAATTGAGTTGAAAGGGTAAGGCTTGTTAAGCTAAAACTGGTTAAGTTAAAGCTGCCTGCCTGTTATCTTTAACATTTTTTTAATATAAATAGTTTATTTTCTGCATTAATCCTTCTGCTATACTTTTTCCTTATCAAAACCACGGACTAATATAAATTTTCAATATAAGCAGTCACTTTTAATCAGCGCATTCTCTTGCCATCTTTTCCTCTTTGGCCAACCACAGTCAGCCAGCACTATAAACCATTCCTGGATAGCCAATAAATCCGCAAACTGTAAATCTCAATAATGCGAGCCGGAGCCATTAAAAGTCAATGGAAGCTGAGCGGAAAAAGAGCTTGTCAAAGCATCCGCATAATTCAGCCGAGACATTTCACGCCATCTCCACGTTGTCTGCATACGCCCCAAACCACCCATTAAATCCACCTATACCACCCACAAAATCGTTGAACTGAGGCTGAGCTCATAATTCTCGCATTTCCTGACATCAGATTGAATTTTGCGCTATGAACGCGACTTTCTGCTGATGATAAATGCATTTTGGCGCCAAAACGATTTGTTGCCCGCACTTTGGCGCAATGCGAATTCGAAAATTTATGCGACTTTGTAAATGCAATTCATAAGCTATGCACGCTGCACTTATCCAAAAAGTTGCAATTTATCGTTGAGCCAAGTGGCCAGCAAGAACAAACAAATGGCCAATCCAATGCATTCGATATTGCCGCACAAGAACTGTTTTATATGTTAATCCAAATGTTATTTGCAATCAAATGGAAATGCAATCTTTTGCGGCATCACAAGCAGCAATGTCCTTAAGACAATAACAAATAAAACAGATTTTCGGTTGTAGGACTATCTTTAATAATTTTTAAAATTTTTTAAAAGCATTTCAAGACATACAAATTGTCTACTCACATGATGCAAATTCTAGACCAACACCCGCCTGTCCTTTTTGCCCCAGAGCCATTCTCCGTGAAAAGTGTACTGTGACAAGTTTAATTATTGCCGTACTCCACCCAGGACTCGCCGTACTTGGGGTTTGTTTGCACAGTCATTTAGCCAGTCTGTCATTCAGTCAGTCTGCCAATGTTGACAGCATCGTCGTTGCTTAACGCCTCACTTGGCAGCTCTGGCAGGAATCTGAGGGGTTGGTATGGGATGGAGTATTAAAACAATTTTGTTAATTAAGTAGGAAAAATTGTTAGTTTATTTACTCGTCAACTTTGCCAGTGCCAAACACCTCTCACACACTCTCTCCATGACCATTCCCAATGGATATTTCTGCCGCTAGAAGCTAAGTTTCAGAGTTTGCTCAAAAATTCTCAAGTGCACAATTAATTAGTAAAGTTGAGCCAAAGGAAAAGCCAAAGCAAAAAACAAAGAGCAACGCTGTTTTCCACTCTTACTCCATTTTCCCGGAATTTATGGCCCATTTTGATTAGACTCGCTGAAAAGCATCGCAAGTTTACACAACTTCGAAAACTATCTGTAAGTAGGCAGAGCTTTTCCGATTATTTTCCAAGAAGTTTGTTGAGAATAGGCAAGAAATTGAAAATTGATTGGGACTTGCATAAGTAATGAGCCAATTCAATGGAATTCTATTCTTGATATCGCCATTTGAGAAAAGCTCAAGAGTAAATTAAATTGGAATTCAAATAAGCCAATAGATTAAGGAAAATTCTGGCAGCTTTGGGTAGAAATAACAATAAATAGAGAAAGAACACTTATTTTTTAAAAATTCAATCAAATTATCAACTTTATTGTAGCAAAGTAAATAGTACTTCATTAAGCTTTTAACAAAATTAAATATAATGCTGCCTAGATAGGCAGGCATGACTAAAAAAACTAAACTGAAATGTTAATCAATTTATGTAACATATTTCCCAAAGAGTACAAGATTTTAAAAAAGAATATATACCTTTTTGAGTCCTCTTTAATATCAAATAATAAAATTTAATTAAAACCTTAAACATATCTACGAAAATAAATTTATTTTACGACTTTCTGCTTCGGTTTCCACAGAAAGCTGGCTTCTCTGGTAAATTACTTTGCTGAGATATCTGTTAACCAACATTTTTGCTAACATTAAGCCAGTTCCTGCACCATAAGTGAACTGCTTGCTTGGGTTCCAATCTATGTAAATAACAAAAAATGTGATACCCTTTTTATGACGTTTAAACAAAATAGAATTGTAAGACAACCTTTAAAATGTATTTCTTTTTAATTAATTATAATTATAATAATAATTTCAACATTGTTTTGTTTCATTACTACTTATTTGTTTATAATATTGATACTAGAAAAGGTAACGTTAAAGCTATTTAATTTTTCTTATTTCATATTTTTGTTTTTATTAAAGTTAGTGCAATATCTTTTTATTATAATATTATTATTATTATTACTCCTATTAAACCCTGCTCACATTTTAATTTTTATAATTTTTGCGAATGTTTTACGGAAACTTCCAGCCGCTGTTATGGCCCATAACTTATCCAGCTTTATTGGAAATTTATGCCACGTAAAAAAAGGAGAAATACAAATGAGCGAAATAAGCCAAAATTGGTCATGGCCAATTAATTTGCAATGTGTGTAATTTGCAAAACAAAAAATCATAAATTGAGCTGATTGATTGCTAGGCCAAGTGATATTGAAGACTGCATGAATTTTTCATATTAATTCGGGCATATAACTGCAAAATATTTCGTTGGTGCTAAGACTGAGACAATTAGATAGATTACAATCATAATTGGGTTAATAATTAAGAGCGTAGATCTTGACTCAAAAGACAATGGCAGGTGAATAGCGTCGGAGTGTGAATAGCAACTAGTTCCTAGCATTGCAATCCGGGAAAATGATATGCAATTGCCACTTATTCTTCATCAACCGCAACCAGATGAATGAAAAACTCAAAACATTACATCAAATGCACAATTGGCTGGGACCTGCAACCATGAAAAACCAATGGAAACACCAATACTGAAAGGGAAAGCATTGGGTAATAACGAATATCAAATGCTTTTTTTGAAATTCGAAATGCAGTCTTTACTTTAAATCAAATCACATTATAAAAGCTATAAAATTCATAGTTTTTTACAAGATTACAGATTTTTGTATCAAATTATTGTTATTTGTTAAACAAGTATTAATATCAAAAATATTATTGCAGTAGATAAACCCGTCAGTTATTATCCTATAAAAATTTCGTATAGAGTAACTACTTGCAATATGAAGTTGGCGAGAGTTTTCCTTGTATCTGCTCTGCGGTTTTTCTTTCTTTACCATTTGCATTTTATTTTTCTTTCCCTATGAATGGCTTAACTATATCAAAAACCCATGAAAAACGTTTTTATTTTCCTACCGGTTGACTTTAGCCCCGTTTTGCGGTGTTGTAGGCCAACAAGCTCATTACTTTCAATTAGATGCATTAGCCGAGGACCGAACATTGTTTACTTTCGTTTGAAAAAGCCTTGTCTGCCGGTTGAAAAATAAAAAAACAACGTTTGATGTCATTTTGGGCCTGGTCCCGCGCTTTTCCGTAACTGAGATCTGTTTTTCCCTTTCGTGGTCAGAATTAATTGCCACCACTTTTGCTGTCAGCCTCTTTCTCTTAGGTGTAGGGAAATCATTTGGGCTGACTTTTAAATTGGCCTCCAAGGTGAAGTTCACTAACCTGAGCTGACTTGATCCCGAAGGTGCAGATGAAAATGAAGCCTAAATCTTGTTCGTTTAAAGAACTCTTCATCTTGCTAAACACTGTACAAAATTAAGCATAAGTCTTAGTAAGCAATGACATATTAAATTATTAACTTTTATTATTAAAAAGAAATGTTAACTGTTGCGTGATAGCTCTTAATTGGGCTAAGATCAATGCCATAACTTTTATCAAATATTCAGGTTGTTTTCCAACTGATTTCACTGCTATCTACGACTGAAGCTTTTTTAATTATTTTTATTCTTTATTGCTGTGGACAATGCTGGAGCCTGCAGGTGTCCATATGTGGCAATCAATAGGCGTTTATAACGCTATAGACTATTGCGAAAAATCACATTAGTCGACAATATGATACATACACCCCCAGAAAAACTGCTTTGATCAAAATTTAATTAAAACGGAAATGTTTATTAATATGATTATACATTTATCCAAACTATAACAAAATCGATTTTTGGAGATTAATCAAAGGAAACACAGAAAAAGTTTTTACCCTACCATTAAAGCTAAACTGAAAGAAATATTAAAAAAAATGTTAAATAATCAACTTTAGTTTTTAATGAATTCCTTTGGTTCTAGAATCGTACTAGTTTTGGCTTCCTGAGACAACTTTGTACTCCGTTATTTTTCCCAGTGCACCTCGGCCATATGAAAATCGGGGCTTCGGTTACACGCAACTTCTGTGCACATGAAACCGAAATATGAAAAACAACCGCCCGGTAGCTCCCCACAAAGCAATGTCACCCAACCCACAGATGGCGCCGGGTCGTTCGTGAGTGTCAATTTTCGGTGATTTTGATTCGTTTTTCCATTTTCTTGTGCGGATACAGCTTTTAAAAGCTCTTGTCTCCCCAGTTTGGCAGAAAGGCGAATGCGAATGGCGGCATTCAATTAGACGCCTTCCATTTAACCCGATGTGCCTAGCTCTCCTCGGATCGTGATACCAATTCAAATGCTAAGTTCATTTGGCCAAAATGTTGACCGGCTTTATCGTCCTACTGTTATCGCTACTTTCCCTCAATTCGATCACGAACGCGTGTAAGTGCGAAGATCGCTGTGTTGATAAGGATTTTGTGACTTGTGTGCTTAGTTAGTTTCCTTTTTTTTATAGCCAAATATCATCGAGAGGCACTGCAGTTCTTGTTACGCAATGGAAATTTCGACTTGAATCCGCTTAATTGCCACATCTTATTGTGGGAAACGTGCCCCAAGCGGTATATAGATTATCAGCTGTTTACGAGGTAAGTAAAGTGACATGTGTGAAAGTTTAGTAAGTGATTGATTACTTTTGAAAAAATTAGCTAAAAAAAGTAAAGATCAAATCTACTCATAAGTATTATAGTTTCTAACGAAGTGGAATTTTCTTTCTGTAAAAGTGTAAAAATATTTACAAGTTTTTAATTTCGAAACAAAGTAAAAGATATACTACTTGGAAAGTGAATTTAATAAGTTTTTCAAAAAACCAAGATACACTTTTTTTATGATCCCAATTGAAGTTTGTTTTTATACCGCCATAACGATTTTATTTTATAATATAAGCAATCTCACCACGCAAGCCTAGACATACAATCGAATCTTTCACTTTTTGGCAATCCAGATTTGCCTTATAAATGGTCCCATTTGATCCCTGATATTGCACCTTTCTTTTTCCCGGCCTTGAACCGGCAAAAGAGGGCAATTTGAAAGGCCAGCCAGTCACCATAAAGATGAATATCTGATAATGTTTACCCCCATCACTTGGTAGCTTAAAACGAAAAACTTAGGAAACAAACTAGACAAGTTGTCGTTGAGGGAAATTATTAGAATTTGCATTCAATGCGAATGTTATGTAAATAATAAACATATAAATTACAAACTGCAGACACCATGAAGAAGGCAACGGCATTGAGTTGAAAAACGAAACCGAAAGCCACCCATTTTCAACTTCGAAACTCATAATCAAAATCAGTGCAGCGTTGCGTGTGCCGTGAATTTTTATTTTATAGTCGTCGCCAGGCAGACAGCAACAGCAGCAACAACAACATTAACAACACCAGCAGCAATTGCAGCAACCATACAGGCAACAGCAATAACAACGGCATCATTATTCATATATTAGCCAAAGTCGTTCACGTTTCGAAGTCGAAGTTGGGCAAAGTCAAGGCAATAGGCGGTGGGTTGAGCGATTCTTTGGCCAGTTTTTGCCTTGCCTGTTGCTTTTGCTAGTGTTGCTGCTTTTGGTATTGCTACTACCGTTGCAAATGCTGCTGCAGTTGCTGCTTCTGCAAGCGACGACTGCATTTTCCTCAGTCGCGCAATTTCGCGCATTTGCAGCGCACAACGCGAATCTGCAAGACGTTGTGCGGATTGCTCGCGAAAAAATCAAAATTGCTAATTTCAATGTTAAGGATTACAATGAAATCGCTTGTCAAAATCAAATGGATATCAATTAACAAAACATGTGATCGCAGTGCAAGTTGTCAATTTAAACGGAAATGCGGCATGGAATCTGGTTTAAATATACAAAATATGTGAAAGCAAATCAAATTCGAAAAGAGGAAAGCCGAATGTCCTCTAGTAAAATAACTCAATAATTAAAAACTAAAACGTGGGAAAACAAAATTAATTTGTATAATTATTTTCTTGACAAGTCACTAATTAAATTACTGGATTACGTTATAAATATTACCAAATAAAAATTGAGTGCTCTGTTAAATTGAAATTAGTAATCTTAACGATAAAGCACATCGAAAATATGAGATTTCGATTTGTGATCTATAAAAGTGTTTAAGTGAAGAATTTTTTAGCTGTAAACTGAAAAGGAATTAAAATTGGAAATATTTCTTTTGGCTTGAATCATTTTGCTTTGAATTATGTCATAAAAAATAAAGAAAGTTAAAAATAATTTCTTTAAAAAACAAATAAGTCACAAGACCGGGAAATTTTAAGTAAAATGAAACATCTCGTCGTGCTTTGCTTATTCTCACTATTTGCCAAAGGTACGAGCATATTAAAAAATTAATGTTAAGAAGGACTAAAAATAAAGAATCCTGAATGGAAAATACAATTGCAGATGCACAAACATTGCTGTTAAGTCAAATGGATTGGAAGAATCTGCGCAACAGTGGAGCCCTGGACCTAAATGTCTTGCGTTGCTTTTTGCGCGATAAGAATTTCTGTCCCAGTCCGCATATCGATCACCGGCTGTATGCTCCGTAAGTTTAATGGGATGTGCAAGAAACATTTTAACAAAACATTAAAAAAGCAATTTGAAAGATCAGAAAGTGCTCAGAGTAATAAAATTCCTATAAGAAAGTGAATTAATTTCATGCAAAAATATTTCCTTCATAAATGAAACTGGTTTTGGGTCGTTTTAATAAAATCAATAAATGATATACGTATACAAGTTGAAGTTTATTATGAGCGGTAACTCAAATAAAACTCGATTAGTAGTCATCTTAGTTTGAGTTAGGTTATTTTCTCTATGCTGCGGGCTTAGCCAACTTATGGTGATGATTTATGCCATCTGTTGGGCGGGGGAGAAAGTTCCTCAGGTGTTAGGCAACTGGATTGCTCACTCGGTTAGTGTGTCAACTGCCGAAACACTTAACGCACTGCACTTGTGCAACCACAAGGATATTGGCTGGAAAAAAAACCGAAAAATAAGAGTGCAATTAATGGGCGGGCAACTCGTTTCTTGAAAACCAGCCACTGACCCACTAAGGATGAGATTCTCTCGCCAAAAGGTGGCCTGCATCTTCCATATTTACCGCCAAGCTTGGCCAGCGATGACATCGATTTCAATGGCCAATTGGCCAATAAAATGCTTTACAAACGACTCCTTGGCAACTTGTCTGTTCAAGTTCACCACCAACTCCCAATATGAGACAAAGTCGCAACTGGTGAAGTCCATTTTTGGAGAGCAGACGGGTAATTGCTGTGGTAACATTAACCGGCAGAGGGGATTACATGATGGCAAGCGTTTAACAGTCTGCTGATTGATGGTTGTATAACAGCGAAAAATTACCGGATTGACACCTCCGTTCTGGGAACTCCAACCAAGAGACTTTCAAATAGTCGTCTGCAACTATTTAATCTCGTTAAAGACTTATGGGAATCATTCTCACAGTAATTGCTGATAACTGTACTTTTTTGCATTTCTTCGGCTAAGAAATCTCATTTTCTATCAATTATTTTTTAATGTGGAATATTTAATTGAGTATCATTAGGTATCTTAAAATACAGTATAATGTAATGAAAACTGTTTCAAAATTCTTTGATGATTTATCTTTAACAAAAAAGTAAAGATTCTTCTCCAAATACAATTTATTATGACAACGAATCATTTTCATTATTCTTAGCCAATATATACGTTTTTCTACAAAATCTGCTTGACAATAAATAATGTTAAGACAGAAAACCAAAGTGAAGAGGAAGCAAGCGAAAATCACTTTATTGACCATGTTCTGGCTTCTCGCACGAGAGGTTTCTCCGGTTTTATACCCACGAGGAATGTTGATCGTTCCATTTAAACGAAAAACATTTGCAAACAACACAGATATATTTGCAAACTATTATCGCCATTTAATACTGCCATTTCAGAAGTAACAATTATAATTTTTATAACTTTAAAGACAAGAAAATACTTAAACACCATAAATGACGTTATAAATTCCTAATAACACTCACATAGTTAATAATTTTTATTTTATAACTGATTTTTTAGTATTATCCCTTAATCAATTTTATTATTTAAAAAGGATTAAACCAAAAAATTTTTATATATATTAAATATTTGTTTCAGCAATGGGCCACGCCGAGGAATCGCGTTAAACGTGAAAAACCCAATGAGCCTATATAAAGGTGGTTTCAGCAAACACCGCGAAACAGTTTTCATAATTCATGGGTTTAATGGAACCGCCATCGATATTCACCTACAATTTCTTAGAGATGGTGAGTATGGAGTTAAATAGATTCTATAATCTTCATAAAATAAAATATTTAATATTTCTGGTATCTTCTTTTATAAACTCTTCACAATTTTAGCGTACTTATCCCGCGATTTTAACGTCATCACTGTGGACTGGAGACCTCTGACCCGCTATCCGTGCTACTTACACTCGCTGATCAACACCAGGCTCACGGCTCAGTGCACCGCTCAGATCTACGCCTTCCTGACCCACTACGGAGCAGTTCGGGAAAGGATCACCTGCGTGGGCCACTCGCTGGGCGCCCACATTTGCGGCATGATCAGCAATCATCTGACGAGAAAACAGTACCGCATCATAGGATTGGATCCTGCTCGGCCGTTAATAGAGCGCAAGAAGAGCAACACCTTCCGGTTGTCAATAGACGATGCCAATGTCATCCAGGTGATTCATACTAATGCAGGATTCCTGGGGCAGGAGGATAATACCGGACACCTCAACTATTGCGTCAACGGAGGACGCATCCAGCCTTTTTGCAAGGGAAATCCAATCAGTAAGAGCTTATATATCGCTATATCAAAGAATGCATACTTATATAAAATATGATTGTATCCAACAGGAAGATCCCGCTGCTCGCATTTCTTGAGCATCTGTTACTTGGCCACGGCCACTTTCAAGCACAAGAAGTTTATGGGGGTTCCATGTCCCAATGGCTGCCTGAATCTCAGTGGTTCAAAGAGGCTGCCCGTCAGTGGAAAAATAAATCCCTTTGAGTTCAACTCGCTGCTGAGGGAGTATCACATAGGCAACGACGCTCCCGATGAGTAAGATCTCCAAAGAAATTTAGCGAATTATTTTTTTTTATCAATTTTAATGAAACTCAAATTTTTAGCGCCCGAGGCTGCATTTGCATAGATGTGCCGTATGCCAAGCACTGCCCCTTCACAGATGCGTAGGAGCTGGTCTTCAATAGGTTGTAATTCTATAATAGAGATGTTGATAATAAATTTCAGAAAAAATATTATTTGCAATATTATTTTGTTTACTCATCACTGAAGGTGTTAAAAAAATATTTTTATTCACAATGGCTATCACTTACCATTCAAAATGAAAAAAATGGAAATACAATATTCAAAATGATTTAGCTGCTATGGTCACCCCAATCGCAGACAAGCAATCGATACACATATTAATCGTTGTAATCGACACAGCTGACTGTGTATATGAGCAACATTTCTGTAAAAATAAATAAAAATTGAAAATAGAACGTTAATTAAACATAATTAAAACCAAAAAGGTTTTAAATATATATACTTGTTGTTCATTTTGGGTAAGTGATGTAGCTTTAACTTAATATAAAACTAAATAATGTGGAAGATAAATTACAGATCTCAGGTTCCAAACAAAAGACAAGCGAAGAAAAAGTTTGGAAACCTTAAAAATAATATATAATAAATAATGGGTTGCGATGGTGGAACCATTCCCAGGCGTGATGAGTTGGTGCGTGTGAAGCAGAAGCCGGAACAGGTACGTAATTAAATAATTTCATTAAAGCCTAACTAACTCTCATAATTCGAACGTTTCAGAAAGACAAGGATGCAGAGCGGGAGTTCCGCTGGCGCCACTGCGCATTGACACAGCAACGCCTTCAGGAACCGATAGCCATGTGCGGCATGGGCAGGCTTTACTCCAAGCAAAGCGTAATCGAGAGACTCCTTGAGAAAGAGCCGATGCCCGAGACCGCGGCGCATGTAAAGAGCATGAAGGACATCCGCCAGCTTAATCCCACACCTAATCCTGCCTTCACCGAAGAGGACAAGACAGAGGGTCTGTTGGACACACGCAATGCTCCGTATATCTGCAAGCTGATTGGCCTTGAGATGTCCGGCAAGTTCCGCTTCGTTGCTCTGTGGAGCTGTGGATGTGTGCTGTCCGAACGGGCATTAAAACAGATCAAGGGAAACGCAGCCAGCACTTGCCCGCTTTGTCAGGCTCCGTACAGCGTCGAGGACGTTGTTGTGCTCAACGGAAATGACGAGGATCTGGAGTTGATGAGGGTTAAAATGGAGATGCGGGCAGCCAAACGCAAGTCATCCAAGAAGGAGAAAAAGGGAGCCAAAAAGACGGAGGTTAAAACTGAACCTGAAGAGCCTCAGGAACCAGTGGCGTCAACATCCAAGTCTGCTGCTTTAGAAAAGCCAACTACGAGCACGAAAGTCAAGGCGGTGGCCCAGCTTAAACGACTTGGCGCGGTAAACGCTATGCAGGATCCCGAGCTAAAGCGCCTTAAGAGCGACTTCAGCGTGGCCAAAGATCCCAAGGCCAGTGACGTCTACAAATCGCTTTTTACTTCGCATAAGACCGAGAAGGATCAGGAGCGAGCTCACTGGGTCACCTACAATCCCTTTTACAATTAGTCTGTATTTAGTTTAAGTTTGCTGTTCCAAATCAGTCATTTGGAGACTTGTTCTTAGCCTAATCGTATAAACCAGACACAGTTCAAAAATATACAATCGAAAATGTATCGTTCAGCCTACCAGAAAGGGTTTCTAACCGTGCTGTACAGCGTGGGCAGCTCGCCCCTTACCAACTGGTCCTCCTATGTGAGTATCTAAAATACATGAAACTCTTATGCATTTTCTGGAAAGCTTCCTTGAACAGACAAAGAACGGTTACATAAAGCGGATTTACGATGAGGACATCAAGTCTCTGGTTCTCGAGATCATGGGGTCCAACGTCTCCACCACTTTCATACACTGTCCCAGCGAGTGCAAGGAGCAGCTGGGCATCAAGCTGCCGTTCCTAGTGCTTCTGATAAAGAATATGCACAAGTACTTCTGTTTCGAAGTTAAGGTTAGTTAAGGGGTTTGGGATTCCATTTTATATGAGAAATGATAAAGGTCGATCTCACTCCTTAGATTCAAGACGATCAACGCTTTATGCGACGCTTCCGAGTGTCCAATTTCCAGAGCAAGACATCTGTGAAACCATTCTGTACGGCTATGCCGATGGGCATGTCCCCAGGTTGGAATCAGATCCAGTTCAACCTAGCCGACTTTACGCGCCGTGCCTATGGGTCCAACTACTTGGAGACGGTGTCTTTGCAGCTGCATGCCAACGTTCGCATCCGCCGCATCTACTTCGCCGACAAGCTCTACACAGAGGCAGAGTTGCCAAATGATTACCGTCTAATGGGCAAGCCCAAAGATCTTAAGAAGCCGGAGAAGCAGTTCAAGGTCCAGGCCACCGCCCGTCCTCCGTCTCCTTTGAACACGGCTCGCGGCGAAGCAGGCCCATCGAAAAATGCTGAGTCAGATGCTGCAGGACCACCCACAGATGCACCTAGTGAGCCGGAGCCGATGTTACAGAAATCTCCCTCGCCACCTGTGCTGCAGAAGGCTCCGTCGCCACCGGTATCCGCTCCGTCAGAGCCCGCAGCCGAGGAGCCAGCTCCACAAACAGAGGCCACCGAAGAGGCCTACTACTAAGTTATTTTCTACTTTGTTCTTTTTTATTATTCAGTTAACACGCGACTGGGAGTGGGTCATCTTTAAAATTTTCAGTCATAGACAAGTCCAGAGCTATTGGAATCAAAATTATGATTTTTGTATATTTTCTGGGGAACAAGATGATTTTAATCAGTTTAAAAATGTTTATTAAATGCCTCTTACAATGCAAGTCAGCTGAAAACAATTTCCTATTATAGACACACAACTTGCTTTATTTTAACCCCTTTTGGACTCTTAAACAAAATCTGATTTGTTACATCTGGGAATTTGCTAAAATATCTTAATTAGGATGAGCCCGCAGGCTTCGTCACTCAAGGACTCTTGTCCAATGCAGCGTTAACGATGGTCAGCATATCAGCGTCAATGTTTTTGAGGGCATTATGGTACTCGGTGATCTCCAGTGCCTCCCACTCGGCCTTGAATGCCGCCTTTGGATCCTGCGGCATGGTCATCGCAGCGCCAGTCATGGCATCCGCTTGGGCCTGCGTCTGGTCGGCGTGATTGTTCTCGCCAAGGACAAGAGTGTAGATAGAGCGGAGGCCGAAGACGTTCAGGAAGTACCAGGAAGCCGAAGAGACCCAGGCAGCATCCAAGGACGCCAGCTCCACGCCCCGCTGGAGCATGGGCTTGAAACGCAGGGTCAGCGGAAAGGGCACCTTGGTGGTGACGAAGCCCGAGAACATCCAATTGATCCAGCCACCGATCACAACCATGGGCAGGACGTTGATGAAGTTACCCTTGACCATGTCGGTGAGCATGGCGGATGAGTTTTGGGCCACTGGAGCTCGTTTCTGGGTTTTGAAGTAGCCGGTCTCTTCGTTGTTAAAGAAGTTCTTTCGCATAGAGAAACTTTGGGCACTCAGATATTTGCCGTTCTCACGAAGCAGACGTGCCCGTATCATCGCCTGACTGTAAATGAAACGGTAAGTATTTCAAGGGGTGCTTCATTGCACTTTGTGCCCTCACCTGTCCTGGATCTGGGTGATCTCGGCCTTTTTCTGTGTGGAAATTAGTATGGAGACGTAGTGCCGCACAATGCCCACCAAAAAAGTGATCAGCACGATGGGCAGAAACACCCACACGCGGATGTCTGGATCAATCAGCAGCTCCGTCATGTTTTAATTGATCTGTTAGATTTTCCAAGTTTTTCGGTCTAATTTTCACCCAATTGGAACAATTGGGGATGACAATCGATATTTCATCCAAGTTTTTCTATCGAGTCACAGTCGTGACAAAATATTCAAAGTATCAGTGCCCGTTTGAATTTTAAGGCCGGTTCAGACAGGATGCATATTTAGCCGTAACTATTTGTCATAAAATTTTAAACTGAGAAAATAGAAAGACGTGAGCATAACTTGAAAGTTTTTAATAATACATTACTTAAATTGACTCAAATGATAAAAAGTAAGAATGGCCGGTAAAAGAAAGACTTAAAGAAAAATTATATTTCAGAAAAATTAAAAACAAATAAATCAAAACAGTGGGACAACGACATAAACGCATGAATACCCCAAATATGATACAAAAGTAACATATATGCGATATATCGCTCATTTTTCAATTGCAAATTA
Source organism: Drosophila eugracilis (assembly GCF_018153835.1). Taxonomy (NCBI): domain Eukaryota; kingdom Metazoa; phylum Arthropoda; class Insecta; order Diptera; family Drosophilidae; genus Drosophila; species Drosophila eugracilis. The sequence goes on along the minus strand of NW_024573311.1, from coordinate 146,303 downwards.
TCGACTTGTAAACTCAAATCGTATCGAATTTTTTTGACTGGACGCCACCTGAGAGCCCAATATTTGTGGAACCCCATATAGCCGTTGCGATGGAGGCCAAAACCGATGCTCCCATCTCCCCGGCGCCCACGCCAAATCCGTCGACGGATTCCGCCAAGGAGCAGAACTGCAGCAATAACGCGCAGACCAACTCGACCGTCGCGCCGGGTGCCGCTTCATCCGGTGCCACCACCGTTGGCCAATCCACGAACCCAGTGACCCAGCAGCAGCAACAACAGCCGGCGGCCAAGAAGCCCAGCGGAGAGACCAGCTCCATGCCCACGCGACAGTACCTCGACCAGACGGTTGCGCCTGTTCTGCTCCACGGACTGCAGGCTCTTGCCCGCGAACGACCCACGGATCCCATTCAGTTTCTGGCCTCCTACCTGCTGAAAGCATAGCAATGGTTGCGATGAGAACAATGTCGCTGCGGTGGACAACAACTCCTAGACCCTTTACCTCCCATTTTTTTCGCTCCTTAGTTGTGTAAGTGAAACATAATAAACGTTTAAAGTTAGAATGTATTTGCAAAACACACGTATTGTACTGGGAACACATCCTACACTGTGATGGGGTAACCCCATGGATCCAGTTTCGAGTTGAGCAGCTCCAGCGAGGCGTCGGCAATTTTGGCCAGCAGTTCAGCCAGTTTGTGCTTCGTGTAGACCTTGTACAGCTGCCGGTTTTCGCTGGAGATTTCATCCGCTAGACGCACACATCCCGCAAAGTCTCCGGACTTAAACATGACTTCGTTCAGACACAGGGCGATCTCAGGCAGACAGATGGAGCGTAGCTTCTCCATTTGCAGCAGGCGGTGATTCCAGTTCAGCTGAACGGCGTTCTCAGGCTGCTTTTCGATGAATGGATCCACAAGCCATCCCTTATCCGGGAACATTAGCACATTGTACAGAGTATCAATGGTTTCTGAAAGTGTTTAAGGAAAGAAACCAGTATTATACATATGTATTAATAGTTATATATACCAGGAATCTATACTAAACTTACGTTTGGCCTGTTCTTTAACTTTATGCTCCCAGCGCTGGACTTCGGATCGATGGGCTTGCTCCTTGCGCTCAATGGCCATGCGCTCCGTGAAGTTGTCCTGAGAAGAACCTCCAGCCTGTGGTTTTTTAGGCCTGTTTTGATGCAAACGGCTCCATTCCACAAAACTGTCCACTCCAGATAGATACACTTTGTAGCATAGATACTCCTTCACACAGCACTCCTCGCGCGGCGGGATGTTATCCACAGAGCAGTATAAGTTTATGATTTGCTGTACAATGTCGCCAGGCACCATGCGAAAGGTTTGGCGCACGCATTCCATCTTGCTACTGGCCAGATAGGTGCGTATCATGGCGTTGGCCTGCCACAGCAACTCACCGCGCTGCTCCGGCAGTTGGATAAGCCACTCTAGGGCTGAGATCTTGCGCTGATCTGGCACAGAGATTTGGCCCGCAGGCGGCTCCCCGAATTCCCCAGGTGGATGATTCGCGAGCCAAATGTTTTCCACCGTGATTCTAGTGATCTGTTCCACATCCAAACCTGCTTTCAAAGCGGCATCCAGAGCCAACTCCCGCTGACGCTTTTGCTCAACCTGTTCTAAATAACTGGAGTACAGTTTAACCTGCAGAGGATTTGAGAGAGCTGCTGCATAGTAGGCTATCAGTTGCGGTTCGGCCCTCGCAATCAAGACCTCTACATAGGCAGCAATGATCTTCTCCGCCTGCCGTTCTTGCTCTACGCGTCCGATTTGACGCAGAAAAAGGACGATATGGGCCATAAAGCGCAGTTGATGAGGCGATAGTTGTCCGGCATCTTTCTCTACCCAGCGGGCCATGTGCTGAAGCAGCTCGCCGCAAGTATCCAAGATTAAATGCCGCTGGATAATACCCAATTGTCCCTGAGCAAAGTCCCGCACCGATGCATCCTTAGCCACGTTTAGTTCCTCGAATATCTGTTCCATGGTCATTTTTCCATTCCAGTAGTCATCGGGCATCGGTTGATAACGTTTTAGACAGCAGCCGCGTATCTCCGACTCCACACGGATGTCAATCTGGACCTTCAAATGAGCCCACAGTAAATCATGCCAGTTGCTGTGCAGGAGGGACTTCAGAGAGCTCAAGTGCCCAGAGAAGACACCTGCTGTTGCCCGGCTATACTCGTCGTAGTTCTTGGAATCTGCCAACATCCAGGCGCAGCGTTTCCAGATGTCCCTCCTGGGATTTCCTTCGATGGGCAGCTTTTCGTGGACTCCCGCAACGCTTTGCTCGAAGTTAGGATCTTCGTGGAGACGCCAACCTTCAAGGATTGCGGCTCGCCAGGTTTGACCATAGTGTTTGCACAGCTTTAGGCCGTCATCTACGCGTCCAGAGCGAATGGCCGCAAAAACGGCGCGGGAAAGACGCAGATTGTCCTCCTCGTCTAGGGCGTGCAGCGGGCGTTTCTCGCGTACGGACGCATCCGGGTCCAGGTGCGCCACAATTTCGTGACCTTTACCAAAGGCGGCGCCCTGCAGGTTCTCCAACTGGAAAAGCGTGTTCTCCCAAGCCATCATGCGGTCATGGCAGTGAAGTGGGTTCTGTTGCTCCCCTGGATCGTAGCAGGCTTCTAACCAGTCTACCACAAGCTGATACTCACGAAGGGTAGCATTGATAGTGTAAAGCTGTTGTATAACCTCCTTCTCGCTGCCCCCGAGTGTCGGACCATCATGCATCGCCTCATCCGCCTGTGTATCAGTCTGCAGCAAGATGCGGTCGTAGAAGAGGGCGTGCACTAGGCGCCACGTGTAGATCTCTTGGCGTAACCAACCAAGGATGGCTTCTCGCTGTCGAGCACCCTGTGATCCACCCACACCGCGCTCAATCTCCAGCTCCAGCTGTTCCACTACACCGCGACAGATGTGGGTGAGAGCCTGAATCACTTCGAATGCATCTGCTCCGCCGCTATGTGTCTGTAGCACCTCAAAAAACTGTGGGAATAGGACATCCACACGGCTCTTGCCGCGATCCATATCGTCGCCGGCATCCTCGATCAATGACCGATCCTCCATGGCAGTCGCGTTGCTATGCTCGAGGAGGAGCAGTGAATGAGACAGGTTCTGCGGTGCCACAGAACTATTAAGTGTGGTGCGCAGCAGGCCACTGCGATTGCTCATTGGAAACGGGCTGTCGGGCATAGCTGCTCTCTGAAATTCCTGGCTATCTGCTATTTGGCATTAATTCAATTAATTATAACAAAACAGAAATTCACGCGCTTTCCGCTAAAAATGCCGGGACCCCAGTGTTACCAGATGTTATAACGGCTATCATACCAAATGCCCACGAACTACTCACTAAATAATCCACTCTTTTGAATTCAAAATTATGCTATTAATTAATGCACAAATACATTGCCATTGTAAAATGATTTATTAGTTGATTAAATTAATCAAATTTGGTTTGCTTTAAATGATAAGTCGTAATCCTAGTCTTCTTCATCGCTGAAATCTTCTTCCTCTTTTGCTTTTCTGGATTTTCGCTGAAGTTCCTTGGCGTAGAGTTCCTTAAAGGCTTCGTATTCCGGCAGAGTGACATGGGATATCTTTGTAGCAAAACTCTTTTCTGAAGTGTCTGTAATTTGATACAGTTTGTGGTTTGTAGTGGGCTCATCAGGATTGGCTTTCAGAGGTCGCGGCTTGAATAAGCCCAACCGGACCAAGAACTCGTGGCGACAACGCAGCTCCTCAAATGGTAAAGTTAAAGCAGATGATTTCACTATTTCCGGAACTTCAATGCGCATTACATCTATCATGAAATTAAGCTTTTCCTCTAAGGATTCCTCATGCTGTGCTATTAGATCTGGACTATTCATCAGTAGTTTCCAAACATTTTTACTTGTGGAGACGCGACTTTTTAGAAAGCCAATATGAGAAAGTAACTGATGAGAGTCACTTATGTCCAATAATTCAGGATATTTTGTAAGGAGCAGGTGTAGAAGATTCTCGCCGAACTGGCAGGCTCTCCAAATTTCCAGGCTGTTGATTATTTTTGCTGGCGTTCGTTTAAGAATGTCTGGATTACCGGTAACTATTCTCAGAAAGTTTGTCGTTTCTAAACCGTGATTCTGAAACGTTTGATGTGCTCTCCGCCAAATCTCAGGTGTGAAGATAGATAAAGTTGGCTCCACTTTGACGGCTTCGTCTATGTGGATTTGTTCAAGTTGCAAAATTTTCGGTGCTGCCAGGTGTCTTATGTGATGTAACTGCACGGTAGCGTATGTAATGCAACCATAGGGTTTTAAGATTAAATTGTACTCACCTTTGGTTGCTGTTTTAACACACCATGTGTGTTAAATAATAGTTTTCGTATCATTTTTGAGAATGTGTTTTTAAAAAATTAGGAGGAAAACAATAAACAGCTGTTTTCCTCCGCTTTAAATTGGCATTCACCACAAAACGCATACATCTGCATGTTTAGCTGGTACACCCACCAGAAATTTCAAAAAGCTTATTTCTTAAGAGATTTTAGGAAGTTGACTTGTTTTCCATGTCGGGTGTTCAGGGATTAGTTTATTAAAAAAGCTATAAATAGAAGTGTCGCACATAAACACAGTGGAAAGTTTTATCTAAGCATTTAGTTCAGCAAGTTCAATGTAAGAAGTTTAATTAAAATTAAGTATATAACTACAGTGTGGAGGAGTCAATTGCCATCATAGTTTTTATAAACATAATTAAAAGGGTTATTGTAACGTGCAAAAGTCAACAACTAGTCGGCTTATTTAACGTTCAAGGTTATTTAAATTTTTATATGCAAAATGGGTTTGTTTAAATAGGGAAAATAATTACAAATGGACAAGTACATAAGGAATATTAAGAGTACCTGTTGTCAGCTGTAAACAAAAATCAAAAAGCAAATACTCCAGAAAAATTGTTGGGAATAAAAATGATCGGTACACTAAAAAAAATTAATATGTCAACTTTAACAATAAAATGTAAGAGAACATATATATTAAAACTTTGAATTAAAGAGATTTAATCATAACAAAATGTAGACCAGAAATTGAAGGCAAAAATCTTAGCAACATAATTCGAAAACCAATTGAACTATGACGACATTATCATTATTTTGATTATTTATGCAATTATCTTTTATCTCTGTGTAGCGAACGTGACAAGTATTTATTATTATTGCGGGAATTATTGGCCAAGAGAGGAGGGCTCGTTCGATCGAATGATAACATCGAATTGCCGTACAGGTGGCATCCAGAATAATTCAAGTAGTACTCAAACAAGGTCAAATTCAATAACATTGTGAAATAGAACCATTACTTTTTGTCGATTTGCTTTCAAATAATAGTAGGACGATAAACTTCCCGTAGAGAGATAAAGAGAGTAAGAGATATGGCGCTAGATTCTCTCTTATTCACTGCTGATAAGATGGGTTCTCTTTGAGGCACCCATCCATATTTAACTAACAATCCTCTCGACTTTCTACTCACTCGTAGCCCGCTTCACAAAACATCAACATGTCGAAACTCATCCGTTGGGGAATTGCTTCTGCCGGCAAGATCAGCGAGGACTTTGTCATCGCTCTAAGCACCCTGCCCTCCAGCGACCACAAGGTCCAGGCTATTGCCGCCCGATCCCTGGATCGCGCTCAGGAGTTCGCCACCAAGCACTCCATTCCCAAGGCCCTCGGAAGTTACGAGGAGCTGGCTAAGAGCAGCGATGTCGGTAAGTTTAGTTTAAAAAACAAATTTTTAGTTCTTGCTGTTTTAAAAAACTAATTTATCTTTTTTATTACATAGATGTGGTCTATATTGGTACCCTGAATCCTCAGCACTACGAGGTGGCTGTGCTGATGCTGAACAATGGCAAGCACGTACTCTGCGAGAAGCCGTTTGGCCATGAACAAAAAGCAGGTGGAGGGCATCCTGGCTGCTGCCAAGAACAACAAGCGCTTTTTCATGGAGGCCGTCTGGTCACGATTCTTCCCCTCATACCAGCGCGTCAAGGAGCTTATCTCCAACGGTCAGCTTGGCCAAATTAAGGATGTGGAGGTCAACTTTGGTTTCCCATTGGAGCATGTTGATCGCTTGCAGTAAGTGGTCTAATTTAATGTACTTGGAACTTCAAATTTATATTAATGGATTCTATCCTTCAAAGGAAACGCGAATTGGGTGGCGGAGTAGTCTACGATCTGGGCATCTACACCATCCAGGTCTCTCAGTGGGCCTTCCAGGAGAAACCAGAAAAGATCGAGTCTAAGGGATCCCTTAACGCCGAGGGCATTGACGATGACGTCAGTGCCACTTTGACCTACAGCGGTGGACGCACTGCTCGTATGCGCTTCTCCTCAAAGGTGAAACTTTCCAACACCGCCGTGATCAAGGGCACCAAAGGACAAGTTACCGTAAGTAATCTAATCTATCGTAATAAAACATAAATTATAATAAATGTATTATCTTCTAGCTTATTGACTTCTGGACGGCCAACAAGATGATCGACATCGATGGTCAGGAGAAGGAATGGCTGCCCCCTAAGGGCAAGTACCAGACCAATTATGCCAACTCCGAGGCCATGAGGTACGAGGCAGAGGCAGTGCGTCAGTCCGTCATCGCTGGCGATGTGGAGAACAAGAACGTGACCTACGCCGATAGTTTGCTCTTCGCCGAGATCGAGGACACCATCCGCAAGCAGATCGGTGTGCTGAATAAGTTCGACGAGGAGTAAAAGTAGATTTTAAAATTAAACTTTTAAACATAACATAAAGTAATAAACATAATTTTGTAAAAAAAAAACATTTTATAACTTTTTCTAACTATTTTTGAAAGCAACATATTCTTGATGTTATTTTAATCAAATATAGAAAAGTTTAAAAAAATAATTATTGTCTGTAATAATTTTTCTTTAAATGAAAAAATTTCCAAACATTTTATTAAAAAATATTTTTATATTTTAAGTGCATACATTTTACATGTAAATGTTTTTACAAAAAGTGTACCCCCATCGATTCTATTTTTTTCGATTCCTCCACTCTAAATCAAGGATTGACAAACAGTGCGATAAGGTAGAATATTGATTGTGGAACGGCAGCAATGACATTCCCACTAGGTCGAACTCTGCCTGGGGTGTAACTACACTAGATGATATAGCAAAATTCTCATTCTATACTGTTCACAGTTGATCACGTTTTTGTTGCGTGATAGGGTGTCTTTTAATTTAGGAGCTAGAAAGAAATCGCAGGGGTTTCTTATCTCAGGGTTTTTTTTGTATCAGTTCTCTTATCCCCTGTTCAAGATTTTACCACCTAGACTGACGCTAAGCGAGACCAATTCTAATGACTGGAATGATCTTTATAAATTTTATTAGGAAAATACTATTTAAGCATACAGTTCTTTAAATTTTATACAATTTTAAAAATTGAGCTTTTTGCAGACTACTCAACTGTACTTTTAAAGTTTGGTAGAATAGTAATTTTTGTAGATAGTAGTAAAAAGGGGGGCTCGTCTTAGTTCTGAGAGATAAGATAAGTTCAATTGCGTAGAATACTTCATGGTCAAAGCCCTTTAGAGATTTGGAATACATGGAGTGGACGAAAACCTTATGATCACTTCAAGAACACTGACGGAAATCTATTATGGGTCAGATTCCAGAAACTTATTGACTAGTACTTAATCATTAGCGATCAAAACGATATTAAGTTCTGATAAAACAGGAAACAAAAAAGGAATTACAACAAAGAATTAAACTGAGTATAGCAAAACCCGAGCATCATCACCCAAAAATGTTACTCATAGAGCGTCAATGTGCGGCTCCTTATCAACCGGAATGCAATTGAATACGAAAAGTGCAATGAATGCAGATGCCAGGGACTGATAGGAGACCCCTCGGGACTGGCACTCAGTATCATTATCATGGCGTCAGTAGCTGCCCGGACACGAGCCCGAGCGCGAGACTCGATTCGAAAACAGAACGGATACCCATATAGCAGTCGGTACATCGGGAAGTATAATGCAAAGTCAGGCGAATCTCAACTGGGGCATTGCAGCAGCGGGCAGGATAACACAGGATTTTGTCACCGCTCTTGGAACTGTCGAGAAATCCCGCCATATAGTGGTGGCCGTGGCCGATGTGGATGGTCAACGGGCTCAGGAGTTCGCCCAAAGGAATCAGATTCCCAGGCATTATGATGGTTTCGACGCCTTGGCTCTAGATCGAGAGGTGGATGTGGTATATGTGGGCACCCTTAATCCATATCATTATGCTGTCGTCCATTTGATGTTGGCCAGGGGTAAAAATGTCCTATGTGAGACCCCAATGTGCTTAGGACTGGATCAGGCTAAGGAGCTGTACGCTTTGGCAGAGCAACGCGGAGTATTCCTCATGGAAGGTATTGATTTAAAAAGCTCAAATCAAATGAGAGGTATATATTTTTGATTATCTTTTGCTTTCAGGCATGTGGTCACGTTTTTTTCCCAGCTACGATCGGTTGAGGGAACTTCTGAATAACGATGTCGTTGGGGAGATAACCCAGGTGAAGATCCAACATGGCTTCCGATTGGCTCACATGGAACGGGTGTGCAGTCGCTCTCTAGGCGGTTCCATCCTAATGGACATTGGGATTTACGCCCTACAACTGGGACAGTTTGTTTTCGGTGTTTCCCCTGTCAAAATCCTGCCCAGTGGAACGCAATTAAATAAGGATCGAGTGGATGTGCAGGGTGAGTTTATGCTGGACTATGGAGATGGACGAAGATTGGTGGCTTTGGTGACAGGACTGGAGAATCTTGAAAACGATGCCGTCATTACGGGTACCAAGGGCGAGATTAAGGTGAGCTTATCTTAGTTTTTTTTTCGGATTCAACCTCTGGGTCAGAGGGATTATCAGTGCAGCTGTTTCAGCTTTACTTTGTAAATCTTCCAGCTGTCCAATTATTGGTGCTGCACCCAGTTAAGCCGCTCAAACGGCCCTCCTGAATCCTGGCCGTTGCCACGGGCCAAGTTTGATTTCCACTACACGAACACCTGCGGTTTGAGATATGAAGCGGAGGAAGTGCGTCGTTGCATAGAGAAACGTCTGCTCGAGAGTCCAAGATTCACGCATGCCGAGAGTCTAGAGCTCATAGCCATTACCGATGAAATGAGACGACAAATCGGGGTCACCTATGACGTCTGAGCTGTAAGAGAAGTTAGGAAAACTTAGTAATAAATAAAATACGGGGAATAAACATAGTTTAGCTGGAAAATTATATCAGATTGAGGCCTGAAATTAAAATTAGTATCGTTGAATCTACAATTGGAAATAGCAATACAAATAAATATAATTTATCAATCATAAAAAAATCAAAATATGCTTGCTATTTTGTATTCAATATTTATTTAAATAATTGCAATTATTTTTTCTTTATCTTTTTCATTTTTCCGCTTTTGTCGTTATCAAGTTGCATATACATATTTCTAAATCGTACTGCATGTGTGGTTGCTTTTTTCTGTTGTTTTTTTTTCATTCTGGTTGCTGCCATTTGTTGGTTCATTAAGGCTAATACGCTAAAGGTCAGAACTGAGGAACTTAAGAGCTAAATGAATACTTAAAAGCAGCTAAATCGAGGATAATTCTACAAAAGGATCATACAACTCATTAGGTAATTAAATTGGCTTCGTAACTAAATGCAAAGTACAAAACACAAAATCGGTTAACGATCGATTTGAGTTAAGTTGGGTTAAATCAAATTTGACACAGAATTTGTAAGAGATATTGTGGGGCTCTCAGCTCATTAAATTCATTGAAGCAACACCATAAACAAGGTTAAACAGTGTCCTAATTTTGTTCGTTTTAAATAACAGATAGAAAAAAATAGTAGAAGGAAGCTTGATTTTGCGATGGAAATACATAACTTAAGCAACAAAGTAACTAAACTACAGTATGCACTTATAGACTAATTCGAATTTAACAATAAAATGATTTATACAAGGCGGTTCGAGCCCGATTTGTCAGGCTCTCGCCGCTACTGAAGAGATCTCCTAAAATCTAGGAGTGTCGCCAATGCTATCCATTTTGATTCCTGCCCCTGTTAATCCTTTTTACCTGCCTCCGTTCCCCTTCCCAGCCACGCCCAATGCCGCCTTAAACGTAATGAAGTCTTTTGCTGTGTAAAATTGCTATAAAAACTATTCCCAGCTCTCTCGTTGCTTCCTCCTATTTCGATTTATGGGTGGGTCTCTTTCTCGCTTTGTACAATTCTCAACAAGTTGGGAAAAAAATGTATCGGGCAAGTTTCTTTTAATGAAAACTTTAGCACTAATTCCCAATTATATTTTTTACTAAAATACTTTCCTAAACTTTTTTTAAGTAGGCAAAATGGTGGAATATTTAGGGGGCACTAATAAAGGAACTAAATAATGCTAACGTTATTTAAAGAATTAATGTTAAAAGTGGTCTAATATTTTTAATACACAATCTTTTGGAATTTCTATAGATTTACTATAGTTATCTAGGCTCTGAACAAAAAACTTGAGTCTGGGGTCACTTAAAGTAAAATGGGTAAAATAAAATAAAAACAAAAATGTAAAAGGAGTTCATAAAATGATAGCATTCAATTCAAAGATACTGAGAATTGCGCAAGAAGTGATGTTCTCCTATTTTAAAACCTATTAAGACCCCACAAGTGGACCCATCCCAACTCGGTTTTGGTGGTGCATTCCCTGCTCTAGGTGGACTCGCTCAATGCTGTTCTAGCGGCTGGCGTGGCTGAGGGGCAGTTGGAGGAGCCTGTGGCTCTGGCAAGGCCAACGTCGGTGGCAGCTTGCTCTCCACCACGGCAACAATGGGCGCTGGATTCACAAGCGGCGGGGGCAACGTCTCAAAGCTCATGCATCCTCGCTGCTGACTATCCTCGACAATAGGCGGTGTATCGATGGAGTCGATGGTGGATGCACTGGACGAGGTTCTAACACCGCTTAGTCCCTCGGAGACGGCCACCAATGCGGCGGTAGTGTTGCGGTTGTGCTGAAGCAAATCATTGATCTGGGAGAGGCGCGAGGAACTGGCGATCGGTGTGCTCAAACTGATAAATTCATTGCCGTTGGTCGGGGAAGAGGTGGATGACACGGCAACTGGTGAGGTTGTTGCAGCACCAACTGGATTTCCAATAAGTCGTGACGGTGAAGCGGAGGTGGAGGCAGCCGTAATGGAGACAGCGGTGGTCTGGTATGGCGCATTGCTGGACGCTGTGGTGGTTGCATTTCCGTACGGCGGAGCCGATGGCACCGCACAGGAGCTATAAGCACAGGAGTTGGGGGCTCCAGAGGCGACAGCGACGGCGGGTGACGGCGAATGCTGTTGGTAGGAGGTCGGATAGGAAGTGATCTGTGGCAAGATATAGAAATAATTAATTATCTAAATCTAGTTAAAACTTAAGTTTTTAAATATTACTTACCTGAGTGCTTCCATAGCTGAGCGAATGATATAGTTCTCCGTAGGAGGGCGTGGCATTGGTGCCACTAGCAAAAAGGCCCGAATCTAAGCTATCCAATTGAGTGTATCCCGCATAACTCTGACTCTGAGCCTGCTGCTGCTGAGGAATCACTTGGCCCGATGCGGCCACTCCCTGCTGCTGCACCTGCTGTTGGTAGTAGCTCACAGTGCTCTCGGGCGTGTAAGCTGGAGAAGCGTAGCCGGAACTGTAGTTTGATTGTGTTTGCAGGAAGTATGCGGATGATGAGGCAGCCGTTCCCACCGGGGAATAGCTTATAGTCTGTTGGGACTGCTGCGTTTGCTGCTGCTGGATATGTCCTCCCTGGACGCCTTGAACTGAGCCCTGTCTCTGCTCCAGATCTAAACGCATAACCGTGTGAATGTAGTGGGTTCTTACCCTCGTTGGATTGAATTCCACCCGGCCAACTGTATTGCCACAAGCTTCGCGAGTACATCCGCAAGGAAACATGGCTCGATCAACTTGGCATTTAATACCCGCCTGGCTGCAGGCACAGGTTTCCGGATCGCAAAACTCTCTGCAGGAGCAGCCACAAACTTCTCTGGAGTTTCTGATATCTCTGCATTCGCTCTTCTCGCTGGCATCGATTTTCCGCACACCCGCTGCTTTTAAAAGGGCTCTTCTTTGTTTGGGAGTCACTGGCTGAAGGAAGCCATTAGAACCGTCTTCGGCATCAGAGCCACTACCTTCGCTAAGGTAATCCTCTTCAGACTCCTCGCTGTCATCACTGCTTGAACCACGAGGCTGAAGTTCCTGGTTCTGGCTGCGATGTGCCCGTCTTAATTCCGCTGCATGCTCTGCCAGGGTCATCGTCTTGAAGGCTATATGCCTAGCACCCATTCCCAAGGTGCATCCGCCTGCTGTCGGCACGCAACTGAATCCCTGTTGTCTTGGGAAATAGTACACCTTCACCTCGTCAAAATTAATGGATCGCTTGGCCCGCTTTTGAGCAGCCAAGGGGGGAGCAGAAATGTCGGGCACTAGATCTATAGGATCGTTTTCCGAATCCTCTAATCTCCGTTTGAGATTCGATCTAATAGGTTTGGTTTCGTGCACTTCCTTGACTTCTGGTTCCGGTTCTTTTTCTACCTGATCCTTAAGCATCCTTAACGCGGACGTTTCACTGCCCAGTCCAGAATCAGAGCCCCCGTCTCGGAGCTCATCTTCCTTCGATTTAACGGGCTTAGAGGGCACCTGGTTGGTAGTTGACATCTCCCTAGAACTGGTAGCTATTTCCGTTTCGTTATTTAGCTTCAGCCAGAGCAGCTCACCACTGGTATCGACCTCCTCGTTGGTTGTTATCGACGAGGAGTCCAATAAGTTGTCAATTGCCAGCGGATCCTCGGAAACAGCATCAGAGGCTATAGAAGAGTTCAGATCCGCATCGCCGAGCACAATAATTTCGTTATTCGGATAGTTCTCCAGCTCGAGGAACTGCTCCTCTAGTTCGATGTCCGCGGGGCCGTGGGCAAAGTCCGCCAACTCATCGTCCATTTGCTCCAGAGGCAAAGGTAAGCAGGCCAACGCCTTAGCCTTGGCTGCATGAACCTTGGTTGCATCGATTATGGAGGTCTTGATCTGTCTCTCGATGTCGACCTCATCATCGTCCAGTTCGGGCAGGATCTGCAATTGTTGCTGTCTTTGATTCCCTTGATCATCCTCATGATCACACTGCTCATTCTTCTTGATCCTTCATATCACGGTCTTCATGGGCACTTAAACTGGGAGTGTCCTCCCGTTGGCCAGTTGCCGTGTTTCCTGATGGGCTGAACATATTGGAGCCGCTCGCATTTTTTTGTATGTACGTGAATATCTTTTTGATGGGAGTGAACATGCTATCCGTGTCGAATTCACCAAAAATTCACTTGCTCTTCCTAGATCTTCAAGTTTCCTTCGGTCACCATCTATAAGAGAAATTGGACATTGTTTTATATAACCTTTTAAGCAAAATTCCTTTGCAGGTAGGAAAAATTTCTAGATCAGGTGTGTATATACAGTGGCCTCCCTGAAGAGTGAACACCGTGGAATGTGAACTTTATCAAAATTGTATTTAAAACTAATATTAATTATAAAAATATATTTTTAAGAGCGTTTTAAAATTAATATCACCTCCCAAAGAGTTTTATAATCACATTAGTGTTCATATCAATGCATTTTTTTCTGTGTACGTGTAAAGGTTAAGAATATATTTTTTCCCTTCGCTTTTCTTTTATATATCGTAGTTCACTTTCTTGAAGTGGCACTGCATTTGCACGAGTGTGCGTGTGCAGAATCCTTCAAAGTCCTGGATCCCCTAGAATTTCACACAATAAAAAAGGCCACCCGAAAAGTAGACACACCGCAAATTAAAATCAATATTGATTAGCTGATTTTTGGAAGCTCACCTTCGCGGCTTTATATTCGCTCTAAGACTAACGACAGGACTCGCGAGATCGGTGGGGATTATCCTTTTTGGAATTTGCGTTGCAGCTGCGAAAAAAAGCTGAGAGCGAGAGAGATGACGAAAGGCGCAACTGTGTGTGTGTGTGTGTGATGGGCTGTATGTGTGTGTGTGTGCGAAAATAGAGCAGGACGCGAATGTATTGAATTTCCAATGTTTTTTGTATGAATTCAATCACTTAAAAAGTCATAGTCGTTTCAATAAGATGTTTCAAACTTTTCACACTTTCTCAATTTTTCACTCCTTTTCTTGCAATGTTATTACTTCTTTCATCCAGTGTGCCCGCGGCGATACTAATGAAATATACCAGATATCTAAGACTTCAAATATACTCAATTTTACCAAAACCATCAGTTACTTAAATCGGGGAGAGACTCGATATACCGATAACTGTGGTTGCTGTATATGATAAACGACTTATGCAGAAGCGATTGAAAATGAAACCAACAATGAATCTGTATATATAAATTTAAAAAGCGTAATGAATTGCAGAAATGTCAAAAAAGTGATGGGTTTCCCCGCAACACGTTTAAAACTTAGTTATAATATATTTATTATATAAGTTTTTATCAAAATATCGTGTCTAAAGGCATGATTGGAAGTTTTTCTTGTAGAGCTTTTGATTTTTAAAACAGAGAACCCTAGTAGGGATTAAAGTGTAAAAAAAAATTATTTAAAAAATGTAATATATCCACTGATGACTATTTAACTTTTTTTATCACAATAATGGATGATTGCCTACAATAATTATGAGACAATATTCCAGAAATGCTTTATTTACTTCAGTTTTGAATGAATTTTTTTTAATTTAAAATAATTTTAAAGTTGATTTTAAAATATATAACAAGGATTTCTTATTGGAAATTTTATTGAAATTATTGGTCACACCACATCAATTATGTGCTAAAAGCCTATAGAAATGGGTACCATTGGCTTGAGTCTGTGTTAATAAACAGTATGACCAAATTAATTCAATATATCACCGCAGCTTTCCACCATTTGTCTGTTGCGGTCACACACAAAAATACTTCACTGTTGGTTCTCATCTACGATTTTTTATTTACAGATTCGGTCACACTATTCATAAAAAAGTAAAGTGGAAAGTTGTAAGTTAAGTTTACCAATAAACCAATCAAAACAAATTCTCCAATAAGCAGGGAAATCAATAATAAAAGGGTCGCGAAAAAAAACTAGCCGCGAGGTCGCCCAGGAAATGAAATCGACAAAAACAAGACTTCCGACGCGACAATAAATTTGCGAGAAGCGAATCGTCAATTCAGTCGCTATCTGTCTCCCTCTGAGCTCGTTTCGTTTCGCTTCTTTGGGGCTGTTTTGGGGCACACAGTTGAAGGAAAATACGTAAATGCAAATAGTATACTGTTTTTCAAGAGCCGCGTTAAGTAGTGCGTAATTCGGCTGTTTTGCGTTGTTGCTTTCGCGTTTCTCCCCTTAATTAATTAAGAAAGTTGTATAAAAATTTTCTCGCCCCGTCCGCCATAGTGTAAGAGTGTAAGAGCGAGTGCGATAGATGGCCATGAATTTTTTGGGTGCGTTGCCCAAGGGGGCGGTCGTTAAAGCGAGACGTCCATATGACCTGCTCCAAGTGCAGTGTGAACAGTGGGTTCGCAATAACTAAAATATTGCTCAATTTTCATTGTTAAGAGATCAAGAAACTGCAGGTGCACCGTGGGCTTGGAATAAAGCTGATCGAAACTGATCGGTCTGATCGGTCACACGATTTATTAGGGTTTTAACCGCTCCAAAGAAAAGAATATAGCGGTTCTTTGTTCTGCTTGTTTTGCGTCTTAATTAAAGAGAGTTCGGTTGTGTTAGTGTGTGTGTATTTATCTGCGATACGTTTTCTTATCATACAAGTCTCAAAAAAAAAACACCCACTTTTCCTCTCATGTTTTTCTTAAAGCCGAAATGTAAACAAAATCCCATCTTCTATTTGCTCACATTTGTTTATTTAAGACTTTTTCACTTCGCAAAATGGGAGGACCATACAATACATTTTTATTAAGTAGTATGTGTGACTGTAAATATAACGCTAATTGTATTCTCCGGTCTTTAGCTGTGCTTCAAATATGCGTGCTGAGAAAATTGCACTTGTTGACTTTTTGAGTGAGGCAATTTTACAGTCAAGACCACGTTAATAGGTTTCAGTAGATTGAACTTCTAGTAGAAATACTAATAAAACGTCTGACTATCCAATGATAATACAAATATAGTATTTTCTACAACAATAATTTTTTGTAGAAAATAATGCATACCTATATAAAACACTTCACTTATAATGTATTTGTGTATTTTAAAATACTAATATACCTTGTTTAGGGGCTATTTGATTGACCATTGTTGTGGCTGCGTGGTGTTTTTGTTCTCACTCTTATTCTCTCTTGATTCGTTTGTAATTGTGTTGGTACATGTGAATGACGCATCGTCAGCTGTTCTAAAAGAACCGTAATTTCCTGACCCTAGCGTTGAACGTTGTTTTATATTTTATTGAATTTTCCGCAGACGGGCGCGAAGGCCAGTTCTATTGTTCGAGTGTCTTAAAGGTTTAATAAACCATATTGGTTATGTAGATAGGTTAATTTATACATTTCCCGGTGAGTTAATCACCGCCAGCTGTCGGCTGATCATGGAAAATTTCGCATTGGTTTACAAACGGATTGTTTTAATTCAATTTAAAGTGCGGTTTTCGCTTTGCAACTACGTCATTCTCTGGACAAAAAAATGTAGGCGAAATTCCTTTATCGCAAGTGAGAGAGAATTAAACAAAAAAAGAGAGAGCAAGTTTGCGGCTTTTGATAGTGTTTGTGAGTGTGTGACTGTGCACTTTGCTCCAATGCCTTAGTACAAAAACAATAGAACGGGGCGGAAGGGAGAAACAAACAATTGTTGACTGACTGCATTTTTAATGTCATAGAGAGACTCACAGCATATTTCCTCTCTCCTTCTTCGTTAATTTAATAACGCCGCAAAGCAACAACAACATCTGTGATGTTTGTCACTATTTTACTTTCTCCGCTTCTCTCCTTCGTTAATGCATTTTGCATTGATTTTTATCTCAGCTCAGCTTCCGCCCTTACTCTCCTTAGCTCTTCGCTGTTAGTTAACCTCTCTCCACAAAATAAATAAGATTCGTGTAGACTTTCATCCCCCGATCTTGGTAGATTTATCTCCACTGTATAGTCTGGCTTCAATGTGTTAATTAATTACAGTCGGGAATCTGAGATTTCCAACGTCTGTCATTATAAAATCAAATTGAAATTTATTCGGAACTTTTCCTAAGTCCAGAGAATGGAGTTAAGATTAATATTAAATATCTTGTTTATCTTGAGATATTTATTAATATATTTAGTTAAATATATTTATATAAACACGTTAATTTGATACATATAGAAGTCTCTAGAGGACTTGCTCTCATTACGGAGAAAAACGAGGGGCCAGTGTAGCGTATGAATCATAAAAATAACACTGATAACAGATAGATTGTCGAAACCGCACGCATTCCGTCTGAATAATTCGAGGCGTCCCCTCAATACGTAATAAATATCATTTTATATTTCTAAATAACCCGCCCTCGAAAATAGTTTTATCAGAAACTGTCGGAATTATCAATTGTATAGTAGCTGAAGGAGTTCCAATAAATGGTTTATTACGATAACTAAGTTTTCCCATACAAACTCGATAAGAATTTTGTTTAATTGCAAACCTTTATATTTGCGGCTTGGAAATTAAAGAAGAAAGGGAAAAACAATAATTGGGCCTAAACAACATTTTTAAGGCTTCTCTTTAGTGTTTGCCAAAGTATTTTTAGTTGTTGCTGTGTTTGTTTTTACACATGCAATTAACTAAGTTTGTGAGTGTTTGAAGCCGACACGCAAGCAATTTTCCAAGCCCAGTTCTTGACATTGAAATTCGTAGTTCCGGATTTGTACTTTCTCTGATAGTTCGACTTTCTTATCAGTAGTATTATGTTGCTAAGTGACGTGAACGATAATGATTTGTTTTTCTGACGTGTGAAAGTATTGAAATTAAGTAATTTGTATTCAGTTGAGAGTTTTTTTTAGGGCGTATGGCTTTCAGTTTCAATTGGATTTATCGATTACCATTAGCAACGGCGCTCTTTTTGCTCTGTTTTACTTTTCACTGATGGATGATGGAGGCCTTTTATGCATATTGTCGGATATATGTACATATTTCATTCAATTCGTTAAGCTTGTCGACGGCGTCATTAAACAAACAAGGGCGCCACTCTGTCCTCTGACGTTTTCCTGTGTGTTTATCATGTATCCACATATGCAATATTTTCAAGTGTCGGATTTTATACAAGATACTTTGAATCATTATATCGTTTCTATCTTACTATCTCAGAGATTTATTTGTTATTTTTAATCTTTTAGATTCCGCATCCACACTCAGCAGCAATCTTTCCGAAAAGACTTACTCAGCAGAGAGGGAGTGAGTTGCAATAACCGTCCGTAGAAAATCATCAGTTGCCATCTCAAAGGAGGAAGACCGCATCCGATCCAATCCGAACCGATCATGGCAACCACACCACGCAGCGGCGGTGCCAGCGGCACTGGAGCGGCGCAGCGACCCAATGGCAATTCGCAGAATAAAAGTTGCCAATTCAAGTTGGTGCTCCTCGGCGAATCCGCCGTGGGCAAGTCATCCCTGGTGCTGCGCTTCGTCAAGGGACAGTTCCACGAGTACCAGGAGAGCACGATAGGTGCAGCCTTTCTGACACAGACCATTTGCATAGAGGATACTGTCGTTAAGTTCGAGATCTGGGACACGGCTGGCCAAGAGCGGTAATTATTGGAGGGATTAACTTTAATCTTGAACTTGTGAGCTGATTTTAACAATGTATATTTGCGTTTACAGATACCACAGCTTAGCTCCCATGTATTATCGGGGAGCGCAGGCCGCCATCGTTGTCTATGATATACAGAATCAAGACAGTTTTCAGCGTGCGAAGACTTGGGTCAAGGAACTGCATAAACAAGTGAGTGTCATCATTTCCGTTCTTCCGTTTTCACCATCAAGGTCAATGCTATCTCGTGCACAGCGTTTCATTATTGAATGGATGTGAATTACTTTTTTATTGTTGTACATTAACTGCCCTCCAGTGGGTGCATTGAACTTGATTCGAGACATTCGGCATTCGTTCATGCCCCATTGCATTTATTTAGTTGTTATTCTTTTCCAACTTGGGTAACTGCTGTTAGTTGTTTATGTGTATATAAGACTTAACTGAGTTTATGATTACAAAATTTTTTTTCTAATACTTTTCAATGTAATAAAATGTTTATTTTCCTCTTTTCCAGGCCTCACCAAACATTGTCATTGCGCTGGCCGGCAACAAGGCGGATCTGTCAAACATTCGCGTCGTGGAGTTCGATGAAGCGAAGCAATATGCCGAGGAGAACGGCCTGCTGTTCATGGAAACATCCGCCAAGACGGGCATGAATGTCAACGACATTTTCTTGGCCATTGGTAGGCTATTAATGACACCAAGAACCATACTGGAAACTAAGCTAATCACTTTTCTAATTATAGCCAAGAAACTACCTAAGAACGATGGCGCCAACAATCAGGGTACCAGCATAAGGCCGACTGGCACCGAAACAAATCGACCGACGAACAACTGCTGCAAGTGATGTCCTTTTGTAGGTTAGTTCATTCCAACCGAATGATGGCTCCGTTTATAATAACGTTCTCATTTGGCTTTCTAGAAAATGAAATTTCCAACGAGAGATTTGAAAAGTTTATGCTGATAATTATAAATAAAAAAATTATTTAAAAATTCAACAGAATCAGAAAGAAATACCTAAAGCCGGCTCTCCCAGGGGACAGTAAATTCATTTGGGAGCCACATAAACAATAATAATAAAGACCACATAAGGATTATAAACTAAATACCGACGGAGTTCCCCTACCCAACATAAACGAAAGTTGCAATTAATGAAAGTTAGTTAAAAATTCCCAAACCCTAAATTTCCTCTCATTAGAACCGATAACTGTCCAAAATCAAAAAAAGATGGAAAACTGACACGCCCATTGCAATAGAGCTAAACTATCAGTATAATACCAACATAAACAACATTTCAAATAACAAAGCAAAAAAATAACAAGTTGAAGAGAAAGGGCAGAAGGTTTTTGCAGAGTTCATCGTGTCGTAGAAAGTTTGAAATTGTATTGTAAAAAAACAGAAAATCCCGGAAAGCATCTAAGCGAGCAAAATAATATTTGTAAAGTTTACATTTCGTGTAAGTTTCTGAGAGAATTAAGTAAAGGGAAGATTCCAGTTGCAGTTGTTCTCAGCAGCGTTCCAAAAAAAAAAAAAAAAAAAAAAAAATAAAAAAAAAAGAAACACCACAAGGAGCAAAAGTTCAGGCCAGCGGCTGAAGATCCTCGCTCGCCTCGGTCTGTGGCAATGTGTGTGTCTCTCCGGCTCCGAAGCACTGGATTCCAGATTCCAGTTACCAAACTCGGATACGGATTCGACTCCGGGTCGCGGTGGACACGTGTGATAGTTGCAATTTATATAAATTATATATACACATATGAAAATGAAAGAAAACAAAAACCACAAAAAAAAAACAAAAAGAAAACAAATTATGCATAATTAAAATTTTTTTTAGTTTCGTCTTGTTTGAACTATTTTTCCACATTCTAGCAGCAATCGAAGATTTAATGCTACTATCTTTAAACATAAACGAGAAAGGAGAAACTATCGTAAACCATAAAAATAAAAAATAAAAATTAAACTTACATCTAGTATGCAATTAAGCGAAGGAAGTAAAGTGAAATCTTAAGCATAAACCTTGAAATACTTTACCATAATGCAAAGAGAAAAACAAACGTAAATAAAACGAATCGAACAACACAATACCATAAACTATTTGTTTAAATCGTTCCACGAGACATCTATATGATCCGATGCTTATTTCTTTCCAATTCATAATTTTTATGTTGTCTATATGTATTTAAATTTACCATTTATAAATTATAATAAATGAAAACATCGTATTTACTTATATATATATATGAGTTCGTATATATATAGAGTCATTCGATTTGAATCGACAATGAACCAAAATTTTTATTTAAATTATGGGTCACTAAATTATAATAGGAAAAAAACAGTGTTTTTGCAGTTTTAAAAAATTAAATTAAGGAAATTTTCATCCTGTCAAGTGGATATTAATAGCTAGTTGGGTTCTAACGTTAGTCATTACTAAACGTAGGTTGGATGATGACGAATTGTCTGGACTTTAAAAGGGAATTTCACCAATAATCATCGTAATATTCCTTTAATTAGTCTCGAGTTGGAGCTCTTCTAGAGCGGATCGGTGAAAGATGGAAATAGTCTTTTCTGCTGATGTGGTTATCCTAGGAAATGCAAGCGTTGGAAAATCTTTGTTAGTCTCGCAATATGTAAGCGGTGAAGTCCCTGAAAATATTCAACCCACTGAGGGAGTGGAGTTTGTGTTTAAAACTATACTGGAACCTCATGAAACTACCAGGTTGAAGATCTGGGATACAACGGGTCACGAGAGGTGAGTATTATCATATTAAAAATAAGATTTATTATCCCAGATAAATTCGTTTTGTTTTTGATATTTTAATATTTTAATTTTATGAGTTGTTGTATTTGTTATATTTTTGTTTAACTTAGATTCAAAGAGATAGTAAAAAGGCTATATACAAACCATGAAAGTGCCCTATTGGTATACGATATTCATGATCGAAAGAGTTATAATGATGTGATCCAGTTGGCCGAAGAACTCAATGATTGGGTAGGCTTAAAGTTTGGATTTATTTTTTTAAATGTTTAATATTTCTTTATTTTATAGACATTAAATCCAAGGAAAGTTATAGCCTTGGTGGGCAACAAGATTGATATTCCCAACAATCGAGTTGTGTCCACTTTTGAGGCGGAGAAATATGCTGAGAGAAATGGATTAATCTTTTGGGAAACATCTGCAATTACCAACTTGAATGTCAGCAAGTGCTTCCTTGATGTTGGTTAGTTTTAAAATTGTAAATTCTTTTTCGCTTTTATACGCTAATGTTATTTTTTTTCAGCAATTGCTTTAAGAAATTCAAAAGCATCAATTAAGCGAAGAAGATCTTCTTGGTACTTGTAATAATCATATCAGAAACTGGAAGATTTTAATTAAAAATGATAAAGATATATAAATAAATTTGTAAAGCTTACCGTGATTATATTCATAAATAGGAGTCTAAATTAATTACTTTATTGTAATATCAAGCCACCAGAATCCCAAATAAAACAAATCGCATCTTTTAAGTTTTATTAACCTTTTCTAATTCCCACATTTTTTATTTAAAATTATAACTGATTAAGATGTCTCTCGAAATAAATACATACTTAACTTACAGTTTTGGTTACAATTTTCATTTGGTTTCGTATTGTATAAGTATTGTATATATATTTTTGTTTGTTTGTATCTGTCTTGCTACTTGGTTTCCCATTTATAAGAATAATTATATTGTATGACTAGCATAGATTTTCCATATGCGTCTTGATTTGTTGTTAGAATAGTCGACTTCGAATTTGAGTTAGTTGAAGATAAATCATATAGAGTATACGCTAACTTACTACAAGGCAACTAAATGGCTTCAATCAGGAGATTGTTATGCTATTTAACGTACAGAGATAACAAGGACGCTAATATCCAACTAACTAAATTATTACTTTTAAGTTGAATAACTAAAAATGGCAGAATCGTGTTAGGGGCAGTTATCGTAGATAAATTAGTATTGCAATTTAAGGAAAATATGTTTAGTTTTTCAATTTTATAACACAAATGCTAACGATTGCATAACAAAAGGTTGGCTCAACAAAAACAATATACATAGAGATAAGTTAAGTTGCTTTTTGGATCGTTTATCCATAATCGTTATTCCACTTGAAATATCACTTACGTTAGAGAAGTTTATATCTTTATCTGGTATCGGTATTTTCTAGATTTAGATGCTAGTCTAAAATTTTGTCTTAGTTTTGCTTTTGGTATTGTTTTGATAAACCAGTTAATTTGTTTTGTTTGTTTCCATTGTTTAAGTCTAAACATTGTCTTTTTTTTGTTTTTCATTTATTTCTATAAAATTTACAAAATTACGTTCCATTTCTTTTCTTTTATTCGTCTGTCTTTTATCGATAGCTTTGCCCAAAAACTGTGTGTATATATTGATTCTGGCAGGGGATTCCCCCCACACTTCCTATATAAACTCGCTTATCACTTAGCTTACAAGTAGTTCTCTCTATATATCGCGTCCTCAATTAGCTTCTCAAGAATATTGCCAATCTTGATAATCTAAATTGATCAAAGTGTTCTACAGATTCGTAACTCCGATTTATCCATTACTCCATGTTACTTTTGATTTTGTTTCCTATACAATTAAAGGCTCATCGCCGTGCAGATCACAGGATCCAATGTTCTCGCCCTGGTACGTCGAGAAATCGCTGATAATCGCTGTGGGTTCAGCTCCGAACTGGATGTCCTGCAGGCAGCCCTTGAACGGATCGAAGAACCGGCCTTTTGTGCGCCTGCTCACCGAGTCCGAATTGGGAAAACCGCCTGTTTTTTAGAGTAGAAAATGATTTCTTATTATTTTGATTTGAACAGTTGTTAGTGTTGGGTAAGGTAAATGGTTGCGTTTTCAGCACTTGGACTGCTACGCAAATAACAGCAAAATTTAATGGCTAATAGTAAGTTTTAATTTGAACATGAAATTATTTTCATAAGTTTTTACATAAATCTTAATACTGCGATTGTATTAAATATTTCTGTTAGTAAGGTTATTTATTAAACTGGTAGACTTTTCATCTTTATTAATAAAATTTGTATTGTTTAATTCGTAAGCTTCGTAAGTTAACATTGTGTTGTTGCGTCTAACAGCACTAAATTGAACATCTGGTTTGGTTAAACAAGCTATTGGCTCAACAGCTGTTTTACGCTACCGAGTTGGCAGCCCAGTTTAAGTCAGTGTTTGTTCGGCTCGCGACTTTTCAGCAAGTATGGCTTGAAATCGTTGTTTTAAAATATTTAAATGTCGTGAACTATAAGTTATAGCTAAAAAGCTTGTAAAAACAGTCTTGCCAATTACTAGTTAAAGTCTTAAGTGATCGTGGGTTTTTTCACATTAATTCTTGCTAGTTTTAACATTTAAAAAAAAGTGAACTTATCAACAAGTGGATTTTAAAATTGCATTAAAATTGTAGCAGTTGCGTTTGTTTTAAAATTTGTAAACATTTTGAAACTAGTTTTAGTGAATTTTGATGAGAAAGCCATAAAAAAGTAATTGGATCAGTGGTAAGAGCTAAATTTTTAAGTTTTATTTATAACTTGTAATCCAATATCTATGTTTTTGTGAGTGTAATCATGTTTTGGGGGTCAAACAAATTGAATTCCCATAGAATATTTATAAAAAAATATGTGCTATTATTGCAAAAAAAAGTCTTATAATGCCTAAATAGTCTTATAAATTATGTTATTGTAGAAAATAAAAAGGAAACCGGTAAGTCGGATCATTAGGCAATAATTCATACAACATTGTAATGCGATTATTATATTTTAGTGTTATTAAATAAACAAAACTTGTTTGATAACCACTTGTGATATGCAAAACAGAAAGTTTTAATGATCAATTTTGTGTATAAATTATACGTTATACGATAAACATAAATTTCTGGGAGAAAAAGTAAGAGATAAGTTGCATTTACTGGTAAAATGATAAACAATTTTTTAAAAACCTAAGTACTTTAAATATGATTGTGATCTTATCAAAACTTATAAACTCACCCAAGTAGAAGACATCCTCGTAGCTAATTGTTGGCTCTTTGTTGGAATTCTTGCGCCTGCCCGCTATAGTTGTTCTCGGGGTTGTGGAGGCCCAGGATCTGCCATTCTCGGGTAATCTCTCCGTGAAGATCACTTCGCCATCTAGCTGAAGTTCCAGTCTCGATCGATCCAACAGTATACTCGTCCAATGCCAAGCTCCGTCGGCTATAAAACCACTGGCCGGAGCCCTAACCGTATCGTTGGTACTGCCCAAAAGATTACTGGCCAACTTCAGGTGACCCGCTTCCAATCCTAGACCCAGGAACTTACTCTTTTCGTGCTCGCTCCAAAGGAGCAGTCCGTCCGGTTCGATGGTCGAGAAATTCAGCGAAACTTGGATGGCTTCGCGGGGGCGGACATAGAGAGAGGGTCCCCGTCTCTTGTCTTTCATTGGAATTCGTGGCGGCGGCAAGATCAGGTAACTGTTGCCACGGAAGCTCGGCGTTGTTGGTTTGCTCATGGCTAGAAAAATCAAAAAAAAAATTATAAGTAATATATAATATTGCAGGAGGGGAAAAGAGAAGCGGCTGTGGCAGACACACACGCTGGCGTTGTTGCATTAAACACATTGCATGCGATACATAATTAAATTACAGCATCAGCTTGCCGCTGCTCCGGCTGCATTGTTCGTCTTCGTCTTTTGTTTCACTTTATGAATCTTCAGCTTCAGGCCCTGATCTCGTTTATAAGCCTACCATCATCTTCCATTTAGACTTGCTCAATCTTCTTTCTAATCTACTTGGAGGTTTTCTCTTGTTAAAGTACTTAGAAAACTAGAAAAATTGTGACTTATTGATAAAAGTTTTACATTTTTAATCTTTGGCAAAATGTTTTTGGTTTAAATTGAAATGAATTTGGTTGAATATGAAATTTCACAGCAAATATTTGATTAAAGTTTTTAGCCAAATAATCATTCACTATACTATACACTTTTCTTTACCCATTTGTCTGATTTTCCTTCTCTTCAACTTCACTCACTTTCCAGTTTTTTTCTTGTTATGACTCATCACAGAACCTGAACTTGAGGCAAAGATTAATCTCTATTATCGTCTGGTTATTAATTTTTCTTACACTTCCTCTCACTTTTCTCTTCTAGCTTTTTGTTAGCCATCTGCTGACTGTCATAATTTCTTTTTTCCATGATCTTTACGATTTTCCTAGCTTCTAGATTTTCGATGGTTTACTTGGAAAGTTTTCCGTATATTTCTTCTTATCTTTTCGATTTCCCTTCACCGGCTTGCATTTCTTCAATTTCAATTTCAAGTTGCCTTTGTGGCATGTTAATTCACAATTTGCTAATAAGTGAAAGGCAGGCAGCTGGAATCTCCACATATAACATTCGATGGATAAAGAAATAAACAAAAAACGCATCTGCCGATTTCATATAATCAAAAAGCTTGTTTCGCAGATGCTTGATTGATGTTTCGGTTGGCTCAGTGTCATTATAATTTTGAATAATGTTGCATTTATGAGCGGGTATTTAAATATTGAAATTATTGATTGGATAATTGAAATTGTCTTAAAAAGTTTCTAGAACTGCGACAGAACTAATAATTAAAAAGAGAAAGGAATTTTTTAACACAATTATGGGTAATTTTAACTTCAACTGGCCATTTAAGGAGATACCCAATTATATAATATTATAAATATTTTGTAATAATTATGAATCAAAAACTAAATGCTTGAATATCACAAATTTGCATATCCAAAAAAAAACAAAACGAGAGCATTCAACTTTGAATCATGGCAAGTTTTAATTATTTTCTATCTCTAACATCATTCCAATTTATAGTGCTCTTTATTGTTTTTGTTGTGAATCACAGATGGCTAATTTTCGTGTTATTTTTTTTTGGCCAGCCAACTTCCTGACCCCGCTGTGCACTCGACCATCCAGAATCCAAATCCAAATGCCGCTGTTAATGGTTATTTTCTGCTGCCGTCAATCTCTAATTATAATAATAATGTTGTTCTACTCTGCGACTTTAAAACTTGTTTGCCCCACAACTCCGCACAGCCAAACTCACAAAAAGAGATAAGAAAAAAAAAAAAAAAAAAATGAAGTATAAATGATTATAATAATAAAATCATTTTAGCTTCTGTATGAATTGCGAAAACAAACTTTTACTCGTGACACATTTTTTGGGAATTGAACTTGAAGCTGCCCGAAGATTTATGAAACTTGTTTTTCTTGGCATTAATATGAGTTACTGCTATTGTAACTACAACTGACTGACTTTTAAGGTGCGCCCACTGAGCTCACGGTTAATGACCTTTTTGGCTACTTACCAATCTCACAGTAGAAGCCTCCCCAACCATTTGGACACGAGCAGCGTCCACTTCTCAGACATCTTCCATTATTTTTGCACGGAATGAGCTTGCAGGTCTCCGAATATTCACAGCGATCACCTTTGGCATATTCCGGACAGATGCAGTGCGGTTGCAGCTTCTCATCCAGCCAACAATGTCCGCCAGATTCACAGGAATCTCCGCCACATGCGGTGCCATCACAGTCTCGAATATTACGCGATTCTAATGGTTTAAAATTTGGATTAAGTTTACAAAATGATTCATTTTTTTAGAGTTCTTAAACTATGATTAACAAAAAACTTAGTAGGCGTATATATAACGAATATATATCAAAGTTTACTCACCCACAATGTTGGTTTCGTTGAGCACTATGCGAGTTCCGCTAACCACCAATCCACGAACACAACCCCTGAAGGGGATGGGGAATCCGGAGATGGCATTATGCGGCAGCTTCGACACATCTTTGAGTCCTCCAATATAGAGCAAAGAGTCCGGTTCGACGAGAACCTCTGCAGAAGGAGCCAATGCTGATGAAGCACTGCCCTCTACCCACAAAGTCAACCATCTGCCGCGCTGTGCCATCTTGATCTTGTGCCACTCGCCGATGGCCAACATACGAACACTCCTCACTACCGTCACATGGGTACTGGGACCAGAAATCCTGAACTTCCACCACTCCACCCTGCAGGGAAAGTGATACAAATCCAATCTTCTTATCCTGATTGTTGTTCAGGGTGCCGAAGTACAGGAGTAATCCTCTTTCCGAGAGGGGACGCAGTTGGAATTCGATAAAGAAGAACTGCACTCGATGGTGCTCCTCGAAAGTCTTCGATCCCATTAAGGGAACTGGGGAAAAACTGCGCTGTTTTTCCACCTCATTCAACAGTTTCATCACAAAGTGTGTGCTGGGTGTGGTTATGGGTTTCGGTGGCATTAACTTTTTGGTAAAGTTTCGATAGCTGACCATTTGAGAGCGCTTGGCTCCCAGCTTATCCCCACCATCATATAGATATGGCCAACGAACCGCCAGATACGAACGTCTTCCGGTCAAGGATACATCGCTCAGAGATCGGATTACTAAAGATTGAAAGAGATTGAATTGAAATTAATTAGAAGTTTATTTGAGTACTTGAAACGTTGCTTATAATTTAGTTTTTAACTTTTATTTGTAAGATTGGAAATGATGAGCATTTGAGGAATCTTACCCTCTTCGCAGTTTTTCCCTGTTCGACCTACAGGACAATCACATTCATAGCCATTGACCAATGGCACACAAGTGGCATCCTCGTAGCACTTGTTATTGAAGGAGTCGCAGGGATTAGTGGGTTGGGCGCACAGTGGACCATACCAGCCCTCTTGGCAGATGCAACTAAATTGAATGAAAAAGGAATTTATAATCTATATTTTGGATTAGAATAACAAAAGTTGAGCTCACGTAAAGGTTGCTCCATGCTGAAGACAGGCGCCATCGTGCTGGCAGGCGTGTCGATGGCATTCTCTGGTTCCGCACTGACCCACGCCGCGACCTCTGACCCCGCGTGTCTCCTGAAGTGGCACCGTAACCTGTCCCGCCTTCAATTGCACATCGTAAATGCAACCTTGGAACCCAGAGTGCAATGGCAAATCATGTGGCAACGTATTGAAGTTGGCTATCTCATGACCTCCAAGATACAAAATGGGGAGTACATCCATTCGACTGCCACTTCCCGGCGAACGACCTGTAATATTAAACTTTCCATCTACCGAAAGCCAGGCCTGTCGACCAATGCGGCCCACTTTGATTTCGTAGGGAACTCGAGGAGCATCCAGTCGGAAATCAATGGGTTTCTGGGTGAAAATGCGACGAGGTCCAGCTCCCAGATTCCAAGTGAGCATTATGTACCCCTGGATGAAGCTCACCGCCAGGTGATCGCTCTTCTCATCGTGATAACCCGACTGGCCGAAAAAGGCCAGGAGTGAAATTTGAGACATGGTTTGTGGTAGGATCTTAAAGCTCAGCTCGAGTGAGTACTCCAGGGGTATGGGCACTGTGTAGGCCACAAACGAAGAGAGTCCATTGACGCTGCCGGAGAAGGAAGGCAGGGCCACCTCAAGATCTGTTAAATATAATAAATAGTTTGAAAATTAAGTAATTTTTCTTATTTTATTTAATCTTAAAAAGAGAAATAAAAAATTAGAATATATTTTCTATGACTTACTGTGCTCGCAGTAGTGGCCATGTTTGCCCAGTGGGCATAGGCAGAGATAACCGCTTCCCGGAAATTGTACGCAGGTTCCACCGTACTGACAAGGGTTGTCCTCGCAGACGGATATCTCGCAGGTAGGTCCCATATAGCCAGTGGGACATTTGCATTTCCATTTCTCCGCCTTCTCGCCATTCTCGTCCAGATCATTGGTTTCGATCTTTATGCAGGCGGCGCCATTGCGACAAGGACTCGATAGACAGGCCAAAGAGCCGCATTCCGTAATGCCAAATCCATCTAGGGCATCTCTACATTGAGAAATATTTTAATGAAATTTTGTAGGAATTTAAATGTTACTTTAAAATATTTTTTTTCATATTTTCCAGTTTTTTATTAATTAAGTAAAAAAATTTGATTTTTATATATTTCCCAGTTTTAAATTTATTATTTTTAAAAGAAAAATATTTATTTTTCTCTGTGTAGAATGAAGACAGGGCGATGAGTTAGGTGTCGCAGCTAATTTCATGAGCTAAGCTAATTCAACATGCCAATACCATGGCCGGTATGTCCTTTTCACCATCCTTATGCGCCATTTGACAAACAGCCCACAGCTGTCAGCGCTTTCGACACGGATGTGCCCGCCCCCTTGTCGCCTTGTGACCCCCTTTTCTTCACCCTCTCAGCACCTAGCCCCCCCCCTGCATTTGGGCCATCTGTTTGTGCTCGCGCGCTTTTATGAACGTTGCACACTGACGAATGGCTTCCGCATTCGCTGACTGGCTGTCCTCATCCCATCATCCTTATGCCACCTCCTTTGAGATGTCCTTTTCATCGGGCTCGCTGCATTTTCACTGGCATACTTGGTAAGAGGCCATAATATATAAGCTTTTAGCATGGCTATTTCTTTTATGGCTAAGAAGTTCCTTTGCCAAAGAAACTTGAGGTCTATGGTAGGCATGGAATTCGTTGAGAATTCTTTATGCATTTATGACATTTCAAGGCATATTAAAATGTATAGCTAAAGGCTATCTTTATGGTATAATATATGATAAATGGTAGAGAAAGAAAATAATTATATTTGTTTAATTAGAAGGCAAAATTAGAGCTACATTATAATTTATATCTCATTTGATGACTGCACTTTGGTTTTTTATTCAACCAATCCCACTGGTCACATGCGGATCCTTTTAGTACATATACGATCTTTAGGTATTAGCTATATCCGTATCTGGAAACTCCGGTCATTTCCATTTTTATCTCTGCACGTAAGCAGAGTTAATTTTTTCATGTAGCTACGGAAAAAGTTTTTAACACTCCGGTAGCCATATAATCTGGTCTTTACTGCAACTCCTCCAAGGCTTTCACCACCTGCAACTTTGTGTGGCGGCATTTTGATGGTTTCATTTTATTTCCCCTGACCTTCCCTTCCTGCCTTTTGGCGTTCCGAAAGAGTGTAAGCGGCATTAACATTTAAGAGATGCCCCCGGCGGAGATATATGCGCCCACTCCCCTTGCCATCGACCCGAAAGAAGTCGTAACTTTTTGGGAGCTGTTCATTAGCCGTGTTGGTCCACCTTTCAAAGTGCCCAAAGGGCGAAAAAAAAGGGGAATTGGGCGATGGTGGCTTAAAGGCACTGAGAAAAAATATATTTCTTAAATTTGTAAAATATCGAATTAAATTGTTTACTTAAATATAAAAGATTTAAGATTGTTATAGGTGGTTTTATTGATTAAATCATAAATAACTTTCTTTTCATTGCGATTGGATTACTAAGACCTTACTCCTTATGCTTTAGCGAAACTTATATCACTGAATTTTCTTGTTTATTATTCTGTTATCTGTTAAGCCTGCCTTAAGGATAATCAACAACTTATGACAGACTTACCCGAATATCTCTCGACCCTGTCCGTTGATGCGGAGCGTATGGAGACAGCCGGTGAAGCCGGTGCCGCTCTGGGCAGGCGGCAGTTCGATAATCAGGCCAATCGGTGCCTGGGGCGCTCCGCCCAGATGAAGCCAGGTGTTCAGTATGGCGTCCGGGGTATGGAGACGGGGTGGCAGGAGCTTCAGCCAGGTGGGCTGATCCCCGGACATGGCCAACGTGTCGTTCACCAGCAGCGAGGCATTGCAGTGTGTGTAATTCCGACTGAAGTCCAATCTGCAAAAAGGGACATTCAAGGCATTCCTTTAGCTCTTTTACCTTTCACTTTTCAATCTTTTTTCCTGTATTTTTTCTTTTTTTTTTGGTCCTATAGTGCATCAAATATTTAATACGGCGCACTTTCTCTTTGGCGCCGGTGACACTCCCTGCATTCCCGGCTTTTGGGGACGAATTTTTAAGAAGAAATTCGCAACATGCCGATGCGTGCAAATATTTATGACACCACAGTCGCCCCACCCAACGCGGCAAGTTCCCTCATCCACCCAAAACAAAGAAAAAAAAGGGTTCTGCCAGCAATCTGTTATCCTGGGATACCTTTTGCCAGTTGACCTTTCAGCGTAGGCAACTTTTGCAGGAAAGTCGTGCTTTTGTACAGTGGGTTAAGGTTAAGTTTAAGGAAGTATTTAAAATAATTTTGAAGGTTTTTCTAATATTTATTTTAGAATAAAAATTATAAATATATTATTCGAAGAGGATTAAAAGATGAGTAAAGCAAAAGTTAGAAGGAAAGTCATTTCAAAATTTTACTTTAAGAACTTAAATCAATTATTGAAAGACTTTTTTAAGCCCATTTGTAATCTACTTAACTTTCATCTTTTTTCCTAATTAATTTCGAATTTCCAACCACTGTTTCCTGGGAACATTCTTTACCATTCCGCCCAACAATTGGCTGTAATGTCAATCGACTGTCAAATTTTTGTTTCGCCTGTTCTGCGATGGCATGGCATTTTTTTTACTGGTCCTTTTGATGTGATGGAGGTAAAAAGCTCGACTAAAGTTACTATGAGAATTTCCGCCCCCTTTTTTCCGAGAGGGGCAACCAATTTTTATTGCCCCGCTTGGTCGAATGTCACCTGCTTTTATTTGAATGGGCTTTGTTGTGAGGCCTCATCCGCCGTATTCCTGATTTTATTTGTTGTCAGAAGATTTTTTCTTTCCCTATGTTTGCCTTTGGGTTCGGGCCGGTTGTCTGTTTACAGATGGACGAACTGGGATTCATATCTTCGCGTTTATTGCATTTGAATGTTGATATTTTAATGCCAAACAGCCAGTGCAATAAATGCCAGCAGAAGGACATACATTTTATTGTTATTTTATGAAGGCAGAATGAAGCTGTAAAAAAGTCGCCCATATGCTATGGCCAGATGGAAAAAGTTTCTCTCTGATTGCATTTAGTTTTTGACAACAAACGAGTATGTAAAATGTATTTGGCACTGAATTTTCTTTTGTCTTCCTTAAATTACATTTTCTGAGAGAAATTCTATCTGAAAGCAATGTCGTTTAATGTCAAATCCATTAATTTAATAACACTTTCAAAGAGCCGGAATTAATTGCCATTTCGCCCCATCTTATAGTTCCATTAACGAGTCAAAACCAAAAATCCAAACTTCCTTTCAATGCTATTTAAAGTTCAATTAGCTGCACTTGACTGAGCAACAAATTAAATTAGCATTGTTTACAATCTCGGCGGGGTGTTCAGCATTTCCTTGGGTGTGAGTCAGTGGAAAATCCTTGAATATAATTTATTGACACGGCCAATTGAATGCTATTGAAAAGTTCTTAGCCGAGGAAGCTGGCCAGTCATCCTAATTAATGAACTTAATTCGAGAATTGTATTAGGCAAATTCGCAATAATTAAAAGGAAATTTCCGTCGATGGCGGAAAGAAATGTGGTCGCAATTAGGCTCGACTAAATGTAATTGTTATTGCTTTCTAATTACACTAATTGTGCGCAACACCAGTTCGATGAAGGTCCTTAAGTAAAATGTCAATTGTGCTGGGCATTAGGCTCATTAGAGAGTGCGATTCAACATTCAACCCACTAAGGGGTAGTGGATTTCCTTTTCCCCCAAGGTGGTGGCAACTATAGTTCATCGAAGGCAGTCGACAACGTCGTCATCATCATCATCATCGAGTGGCCCCTGGGCGAAAAAGTCCTTTTTGTTCCCTCTGCTCGGACGATTAAGCACGCAAGGCAAATAAAAATAGGCAACGAACATAAATTTGTTGCTCGTAAATCCACTTGCCAGACCGAAACACAAAAACAACACCCAACAAAGCGAGGCAAGCAAAGTAATATAATATAAGTGCACTGGGAGAAAATATATACAAGAATTAGATATGTTTTTTTTGGAAGAAAATGTCTTTTTAAGACGATTTTCTTCATCTTAAAATTGTCAGTATTAGCAATATCCCTAAAAGCATGCTACAGTTTGTACTTATACGAATTCATATTCTTAATTAATTTTCAAAAATATAAAAAAAATCACCTAAATTTCACTTTTTTTCCCCAGTGCACATATATATAGGACAAGAGAGCCCTTAACATCGGACATTGGATCGCACCGAGCTGGGACCAAGTGCTAAAAAGTAAATTTGTGGTCGATTCGATAGTCGTAAAATGTGAATGTGTCCCCCTAGCTGCCTCTCACTTTCGTTTTTTTGTTCTTCTTGTGGTAAATTATTTATATGGGCAGCCTTCTCGCTTACTCTTTGTCCTACTTTTTGATATATACTATATATATATATATATATATATATTTAATGTCCTGTTTATGCCAATGTTTCGTCTATCCTTGATTCGCCGCGGGAATTCCACTTTTCCCCCAGATTTTGACTTTGGCCTTAGTCAAGTTTAACTGGGCCTAAAACGATTATTTGGTCATTTTCCATATGCGTTAAAGCCATCAATTTGATGGCAATTTTTAAGTAATTGCTCACAGCTGAATTGTAAACAAACGATTTTCCCGATGATTGGGGCTTTTGATTTGCTGACAATTCAATGATGACTTTAAGTGCTGGTCATTTGAATATTGCAGGACTATTTGATGGCCATCAAGGCAACAGGTTGAAAATGTGCAAAATTGTTGGATTATTGAATTTCCAAAAGGTTTTTTAATGGTTTTTTGTTTTGTTTTGAATGCATTTTTGGAGCTTTCGGTTGTTAAGTAAAATTTATATTAAAAATGAATAACTTTTTATACAAATTTTTGACCATTTTGTTTCCGTAATAATAAATGTTCTCTGATTAATGGTTTAATATTCTCCTCAGTAAACTATTCCATTTTCCTAGTCCTAATGCCAGCCAAACCCCATTTAAACTTTATTTTCCTCCATTTCCAGTTTAATACGCTGCGATAGTGAAAATATTTAGATAAGTTTTAAGTCCATTTGCTCTTTTTTCCCTTACATTGCCAAGTGTTGGCTTTGGCCAGGAAATGTTAGTTAAACGATTAATTACGCACGAGTCCGCCCCCTTCAGTCCAACCCCTTATCCCGTTTACGCTGAAATTCCGTTGTGAGCATTGCAAATGCGGTAAATTAAATTTTCAACCAAAGGAAAACAAGAAGAAAAAGAACAGAAAACCAGAAAAAAATCTTCAACTAATTACGCATGAATGGTGGAAAGTGGAAGACCCGCGGGATTTAATGTCCAAGGAAATGGGAAAATGGAAGGTCGGGGCGCAGAAAGAGGGAAGCTAAAAAACTGCAATTTATTCTACACTTGAAGCATTTTAATTTGTGGGCTCCGTGGACGAGCGGACGATGAAATGGGATTCGTTTAATGGGCAATGTCCTGACCGCCTGCTCCCTGACACTGACCCATATGCTGACCTCCACCTTGCCGCTTGGGCAGTTTAAAAAGTTAATTAACATGCCGGCAGTCGTCGCCGCCCCTCTCAATCATCTGTACGCTGAGGGCGTGACCCTTACTTACATACCTTCATACCTGCACTGAGAGAAATACATTCAATAAGGAATCATTTTGGAGATTGAACAAAAATCCATCTCAAAGTTTACTTTAACCCAAAATTGTAATCTTTTTAAATCGAAACGCTCTTTAGGTCTAAGTTTTTCTCTTTGTGTATGTACATGCGTAATTGCATTTCGTGGTCGACACTTTTCACTTACTCAGCTCGAATGGTAATTTCGTGGCCCGTGTTCACCGGCGTTTCCAGTTCGCTCAGCAGCATTGTCTGCAATCCGCAGGAGAACTGGAACTGCATAAGGCCCTTCTGCAGGAAGAGGGCCATGTAGTGACCCCCCTTGGTACCCTGAGCAGCCGCCAGCATGATCAGTCCGTTGGTGGCTCGCGTTCGCACTTTCAGTTGGATATGCATCGGTAGGACGGCGTCCAAGGACTCGTGGCCACTGATGTCCTTGTAGATGCGGTGCGACACATAAGAGTCGCCAGAGAAGGCGGCATTCCGGATGATAATGGGCAGCTCGCAAAGAGGTCCCTGGCGGTCAAAGCGGCAGACACACTGAAAGGAAAATGTAGTTAATAAGTTTTAAATAAATAAGAGACACATTTTTTGTTTGGCGGTACTTTTATTCTATACAAATTTGTTAAGTCCCCCCTCAATGAAAATATTTTCGAGTAGCTACAGTATTTACAGCCCGAACTTTCTCTACAACTAATAGGAAAGTCTCACCAAAAAGCGGAGCGAAACTTGAACAATTTTAATTTAATTTCTGCGCCCACCCTACTATGAAATAGCGACGACTTTTGGTCGCTTTTCAAGAAAAGCACGTTCGAAAAAACGCCAATAAATTGAAAAGTAATATGAATTAACTTTTTGGCTCTCCGTGGCATCGACTTCCCCGTCATGCTCCTTTTCGACTTGTCCATTGTCCTGGTTTTAATAATTTATGCCGCACCAAGGGACCCTTGAAGTGCATGGAGAAAACTGCAACAGGCGGGTCGAAGGAAAACAGGAGTCAAGGGAAAGGGAAAAACGAATAAGACCACGCGCAGCTACCAAAAACTTTTCTCTGATTTTTTCACTTCTCCCCCCTTGAAATTGGGCAAATGAAGTGCCCGGAAATCGGGGGAATAAGGTGAAGCAACGGAACAGTCACGTTAGGGGGTGGTAAAATGACAACCCATTAATGGGAAGTTATCCATATGTTGGTAGTTGCCCCAAGGAGTTGCGTAGGTGTTCTCTAAAAAAACTTCTCCTTACCAGCAGATGTTCTTTATTGAAGTTTCATAAGGGCAATTACTATCATTACAGAAAATGAACTCATTTTTGTGTTTTTTAATGACTTGTTTATAAAAATTTTAAAGGACTTCATCTTTAGGAAAATTGTATATCGAAAACACTTTGATTTTTTTATAGAACACAAACTTAATTGTAGCATAAATCTTTCAATCTGTAAAGACATTATTCAGTCTTTTATAACCCGACAGGAAAATGAAAACCCTTTTGCAACAGCCCCGCTGTTCAACGGATATTCGAAAAACCAGTGGTAAAGGCTTAAGCGAATAATGTTCTTAGCCAACCATTTTTTCTTCCTCTTCGCAACAAATTTCCGCTGTTCTTGTTTTTATTCCCACGGTTTTGTTTGCCAGCACAAAACATTAAAATCGGTTCCTGCTGTGAGGATGTTTTCCTTTGCAAATCTCACTTCTCATATCACTGATTTTATTCATAGCATACTTTTTGAGGCAACTCAATTTTTGCCTGCACTTGAAAAAATATTGAAAACTTTTGATGCCAAGCTCCTTTCATAACAATTATTTGAAGTGTTTGCTGGAAGTTTATACGCCAACTTTTGTTTTTTGTTTGGCCAAGTTGGCGTTGGTACAGCTCTTGTTAGACAAATGAAGCTGCATTTGTGGGTGGTATTTCAGTATCGAGGTTGTGGCCCAGTGGGCTGAATTTAGTTTTTCGCACAATTTTAGTCGACGCTGTTTATTCTCTCTTGGTTTTTTTTTTTGCTTGTGCCCCAACTCGCATGCCCTGCTTACAGGAAACATTTTAATTAAAGCTTTTGACCTTGCGGCATTTGGCTGGCGCATAATGAATGTTGGCCAAAAACAAAAAAGGGCCAGAAAAAAAAGTAAAATAATATGTTACGAAAATGAGCCAAGGGAGAACATGTGGCAGATTTAAGATTCAAATATGTGTGGTTGTTGGTTGGAGCAAAAAAACGGAAATGAGTCTGCCCTGACGAGAGAAAATATAAATATTCTCGGGATTAAGTTTAAATTTATTAAAGGTTGTTTTAAAATTTAAATATTTTTGAACTGAAAAACTTTGAAAAAACGTTACTGCATTGAGTGTAAATGTATGTAAGTTGGCAATATAAATGATATTTTGGTAGTTTCGGTTCTCAAACAAGTTTTTCTTAAGATCATTTTAAAAATAATTTATTAAGTAAAAACTTTTTCTCCTTAAGCTCCTGGGGAACTAATACTGTTATCTCTCAAAGCAAATTTAAGACACTCAACTTCAGCAGCTGGATTATTTCCCACAGAATCTCTAAAGTCTTTGGCTGACCAAACATTTCCACCTGTTTCCCCTATTTTCATTTCATTGCGTTGGCCAGTTGGAAATTAATTGTAACACGCCTTTGGAAATGTCAACAGGCAAATGCCTGGAATGGTCTGAATAACTGAAGTGCACTCTTCAAAAGGACCCTGAAGGACGTTGGCAAATGCGAAGGGGTGTGGGGGGTGGAGAAACCTAGGGAAATGGGGAAAAAGAGTCTGCGGAGGACGCATTAAGTCAGAGAGACATGTGGCGGTGATGGAGGAGCCTAAAAGGGCTCAACAAAGTTTTCATTAGTGGCATTGGCGGTGGCAAAAGCAACGCAATGCAGACAGTAGACACACTGAGCCTCGGGAAAATTGGGAGTGCGTTTGTGGAAAATATGGGGGGGTGGAGCGGGCGAAGCGTCGAGGTCGGTGCCAGAAGCCAGGCAAACATTTTCCAAAACCAAAAACTCGGCGGGGTAGCACTTGAAATGTGCTTAATGCCACTTTACGAGTGACTTTCGCCGAGTGCGAGTGCCACTTTGCCTGCACTTCTCTCATGCCACGCCTCCTATTTCCCTCCTACCGAACTTTTCCTTCCGTATTCCCTACACTCTCGCCTAACCAATATGACAGCTGACATATGTAAGTGTATGCCTGTCGCTCTGCCAGCCTGTTTTTTGTCTCTTTATACAAATGCAAAAGGCGAAATGGAAAGAGGTGACAAATCAAAAAGCACTGAGAGAAAATATGATTTTATTATCTCTTAAAAAACTCATTAAATTACTAAAAATCCTTGTTTATGGTTTAAAATTTAAATATATACTTTGTATATTTCCTTTTCTATACCCACCCTACGTATTTTCAATATTTTTATCAGTGCACAAAAATGGCGAATCTGAAAATTAACAAAAGCCTCGAGTGTGTGCGGACTGCTGAGAGTGTTTGTGCAGTTAGTTAAATTACTTGGCAACAATAAAGTGGCTTATGCACTGTGAAATAATTTCCGCTTACACCTTTTCCACTATTAACTTTTGTTTCCTTGGCCCAGACTAAGAGTGAGTGAGTTTGTTGCAAAATAACAAATTCATCCTGCGGTGTAGTGTCACTCACTCGAGCGCGTAAATTTATTATGAAAATTTCATTTTTTCCTTGTTAGCATGTTGGCCACAACGGGGTGGCTTTTCATTCCTCTTACCCCCCTTGTTTTTCTTCGGTTTTCCTAATTTACCCACCCGCCTTTGGGTGAGTGTCTCTGTGATTCATAGGTACACTTTGGAGATGTTCGTGTGGCTGCACCGAAAGTTTATAAATAAATTGCCAGCTGGCTTTGTTAACTCATTAACTGGGTCTGAAGCATAAATTAGTTGCATTAGTGTTGTTAAATTTTGAGTCTAAAGAGTGGCTTTAGATTTAGCTAACAGTCACAAGATTAGTTCTGAATCAGTTGGAAAAAATAAATCTCTTTTAATCTGAAAATAATTAAAAAACATTACATGCTAACCTAATTTGAAAATAAAATTTGCCTGCAGTGATGCTGCTATGTTAACACCTTCCTCATAAACTTTGCTGGTGGGTTAATATATATAGCCAAAAAATGTTCAGGTCATATTGGCCTCACGTTTCGGTCGTAAAAAACTGGAAATGCATGAGGTGCTAATTTTGCTAACGCTGGACTCCATGCTGACATATTAATGGTGATATGGCGTGGCGGGGTTTTTGGTCACTTCAACACCCTCTGACCTTCAAAGGGACTGAATATTAAATGAGATAAAGCCTGAGGGGTGAAAATTACTTGGTGATTGGTGAGAATTTGTTAGCCATGTGAATATTTTTATGAACTAACCTGTATGTTGCATTGCCTCTAGCTGAGTTGAAAATATAAATGAAACCTTGTGTTCATAATAAATGGAAAACCGCATATTAAACATCAATTTCTAGCATTTTTAATCCTTTGGATATTGTGTAAATTTCACGAATCAATGTCAATAAGCTGGCATTATCCGTAATCAAGCCACCCCCTCGTCCATTATCAATTTCCAGGCAAAATTAAACAAAAAAAAATAGGAAACAGAAAATATCATCCAATCATCTGTGAACAATTTTCCGGTTATTAGTAGACATTGGAAATTTGTTTCGTGCCTCTATGGTAAATGTGGATGTTTGCTTGTTACATTTAATGGCTTTCAGTTTGGCATCAAGGCCCAAAATTCGATTTCTCCTCCCCTCGTTCCGTCATATTTTGGGCATTTTCAACTCTTTTTTTGGGGGTGAAAGCTAAAATTACCACAAGTATTTTCATAAATAGTTGAATAGGCATACTTTGGCAGGAGGCATTGCCATTGTTGGTCGTTACAGTAACTAGAGCAACTGGGAAAGGCCTTTGTGGTTTCGCTTGTCGAACATTTTCTCCGGCATTTTGCTATTTGCTGTCTGATTTTCTACCTGAAATGTTCCTGTTTTTAATGCTTCTGCTATTTCCAAAGTTCTTAACTATTCATTTACACAAGCAATTGGCATTTCTGAGAACTACAAAAATGTAAGATAAAGTGAGAGTAGAAGGTTTGCCTCTGTTGCGAAAGTTTTCACCGGAAATGTGCTAGAAAAAAGATGTGATTGTTTTATTTTGATAAGAACCAGTTGAGTTTTGATGTTACTTTTGATATAAGTTCTAGTGGAATGTCAGAAATCACTTTCAAAAGGATTGAAAATATATTATAGCATACTTTTAGACACTCTCATAATTTTCATCCAAGCCAAACGGATTAAGGCATTATAAATGTGCAGCCATAAATTCTAGATAGGTAATTTGTACAAATGCCTTGAAATTATTTCCAACGGAAGGAAGCTAACAAGAATTTCGATTACTTCACTGTCCGTTGGCCTAGTAACAATCTGCTTGGAAAATCTGCTTACAGGAACCTTCCTCCTCTTACAGTCAGCCTAGCATATATATACGTGATTATTTATGTATGAGTCGTGCACATCTGTGGACTTGTATCTGCATCTCTATCTGTACGTGGCCAGCTGTGAGGTCCTTTCAGGTTGTCAATTTGCAAATTTCGTTGGCGCCAGTAGTGAGTGCATTGCTCGTGGGTGTGGCTCTTGAGTAGGTAATGCTAATGCTCTCCTTTGGCCGAGTATCCTATTAAAGGGTTTGATTAAAGCCTCTCGGATTTCTGAGATTGTAAACTTAAATTTACAGGGGACTTAGACTTGGAACCTAGCAACAGAAATGCTTTTGTTGTTATAAATTATTGGAGGGAAGAGGAGAGAGAGGTTGCTTATTAAGACTTCTTTTGTAGTTGGGTATCATTGTAAAATTAAGAACTATTTTTATGGAAGAAACAGAAACTTAAAACCTTTTCCATACAAGGTATTAGTATAGTCTGTCTTCCATCCCAATTAATTTGTAAATTTACCTATTGCAGCTCTAGTTGGCATATTAAATGACTTATTAATGGTCGTGGAGGTGGAAATGGCAATGGGAGTGAAAACGGAACCCGGAGGCGCACAACTCCAAACACGGCCAATTAGCAGCTCAATGGGGTTGAAAATTGTGAAGTTGACTGCTCACACACAATCCGCTCCCTAGGATGCCTCCATTTACCTAGTTTTTGGTTGTTTTGGCATCGAACAAACAACTCGATTTCGTTAAGGTGCCAAAGTGCCGGGGTGCCTATCGATTGACCTACTCAGTCTGCCTGCACTAAGGGAAAATGCCTTGGAAAAACCTTCAAATTAATATAGTTTCTAATTATAGAACATATAAGAGGACCTTTTGAAGGTTTTCTACCTTTCTTACTACTTCTTAAAAATATTTTTTCTAAAATCATTTCTTAAATTATAAATATTTTAGAGTGTTCTTTTTCAATTTTCAACTTACCCGCGATCCTTCGGATGTGGTTACGCAGGTGCCGCCATTGTAACAGCCCAGCTTGATGCAATCGACATCGCCTGCCTTCTCCTCGGGTACACCTCCGGATCCCCTTCCGCCAGTGGAAACCGTATTGGCGCCCTCCACTTCCTCACTGCTCTCCGTGACCGATGGCTTCGTTTGGGAGGCCGTTGGTGGTCCCTCGGGTGTGGTGTAAACATTTATGGCCGACGTTGGTGGCGGTAAAGTTTGTGCAGATTGCGTGGATGGAGGAGTTGGTGGTATTGTTGGCGGTGGCAGGGTCACTGGAGGAAGGGTTACCGGGGGTAGAGTGGGTGGAGCAGTAGGTTGCGGTGTTGGCGCCACTGTTGGCGGCTCAGTAGCTTGAGGAGTTGGAGGAGCTGTAGTTGCTGGAGGAATAGGAACTGCCGTGGCAGGTGGTGCTGGAGTTCCAAGTGGTACAATCGTAACGGGCACCACCGTCACTGCTGGAACCACTGTTGTCTCGGCCGGAATAACAGGCCCTTCTGTGGTCACTACAGCGGGTTCCTGTACACCAACCAAATCCTCCGTTTGCAAGGGAGGACCTGTAGTTATCTCCACTGGCGGTGGAGTAGTGATATCATCATGATGATGATGGTGGTGGTGATGATGATGATGCTCGTCTTCTTCGAGAGGCTGCAGAGTGGTACCCTCCGGTTCCTGGTGATGATGATGGTGGTGGTGATGATGGGTCGTTGGCAATTCAGTGGTTGTGATCAGAGGAGGAATGTTGGCATTTGGATCCAATATTGTTATCACAACTTGGGGCATATGCGTAGTGGGTAACTCCATGGATGAATCATCAGTGGGTGAGGTGGTGGTAGCCTCAACAGGTGGTTGGACTGTGGTAAATCTGCCAGCACTGGTTCGATGTGTCGTGATCAGAACTTCGGCTGGATATTCCGTGAAGAAAGGAGCCGCCGTGGTGGGCACCTCCGTCCAAAGGTGGTGCGTAGAGGCAGTGGTTTCCATCACATCCAACGGTGGTTCTGTGGCAAATGTGGGCCTGGGCACAGGCACCACCCGTTGGGTGGTGGCTTCCGACGGTGGTGGTGTTGGTGTCACATAGTCAATGGTAATGCTAGTCTCGATCGTTGTCACTCTCTGGACAAAAATTGGAGCTGGTGTAGTGACTATTTCCACGGATTCGGAACTACTGCTACTGGATGAGGTGACATCCACTGAGATTGTGATGCTGGGTGCTGCAGTGGGTCGCAATGTGGTGACTTCTTCACTGCCACTCTCGCTCTTACTGCCACTAACTTCGAAATGCGGTACGGTTGTGTATTCTTCGGAGGTAACCACTTCACCCGAACTCTCCGCCGACGAAGAGGTTTGAGATTTTCCCGGCAAAGGTGGTAAAGTTGTAAAGATGCTGGGTGATTCTTCTGAGGAACTGGAACTGGAGGATCTACTAGTTGGCGGTCGAGCTGTGGTGCCCGGTATTATTTCCTCTTCAGTTTCCGATTGGGATTCCGATTCGAGTGGTGGTTGAGGCTTAGTTTCTGGTTCTTGTTCGGATTCCGGTTCAGGTTGTGCTGGAGCGACAGTGGTCTGCTCTACGGATATGCTATGACTATCGCTTTCTGGCGGAGCCATAGTCGGCACTTTTATCTCCACGGAAACAGCTTCCTCTGATGAAGAAGAAGTAGATGAGGATGACACAGAGGTTGCCACTTCTGAAGGGGCAGCTGTGGTAACTATAACAACCTCTACTTCTTCGGATACAGTAGGCGGTACCGTTGTCTCCGGCGGAGTAACTGGCCTCACTGTGGGTGGGGCCATTGTAGATGTGGTGGTGGTTCTCCTTGGAGGCGCTTGCGTAGCTGGTGCCGTGTAATTGCAGTCCAAGGACTCCTCACCCACCACCAAGCACTCACATAGCATGCCAGTTAGGAGTGGAGGACATGAGCAAGAGAAGGTATCCACTCCGTCGATACAAACACCACCATTCATGCAGCGTGGACCCAATTGGCACTCATCATACTGGAACTCACACTTTTCGCCATGGTAATCGGGAACACAATAGCATGTGGGCACACCCTCTTCCATCAGACACAATGCATTATTCTGACACGGATTGTCGGCACAAATGAGAATCTCCTCCTCGCAATTGATGCCCGTATAACCCATGGGACAGGCGCAGGCGTAGGCCGCCAGTTTGTCCACGCAGACTCCACCATTTTGGCAGGGCGAAGAGGCGCATTCATTGATCTCCTCCTGGCAAATTCGACCATGCCAGCCTGCGGGACAATCGCAGGTGAACTCCAGTCCTGGACCCTCGATGCACTCACCACCATTTTGGCAACGGGCTCCGGTTCCTGGTTAAAGGTGGAAGATTTTGATAGAAAAGAAGATTAAAGCTTAATTTGTATATTATTTTCTAAACAAAAGTAGAATTTAATTTATTGGATAATTTGTTAAAATAATGTTTATCCTTTCTTGTTTCATATTTAAATGGGGAAAAGCTAGTTTTATGTTTTTCTAATTCCTAAC
Source organism: Drosophila eugracilis (assembly GCF_018153835.1). Lineage (NCBI taxonomy): Eukaryota > Metazoa > Arthropoda > Insecta > Diptera > Drosophilidae > Drosophila > Drosophila eugracilis. The sequence goes on along the minus strand of NW_024573311.1, from coordinate 102,140 downwards.
AAATTTCTATCTCTGAAAACCGCAAACCAACTGCCATGTTTTGGCTATTTATCATTCAGATTGCGACTCACCTGTCTCGCAGACAGCCACGTCCAGTTCGCAGTGGGAACCCAGGTAGCCCGGTTGGCAGGTGCATATGTAGCCATTGGTTCTGTCCCGGCAAAGTCCTCCATTCTGGCAGGGATTCGACATGCATTCGTCGACGTTCTCCTCGCAACTAGATCCTGAAATAAAGTGAAAGGAAAGAGGTGTGATTAAGTTCGAAGGTCAAAGAGCCATCCAATGGCATTTTGGATTTTAATTATTAGAAATATTTATGTTTTCAGGCCAAAGTTCTTTGGCGTATGGAATTAATTTATTTCTATCTGATATTGATATTGTTTTGAGGTTTAATTATTTTTTTTTTGCCAAATGCAATCAGATTTTAACATATTTTACCAAAGACTAATTGCTGTGCGGTTTCAGATTATGAATTTTAATTAAAATTCGTTAGCAAACTCTGTGAAGAAATGTGTTATTTTAATTAATTGTTGATAGAGAAATGTATTCGTTTCAAAGGTTATAAGGATGTGAGGCCATTTTAATTAATAACTAAAACAGCATCGTTTCCATTTTCATTTATCCTTTAGGTAGCAGCTCTTATATAAACTTTTCTTTCATTGGATTCAGTTTCAGTTTGCCCTTTGATATTTCGCTCAAAACAAGTGCGCACAATTGAAGTGCAATTGAATGACCTTTCATTATATTTGCCAATGGAAATTCCTGTTTTTTCTCTCCCATCGATCCTAGTCCTTTCAAACTATCTCTCTACTTTTTATCAAGAATAAAAAAAAGTGGAGGAGAGAGAATATAAGAAAGTGGAAAGTTTTTGATACAAGCGCATCAATGGCAATCAAAACAAACCCTACAAGTGCTGATTTGGTTGCAAGCAATATAAACAATTCAAAAGGATATTTACACGCACACGAACATCTATAGCCAAGCCACACTGGATATAAAACACACATGCCGAAATTTGTAGCTGTCCTTCAAACTCTGAGCTCGAAGTGGTGAAGGAAATGGGATAAAAGTTAGTAAAAAGAGGGAACTTTTCACAGATACTCTTCTTTGATTGATGTAAGTATTGAAAAGTGTTTTATATTTGTGATACAGAGGAGTCTTTAAAGCTTTACAAGCCAGAAAATGCAATAAAATATTCTTTTTTTAGTATTAACTTCCTTAAAATAAGATAGCAGGGGCTAAAAATCCATAAATCTCTTAGGTTAGATTCCATTTAAGGTGTTTGAGGAAGTATTAGATATTCATCTCTAGCCAAAATTAAGCTTAGTCCCAAAGCAACAAGCGAAATGCCCAGATTTTTGGATAGAGCAATCTGCACTGCTGGGGGTATCTTGTTTGACAGCCAACAATGGCAACAAATGCTTGGAAATACTTTTCAATTTTCTGCTCAACAACTTGCAGCGACGTTGACTTCGTCTCAGTGTTTTGCCAAAAGGCAGCAACTGTCAGCCAGACAGACAGACAATCTTTGCCATGGGGAAGGAGGTTGAAGGGAGAATCTCTTTCTCCCTAACTCAGCTTGTGCCTGTGCAACGCTGCGTATGAGTGATATTTTTATTGGTTGTATGTATGGGGCGTTTCTCTTTTTTGGAAAATTTATTGCCAGCGAAATATTTTGTATGGCTGAAGTTTGAGAATTTATTTGCCCGGCATAGGAACAGCGTTTGGAGTTTCAGGCCTTTGTTTTCGTTTCGCTGCCACCTTCTTGGCAAACTCTTTTTGGCAACAAGTTGGCGAGAAATATGCTTAAAGTTTTTTCCCCGTCTGCGCTCCATGAAAGTTTCCTCTTGCTGCCTCTATCTTGTCTGGTTCTGAGGAAAAAGTTCTTCTCACTCTTTTAGAAAAAAGCACTTCAAAGTGTCGAAACAAAAGTGTCAAAAAACTCGGCTTGGAAATGCCCCTGCACTTTGGCCAAATTAATGCGCCAACGAACAAAGGGGGAGCCGTGGAAGAAATCTTCTTAATTTAAAGTACAAAATTGCATTCAAGTGGACTGCAATTGAGAGGGCGTTTTTTTTTTGGGGGGGAGGAGGGTGCAACAATTTATCACTTGAACTCATAAATTATACAAAATACGTACACTGATGGGCAGACAGAAACTAAAACTCACAGAAACACACAGACATAAAAATAGGAGTGCTAAAATAGAAATGCAGCTGCGGAGCGGTCATAAAAGATAAATGTGCGTGTCTGGTCCTGTCTGTCTGGGCCATAATGCAACAATAATGTAAGTCTATGCAAATGGGGGAGCTCTGAACATATATTAAATTTGCATAAGCACTAAATCAACACGAAAAGGGGTACCGGAATGCGAAGAAGGCAGCTCAAAATCCTGGCTAGCTGTACAGGATGTCAGTCGATGTCATTTGTTTGCCTTATGATGTGTGGATATACTATATATATCTTCTGACTTGCACTTAAATATGTATATTTGTATCTTTTGTGTGCTTTTGTGGGTTTCAGCTCAGCTCTGTGGAGGTTCTACCTAGCATGGATGGTCCCTTGGTCTTGAGTTCGAATTTATATTGCCTACTTCCAGGCTGCTGGGCATTTTCATTTGCATTCAAATGTTCATTTTCAATATGATTTAATTTTGATTAATTTATTAATGTTAGACACTTCTAGGGAATAGAGTGAAGCTGTCTCGGGTTTTGTTTGTCATTTTAGGAGGCTAATTATGCAGGTTCTTCTCAAAACGAATGCAAATTCAAAATTAACAGAACAAACTTCTATTTTGGGTTTAGAAATGTTTGAACTTTGATTAAATTTTTGGGAATTTTAGTAACATTTCTATTTTATTTTATATACAGATCCCTAATTTAATATTAAATTGACTGAACACAATCAATAGCCAAAAGCCATTAAATCGTTCCTTAAGACATTTGCAATTATCAAACTCTTTAATATCCTTTCTTGGATAAATTATTTGCTTGCTCTATGGACCACATAAAAAACGAATTTTAATTTATCGCTCACACAACTCTTTCTTCGATTGAGTAATGGATTTTCCAGCCAGGCTGGCACTTTCTCGTATTTCACTGCCATGGCGCGAGCAACAGCTTCAATTTCCCCCATTCTGGCCATAAAGTGCCATCAAGTCGCTGCACATTTCAATTTGTTTATGGCCATCGCAGCGAGGCAATCGCATTTGGCTTTATGATTTTTATGTTGGGGTACGTGTACTGAGGCTTTTAAATTCTACAAATATATCAATTTTCTTTATGTTTGTTGTAGAGTTTTATAGCTTGTTTGAGGAATGTTGCTACTTAAATGCTTAAAGAATTCTGTGATCAGAAGATATCTCTTTAATACCAAGTTATACTTATTATAAAATCCTTGTAATCTTTGAAAATTTATACATTTTGTTGATCATTTTCTTAAAGCTCTTACTTTAGTGCTTATACGACGTGTAGCACCAGAGTTCTAACAGAACCAAAATGGTCAACTCTTCCTCTAGTTCCCCTTTCTTTTTTCCAACTTGTGTGCTCCACATGAAATGTCACATTACGCTCCAATTCATGCACAAATACAGGAAGTGGTCAAGCACACAGAAAGCATGGAGAATACTGAGCAGGAAAATCCCAAGCCAGAAAACCCCACTCACGCACAGTTCTTAACCCAAATTCAGTAGACCAAAGGCAGCCCACTCTACCAGTTTACCTTTTCTCAATGCATTCACGATGATTTCTGGTTTTTCTTGTTCATTGTTTTGGCTCCGTTTTGTGGTTTTGGTGGGGCCACGGCAACACTTTTTCTTCGCCCCCCACCCCCTGTCCCTTGCAATGTGTGAAGTCGTTAAAGTGAAAATCGATTTTCATTTTATTTTACCATGTGCGTGGTTACGGTAGAAAATGGGGGTTAGGGAGGAGGTAGGGCGGCATCGGTCATTTTTGTGGGCACGAAAAATGCTTCACTCACTGCCGCAATCTACGAGGCATGTTTTATGAATGAATTTTTTCCGAATTGGACGCACAATTTTCCCTCCTATCTTTTCATTTTTTTCCATTTTTTTTTTTTGCTTTGTTTAATGGACGGGCTTTGGTTGTCCGTTTTTCCTCGGTTTCCCATTTGGGAATTTGAAAATGAAAATAAAAAAATATGAGAGGCATACAATTCTGACATTCTTCATGTCGATTGTTGGAATATTTGAAACGAAAAAGATAGACAAAATAAACCATTAATCAAATTTTAAGTGCTGGTAAAATATTGATCAAGTTTCGGTCTGCAAAATATTTGAGATTGATAAATGTCGCTGTGGGCTACCGATTTAGAGAGATTTCATTTGTTATAAAAAAGTTTTTGAAATGATGTTTTAATTTATAAAATTATTTAATTTGAATTAAATTTCAACATTTTCTAACTTCTTTCAGTTCTTTGTTTGATCAATGACCTCTCCCCTCGACCTTAGCCGTCGTTCCCATTTTTCTTTATTGATGCTTGTCATGCTGCTTGTGCTGCCTCTTCATCGTTTTCTTGTTATGTATATTCACTTTTTTTTTTGTTATTATTTGCTGGAAGCGAACTGTAAACATTTGTGCAACAAGGTACGAACATTTGTTTTGGCTTCGAGTCACAATAAACATGGCCATTTGCCCCCTCTCTCAGTCCTTGGGGCAAGCTCGTGCTTTTGATTTGCCCTCCTCCAGTCGATGCACAAATTGAAATTTGAATTTTATCTGCACACACATTTTGTGCTTCTTATTTGCTTGTTACCTTCACCCAAGGAAGTTATACACATATATTGTGAGACATGGAGAAAGGCTGAGGGGAGAATGCAGAATGCAGGGCATGTGTGCATTCGAAATCTGGCATCGTTTCTAGAGGTGCATGAGTTGAAAATATTGCACATTTCGTTTGCATTTTATGCTCGCATATTCAGATACTTTTCTGCAGCTACCTCGGCAATCTCTGAATGAATGCATAAATGAACGAGTCAGTGCACAGCCAGCCTGCAAGTGCAGGCAGTCTATCAAAGATCAGCATTGGGTTTAGGTCATAATTAACAGCTAGCTGGAATTCGGAACAATGAACAGCAGGATATGCTTTTAGTATCTATAAAGTAAGAATCAAAAATGTATATACCCAAGAAGCTTGTTTTGGACATCAAGAAATGGAATTTAAACTGATATGGGAATTTGTTCTGCTGTTTGCTTCACAGAACTTCTTAAATATAATGACACACTTTCCATTAAGTTGGTCAATTTGACCCAAAAGTAAATCCTTTTAACATATTGGTTTATTCCATTTCGTAGATCTTCAATTAGCAAAGACTAAGAACAGTATTTAGCTTGTTAGGATGAGAGCCACGTCTCTCCCGCAATTTGTATGCCAAAGTAATCCCCAGCCAGAGCAATCTATTATCATTGAATGTGGGGTTGGATTGGGGGGGTTGTGGTTTTAGGGGTTTGGGGGTGGCCAGCTTCCTTCAAATCCATTGCCCGTAAATCGCTGCCTGCGACCTGCGACAGTGAGCAATGAAATGCACTTTGGGTTCCATCTCCCGCCACCGATTCTGGGCTGCTCTCGATGGCGACGGGAAAACTAATCACGGGATCCATTCACTCAGACCAGCCCCCGAGTCGAAAATCCGAGCAATTCATGTCACTCGCAATCTAGCAATTTCAATTCGCATATCTACACGTGGAAAAAAAGTGTTAACTATCTCAAAAGCATTTTAAATCAAAAATAAAACTAAAAAAGTGACTAAAATTTATTAGTGAAATCTAAATAAATATCTTGATGCAGTATCATTTTTTGATTTGAAGAAAGATTTTTATAAAATTTTTCTTCAAGTGTACTCTTGATGTGTAGTGGTTGGCCTGCACTTGAATGTCTTGTGGTGCGCATTGTTGCTCATCCAATTGCTTAGTTTCGATTTTTTCTCCTTTTCTAGGGAGAAATTCTTGACAAAGGGAATCCAAGGAAATGGGAAAGCGTAGCTCATTTTCACAGGAAAAGCTAAAACACGCTGTTACACTAACAAAACGGTTAGCTTGTTTAATTAATGGCAGATTTTACAACATTTTACCAGCTTTGATTTAAGGATTGCCCAGCTATTGGTTTTACAGGAGAAGTTCTTCGGTGTTTGGAAACTTGATGAGGTGCAAGAAACCATTTCAATATCACTTCCTTGCTAAGCTAATTTTGATTGATAGCCTGATATTAATACTCTAAGGTGTTCAAAATCAATGCATTTCTTTGAGTAGATTTAAACCCCCAATTAGGTTGTGTAATTTGATTTAGCCATCAATGCACTCTGCTGATTGTTATTTAAAGCCAATTAAGCCTTTTTTGCCACAGAAAACTGGTTTAATCACATCTGTTGTGTGCGGGCAAATAAAAATCTTAATCGTATTCGATTACACGGCTAATCCCAGGACCCGTGACAATGCAAACAAAAATATATCTCCACCTTCCTCGCAGGGCACATGTGAAAAGTTCATCAAACCCGCAGGCTGACATTATAAAATCAATAAAGCCATGAATATTTTATGCTGCTGTCGCATATAAATAACAACAGAAATGAACAGCGAAACTAAGTCCCAAAGGACCATTGATTAGCCACCTCGGCGAAATGAGAAACCGTTGTGTTCGAATTCTATTTATAAACACGAATATATATATATATTTGGTTGGCATTTTCCACTGGGTAATTGAAATGAAAAATGTATGCGAATCACTGAGTCATATGATTGAAAATTGGTTGAATATTTAACGGTATATTCGGGGGAATTAAAGCTCATGGGACTCTGATTAAAGGGTGACGGAAAAATCAAGGCAAAGAAAGAGGCCAAATGAAGCCATGAATCGATGAATGATCCGGCGACTGAGCCAGCCAGCTGCTTGATTGCATGTATCTTCCTGGCTACGTGAAAATGTGTGCAAATTGCCACCGAACGCGCAAAAATATAGAGCGACCAGGTGAACAGGTGCAAATTTATGCACACACACGCAGCCAGCCAGCCGTTCGCTCAAAACCCGCTGATGAAGCAGTCCTAAAAAAAAGGACCTGCTGCCCAGGAAAATTACGATAAAATATCAAGTGAGAGCGAGTAGGAAAAAAACACACAAAACACAGAATGAAAACTGTTCTGTGAAAAAATGGGAGACGTGGAACAAACTGCATTGCTGCAGTTTGAATGCATTTTCATGGATGTATATCTAGGGTAGATATACCCTAATGAGTTGGCTAACCAAGGTGAAATTTATATATTTTTCGTAATTAACCTTGGAAGGATTTTTATTTTCTAGCTTATAAGATTTCAATTTGATTTTTCTTTAAAGAAAAAAATATTTTAAAAATATTTAAAAAATATTTCAAACTATTTTATAAGCAGGAAAAATATATTTAAAAATATTATTCTTTTTTTTTATAATATATTATTATATAAAATATTACATTTTGTTCATTTTGATTACCATCTAAAGAGCATTTTGCCCTTCGTTTTGACCACATTCAAATGCAATCCTTTATTATTTTTTCATTGTTGATTTGCTGCATTTGCATGAATGTGAAATGTGAAAATTCAATGGTGAATAGGCCCGGGAAGACCTTCTTCCATCCTGCAGAATCCAACCATCGCCTTCACCATTCCCCCCCCTGCCTATTGTTTTCGCGCTGCAATGAAGCCAAGCGGTTTTTCACCCCTCACCCATCTTTCTCTATTTTTCATTTCCCTACACTTTGCACTTGGTGGCTGCAATGATTGCATAAAGCTGAGGAGCCAAGGAGCAAAAGGACAAAGGCATGCCCAATGCTTTGTTATTGGATTGTGATTGTGTGGGTATGGGGCGTGCGTGTGTGTGTGTCAGCAGAGCAAGGTTAAGCCTCTGGTGATTGCTGTTTACAGAGAGAATTCCAAGGCTCTTGCTGTGATGTAAATTTACTTGTTAATGTCTTTATGGCCAAGAATGATCTGGAAAGTGATCTTAAAAGGAGAGATTTCAAAGTAAACCAGACTTTTTTAAGATAAATCAAACATTTAAATCTATTTTAACAAACTACCAAACTTCATTTACTTATATTTCTACCTAATAACACCTTTAATATTGTTTCATTTCAGCTTCTCTCCTAATTAACCCAATTTAGCTAGGTCAAAACAACACTTATGACAAAGAGAATCCAATGAAACTAAAAGTAAAAACCCAATCAAAGCTAACATTTTAGTCCTGGCAACCAGTTTATATCCCCGAAGTCATAGAAGTTGGCACAAAGAGTTGGTAAGTGGAACAGGCGAAATGGCGACCGCATCCCCTAGATATTATACTAGACTCTAGTATAACCCGCAACCACTTCAAAAGGGCATAAACATAAACGCTAAAGCCAACGAGCCAAAAAATAAATAGGGCAAAAAGGCCGCGAAAATATGCGCAATGCAAAGGAAGCTCATAAAATTAATTAGAAAGCTCCTGTCCCGCTCTGACATTATCTTGTGGTGCCTTTCATTTGCATTTGCTGGTTTTTTTTATAATAGGGGAAAGTGAGGTGGTGGGTTGCTTTTGGCCAAGGTGAAAGCTTTCCCCGAAAACTCAATGAGCGGTTAAATAATGCCCCTAGGCGTCTGTCCATTTTCCATCGGGCTTTTCCGCCCACCTTTTTGCTGGTCTCTTTCCATCCGTTACTTTCGCTTTGTTTTGCCTTAGACTCCCATTCACAGACTGCATTTCATTTTGAAAATTTCCCTGAATTTTTCTGCATTTTTTGGGGTCGTCTCTTTGCCCAGTTTATAGCTTCATTTCCTACATTTCGCGTGCTTTTGGCCAAAAAAAGAAATCTATTTATTATATATGAGTGTGTTTGTATATATAAAATATATATTTTTTTGCGGCTGCCTTAGCTGAAAGCATATTTCGCTTTCCATAGTTTTTTTATGCTCTGAATTTGTTATGCAATTTTATTTTTTGCGCTCTATTTACATTTGGTCTTGTCTTTTTTTGTTTCGGAGAGCCGGAGAGCAATTTGCAATGGAATCGCTTAGTTTTGGTGTGGAAAAATCGGTGGAAAAGATGGGAAAACAGGGATTGCAGTGCATAATTTGATTTGTTTTTGTGTTGATTTCATTTGCAGTGCTTATGCTTTGTGGGCCTTTGTTTGGCTGCGTTCGTTGCTCCGCTCTATTTATGTTAAATTAATGCAATTGTTTCGTTTGCAGAAGAGATAAAAGTTGTTCAGCGATGGGGGAGGCAAAGGGGCTAAACGGGTGGTATGAGTTAGCATTTATATACGATTTTTATTCAGATTATTTAAGATAATTGGACATTATCATGAAGTATGATAGGATTGATCATGATCTTTATAATTTGGTTCAGAAAATCCTTGATCATAGATAAGTAATTAGGTCTTCTTCTGATAACTTCCAGAGAGATACTTTCATATAAAAACAAAACTTTCAATCAACCACAATTCTCTTTTCCATTATTTCAATTGGTCTGCAGTAAACCAGCCGGAAAACACATGTAACCCATGTACCGGGCAAACTTAGTAATTTATTCCCAAGACTCCTTTGGCCCGAAAGAGTTGGTCAATGACTTTGGTCTGCTTGTAAAAGTCCCTCTTGGCTCATTCGTATCATTTAGCCATCTCTGCCTTTGCCTGATTGTTCAGCTGCTGTTCCACTCTCGTTGAGCTCATCAGCCAAGTTTCCGAACAAATTTTCGGCAATTTGTATTTCGGTTTTAGTCTAACGTTGATACACCTATGTACGTTGGCTATAAATTTCACTAAATTTTATAAAGTCAACTTTGTGCACTGAAAAGGGGTGGCAAAAAGAAAAAAAGGGAAAAAAAAGGAAAATATATGGACAGACACTAAGTGCTTCTCACACGTACCATAAGTAAATGTGTTTATGTGTGGACGTACACGAAGCCAAAAGGATGAACATTAGATACATTCATGCTAAGACTTCCGTACTTGGCCAACACAGAAACTCGTACTTGCCACACATACAGAGACATCTCGCACACACACACACACACTCTGATACGGAGTGGTAAGTGGCAAGTTAAGCACCCAACATTGACTACCACAATAGACAACATTAAAGTTGGTTTGCCAGCTTCGGCTTTCCCATTTTTCCCATTTCCACTTTTTCCTCATTTTCTTTCTTTCCTTTTCCCCTTCTTGGATTGCCTTGGTGCTAACGCCTTTGGAGATCTCTCAAAGCGTTTTTCTCGCTCAGCTTTGATCATCTAAGTTTCTTTTTAGATGCCCTTTCTAAGATGGGTGATGGAGGTTCTGATTTTGGGTTTAAGAATCTTAATGCAAATTTTAACCTTTTTTCTTAAAAGTTTTTAGCTTTCTTTTGATTATTTAATACTTAAAGCTGGTAAAAAATATATATTTATTATTTATGCTTCTTCCTATGACATTCAAATCCATTTCTATATCCTTTCAGTCTATTAAATAGCAATGGTAATAGCAAATAACCTAGACCATTGAAAGTCCTTCTTGTAAACACTTCTGCCAGGGAAGTCAACGACGTTTTAAGGGTATAAAAGGCTTCTGCACTTCAATGACTCCCTATTTTCCCTTCGTTTTGCTTTTTTCTATATTATATTTGGATTTCCCCCGCTCCCCTCTCTCACTCTCTCGAAGGACGCGTTAAAAAGAAGAATAGACAGATGTGAGCAAATGCCGGGGAAATAAGTAAAAACTACCATTGTATGTTATATTTTTATTTCGCCCTTTTCTCCGAGCCGCGTAAATTTTACAAATACGTTTGGGGGCCAAAAGAGAATCCTGTGTGGCAGGAATTCCTCCTCTATTTGCCAGAGCTTTCGTTGGCCAGGGGGATCTCTGTCTCAGGCTCTCGACCAAGTGCAAACCAAGCGAGACTGAGTTTTTTATGTTGGCTTAATAAAAATACATTTCGCACGTGGAACGGAAGAGGAACTTCACCCACTCAACTGGCTTGCCACTCCACTTTGCTGCATAACCCTTTTTTTTCCACTTTTCTACCCCGCATCTATTTGTCAAAATAAAGTGAGGGAAAAACTTCTTTCTTGGAAAATTTTGATGATATTTAGTAACTAAGTAAATAAAATTAAATATTTTAATAAAATTTTGAGTTAAAAATACATTTCCTTAGAAACTTTCCACACATTACCTTTTAAAGAGTTTTTAAGATTTTCTAAAATATTAATTTTATTTTCCAACATTTTCTTCCTGTGCATGAGCAGCGTTTTAGTTTCGTGCATTCCAGCTGGATGCTGGTGGCCCCAAAAATAAACCGCATTCAGGCAGCACGGCGGCTCCATCAGGAAAACCCATCCACACGCACACCCACTCTAACACACAGACACCCATCCACACAGATAGAAACACCCGCGGATAGATAGCATGGGGCACACTTACCAGAAAATCCTTCCGGACACGTACAATTGTAGTAGGCCACACCGTCCACACATGTCCCGCCGTTCTGACAAGGACTCGACCAGCATTCGTCCCAATTCGTTTGGCACTGGATCCCTGTGTAGCCATCAATGCAGTAACACGAATACGAGCTGTTGTTTTAGTTGTTTTAGTTTTCCCATTGAGTTTTCGTGGGTGTGCGGAACGGTGTGTCAATGATGCATCAAACGTTGGTTAAAAAACAGCATACAGGATACAATGGAGGCGAAAAATGAAAATAGAGAGAAAATCCACAGTTAGAGGAAAATGCTTTGGATAAAAATAGTTACGGCAAATGGCACAGTATGGGATGGTCAGGGGAAGGGCAGATAAAGTCGAACTATAATGGCAGTTGGCAGTAATTGAAGTTGAGGCTAAAGGTGGGTGGTTACAGATAAATAGGGAATATATATATTGGATCCAAAAGGAACCTGTTTATAACAAATTTGATTAAAAATGCAACCAGTATTTAAATTTTATGCAGAAAATATTCTCACTTTTGTTTATGTATTTTTTCTACTATTTCTTTTTTGGGAAAATAAACTAAAATTTAAATACACCTGTGTTAGTTTTACTCCCCACATTTATGTTCTTTTATATTCCTGCATTTTCCTTAATAAATTACCCTGACTTCCCACGCTGCTCAGATCTCCCATTTAGAGGCATAATAGAGGTACACATACCCTACAGCCAAAACCGCTGGCCAGTTGAGTGCCATAAACTTTTTGGCCAGCATTTTGGCGCTACATTAGACTTGAGGTGTTGTGGAAATAAATATTTGGTAGACATTTGGGATTGTATTTTACCATTTTCCATTTCTATTTCTATTTCGGCAAACGAAATTGAAATTGAAACACGGAAGAAATGCAAGGAAGCTAGAAAAAGTGTCAGGGGAACTGAGGCCGGTTGAGTGTTACCTGAGGAGCAGTGCAAACATGGCTGAAACTGCTGCCAGGTAACCGGCTTAATTAAAGAAGTTTCTTTGGCCGTGTAAATATGGGGAAAGGGGTAAGTGACGTTGGCTTACTGTTGTCCTTTATAATGGATTACATTAGGATGCAGCAGGTAACTGAAGGCTCCCGGTGCACATGTCTGTTATGGACTTAGCACGGGGATGAGCACCTAGACACACATTCGCCTGTTGTTCTCGGTACTTTGTTTTCCGTGTTTTCCTAACAGAAACCCCCGAGATTCTGGCTGATTATGGCCATCGGTTGGACATTTTCACCCGGGAGACCATTTGATTTGTTGCCATCAGCCAGGAGCTATTGGGAAATGACTACCTAATGGCATTGGACTGGTTCTTTGCGGTCAGAATATCAAAGTAGAAAGCCATCAAGATATTGGAGAGCTGGAAAAGAGGCAAGGGAATTCCCTACTGTGACCTTGCTTTTCATTTGTTAAAGTTGTTTTCTATTTATAAATATTTGGGGAAATCAATAAGCTAGATTTAGGATGAGCTTCTTTCGATATCTCTGATATGAATATCTCTAGCCTTTAGACATCTTTTGGCCAAGATCTGTTATTTAAGATCTGTTTGGTCTTTTTAACAACATGAGGCTAATCCTAATAGTAATCTAAATTAGGCAAATGTACCATTAAGATTCTGGCCATTCCTCTGCCTATAAGCATCCATTATCCAATCTCAATTGCATAAACTACTTAATGGCTTTGGCAATTTGCCAAACAAATCATATCCTTGTGCTCATCTTTTATAGACAACTTTTATTGGAGTTTTTAGAGCTAGCTCATAAAACAGTTAAGAGCCCGCTTATCGGGCGAGTAAACCAGGATAAACCAATAAAATATCAATGTTCTCTGCAGCCAGTAGTCTCCTCCGCGATATTTTGCCCCTCTAACGGATTTCATTCTCCCCGCGAAAGTTTAAGATGGTCGAAAACTATTCAGTTAATCCGTTTAAATCTCATGGCATCGTGTTAAATTTAATTGCAGCTATAAATTTCGCTTGCCAGCACATAAACTTTCCCATCCATCCGACTTGGCCAGCCTCAGCGTTTCCATTCCTCTCGCTCTCGTTCTCGCCCCTGGCCCGGGAAAACGCAAGCGGGAAGAGATTTCAAGCTTCTGGTTTTCGCAATTCGCATTTCGCATTTGACTTGCAGCTTTCCCATGGAGCTATCGTAAAAAAATATCTTAACCGCCTTTTCCCGTTGCTGGTTGGGGTTGAGTTTTTCGATGGTCTGGATGGCTTTTGGGTGGGATTAGCGGTTGCATATATCGCGAAGTGAGCATAGCATGGAAAAATAAAATGCCAGTTACTTAGTTCTATAAATGGCGTCAAGGAGAAAAATTTGAACTTGTTTGTGCAATCGGTATTGAGCTATATATATAGAGCTATAAGCTTGCAAGTCTGAGGGAAAATCCCATGGTTAAGCCTCAAAGTTTACCCCACTGAATGGTGGAAAGTGAAGCAATTTCGGAAAGCTTCTCTGATTTGAATTTAAGATGAAATAAAGATCTCTGAGATATAAGCAAGGGATTTGCATAGTGATCCTCAAAGAAGTTGAAAATCTATCGCTTTCCCTAGAAATAAACTAATATGAAACCTCCTCAAACCTTAATTATCCTTTAAATAAAAATATTTAATTAAATTCCTTGCCCTATCTAACTTTGCATTTTTAATAACACTTGAAATATTTTGCATATCTTGACTATAAATTTTCTGCATTAAGAATGCACTTTGGTTGGTCGTTCAAGTTAATAATTTTCCAGCTGCTTGCAATTGAAACCCACTCAACCCTTTTGGCCGCCCTATGGCCTGTCCGCCTCCGCCTTCGCCTCCTCGTTGCCACATTTGCAGTGGCCGCAACTTAACCCCATTTAAACGGGCATGCATTAAAAAAGTGTGAAGGATGCAAAAGGATGGTGGGATGCATGCCTCCCTCCTCGAACAGGAGCAGAAAATAAAACCCAAGGGGGGGAGGGGGACAGCTGTGGCAAATTCATTTCCCTGCTAAGTGGCGGCATCAACATCGAGGTTTCTCTATACGGCATGGGATCGTATATACTGTGGCATGGCATGGCATATTCCCGGTCAGGGCAACTGAAACTGAAGCTGGTTGCTCTCCCGATGCTCAAGTGGCGCAAGTTTATTGCCACTCGAAATGTGTTGGACGGGTTTATTGGTCGCTGCCTGGCCGATAATAAGCAAAAAAAAAGTAAAAGGACAGAGAGGGCTTTTAACCAATTGCTAAGGATGGTAAGGGATCTGCCACAAAATCTATCGAAATTAAAGAAAAATAACGAAGAAAATATCTTTAATTTTGAGATACTAAAACTAGTTTTCTGTTTTGAAAGTCGATTTGTATATTATTTTAAATATTGCTTTTGGCTTTTAGTTTAAAAAGGTTTTTTTAACTTTAAAATAAAAAGCTCTTAAGAGCTACCATCTCTAGCCGCTTGGTAAGAGGCTCTTACACCTGAACTCACCTGTTCAGGCCATCGATGCACACGCCAAACACACAGGGATTGCTGAGGCAAGCGAATCCCGCCTGGCTGCTGCCCACGAGGATGCCCAGGATCAGGATGGGTAGCAGCAGACCCTTGGCTAATATCCTTAATGTCGGGGATGGATACCGAACGGCTGTTGATGATTTTCTAGTGGTGCTGGTGCTGGTGGCTGTTATCGTTGGTTTCTCTATTGTTGCTGTTGGCATCTTTAGCAGGTGGTTTCGTTGCATGTCTTTCGGGGTAACGGTAACAGTTAGCCCAGTGGTTGTGGCACCATTGGCTGTCAGCGGTGTTGTTGCCCTAGAAACTGTATTGGCCCCATCATCACAGTCCTTCGAAGGCAATGTGGCATAATGGGGAACCATGTTGCGTCTAATTTGAGGCGATTCCGCCATTGTCTGTATATCAAATTGATGCACGTTGATCATACGACCCGTGGCAGGGTGAATCTTATTTTGATTGATGCTGCTGCTGCTGCTGCTATGCTGCTGCTGGAGACTTGCTTCCACTTGGGTGTCCTTGTTGTCGCTGGTCGTCTATAAGCTTAAGTGCTTTATTAGTTCTCATTGTTTGCCCCACTGATTGTTTGCTGGCCCAGCGGTCCTTGAATGCAATCTGCGTCGCCTTCGCATTGCATCATCCTTGCAGCTCACAGTCCTCTGCAAATGCTTCGCATTCTTGTTTATGATTTCGTTCGTTTCTATCCAGATAGTTTTCTATTTTCCACTCTTTCTTTACTCTTTTTATGCTACTTATTTTCAGTGCTCTTCGCTGGTATTGTTGCTCTTCTGGTCGTTCACATTGTTGCTGCCATTTCAATTTGCAATCTGTAGAGAAAAAAAGTGAAAAGGAAAAGCCATTCAGTATTCTGGGATAATATTTGCGGCAACAATTGTTTAAGAAGGATCAAATGCTTTGGTTTTGTCGCTCTAAAGTGGCAATTAAATAGATATTTCCACCCACAATTGGTTCATTTTATTCGCACCACAATAAAACTGGTTAAATTATTACATTTTAAGCTCTGAATGCTGATTTACAATAGCTACTTTTTCTAGATTAAAGGATTAATTAAGTAGATTTCAAATTTAGTCCCCGGAAATTTGTAAAATAAATTGTTTATAAATGAAGCGTAGGCTGTAAAATGATTTCAAAGCTAAGCTGATTGAGAGTGTCAACTATTTTGGGAAATAAATAAATGTCCAAACGAAATCCTCGGTTGGCACATCACTTTCTGTGACAGTCGGAAAACCGTTTTACACATCTAATCCATAATGCCGCCATGTGGCTTTCCATTTCATTTCGCCTCGTCTGACGATGGCCAGATGTACACTACATTTTCCCATTACCCATGTGTCAAAGTAAGCCCGAGAACTTGTTCGCATATCACACACATGCTACATGGATTTGGGGTTAGTTTTGTTGGTTTTGGTACTTAGATGTTAGGCTGTCTGTTATAGAGATGGAAAAAGAGGTTGAAAAAAGCAAAAGTGAAAAAAAGAAAACAATTTAAAGACTCCTTTAAATGCCTTAAATAAAATTGCTTGAAGACTTAAACCGAAATAACTTTTCGCTGACTGCAAAGACGGCTTAAGTTCTGTTTTTTCCAGATTCGGATGGAAAACTAATATTTTTATGGCACTCACCATATCTATATATAGTATACAACAAAAAAGGAGCCCAACTCATGTGACAATTTCAGAAAGGCAGCCCGCAACATCAATTAGAACAAAGGACGAGTGCCATGGGAAAACGGGAAAGTGAACAGGACACATTGAGAGCGGGTCTCGGATTTCAGATCACAACTAGAACTTCCAACTGGGCGCCTCATAACTCGACTGCATCATCAACATAAATCCGACTTAACTTGGCCAACGACCAGCCACGACTGCCACTGTCTCTCATCTTTGTTGGAGAGTTTTTTGACCATATTGTTTCACCAGAAGACTATATAGCCAACGTCAGTCATAATGTTGGGATTATATCCAGATAATAAGAGGAAGACCAGAAGTTTGGTAGCTATCTTTGGCTGGAAATTAGACTCTTGCACAAATTGAAAGATGCAAACGTTAGCAATGGCTTGCATAAACTTATCACATATCGTTGTGGTAGATGGAACAAATGCAATATACACTGGGAAAAGTGTGTTAAGGCTTATGCCTAATATTAATATAAGTTTATAATCTGTTTGTTTCATTTGATAAATTCTTTCTTTAAAAGGAAAACTTTCATATACTTTCTTGATTAAAATAATTGAATAGATATGAAACTTGAAGTAAGATTTTCCTTCAGTGCCTTTCCCGTTGTCAGGTTGACGCCAGGCAATAGATCCTGATGACGCTGATGGGGCTCATGTTGCCATTGTTGCAGCCATTTTCCCATCAGTAGCCTGCATTGTCAGGAGTCCAGCAACAACAAGGTGTGGGGAGGGGGCGAGTTAGAGAAACAGCAATATCAAGGTAGAAAACCGAAGGGGAGGGTGCATGGATATCATCACATTCCTGATGACGGCAGGCGACGAGCGGCGGCGGCGAATGAATTTAGCTTGTAAACACAGGCAGCATGAAATGCACACCAATGGCTCAAACTGGCCGAGAGCCAAATGGGCGGAGAATGGATGAATGGATGGCAGGAGGTCCTGAAGAGGCAATCTCGAATTGCCGGAGAAGAAGCCTGAAGTTGTTCAAGTTACACAGAGACATTGCATCCAGGACTTTATCCTTTACAGCTTTTCCACTCCTTTCAAAGGGAAATAAAGCAAAAAGTTCACAAATTGGTTCGGGAAATATAAGAAAAATTATTTGAAAATTGAAATAGTTACTGGAATTTAAAAGTATTATTATAATTCGTCGTATTGACTTTTTTCCCAACAAAAATGCTGGACTTTAATAAGATGTCGCCAGGTTTTCCTTCCATTTTCCTTAATGAAATGCGAATACATATTTTCTAGCAATCGTTGAGCAGCAAATGGCATTAAATTGGCTGGCACCTGCATACTTCAGCACCATTTTGCGCTGCAAAAATGTTAACTATCGCAGAGAGGGCCATAAAACCGAAACGTTTTTATTCGGAAAATTCACGTCGTCCACCTGAATGATAGCCGTGCCAAAACTCAGATCCACAGCCTAGATGTTTCTGCTTTTATTGTTGCCACGGCTGTTGCTGCCATTTCTGTTGGCTTTTTATGGCATTTGCAGGAACTGCAACTTTGTGGAAATTCCAGGAGCTAGGTACTGAGGAGGTACAGGCACCGGGGACTTCCCATTAACGTGAGCCATTTGCAAACTGTATCTGTGTGTGTGTGTGTGTTGACATAATGTTGCAGATTTACAGGAGGAGATGGAAGACGTTGTCGCCTGTCCTTCAAGAATTTGATGACATTAATGAATGGGCCTTGTTAGGCAATGTGTAATCCGGTGGGGTAATTATAAGCAGGTTTTCTGCAGCCTCGTTAGTCGGTGATGAGGAGCAGAGTGATAGGTTGCCACTTCTTTTTGGGGGAAGAAACGGCCTCTTGAAGTTGGTAAGATAAATGTGGAAATACTGATAGTGATGGATTGGTTAGTGAGTTACAGAAAGGAATTGATAAGGGGATAGCTGAGATAGTTAAGGGGTAATATTTGCATTGAAAGTTAGAAGGAAATAATTGGGTTCGTTATTACTTTGGGCTTAATAACACTTGTTAATCCTTCATAACTAAAAGTTTACTTAAGAAAGTTCCTAATCATGCATTTTGAATGACTTAATATGGAGGTTTATAGAGGTTGGTTTAAGAGTTAAGAAAGGGATCAATCAGCAAAAATACAGCTTCAATCTATCCACAATAACTATTGTTTTGAGTTCTGAATATATGTAAGATGTTGTTTACAATTTCTGTTCTTCACTTATTACTTCTTTTCTACTCATGTAATTCTATAAAATGCATTGCAATAAAGGTCCTTTCCAGTTTATTTGCTATTCTTTATACGAAAGAAATTTCCTCGCATAAATTTAATTAAATTGTGCACATTTTTTTTCGGGCTTGAGTTGTGCAATTTATGCAAAGCGCTTTCGAGTAAACAAGTGCCTGGCATTAAAAAAGTTGAAATATGCTGAGGCAGCACAAGCGTTGCCCCGCTCGCTCACTCACATTGTTAATTAATTCTGACAAATATTGTGCAAATATTTGGAAAAACTCTGCCAGAGGAGAGAGAGGGAGGGTGAGAGACTGTTTATAATAAGGCAGGCAATATGCCAAGCCATTGAGCCTGGATCTTCTTGTAAAATTTTGGCTGTTTGTGTTTGGCTGGCTGTAATGTAGAGCGTGTGAAAATCGATGGCCAAAAATAAACACAACAATGAACGCACACAAACGCAGAGTTACACACATGTTAAAATAATTAACTTGTCTTTGACAAGACATATGAGTAAACACATTCCACTCTCGCTCTCTCTACTTAACTCTCTCTCTCTCTCTCTCTGTTAATAAAACACGCCATGTTTGCACTGCACAAATACAATTACCTTTAAGTACCCCCTGGCAACCCCATCCACCTTTCCAACCCGCCAACCGTCAGCAAACACGTGCTCGTCCAGCTACCAGTTCCGTTTGCCTAATACGATTACATGGCCTTTTCCACCCACCAACCCATCTGTCCAGCTAAAACCCTTTGCCACCCCCCAAAAGCAGCTGGCCAATTGATGTTGCCACACAGAGAGAAAAATAAATATTAGTCTCGCTTTTAGTTAAAGTAATTATAATTAGACTACCAGAATGGAAGAGTTTAAGGGATTTATGATTCCTTTAAGATCAATCTAAGCTGGAAACGAGATTTTCGCCTTAAATTTATAATATATATTGTATTAGAAAGTACCAAGTTCTGTTTTACAGGGCATGAACGTGACGCTGTTAACTGGCGATGTAGCAAAAAGAGGGCTGGAGGGCGTGGCTAGTCAGCGAGTTTGTTGTTATTGCTGGTCGTTATAATTAATTGACTTAAATCAATTTCTGACTTTGAAGTATTCGTGAGCATTTCTCTGTCACAGTTGCTGCTTATGATGTACGGAAATGATTTTCATAACTCATACGCAGTGTTGGGCAAATGGTGGATGAAATTGCCTCAAAGAAAAAAAGTGGTAAACTATGTCTTTAATGGAAAATGACCAATAAAAGTATAACATAATGTTCTTCGATTGTATTTTCTACAAACAGCTTGAAGTGTGTTCCAGTTTTATGAAGTGGAACCTAAAGTCCAACCCATTTTGCATTCAGTTCTTGTTTTATGCTAGAAGGAAACCCTTTTGCCCGGTGCATTATCTTTGGCTTCTGTTTTTTTCACTTCTTGAATCGCTTGGAAGGCGGATAACATGGGACATCCGCTGCCTGGGAAGTTCAAAGCCTTCTAGATATATGACTGCCATATCCTGGGCTGCATCTGCGTCAGCTGGAAGATTAAGTGTCAGCACGCGCTCCATTCTCGCACACAAAGGAGCCGTTCGCAGGATACACGATACACGAAGATTGCGCATACGCCATGTGTGTGTGTGTGCCTTGCTTGACTTTGGCGCCTTTCTTTCTTACATTTCTTTTCCTTTTTTTTTCTGCGTCCTTTGCTGACCTAGCTCTTGCCTTTCGACATTAACATTGTTGAGGAGTGCTCCATTTCGCTCTGGTAGCTTTCCCTCTTTGTTTTCTAAATGTGTTTTAAAAATGTTTCGAATATTGTCGTTGATTTTCCTCGGGTTTCTTCTTTCTGAGTTGTTTTGCCATTTTTACCCGCTCGTTTGGCCTGTGTAAACACATTTCTCCTGACCATCGCCCCTTTCGGAATATTTATTAAAGCAATCTGTGATGCCTGCAGATTTATTTAAGCGTATTTGTCTTGCAATTTATACACATCGCGTTGCATTTATTTTTTTCGGTTTTTGTTTTTCGATTTTTCCGTTTTTTTTTTGTTTCGAAATTGTTTTGCTTGGTTTTCGATGGCCATATGGCCAGCGATTCAATAAACGTAAATTGAATCCGAATTGGTTATTTATTCGTTTATCCGCGAGCATTCTCCGGTTGAGGTAAAGTTGGTTTGATTGCTGTAATTGTCCTTGGCTCTCTATGCCCGAGGTTTAAGCAATTAAATCAATTGATTGCCATCGGTTAAGGCTTACCACATCCTGTAGTATTAAGTTGATTGCGTTTCCCAGAAACAATATTTGAATTAGATGACTGACCATGTTGTTGAATTAAATTGGATTTAATTTCTCTTACTTGAGTTCAATCAACTAAAGTTTAAAGGTTTCTAATCTGTTAACCAAACAAATTTTAAATTAAATTCATAAACAAAACTCAATGGCAAATAAACTTATCAATGGTCTTGATTGCCTGACTTTTTGTGGTTTATTTTTGCCTTCATTTTCATTTTCACATTTCGTGCTTGGCTTTGCTTGCTATCAAAAATCAATATGAGCATGAAATATGCTCAGGCCAATGTTCATAAGCCTAAAATGAGGGCCTCTTCTCTATGGCTAATCCTCTGCACTACTTTCGTTTGCCTTTTCTGCAAGGGAGCGGGTGGGTTGGCGTGTAGGGGCAGAAGTGCTCCACTTTGAGGAAAACTCCTTTTTCCAACCTCAACCAGTTTTGCCAGAAAATCACGACGCCGCAAATGCAATAAAAGCTGGCAACACACAAATGTAACATAAACAACACAAAGGAGCACAGGGCGCTCGGGGGTGTTAAGGGGGATATTTTCCAGGGACGGAGGCAGTGTTGGCGTGGGAGGGGTGTAGGCAGAAAGGCATCGGCATGGATACATCGATTATACAAGTGGCTGGAAACCAAGACGAATTGTGGGCGGAGATAACTCCGATGGCTCCTTCTGTATGTAGTTGTACTCGTTTATGTGTTGGAGAAGTCGACGGAGCAAAAATGTTGCATACTACCAGGCGGCATGGCCAAAAACATTCTCAACATTTTTCGTAGTGGTAATAAAAGTTTTTATCGCTTTAAATGAAAATTTTTCGCTTCCGCAATGTGAGTTTTCCCTTTTTCTTACCCGCATCCTTCCTCCCATTTCCACTATATGTTTATTATTGCACTTGTTTTTTTTTTCTCTCTCTCTCCTTTTTGTTTCGTTTAACACTTCTATTCTAGTGGGCGTGGCACATTGGTGTTTGTGTCTTGTTGCCTCCCCTTTAGCCTACAACTGTAATTAAAATTGTGCAACTTAAGTGAATGCCTGGGCCATATATTTATGTGGGCGACTGTAATTGCATGCGTGTCTTCACAGAGCAGTAAAGTGTTTGCATTTGCAAATGAGCAGAAAATTAAGTTAATTCGAATGCAGCGAATGCTAGCTCATCCAGGATTCGTGCTGAAGCTGGGAAATTGGTTAATTCTTGCTTAACTTTAATATGAAAATGCTAATTTGAATGCATTTTGCTGATGCTAGGCAGAAGGTTTTGAATATAAATAAGCTTCGGCAATTTAACTACAAAGACTTGGGAAGTGTCTTAGATTGAAGTGCTTTTTGTTAAAGATTTTCTTAATTTTCAGTGAAAAGTATCAATCTAAGCCTTGTTTAAACTGGAAACCCCCCGCATCTAAAATGATTAAAATTTTCCAATTTACTTTTAAAGTAATCCCATTTTAGTCCACAGGGACAAGTATTAATTGCCTTCCTTTGACTCTTAATCAATAAAGTCTTGAAATGATTCCTCAATTAGCTTTTTTGTCCCCCCAATATCACGTCGCAGCAATTAAATTAGTAGATGAAAATCGCTTTCCTTTTGTCTTTCGCAAAGTCAAAGCGTTTAACTTTGTAGCAGCGAAGGGAGTATAAAAATGAAACTCGCTCAAAGGAATTTTTCGCTGGCAAGTTGACGCGAAGCGAGGCAAGTTAATTAACCATGGAAGGTTGGTTGGGGTTTCTAGGGAAAAGCAAAAGGGGAAGGAAAACCACCAAACTGTGCTGCTGCTGCTGCTGGCGGTGATGTTTGTTGGTGGCGTTTTCGGTGGCGGATGGCGGTTGCTGTCAGCAGTTGACCAAATGAAGAGCTGACCAAGTCGCAGGGACGCCTTTTGTGTGGCTTGTTAGGTTCTGCTGTGACAAGTTGGCGGTGGAAATGTGTAAATGATTGGAGGAAAAAGGGGTGGGAAAAATCGAACAATGTTCTGGACAATCGTTTCGCGGTTTTGTTTGGCATTTTCACTGAAGGTTTTCTTCTACCCAGCTAGTTTGCCGATGCCACTGAAATGCGTTTTAATCAATTGCCAGACTCTGTGGCGGAAATTTGCGGTAATTTATTAGCCAGGGATTTAATATTTATAACAGCAACTAACCAATTCTAATATTAAATTCATGAGGCATTCAAAAATATATTTCGAATTTCGTATAACTAATTTACGATCAGTTATGAGGCCATTAGCATATTTATGTTTGCTTTTATAAAATGCAGAAACATTTCGATTTAGATATTTAGAAATTTAATTATCTTAATTATTAAAAATTAAAGCAGAGTATGAAAGACTCCAACCTTTACCAAAAACCCACATGATTTCCCCTGACCATCATTTTCCCTTCATTAAAAAGCTTTAGAAGCGAAATGCATCTTTGGGCTTAGCAAACCTCTTCTAGCACCTCGGAAAGCGTAATCCCAGCTAGAGCTTTGTTTATGCATTCCCTCAACTGCGGAAAATCTTGTCATTTGGGTGCTGAGATTTCCTTGACTTATGGCCCGAACCAACGTTGCCAAGTTGGCCATTTGCAGACAGCCAGCACATGGCTAAGATGTCAAGCCACCGCCCACTGAAAAGCGTTAGCCACCTTCCACTGTAAAGCAGGGCTTCTCAGCCATTGACTCAAACACGCTGACACACAAATTGCAGGGGGAAAATGGAAAATGGAGACAGAGATGGGGAGAGCGGAATAGACAGAGAGGGGGCGCGTCAATGTCCCTCGTGTAACTTTTTTCATTTCGCTGAGTTCTTAATTAAATTATGAATTATGCACAGTTAGTTAAATAGACGAACGCTTGTCCGTTGGGTTTTTCCTCTCATATTTTTGTTTTTATTTTTTTCTTCTTAAAGATTTAGCAGAGCTTACATTGAAGACGGATTTACCGGCAGAAACATAAACATAGCTTTTTTTTTTACATTTTTCTTTATGTTTGGTTCTTGCCTCGTAAATGGCATTACTAACCCAAATACTTCGTTATTGGTGGTGTCTCCGTGTGAGGGGCATAAATAAGTCGCTTATTTATTGCACGTACGTAGGGAAAATGCCAACATACACGACCTTAAATGGGCACAAAGTGAAAGTGTTTGCCTTTCGCTCCCTCGCCTTCACTCTTATCGAGTTTCCTTTTAACACGCCTCCGAATCCCCTACATTTTTATTCACACTCTGGTATTTTTGGTTATTTCGGCGCATAAAATGTGCGTAATAAAATTCCATGAATCTGTTGTTATTTATGACCACAACGTGTACAAATATTAATGGCATAAAAGTGCGTATAAAAATCGGAGTTCAAGTGGGTTTTAATCCTCCGTCCTGACCTCATTTATTTTGACAATTTCGACAATGCCATGAAACTTGAAAACTTTCAATTAAGCGAAATGAAATAATTATGATTAAATGATGCTTTTCGTTGAACAATAAATAAACAAATTCAGCAACGGAAAGTTAACTAAATATTTACCTCGAAGTTACCCCTCAGTCATTTGACTTTCACCCCCTTGAGCAAACAATTCCCAAACTAAATTTAACGCTTAGGGGGAGTGGGCCCACTGAGAGCCCACTGAAAACGAGAACAAATTTGTAATTTAAATTTTGCGTGATTTAAACACCAGATGCGTCGCTGAAAGGTGAACAACAATGCAGCCGAAAGAAAATTCGCCAAGTGCTCAGCATTGACATGCTCTTCATGCAGTGAGAGAAATTTAACTACTCTTAGTACATCGGAATTAATTAAATTTATAAATATAAATATAATATTTCAATTTTAGGTTCATTTTGTTTAACAACTTTTCAGCAAACTGATAAATCGGAGGAAAGTAAATATTTTCTTTTCATATTTTATCATTTAGTTAAATTTCCCCCTTCTCTGCATGAACATCCTGTCTCCTGGTCTTTTTCGGATGTGCCACCAACTTCAAAATAAGTATGTTTTATGCTGTGCCGCAATAGCAACAACAGCAACAAAAACAACAACAGCCAGTAACAACAACCAGCGGCGACAACAACATTTCGTTGTTCACTGCGGAAGCGGAAACTTCAAAGCGCAAACACTTGGCTTTATGAAGCTGTC
Source organism: Drosophila eugracilis (assembly GCF_018153835.1). Classification (NCBI taxonomy): domain Eukaryota; kingdom Metazoa; phylum Arthropoda; class Insecta; order Diptera; family Drosophilidae; genus Drosophila; species Drosophila eugracilis. The sequence goes on along the minus strand of NW_024573311.1, from coordinate 76,943 downwards.
GAGGGGTTGAAGAAGGGAAATCCTCCAGAAGTGGCAGGAAAGCAAGGGGGGAGAAGTGGGATACAGGAAAATGGAGGTGAGGTAACAACAGCATGAAGCACACCTTTAGCCAGAGGCGCATCAATAAGGGGAGGCTGTGTTGTTTTATCTTAAAATGAAAGTTTAAGAACTAAAATATAAAGTATAGGGGGAACTTCTGAAAAATATTCAATTTTTTGGATATAAAATTAAAGAAATTTGAAAAATATATTAAAAAATAATAATATTTTATAAAAGTTCAGATTTTCTAATCATTACATCTCAGAGTTTAAAAACTAAATAGAAAGAAAGTTATTTTTCGTTTGCTTTTTGGAATAAGTCTATATTCTTTTTGGAAGATTGTTAATTATTAAAATATTTCCTGGGCTGTCATAAGTTGTTTGAAGGAAGAACGAAACACTTTTCCTGAACCCCTCTCCTAAAGAGTTTTCCCGCACGCACCTGTTTTCCGGCCCACAGAACTCGCATCGCGTGTGTGAGTCTCGTGTCTTCTGAATTAATTCACGCATTGCGGGGAATTTTGAGTTTCAGTTTTGGGGCAAAAAGGAGGTAGCTACCAAAGTTGTCAACTCGGCTTATTTCATTTGGACAGCCCTTCAGGATTTTCAACTTTGTCGTTATTGTCGCCGTTTTGTTATTAATTCACTGAACACTTGTTGTAGCTGCTCCTGCTGTTGATTTTCTTCCCTTTTTATTTTTTTTTGGTTGTTACTTTTCTTATTGTTGGCAATGTAATTTATATCCTGCGTCACCAGCTGCGGACCAAGCAAAACAAAAGAATCCCTCCCTGGCATAACGAAAAAAAAAAAGACGTAAAGGGCCAAGAAAAGGGGCAAGCAGCCGGGACAATAAAATTTGGAGAAATTTTTACTGTCAGTGGCTGCCGTTAAATTTACTTACTGGCAGGATCTGGCAGGTCCTTGCCCACTCACACTTAATTATTCACTTGTTTCTGCGGCACCCTTTCACTGGGAATATTTAAAAAGTAATTGGATGGATGCCGAGGAAACATTAAATAAAATATTGTCTTCAATGGTAAAAATTGTTTTTATGTTGAAATTAAAAAGGAATATTTAATATTTTTTAAAGTTAACTAAAGTTTAGGGTAAAAAGAGTTTTGGGTGAAAAGAGTTGACCAAAAAAAAGAGATTTTGTCCAGAATTTGTTTTTGCCTTCTGCATTTTTCAAATGTTTTATGCCTTGCAAATACCTTTTCCCCACTGCTCTCCTTTCACATCCACTTTTTGTATATGCACTAAAAATGCGTAAACTTAACTTCATTTCAGGCATTTTTTTCAAAATTTTTTTTTGTGTTGCCTTTCTTTCTATGTTTTTCTTTTGGCCAAACAATTCCCTTTGAAGGTCCTGGCCAAGTACCTTGCCAAGAAGGAAGAAAACAAGTCAGAAAACGGATGCAAGTTGTAATTTCATTTTCCGCAACTCTTTGAGATTTTCTCGGACAGCTTTTTTCATGTGTGTTTTTAGGGGGCGTGTTTAATTCAAGTTGGCAAACAACATGGAGATAAAGTTTGTTTGGATTTCACCGAAAACGTTGCCTGTTATGGCCCCTATTTTGCCATCTACCTCTGCTTGCTTTCTTTTCGAGTCTCCCAAGGCCTGTTGTCGTATCCTTTATTGCATTTCTTAACCTGAATTTCTATCCGCGATTTCGTTCGAGGCTTTAAGCCAAATGCCACAATTTATTTTAGACATTTTACTTGGCTTGGCTTTTTCATTTTGCTTATTCATGACCCTAAGAAAAGCCAATTTTCTTCTTCTTAATTATTACTCTTTCAAGAACAGGTGGGCTAAAAAATATACTAATTTATATTTAATATAAATTTCAAATTTATCCTTCTCTTAGATTTATCTTAATTAAATATTTTCTCAACAATACTTTGAAATGACTTTGTGAACTTCTTTTGCTGGCCTCTTACTTTAAAGAGGCGAGGAAACTGCCAGGAAAATGAACTTTCTTTCTCAAAGGCTATTCCATAAGTTTTCATGGCTAAAAAGTATCTTTAATATTTATGGAATAAACTCTGTTTAGGAATGTTAAAGTTAAGTTTCTGTAAATTTTTACTAAAGTTTATAAGATTAAAATAGAAATCATAATTTAAGATATCCTTGATGGACATATCTCCTATCTTATCTACAAATTTTCCTAAATTTCTGTAATCCTTAGCGACCTATATCAGAAAATTATCCACTTAATCTGTCACAGAAAAGTTTTTATGAAAAGTTCCACTCTCTCACTCTCTCGCTCTGCCTTGTAATTTTTTGGCAAGTTTGGCAAGTAAACATTTTAATTTCTTACAAGTGCCACGCCCACTAATTGGGTTAAGAGCGGTGTGAGAGGGACCAAAAGGGAAAAGTTGAAATAAATTATAACCTTTCGGCAATGTCTGCTTGTTTGCAGAATGTCAACTTTCCCTGCTGGTAGCCTATCTCTTTCGATCTTGAAAGGCGGCAATTCAGTTGGAAAAGAAAAGAGTTTGGTTAAGGGGCTTCATTTGCTGTCATTTTCGGGGCTATCAAAAATGAATTTCTTTAGCCGCAACACACTTATCAGTTGGCCAAAAAATTTTCCAAAGGGCCCGCTGTCAGAATGTTGATTGCCACATACCAAGTCAGTTTATGGTCATTATCCTTGTGTTATCCCAAATGTGAAGTTGGGGGGTGGTCCTGTTTTTTCAAAGTTGTTTCTGTTGCTTTGTTTCCTTTTTGGTTGTTGTTTTTGTTGTTGTTGTTTTTGGTCACGTCATCGATTAGCAATGTGTTGCCATGGCATCTTCCACTTTGCAGCAGCACAACACAAACACACAGGGAACCGGGTCGGGCGGACAAAACCACACAAACTAACACGACTAACTCCCCTGAAAATCCGTAAAAGTCCTGACCGCAAGACTTGTAAACAAGCAAAATCCGTTTGTTTTTTCAAAATTTCCTTTTATTTTTTTTTTTAGTCTTTTTTTCTATTTGCTTGGCAAGGATATTACAACGGAATATCCTGCGTTTTTTTTAATCGAATTCGCACACAGTTTTTCAGCTGTTTTTTTGGTTGGTGCTGCTCACAGCAACGTTGCACTTGTGTCGATGGTTATGATGGATTTTCTATGTTGGGGTATCGGGTACTTTTCCTCAAAGGAAATGCGACTGAAACACGACCGTCTGCTCGCACGGCTCGCCGTCAACTGGTTCGCCTCGAGCTTCCTTCGAGCCATCGTTCCCGATATTGCCGAGTCCAGCAAAACGAGCCGGGAAATTCTGTCGTGAATTATGCATTTTCCACCTAAGGTAATAGAATTTCCCTGGCGCTCTCTCTCTCTTATCTGCCAGACTTTCAGACTCTCTTTCCCTTTATTGTTTTGGGCAATTTGGTGGCTTTCAGTTTTCCGATTTTTCCTTTTGGTCAGGTGGTGGATTCGCATTTTGCCGGTTTGTTTACGTTTTTGTGTGTTGGCCCGCTTTCTTTTAAGCCGGCTTTCTTCTTCGTTGGCCAACATATGACGGGGATTTTTTTTCGGGGTGGCTTTTCAACGAAACGATTTTAATTGATTGAGGAGCTCCCTTTTTGGTTAGAGGGTGCGGCACTAAAGGTTTGCTTTTGGTTAGTCAAGATTTTCAGGACACGCTAACAAGGGTTGGTAATATATTTGCCTTGTGGTTAGCTTGGGGTTTAGGTTATGGGAAAACTGAAAATAAAACATGATATAAATTCGATTACTTCTATATTTGATGACTAAAATTTAGTAAGAAGAAGACAAATTTCTAAAGTAATTACTTTACCTATCATATTTTTAAATTTTTAGTTCAAAATTTCCCTTACTTAGTGCCGTGTTTCTAACATCAAAAAGCTTTTAAAAACACTTTAACCAAGAGACCCAGGCAATAATGATGACAAATAACGCAAAGGCTGTGGAATTTTTGGCTCCAACTCTCCTTTTAGTCCTTTTTCCATGACCCTTCACCTTTATGCTGACCACAGAAAATGTTCATCGCCCGAATGTGCCTGGCAAACCGCTTTTGGTCGCAACTTCGTCTGGTTTCGGCTTATTTACAAGAATTTTTCGTTACGTTTCGTTTCAGGCCTGGCCGGAAAAACCACAAGCACCAAAGACAGGAGGCCACGGGGACGATGAGAGTGGCACCATAGACAAAGTGTATCAATTATAATACGGGCACAAGGCGAAGAATCCACAGCCAGGGCGCCAGGAGCCAGGGTCTAGGAGTTAGAAAACAGGAACCAGGAGTAGGAGCTATCATACACAGGGAAAAACTACTAACAAATATTGATTTTCTGCGAGGTAATTATTATTATTTGATATTTTCTATATTTATGATGAACGAATTTTTGACTTTATTTTGCCAAAAGGAATTTGAGACTTGAAATTAACTTAATTTTTACCATATTTTGGAAGATTTATGTAAAATGTTTTAACTAAAAAATTGATTTTATTATTTTTGAATTTATTTTTCTAACTGTACAGCCAACCACACTGACACACAGAGCCATGTTGGCTACGACAAGTACAACCACAATTACCTCGGATCCGGGCATCCTCTGTTTTCATCATTGCAACGTGAAAGTTTTCTGCTTCACTTTGCCGCACACTTGTCCCCAATGCAATGCCCCACTGGACGCGGATGTGGATGCGGATACGAGTGCGGATGCTGATGCAGATCCAAATGCAGACCTAGACAGAGGCGGGCCACGTCATCTACTCCTCCTGCCCTTTCGCCTGCCATATCCCTTTGTGCGGGCCACACAGCATCCGTGCGCCATTGTCCTCCGTCCCTCCGCCGGCGATTTCCTCAAGTGAGTATCGGCCATGAATGGACCGGCCATTCGGGAAAGCATATTTGCTGCAGCTGCTGACATTCAAATCCATGAACAAATCAAACAAATGTTTTTATTACTTTTCCAATGCGTTACAAATTGAAGTTACAAAATAGCTTGGGTTTTTGAAAAATACTAAAGGATATTCCGTTTCCATTTCCTATCTAAGGACTTCTATTAAAATATTATTCCAAGGATAAAAATAGAGCAAAAATTCCAAATGTACTCTTTAAATTCGAAAGGCCTTTAGTTTTCCTGATTTTAAATTCAAATTTCATAGACCAAAGCCAAGCAATCGAGGCAGACTATTCCAAGCGGCTTCCCTCCATTTAATCCCAGCCAGAATCAGTTCAAATAAATTTGTGCAAATTTTCCCAGGGACATATATATATATCTGTTTTTTTTAGCTAGTATCTTTAATGGCTGGAATATATTTTTGATGCGTTCTGTTTCCGCAGCGATTACAACAATGCCACCGATTTGCATATCGCAGTGACCACATCCGGCGGCGACATCGTGGAGTTCGATCGCTTTGGCCTGCGCCGTCATCGGCGGGATGATAATCCGACGGAGTGGAGGCAATCGCTGTTAGTGGGCGATGTACCGGAGCCGTGGCACGACTTTTGGGACGAAGTCCTGCAGCAGGTAAGTACAAGCTTAAAGGGTGGCTCAACTTATAATAAGAAATTCAAATTAAATCTAAATTTTCGTTTAATTAAATCAAAAAAATAGTTTAAAAATTTAGAAAATATATTTTTTGCTTTTAAAACTTCAAATTTTATGCCTACCAAATTGAGTCACCCTACCTACATTGAATGCAAATCTCTAAACTTCCTTCGCTGCCTTGTCCATTTGCATTAATAGATTTGCGCTCAGTCGGTGCGGTGGTCCATCGCCAGTTATGCCGAAGAGAGCCACAATTGCTATGCCTTTGTCTTGGCCTTCTTGCAAGCTTTGGGCCACGCCCAGCTAAGCGAGGCCGCCCGCAGTAAGACCGCCTTCTGTGAACAATGCATTGTTCCCAGGACAACGACGGCGGGGAAATACATCTCTCTGTATCGCAAAATCCGCAGAAGTGGAAGCTACGTACATCGCCAGCAAGCCAAAACTCGCAATAAGACAGCAACTTTAACTTCTTCAAGTTCCTATTCCTCGGATATAAACGATGGCGTTGGCAGCAGGAAAAAGGTCTCAAAAAAAGGATACTCAAGCAGCAGTATTGCCGGAATTTCCAGTAGGACACAGCCAACTCTCTGCACTATCGAAGAGTGATTAAGTCAATGGGGGAAAATCTTTAATGTGTCTATCTTAATGTAAAATCTAAAAACTGTAGAAGAATTAAAACGAAATGATCTTGTATAAAATTTAAAAATGCTTTTTCTATTTACATTTTGTCTTTTATTTGTTTTCTTTTTGGTTAAATATTTAAGTTACTTAGAATTGAAGTTCTTTGGAAAGTTTTATTGATTGTCAAATACCATAAAAGCTATTTTGTGTCTTTGGCTGCGTTTTTATATTAATTATAGAGTACAAATTAAGGAATGTTGACCTAATTTTACAGACTCGTATATATACTTTTTCGGTTTTTAAGGAATCTTCATGAAGTGAGGTTTCTGAAACATTCTTCATAAAATCTTTAAGAATTCATTGATGTCCTGTATATCTTTGGAATGTCTTTGGCATATAAGAAAAAACATATTTATTGCCTTGGAGGCAATACGTTCTCCCTGAACTGGTTTATATAGTTGCCAGGGGGATTATAGTTGCACACCACGTAGATGGTATTATCCCTAAAAAATAACATTTAAATCAAAATGAATAATTTTTAGACAGGCAAAGCTGTTACCTTCTAGCAAAGCCGACTCCCAACTCAGAGGAACTCTTCCAGACCACCTGAGTAAAATGCCCGGTGCTCGGTTGAAACGATGGATTATTCCAATTGTAATGTTTGATCTCCTCGTACCAAGATCTAACAGCATCTTTTCCTTCTAAGTTTCCGCCGGAGGCCATATAGAGGTTCTCTCCATATCCGCTGTTCTGGCGATGCTCCAATCGATTTATGGACAGCAAATGCTGTTTTGGGGTAATAATGTTGTAAGGGAATGTTTTTGGATAACTAAAGATGTTTTGAATGATCTTACCTTGGCCCAATCGGTGGCCAACTGATTCAGTTTTGGGGCTCAAAGTAAGGGCTGGAACACCATGCTTGGCACGATATGAATTGTGGGCTTGAAGAACCTCTTGCTCGAACTGAAATTGTTTTATTTTTTATACATTTACTATATATTGTTTTTTCCATTTTAGTAAACATTTCTAGGTAGTTAAACTATAAATAGCTACTTTTAAATTGGTTTTTCCCCTTACTTGTTGAACGCTCATTTTGTACTTTTTGTATTCACTCAGAAATTCACTTATCTACGCTGTTAAGTATATTTATTAATTAAAATTGTAATATCTGGAGAGCTAACGCTGGCACTTGTCGGTGACAACTGATCAACTGATGTCGTATGGGGCTCAGCGGGGGCTTTTATGGGACCAACCCAGATTTTCTTATCAGTTGATTTGCCGCCCCACTGACTGGAGGGAGTTTTATGGAGTTCCGACCAAAGATGACTAATCTTGGTGCATTGCCAGCTAGTAATAGCAAAAAGTTTAAACGTGTTGCAAATTAATTAGCTTTTTAAAAAGAAATCTAATTTTAAACAGACCAAGAAAGCAATTAGTTAACTCTAATCGCTGATCTAATCTAATCTCTTTAAAATAAGATAAACTTAAGATTGCTCTTAAACCATTTTCCACTTTAATGCCAATAGTAATGGCAGTGCAACTTATTTAAAAAACAAAATATCATTAACTTGGAATTTTATGAACACACAGCCCACCTTTACCATTATGGTTACCCTTTATAATCGGATTTTTTAAATAGATTTTAAATGGAGTTTTCTTGACGGCTTATTGCAAACTCATTCAGGATACCTTCCACACTGGCGGTGACTGCCTCGTCCAGATTCCATATCCCTGGCTTGGCTTTTGTGGCTGCCACTCGCGCCTGCCTCATTAATGAACGCAATATCCCAGACAGGAGGAAGTGACAGGAAACGGAAACGAGGACGAGGGCATGAACGGGACTCTTGGTTATGCAAAACTGTCATGAATCGGGAAAATGTAATTACATTCTCGTTGATGACGTTGATGAGCAGCCACGGACTGAGCCTCAGCTTCAGCCTCTTCCTATGCCTCTGCCAACGAGTCGACATTTCATCTTGGATAGAGCGCAATACGTGCATATAAATTGTATAATGTCGCCTCGGCCAACTTTGGCGACACGTAATTTCGAAGCAAATAAGTTTTCCCCTTCCTGCGAGCCAAAGTTTAGCTACCCCTGCCACCTGCCAACCCACTTCCTAATGCCGTTGTTTACTCACCGGGTAGCTGGATCGGGTGTTATTATTGAATTCAACAGTTGTGGCGGCTCTGGGAGGAAATGACACGGGCTGACTTGACACTGTCATTGAGTCAACTGCTCCAAATGATAATGAGGGGGTTAAAACTCTTTAAATTAATATATAGAAAAAGAACATTTAACTACTTGTTTTATTATTTACTATATTATTAGAATAGGGAACTCTGAAATAACCTAGATAAAATGATTATATAAGGTAACTCAGCTTTCATGACCTCTACCTTCTGAGTAATATTTTATGACATTGATTTAAAAAGCCAACAGTTTGAATATGCATTAGTCACATGAAGAACGGGTGGTAACGTACGCTGGAAAGGTTGATACAAAAGTTTGTATTTGATGCATTCCGAAAACGTTCACGGACTGTACTGTTGACAGACCCTGAGAGATAATAGGTCTAATTGAAAGTCATAAACCCTTAAGATCAGCTTTGACTCATAATGGCACATAAAAAATGGAGCAGGGCTACTTTGCCAAATTTCCCACCTTGCTCTGGAGATATCAATAATAAAATGGGTGTGACTGGGTGGTATATTGCCTCCATGAGTCAAAAATAAATTTAAAAATTTTGCATTATTCAGCTGCTGTTCGTGTGTTTCTGCCTATTAGAATAGAAAATTCATATGAGTCAAGTCCCTGAAGAATTGATTTTGTAAACTGGCGCCAGGCTAGGGCTCAGTTTTGTCTGGGTTATGGTTGTTATCTAATTAAAATATATAAATAGCAGCCGTTCAGCATAAGTGCGTAACACAAAACGTGCAAAAACGAGGGAAAAAAATCAAATCGAAAAAGCGAAAGACCTTGGGCGGCATTTAAAAACTATTTATTTTCTATGCTTTCTTTGCAATTTCTGGCTTTTCTGCATTTCGTTTGGCATTTTGCAATTTGGCGAACTTTGTACCCAATAGTTTGACCAAATGCCGAGCTGGCCAGCAGTTTTAGACCCGGCGTCATGGCGATGATGTAGATGCCTTTCTATGGCTGCACCACCGTACCAATCTACTTCTTATTTTCCCGAACTACTCTGCGCCCCTTGGTCGCGTTTTTCTTGCTCCATTTGACACGTTTACAGCGTCGTGGGAAATGGAGGGTGCCAAAATGGGGTAAAAGCATTGAAAATCTCAACTAATGTCAAATGCTTTGTTGTCGAAAATCCAGCTGGGGGAGAAGCGAGCCAAACAAAGCTGCCGGAATCGAAGGTTTCGCCGTTGACAGTTTTAATTTAGTAGTTGGGTATTTATCAATCGGATGTATTAATAACAACCAATGCATCAGTGGCCCAAGATAAATGCATTTTCTTTGTGCTGCAGCAGATGATGATGATGATGATGCTGTAGATGCCCCATATTTCGAGGTATCCCCCTTTGCCAGCATCGCAGGGGGATTATATAAAATATGCAAACACTGTTCGCGTTAAGCTTCAATCCGAAGCCCTGTCAAGATCCCACTCAACCGTGCAAATATTTACAAACTGTCGGCGATTTGCTTTGATTTTGATAAGACCAACAAAGCGAAAAGTAAACGAACAGAGATAGCAGCTGATTTCATTCACAAATGCGTACTATATAGTGGGTAAGTAAGGAAGGTAGGTAATTAAAGCAATTGTTTGTCACACTTTACGCAAATCGTTAAACACAGATAATGATTATTTATGGGTTATTTGATTATTTAATAAGCTGATTAACAGGTTGCATTGACTGATTAGAAGACCTTGCCTTGCCTTCCTCACTTTTCTTATCACCATTAACAACAATTACTGAAAGCAGTTGCTAAATCCATTTAACCTTATCAGTTTTGCGAAACATTTGTTTAGTTTGTCAAGAGCATATCAGCATTGCTGGTCTTTGTTTGGAAAGACAGTTCTGATTTTATAATACTAGATAGATTGACAAATGGGGGAATTTTGCAGAAAAGGGTTATGATAAATGTTTTTTTATTATTTTTATTTTCAGGCCAAATACATTTTGAAGGCAAGTCCATAGCCCAATCAATGTACCCAGAGAAAGTCTGAAATCTGTTAGTGGAAATTCAGCCATACTTGAGTTTCCTTTGCCGTTTGCTTTGCACTTCCCATCTCTTTCTATTTAAAACGTGCTCTCTCTTTTCCTCGCTCTTTTTTATTCAACGCCATGCCCAAAAGGAGGCACATAAAAAATGTATTCACACAAATTTCTTGTGTCAACTTGAAGTTTTTAGCGAATTAGCAATTTGTGCAGCGGTCGCAGTGGAAATTTTATACCAAATTGCAAATTCGTGTTGACTTTGTTTCAGTAAATTTTCCACCTCGTTTTTTCCATTTTTTTTTTTTGGTTTCTGCTGAAGTAGGGCTTTTCAGTCCTTCCTTTTTCCTTGCCAAATTCTTTTTTACTTCGTGTTGACTTAATGGAAATGTAAATTAAAAGTGAAGTTGATGCGGATGAAGCCCTGTCTGCATTTGACTGATAAGTTTTATATGCATTTTAAATTTATATATAAATAGTTGTGGGTGGGGAAGGAATTCATGGTCGACTGCTGGATTAATTGCCAACTCATCTGTCTTCATTTGTCGGCTGTGTGAAAATCTGTGGGACTGTCATGCATACTAAGTGGCAAAATTAAAAAAATACATAACTGCAAATGATGTGAATCATTTAAGTGTCACACGGCTGTTGGATATCTCAGTTGGTTTTGGGATTTCAATTTAATGACTCTGAGTTGATGTATTGCTTATTGCTTAGGGTCTTTGATCGGTAACTTACGGACTAACTAGGTAAAGTATGGAATAACTTTCTCTCTCGACATTTAATTTCATGTTTCCTTTAAATAATATGTTCCTTGCATGCCCAAAAGGCTGTTTAGGACAAACCGATATTGCATTCCCATTCCTCTACTTGCATCGATATTATGTGTACTTTGCCTATATCATGGACCACAAATTGCAGCTGCTGCTATTTAATGCCCCAACTTTGGATCCCGCAGCCCAACAGGCAGATGCAGGCATTCAGCATCCAGCCATCCAGCCATCCTGCCATCCTTGCATGTCCGAGTCCTTGGCGAAACTGTCTAGATGGAGTGCTGTTCAAGCATGTTGCAATAAAACTAAATCGAATTCAAACACAAAGTTCATTTACAGTTCATCAACTCCGGCTAGCTCCATTTCGATGCGGCAGATTGGGGGTATGGAAAGGCAAACAAAATGTGGCCCTCCGGAAACTTCTAAACTTGGCTTTTATGCTAAATTAAGTGTGCTTGCGACCAGAGTACTTGCATGTTTAACAAGTCCAAAAGTAGTTGGCTTATAGGCGTTTATGTGTTAAATTGATTCGTCAATTTTGGCTCAAAGGTGCCTACAATTTCCCACGCTATAGGCCAAATTGTTTATTTCGATTATTGCACAGAATTTGCCATTAGCTGATAATGGCTCATTGATAAACATTTATTGTGGGCTAACCTGAAATATACGCTATACGCTCTACCGAAACTGAAAGCTTCTGTGGCTTAGCATTTTCGGCGTCAATTTTCGGTTATCGGGATGACACAGAAAAACCAACCACGGAAAATTGCCATTGATTTCGATTAATTTTCAATGGCTTTTTTGACCGCCCGAAATATTGCTAATTGCGTGTGTGTAAAGCGTATTTATTTTTAGTTTTTTTTTCTTTCTATTTTGCGGATGACCATCATCCCCAATGTTATGCATTAAATAAATTTGCTGATAATTTGATTTTCCACAAAAACGGTTTGCCACGTGTTTAGCATACTTTTGTGGGTTGAATGGATAAATGGAAAATTTGCAGCTGCTGAAAGTGCACAATTGGTAAATGCCCTTTATGCGATTTACGACGATTCGCATTCGACTTCAGTCTAAAGGTCACTCCGTTTGACTTATTTGCGCTCGACTGGCTAGACCGAAAATCGTTTTAAGTGCGAGAAGGCACTGTGAAAATGCGAAGGAATTTTCTGCGCGAAAGCGTTGGAGCGTAAAATGCCGCTCAAGCTGAGTAACTGGATTTGCTGACTGCCGGCGAAATGCTAAATTACAGCCTGGAAACTAGGAAAACCAATTGTAAAAGCTTGAACACACTCAAAGCAATCCAATACATGCAATGGCATTTATAATAATAACTTAGAATTATTATAAACAACTTTTAACTACACTTATTTTTTAGAACTTTAATTTAAATGTTATATTATATATACCTTAGGATATGTTTCCTTACAAGTGAAAATATATACTTAACTACGACCAGCTTTATATGCGCCTCACTTGATGTCGGTTCAGTTGTAATTTGCGTGCTAATTTCCTGCTGCCGAATTTCCATCGACGCTGAAGATTTACATATCTTTTGAGCCGCAGCATGTGGAATGCAAGTTGGGATTTGGGAAAATCCCCCTCTCTCTCCCCCTCTGTATCCTTTCCCAACCCTTTTCAAACTGTTGCCGGATAGCTCCATGATATAGCCACTTCACATCGTCTATACGTTTTGACAGCTGCTCCTCGAGTTGCTGCTTCTGCGGTTGCCAAGTTTGGCTTTTGACTCGAGCAGACATTTGGCCTGGCAAATTACCAAAACTGGAGACAGTTTGGGGAAAAGTGAGGGGGAAATGGCTAAAACCATTCCAGTGCCATGTGGGTAGATAAGGAATTTTCATCACTTAATTGACATGTCGGGAAGCCCTGGCTTGGATAGTGATTAGTTGGAGTTTAACCAAAGAATAACCATTAACAGAAATGAGACATCAAAGATGAAATCAAAGTCATCTTACAGACAATTGTCATGAGGACTTCGGCATATTTCGTTTAACCACACATTGCACATAGCCAAGTGTGCAAGTGAATGGTAATTAACAGTCCATTAAGACAGTTTTCCATTACCTTTAGTTAAGAAAATAAGTACTTACTAGCAAGAACAAAAATCCAAATCGGAAATCCCTCAACACTTTAACCTGAAAAAGGAAAGTAGAACTACCCGCATAGTATACATATGTTTCAGTTTTCCTCCTTGCCACACTCTCAATTGTTTCGTGTGCATCTGGCAAGCAGACTCTGTCAGACGAATCTTTTGGCCACCAGCAATGGAAAAGTGAAATGCATTTGGCCATTGATGCAAAATGTCACTTGTCGTTGTCAGGCCGTATCCTCATCTCATCCTGCATCCTTTTCCTACTCTCTCTCTATGTCTATTAGTAGTGCGTCATAAGCGGGTTATGGAATTTTCATTTCAAGTCAAGAAAACTACCTGAAAATGGCAAAAGGATCCGTTGATTGGGCTTCACTATGCGTAGATGCCAATTTCTGGCTAAGTATGCTTCCATTTTGCTGAAGTGGAATAAATATTGGAAAGTCAATTTCTGGACTTTGCGGATTAGGTTTCTGAGAGCGAATTCAATTTGTTACAATCGTGGGCTTTGTGCTAGATGACTTGAAAGTTAATGTTAGCGTTGAGATAGATAGTGAACTGCTTCCGCGGCATCTGGCAACGCCGAACCGACCCAATCGATAATTTTAAGCCTGGATGTTAAATCTCTGTTAAATTAGCCGGTGAACACGCTCCTAAGCTTTCTTTTCAACCTGATACTCGAGGGAAACGGTTGAAAGTGAAATAAATCATAAGATCAAATCCTGAATTGTAATATTATTTTGTAATTCCTAGGAATTTAAAGTGCTTGTAAAATATCAGTTTTTAGCAACAAATAAATAAATAATTAACTGATCTACAGTAAGAATAAAAAGTTAGGCTTTTATCGATAGGTAGCCTAGGGGGTTAAGGTGAATCCCCAAGTATCCGACGACGTGGGATCGAGTCCCCCAGAAAGATCAAACACTCACACATAAAAATATATCGATAGAATCCAAGTAGGCTTTTATCGATAGGTAGCTTAGTAATAGGGGTTAAGGTGAATCCCCAAGTATCCGACGACGTGGGATCGAGTCCCCCAGAAAGATCAAACACTCACACATAAAAATATATCGATAGAATCCAAGTAGGCTTTTATCGATAGGTGGCCTAGGGGGTTAAGGTGAATCCCCAAGTATCCGACGACGTGGGATCGAGTCCCCCAGAAAGATCAAACACACACACATAAAAATATATCGTAAGAATCCAAGTAGGCTTTTATCGGTAGGTAGCCTAGGGGGTTAAGGTAAATCCCCAAGTATCCGACGACGTGGGATCGAGTCCCCCAGAAAGATCAAACACTCACACATAAAAATATATCGATAGAATCCAAGTAGGCTTTTATCGATAGGTGGCCTAGGGGGTTAAGGTGAATCCCCAAGTATCCTACGACGTGGGATCGAGTCCCCCAGAAAGATCAAACACACACACATAAAAATATACGATTAAGGATCCAAGTAGGCTGTTATATGGATAGGTGTAGCCTAGGGGGTTAAGGTGAATCCCCCAAGTATCCGAAGACGTGGGATCGAGTCCCCCAGAAAGATCAAACACACACACATAAAAATATATCGAAAGAATCCAAGTAGGCTGTTATCGATAGATAGCCTAGGGGGTTAAGGTGAATCCCCAAATATCCGACGACATGGGTTCGATTCCCCCAGAAAGATCACAGATAAAAAAATATACGGATTATCATCCAAGTAGGCTTTTATCGATAGATAGCCTAGGGGGTTAAGGTGAAACCGAAGTATTCCGGCGGCATGGGTTCGAGTCCCCCAGAAAGATCAAGCACACATAAAAAAAATATACGGATAAAGCATCCAAGTAGGCCGTTATCGATAGAACGATTCAACGCTGGCAAATCGCCATGAAGCGGGTGCGAGAACAGCATACAGCAAAATAATATAAAATTTTTATTTTTATTTTTCTTCCGAACTTTCAGTTGACCTTGACTGAGCTAGTAGTTGCCCATCCTGTTCCACATTGCAAGTCAATTTAATTGGAAGCGGTCGCAAACAGTTTGCTGGCGGATTAGCATCCAAGTAGGCTTTTATAGAACAATTCGACGTTGGCAAATCGCCACGGACGGTGGCTTAGGGGGTTAAAGCGAATCCCCAAGAATCCAGCGGTATGGGATCGAGTCCCCCAGAAAGATCCAAAGATCCAACACACACACATAAAAATATAAGGATTAGCATCCAAGTAGGCTTTTATCGATAGGTGGCCTAGGGGGTTAAGGTGAATCCCCAAATATCCGACGACATGGGTTCGAGTCCCCCAGAAAGATCAAACACACACACATAAAAATATATCGAAAGAATCCAAGTAGGCTGTTATCGATAGATAGCCTAGGGGGTTAAGGTGAATCCCCAAGTATCCGACGACATGGGATCGAGTCCCCCAGAAAGATCAAACACACACACATAAAAAAAAATATAACGAAAGAATCCAAGTAGGCTGTTATCGATAGACGACATGGGTTCGAGTCCCCCAGAAAGATCAAACACACACACATAAAAATATATCGAAAGAATCCAAGTAGGCTGTTATCGATAGATAGCCTAGGGGGTTAAGGTGAATCCCCAAATATCCGACGACATGGGTTCGATTCCCCCAGAAAGATCACAGATAAAAAAATATACGGATTATCATCCAAGTAGGCTGTTATCGATAGGTAGCTTATATAGATCAATTCGACGCTGACAAATCGCCACGGACGGTGGCTCAGGGGGTTAAGGTGAACCCGAAGTATTCCGGCGGCATGGGTTCGAGTCCCCCAGAAAGATCAAACACACACACATAAAAATATATCGTATGAATCAAAGTAGGCTTTTATCGATAGGTAGCTTATATAGAACAATTCGACGCTGGCAAATCGCCACGGATGGTGGCTCAGGGGGGTTAAGGTGAAACCGAAGTATTCCGGCGGCATGGGTTCGAGTCCCCCAGAAAGATCAAGCACACATAAAAATATACGGATAAAGCATCCAAGTAGGCCGTTATCGATAGAATGATTCAACAGTGGCAAATCGCCACGGAAGCGGGTGCAAGCTTAAGCTGCATACACACAACATAAAAATATACGGATAAAGCATCCAAGTAGGCCGTTATCGATAGAATGATTCAACAGTGGCAAATCGCCACGGAAGCGGGTGCAAGCTTAAGCTGCATACAAAAAAATTTTTAATCAATTTTACAAAGGTCATAAAACTATTTTTTTTCCAAACTTTCAGTTGACCTTGACTGAGCTAGTAGTTGCCCATCCTGTTCCACATTGCAAGTCAATTTAATTGGAAGCGGTCGCAAACAGTTTGCTGGCGTTACTCTTTTGACATTTAATTAATATGCAAATGATGCCTCGGCTCTCCATTTCAATCCCGACCTCATGCGCGCAGCATCTGGCACTCTTAGCAGCTCCGAGATCCACATGCGATGGCCGCTTCTTTGCCAGCAATGGGAGTAGGACGTATAGCCTCCTCAGATTCGCTGGCAGCGTAAACAAACTGGAGAAGGAATTAGAAAGGCAGCTTAGTCATTCCGCCGGCATCGCAGATTTCGTGCAGAGTTTCTATTGCCGGATGAGAAGGGGCGGTGTTTTTTTTTTCGGGTGTGGTATCCTTGACATCCATCGGGTGTCCCACAGGAATGCTCGCTTGGAATTTACGATCCGCTCGAGATTAGTTTTCCCTGGTTGTTTGCTTTAATTGCGCCCATATAGGGGGCGTGTCTTCACAGTGTCGCCGAGTCAGCAAACAGGCATTTGCCGCATATACACTCCATTTTCCACATTCCACATACGCCGTGTGCGCCCGAGGAGATGCCCCAAGATTGGTGTCGCTGCATTGTAAATATTGCATTGGGCAAACTCAAATAAACACACTTATCGCATCGAATGGGGAGTCGTAAATATATATGTTTGCCCATATGTATCTGCGATGCATAAATTGTTGTCCTCCCAATCGTGTGTGTGTGTGTGAGTGTGTGTGTATGCCACCATTTTATATCTTATTTATTTCAATTTTTTGCACATTCGTTGTCGCGACGTGTGTCGAATGTGCGGCCCATTTTATTCGAATGTTTTCATTCGTTTCTGCTCACTTTTTATCATCCTTCGGGATGCAATTTAAAATATTGCACAGTCCTCTCGCAGCTTTACTTATTTTTCCTTTTTCAGGATTTTTCCTGGTTTTTTCTTTTGCACTGGCCATTGACGTGGCCGTTGAGTTGAGTGATTGCAATAAATTATTACCGAAAGTTTATCACGTCCAATGGAGCAGAGCTTGCTGCATATTGTCGTTGGTGTTTCTTAAAGGAGAAAGAATATAAATTGAAACTAAAAAACAGGGAAAAATAAGTAAGAGCTTGTCAAGTTGAGTGTAAAAGTTACTTGCTTAAAAATCTTTAAAATTTCTTAAACAAATTTCTAATACAACCTTTTATTAAATACATTTGGCGTAGATTATAAATTTGATTAAATTAAGAAAGAATGTTCCTTGTTATTTCCGTGCAGGCTTAAAGTACCCCTCCTTCTGCAAGAGTCTTTTCTCCCTGCGTAGAGCTAACATCTCCTGCCTATCCACAAGAGAAAGGACACTCTCCGAGAGACAGTCTTCTTTGCAGCCGAAAAATCGTTGCAAATCGTTGATCTGGAAGGTAGTGAGGAGCACAGCAAATTCCATGGCCAGGAGAACAACTGTCACGGCCGATTGATTGATTTTTTCCATTAACCAAGCGAGATCATCGCTCAAAAGACCTTGCAGATAACCACAAATGAAGTTCACCAAGAATTGCAGAGTTTGATAGACGGGAAACCACATGGCGACTAGGAGCACTTGCATCGCCAGGCAAAGAACCGCCACCTCAAGGAATGGACCGCCTTGAGAATAAGTCAAATTTGGTCTAAAGACCGTCTTCAATTTATGCAGAAATATAATGGCGATGATCAAAAACACTGTTGATTCTGTGCTGGCTTCGATAGGATTGTAGAAGAGGCCAATGCAATGACAAAATATCGAAATAAGCATGGCAATGATGTAAGACGATTCCATTTTTTCGTTTAAAAAATATTCAATTTACAAAGATAAACCAAAAATTTACGTATAACTTTTTGTTGATAGCTGGTAGATGAATACGACTTTCTATAAGGATTTGCGAATTCAAAGGCATGACGTACTTGCCTTTTCTTAAAAATGTCATGAATTTTATATGTCAAACTTTAAAGTCCTAGTAGGCTGTGATTTTTTGTTCTGTCATTATTTAAATAACAATCATCATTCTAACATATTCTGTGTGAAAATTAAATACGGATAAAAACAAATTTTTAAAGAAAATTAAACAATTTAACTTTAAAAAAGTTTTTAAGATCTTTTTTGCAATGTCTGGAAATCGAAAGAGAAGGATTATGAAGCGCGTAAGTTTTTTTGGTGCTAAGATTTCTTGAAAGTGGGTAAAAATCTAGAGTTTTTCAGAGGATGACTGTGGCTGGAACAAGACCTTCGTCTCCCCCAGTTACAGAGAAACTCAAGAAGGCTAGTTTCTACAAATGTCTAGATGATTTCCTCAGTTGTGATAAAGTTGATGGATCTCGAGGAAAAACCGCTATATATGGCCCGAATGACATTGGTCCTGCTGCAATCTTTGGCGCAATTCGCAAAACTATATCGCCTTGTGAGAGTCAGCTCTCAGTTATTGGCAGTATTCCTACATCAAGCGGATTTCTTCGTTCTAAAGAGGCCAAAAAGTCCCATGAGTTTTTCGGAAAATTTTCAGAAGGTCATGGGTTGAACCGATCCATCGCGAAAGACAGTTTTCGAAACATTCGCAATGATCAATATGCAACTGAGTCGGAAATGGAATGCGATGAAAATAAAATCTTCATAATTGGTGGCTTCCAGTTGCCGTATGCCACCAACGCCATTAGGAATTCCTCCTTGCCGGAGTCATATGCCGTACGTTATTTCAAGATGACTCCGGACTATATTATTCGCATCACGAAGACCAAGAAAGACCCAACAATACAGCATATCTACTGTGACGGGATGAGCGATGAAATCCATGGCAATGACATAACCACGGCCCGTTTTCGGGATAATCTCAGCAAGGAGTGGACCGAAATGTATAAAATCCGTGGGTACCGTAGTTGGGAAAGTTGGTGGCGGGAATTCCGTTACATTGACGTGGATATCAGCCAGCAGTTGGAAAAGTTCGATTGCTTCAATGTGAAATACAATTTCATGGCCCAAAGAGGCCCCCGCGATGAAGCCAAGCTAATACAGAAAGCCACAACGGCCCTGACAAAAAATCGAAAGGATTTTTTGGCAAACATGAAAACTATACACTGCCTCAATGGACCACACTCTTCTCGGTGGCCTATCCCAGAAGGCATCTGTTTATCTGCAGGACATCATTCGGTCTATACCCAATAAATTGTGGATCAACAAGATGCAATCCATGATCTTCTTGTGGTTCCGCTACAATGAGCACATGAAGTCTCCGGACATGTCAAACAAGGGCCTCCAGATGGTCCAAAGGGAGTGGAAGAGTCCCGTCATCCACTGGCTGGCCAAACAGGCATTCGAAGAGCTCTGGAAGATCAGTCAAACTGAGTTTCCACAGTACAGTGAGGTTTATGGAGCAAAGTGAAAGATTGGCAAGGGTTAGTTTTTGGCCTCGGATGTATTTACACTTAACCGAATATCAATAGAAAATCTTATATGATGATTTCGATATTCTTTATTTTACAATTGGCATTCTAAGGATATATCAAAAATTTGACCGAACCACACCGAAGCAACTCTTGATAAATGCCATAATAAAACCAGGAAATAAAACCAGGAAAAACCTACTTATGCCAAGTGAATCCATATTCTGAGATCCGCTGCAATTTATTCAGCTCCACTTGCATAAAGTTGTTTAATTTGTTATCCCCAAAGTGCACCTGAGCCCCTCCGGGCTAAGAGGGAAAACCAAAAAAAAAAGGAAATAAATATATATATATATGAAAACAGATGAAAAACAGGGAAAGGCAAATGAATAAACCAACAGCAACGGAAAATGACGATACAAACCAAAGAGAAGGCTACAAAAAAATGCAAAGCGCTACTGCATATTAATCCGACAGAGTATTTCACTCAACCTCAGACACACTCAGCGGTACAGGGTGTCATTTCTACAAGCGATCCGAAAAATACACTGAAAACAATGACTTTTCTTGTTACTCCAAATATTATGTTTACTGAAAATATATTGTATCTTGAATGGTACTAAAAAATGTTTTATTTCTCTGAAATGTTTTCTAATACGCTTTCAAAAATAGTTATATAACTGATAACAGTACAATAATTTTCTTCCTGTGTAACTTTGGCCATCAGGACACATTGGAAAAGAACAGGCTGTCTGTGAGATGGGCGACCGCGAAGGACATTTATTGTATCCTTAGCGCGGCTGACAGACGCGGGCTGAGACGATGATGAATTTGCTGCCGCCGATGGCTCCAGCCTCCAGTCTTCATCCTCTTGCCTCCTGTTGTCACCCACCTCTTACTGAGCCACATCCTTCGCCTCCTCCTTCCAGAAAATGGAAATCGTTGGGGGCACAAAGTGAAAAACTCGGCTGGCAGCCAACGAAGCAGCAGAAATGACGACAGACAGCCTTTTGGGACAGACGGCGGGCAAGTGACGAAAAAAATGCAAATAAAATGCCGGCTTATTGAGTCAGTGGTGCCGCGGAGAAAGGAAAAAGTCGGTGGCGAACAAGACACTTTTTAGTTGATTGAAAAAGGTGATGTCAAGGTTTTTCCTTTTTTTTTTCGTCTTCCTATTTTATTCTTTGTTGACCTTCTTCCGTTAAATATGATAGAAGTTTTTCACTTTGATAAGGAAAATGCTATGGCTCTGCTGGGTATTAAAGTGCCGAACTTATAGCTAAGCAAAAAGTGCCTAGTAATTATTCAAAATGGGAAAAGGGACTAAATATAGTACAAAATATAAGTTTTATACATTTAAAAACATTTTACTTTGCTAAGCTGACATGTTATTCATTATTTTAATCAAAAAAATAAATGTTAAAAAGGTAAAAACTGGATTATCCAAAAATATACAACCCCATTACGGCCGCCCAAGCATTAAAGCAGGCAACTAGAATAGAAAATTTTAATAAAATTCTAAAAAAAAAAGCACAAAGCGAAGGCGTCAGGTGCAGACAAACACTTTCACACCCTCACGCACACAGTCACACTCAGGCACAAAGAGGATCCTTGAACACAGTGGGGTATCGTGTTTACGCATTTATCCTGCCCAGAGGCTCCTTTTCGCAAGGCCCACGCTCTAATATTTAATTTAAAATTTAACCCCCCGGCATTTTTGCTTATGATTTTGCAAAAGCAAGCGAGCATCAAATAAGAAAGTGTCACACTTTAGCAGTTTATTTAAGGCCTTCAAGTTCCCTCCAAATCGGATGGCAGGAAGCGATTTTCAGGGATTTGAAACGTGTTTTATGCCTCCTTACATTTTGAGAAAGGTTTGATCTATATTTAGGAATATATTATGCGATTTATTTGGTGTTTAAGCTTTAAAGAGGAAAGTTCCGCAGTTAGATAAAAGATATTAATGAGAAAACTAAACATCCATGACTGTTTTAAGTTGTATAAATAAAAGTTAACTTAGCAGCATTTCTCCACCCTTCCATAAACAATTATTGTGCCTTTTAAATCGGCTTTAGAGTCTAGCATTTTCCGTCACACACGGCCATTAATTAAAATTCAATTAATAACAAAGCTGGCACGTACACACCCACAGCCATGGCAATGCTCAATCATAATTTAAATTTTGGCCAGGACGAAATTAACCAACATGTAACCAGTAGGCCAGGACATGGTAATGTGTGTGCCTGTGTGCTCCTTGCTAATTGCAAATGAAATCCGTGAGTCTCATTAACCTGTCCTGGCTCATAATTCACTTACACAAATTTGCCACTTTAAAATTTGAGTTGTACTCGGGTCGTCTCTGGTGATCTCATTATCACCTTTGGAATATTATTGAAATATTTGCAGAAATTATCAAATATGGCCAATGAGTCGTTGATTAATAAATTATTCTTCATTAAATAGCGTTATGGAAATGAAGAGCGGGAAACGAGAGGTGACAAAACAGAGGAAATCCTGCAGATGAATGATAAAAATGTCCGGGCATATATTTATTAAAAAAATCAATTAATTTGCAATTAATTACCGATGCATTAAACGAGTCAAATATCAACGAAATACAATTCATTTGCCCGGACTTAAATCGCTTGAATGTCGATGGAAAAGTAGATATCAGGCAGTTGAAGTTATAACATTTTAAAGTTCAAAATCTGAAAGGCCAACGCCAATTAAATATGATTTGTGTCATGACCAGACTGAGTTCTATGCATAAATAACAAATTAAAATTATTTAAAAAAAAAAAAACTACAAAGTGCAAGAAAAACTTGTTTTCATAAATATCAAATTACATGGCAGCATATTTGTCTTTAAACAAATACTCCCAACGCCAATTGCTGTTGGGCAATGAAAACATGTTTTTGTTTTATCGTGACTTTGTAACTAGTAAAAACACAGGTTGCATAAATTGCTAAAATATTTGTAAATATTTTAGTTTCGTAAAAGAGTCAGCTAACATCAAAACAGGATCAAGGACTCCGAACTCGGTACTCTGGCTCCTGTTGCATTTGAATTTGATTATTTTTATTTCGTATTTTCTATTTACCCAGCGTGCAAAACTAACTATTTATTCAACAAATATGCAATAAAATGCATACTCGCTTTCCACATTTTCCCGCCCCATTTCCATATCCATTTGTAACATTGTTAGAGAGAGAGATAGAGATAGAGAGAGTATTTTCCACATTTTGACTTCTCCGGCATTGCATGACAAATTGCATTTGAGGTTTTTCACATGGACATTGATTTAATTACCAAATGAATTTCCTTGCCAGCCAGAAGTCGAAAAAGAAGTTTAATTTCCCTCAAGTCTGGCCAGGAATTTGCATATGCACTGCCCGAATCCTTTTCATCCTGTCCATCCCGTCCGGCCATCTGTCCATTTGAGTAATTTCATTATGAGTTTTAAGACTTTTAATTAATTTAAAAAGTGAACAATTTTACACTCTTTTTCATAACAACTCTGGAGTCCGTAGTCCGTTGTCCGTAGTCTGGCTGTCCGGCTTTTGTCTGCCGTAGTCTGGTCGAGCCGGAAGAGTGGCATAATTTCCACACCGCCTCGAACTTGATGCAAACATTTCATCTGCATTTCGAGTGGTCCAGGACCAGGACGAGGACCAGATTCAGATTCAGAAACAGGATCAGGACCATGGAAGGGGCATTGGCAGCATCAACAGCATTCAATTAATTTTCCGTACTTTTGCCATCCACAAAAGCGAAACTTTTACAGTCCAACATCCGGCGTTGTTGCCAACTTGAATGCTTATTTACGGACACAACAGCACCAGAAGCTCCCGGATTATGCCGAACATCATGAAACTTGTATCGACTCGTTAAACTGCCAGAACGAAATGAACCCGTCATTTGACAAAGAATCCTTGAGGAAAGTTTGCAAAATTATGATTTGTAAGTAAAAATAATTTAAGAATCTATAAAGTAAATAGTATTCTATGTATGCTCTGAAGTTTCCTTCATTTTCCATTATAATTCGTTAGTTTCAAGCACATTCCCAACATACAAACAAACTAACACTAGAAAATCCGATAATGTCGGCTGAAGTGGAGGAACAACTGAAGCGTTTTCAGTCTTTTAAGAACGTCATCGGGATAGTTGTGGTGGACAATGATGGGATACCCATAAAGACTACCCTGGAATACAACCTGACACTGCACTATACGGCATTGATGCAAACCCTGAGGGAAAAAGCCCGCCAAGTGGTTCTGGATCTGGATGCCACCAATGAATTCACCTTCCTGCGGCTAAGGACACTCTTGCACGAGGTGTTGCTGTGCCCGCAGGAGGATTACTTCCTTATAGTACTCCAGAGTCCCACTGACTAGAATTGAATTAATATACGTATCCTGTGGATATGTTTAATCGAAGGCCCAAAAACCTCATTTCATTTGCATTCATTTAAAAGAAAAGTGTTCGGTAAATGAAATGTTATTAACATATTCACCATAGTCTCTCCATTTCGCCAACCAGCAGCCGGCATTCCATCATTAATAGCATTCAGCTGCAAATTATTTGCATTGGGAATCGGAATTGAATTGGAATGTCATTTGCGTGCGGAACAGTCTTATTCAATATGCATCCTTTGGCCCGCATGCATATATGCATCCTTTCCCCCAGCGAAGCCCAACCATCTACCATTTCCATCCCGTCCAGGCAAACTCATTTACAATAAATGAAGACTGACTGAGGCAGCCACGAAACAAATAAACTTTTCTTTTTTTTTTTTTTGCGGCCCTTGCCAGGATGTGAGCATAAAATGATACCGATGCCACGGTAACCAAATGGGTGGTGGTCCTCCTCTGGGTTTTGCTATTTTTCATTTAATTAAATATTCTACAAGCAAAGTGCATTATGAGCAATGGGCGAAGTAAAAACCCAGCAGATAACTTGGTAAAGTCACATAGATGACTCTCCGGAGGCCAGGACATCGATGGCAATCCATCTGACTAACAGTGAAGGTAAAACCACTCATTCGAGATAAGTTCATAAGTATCCGATGAACATTTGTGGGAGGATAAGGGACATTTCTGTCATTGCAAGCAATTTAAAAGACAGAACAGGGAAAGATCGAAGGACTAGTTGAGTTATGTTAGCTTTTATGGTTAAATTAATGGAAAAAATATATAAATAACACAAATATACACAACTTTTTACCTTCATAAAAACATTATGATCTACACTTTCGGGATTTAATTTCGCTTTCAGTCTTCGTATAACCTCCGCTGACATAAACTACTGGAAAATTGGGAACGACATGAATGTGGCCCCAGGAAACTATGCCAGCGAGTTTACGAACTGAGGAGCATACCACACATAGTCATCATGAATAGTTGGCAAAAAATAAGGTACTAAGATGTAAGGCGTGCATCTGAGGTGATATCACTGCTCATTTTATTATTGTTATTTTCGATACATTGAAACTTCGGAAACAAAAGTGGAAAACAAGTATATAAATAATTTTAACAAGCAAATTTTATCGACTGGATATTCGGATAAGTGTACCGATATCCCAGGCTTTACAATAAATTTGTCCAACCTTGCGAGGTGCTCCGAACACCTCACTGTACTCTGGATACTCGGACTTGCTGATCTTCAGGAGCTCTTTGAAGGCCTGATTGGCCAGCCAGTGAATGACGGGACTCTTCCACTCCTTAAGAACTATCTGGAGGTTCTTATTCGAAATGTCCTGGGACGTCATGTACATACTGTAGCGGAACCATACGTAGATCATGGCTTTCAACTTGTAGATCCACAAGTTATTGGGAACAGACCGAATGATGTTTTGCAGCTTAATAGCTGACTCCTTGGACAGGCTAGCGAGGAGAGTGTGGTCCATGAGGCAATGGATAACTTTCATGTTTTCCAAAAAAGTCTTTCCATTCTTGGTCAGGGCCATCGTGGCTTTCTTGATTAGTTTGGGTTCATCGCATGGGCTTTCTTGCATCATAAAGTTATATTTTGTATTAAAGCAATCGAACTTTTCCAACTGTTTGCAAATTTGGATATCGACATAGCGGTAATCCTCCCACCAGCCTTTCCAGTTACGGTAATCACGGCCCTTATATATTTCGTCCCACTCCTTGCTAAGATTGTCCCGAAAACGGACCACGGATATGTCATTGCCATGGATTTCATCGCTCATCCCGTCGCAGTAGATGTGCTGTATTATAGGGTCTTTCTTGGTCTTCGTAATGCGAATAATATAGTCCGGAGCCCTCTTTAAATAGCGTTCGACGTACGCGGACTCCGACAAGGAGGAATTGCCAAAGTCGTTGGTGGGATACGGGAACTGGAAGCCACCAACTATGAAGGAGTTATGCTCATCGTCTTCCATATCCGAATCAATTCCAGGTTGATCATTGCAAATGTTGCCAAGAGCACTGGCATTTCGACTCCGTTTCTTTAAACTGCCTTTCAAGATGGGTCGTTTCAACTGGTGACCTGAATATTTTTGAAAAAACTCATGGGAGTTATTGCGATCTTTGGAACGAAGAATTCCAGGTGGTGAAGGATTGCGTCCAGTATATAAGTTTGAAACGGGACTCTCCCAAGGCGATACAGATTTGCGATTTAAGCCAAAGTTTGCACCAGAAACATTGCCATTCCAATCATTTTTATTGTTTTTCCCGCGAAATCCATCAGTTTCATCACGTCCGAGGAAACCATCAAGACTTTCATAAAAACCGAGCTTCTTTATTGGCTCTGCGACGGGAATAGACAAAGGTCTAGTTCCAGCCACAGTCATCCTCTGTAAAACTCTATATTCTTATCAATTTTCTAGAACTCTTATACTAAAAAATACTTACGCGTTTCATAATCTTGCGCTTTAGATTACCTCCCATTTTGCGAAAGATCTTAAAAACCTAACTAAAAATAAATTGTTTTATTTTCTTCAAAAACTATTTTTACTTGAGGGCACCAACTAAGCAAACTCTAGTAATGAATTTTCTAGAAAGAGAATTGTCATTAGATGAGATGACAGAACGGAAAATCACAGCCTACTATTTCTATGAAGTTTGGCATTTCAAATTCATGGCTTATTTTTGTTTTATGGTTTATGTCTAGAATAACATTTTCCATTAACATTTATGTTTTCTTACAGGAATCTGTGTTTTTTTTAATAAATTTGAGTAGCGGCAGCCTTTAGATGAAATATCAATTTTAATAATATAATAATAATAATAATAATGTTTACCAATTTTATAATATTTAAGCTAACAGCAGAATACCCCATCCTAATTTTTCTATCTATTTGCCCATGTAAGGTTCTCTAACTTTAAGTTCGTAATAAAATAAGAAATTATGGTCACACTAGAATTTGGTCCAAAAAGCGATAAAAACGAAATTAATACATATTTGGAATTAAACCTATTTTTATAAATTTGTATTTTATAGTTTGTTGGCGTAAGAAGACGTGCAGTGAGGCATGAACATCGGCTTGGTTATTGATTCTGATTGTTCAAGAACTTCACCTTCTATCTATTACATTTTTTGAATAAAGATACGTATCCCATAAACTATGTTAGCTTATGGACTTTATATATATTTCTCAATGAGTTATAGCTTTAACTTAAGCAACGACAGCAGTTTTCTGTATAAAAGAGTCGGACAAATTTCAGAACAGTCATTGATGACTTCAGTGAAACAAAGTCAAAATGTATTTCAAGTGCTTAATTTGCCTATCGATTGCTACTTTGATTTCTGCTGGTCGTATCCCTGGGCCACAGAAAGAAAGAATTGTTGGCGGCCACTCTATTTCTATCGAATATGTTCCTTGGCAAGTATCGCTGCTAGTAAACAAGACCCACAAGTGTGGTGGAGTCATACATAGCGATCGAGCTATTATAACTGCTGCTCACTGCATTTTTAAGACAAGAGTGGAGGAGTTATCTATTCGCGCTGGATCTTCGTATTGGGGTAAAGGTGGTCAGCTGGTAAAAGTCGCAATAACCATACCGCACGCACTATACGAGCAACGTTCTAATGATGTTGCAGTGCTGATTTTGGAGTCACCGCTCAAATTTAATAACCATGTACAGAAAATAGCTCTCGCTGATGAATCGCCCGTAGGTGGAACCATGAGCTTGGTTTCAGGATGGGGATTTACACGAGAAGATGCTGCATATAGTTGGCCCATACTCCAGGGAGTCCATGTAGCTATACTTAATCATACCGAGTGTGAGAATGCTTATAGTAAATCAAAGATAACTGAGGACATGATTTGTGCCGATGGAATTGGAAGAGATTCATGTAGGACGGATTCCGGAGGTCCTTTGGTCAGCATTCGTGATCGCAACTTAATTGGCATTGTTTCTTGGGGAGAAGGTTGCGGTCGGAATCCTGGAGTGTACGCAGATGTTGCCTTCTTCCGCGACTGGATCAATAATAAAATTGAGGAATACATTACGTACACAGATAATAAATGATTTATCTTGTATAAAAAATAATAAAGACAATTTTATAATCAATAATAATATATGTAGCATTACTATATTTTTTTAAATTTCAATTTTAATATGAACAGTATTGGAACTCAATCACTTTTTGACATTTGTAAATTTAATGTGGATCAAGCCAGTCCTCTTTCACCTGTCAGCATGTCCGGCATAATCATATTTCTGTGTCTTCCAAACATTGTTATCCGTTTGCCCAAAGCCACGTGTGTCATTTAACAGCTAAAAACACAATCATTCCGTAGTCCGTAACCCATAAACCGTGACCATAACTCCCAGATCCTAACTGTCCGACGATGTCCAGGACAGGCAATCAACTCAACCCTTCTATCATTCATCCATCATCAAGAAAGCCGGACAAACTTCCGATGAGGATGGGCAACATGACAGCACCGCCTCCTAACCGAAAGCCGGACAAAAGCCGCATCCTGGAAATGCATGAGATTTTCCTGGGGCATGACACTCGTGGCGATAATAAGATATCCATACGCCAACTAGGCGACTGTCTCCGAGTGATGGGTGCCAATCCCACCGAGGCGATGGTTAGTAAACATGTTCGGGAGTTTAGGGTCTCCAGCATGGAGCGCATATCTTTCGATGAGGTGATGACCATATACAGTAGTCTGGGAAAACACGGAGGCCGGCTAAGTCCCAAGAATAAGAAAAGGGAAGAGGAGCAGTTTACATCTTGTCTCAAGATCTTCGATACGGATAATTCCGGTTTACTTTCCGCCATTAGACTTCGTCGTCTTTTAACCGAGTGTGGAGATCGCATGAGTCCTTATGAAGTTGACGACTTGCTGAAGGGAAGGATCGATGAACAGGGAATGGTCAACTATAAAAAGCTGATTCATGACATTATTTTTGGGTAGCTTAGGGGAGATCGAAAATATATAAAGCGATCTGAGATGAGAGTGGAAGAATAATCCAGAAAATAAATCTGTTGCTGACAGGTGAAAGTGTGTTTAAAATAAATGTTTGTTGCAAGCCCCTAGGGAAGTTTGTTTTTCTTATGATTTATTTGTTTAAATATATTTAATGAACTGACAAAAAGCTTAAACCTAATGATAATATCTTTGTAATAATATATATAAAAAAAGGAATACATTTTCCAACGGTAATCTTACACTTTAGCTTTCCCTTCTACTAGCCAAAATGCTAGTAATATTACAAGACACATTCTAAATAGTTCTATCGATTTGTCCAATAAACAAAAAATGCAGCCAGAGAGAATTGAATCGGTGAATCAATCCAAACGCCCCTCAATGCCATTATTTATCCATAGCGCCCCACATATGTGTGTGGCATCATCAATTGTTCACCAGACTCTGAACTCTGCAGGGAAATGAATGACCCAAAAAGGCAACTGGACAGCTGAGTTCATCATCCATTTGGTTGTGGGGATTTGGAATCGCTGGCTGCCCAGAACAAGTGCAATGGATTGCAAATAATGTGAATGCGCGGCGCCCCGAACATTGGAACATGAAACATGGAAGTGCCTAATGCTAATGCGTGATGGTGCCTCCAGCTGTGGTCAGCGTTTCGGTGGAAACATTTTGGTAGGATTTTTGGTCCGGCATCTGGTGGCAATAAATGCAAAACATGGACAGCACTCGGATCGATGGGCAGCATATGCAAATGCTGTCAAAAACATTCCCATTGCTGGCATATTTCCGACACGTTTCGGTTGCTTTTCAAACGGAAAATAAAAAAAAAAAAAAAAGAAAATAGGAACAAGTCAAAATCAATTGAAGGGGGAGAATGAATTTGCTTTGTGTGAATCCTAAACTACTAACTTTTTATGCACCATATGATCGCAGTCAAAGAAGGATACTGACTTTGCTAAATCCCACCTATAAGCAAGTTCTGTTTAAGGTGAGATGAGTCTCCTACCGCTTGTTATATCTTTTAAGTAACAAGGCCTGAATCTACATAGGTAAAATCAAATGCCCATCGGCACTATAACGTTAGCCCAAATGCCGGCAAGATAGAACCATATTGCACCAGCGAGATCAGCATTATTCTGAACCACTTTAGTTTTGAAGAAAATGTGAGCTATAATCATCTATTTACAATCCAATCTATATACGCTCCCGGAAAACATTTTAATGGCGAGACAACGTTGGCAATTTTTCGTCGGGTTTCACGTAGAAAAATCTGCTCAAATATTATACCCGTTCGACTCGAGGATAAGCCCCTTCCACTGTCCAAATCTAGCTTAGAGTCCCTCTCCAGTTTTTTCAAAAATTCAATGG
Organism: Drosophila eugracilis; assembly: GCF_018153835.1. Taxonomy (NCBI): domain Eukaryota; kingdom Metazoa; phylum Arthropoda; class Insecta; order Diptera; family Drosophilidae; genus Drosophila; species Drosophila eugracilis. The sequence continues at coordinate 46,300 of NW_024573311.1, read as the reverse complement.
AAAGGGATCTGCAGCTTAGGCCACTTTGTCCACATTGTCCTAAAAGGTTGGAGTTCCTTCAAGGACAGAAAAAACCAATAAACAGCGGACATATATACAAGCTTTTCATCTTTGGCTCCCTTGTGGCAGGTAAGTAAAACTTAAATTTATAAAAAAAACATCCATTTTTTAAGAAGTTTTTTTTAGTTGTTTTTACAGCGTATATGCAGCGTGAGCAAATGTATGAAATCTTTATAAACAATTTATTCTAAATTAATTTTATTATCGTAGATCTTTGAAAATAAAAAGCTTTAAAAACTTATTTAACTAAAGAATTCAATAAGTCATGTTAGCTGCCTTAAGAAAATTTCTTTCCATAAAGATAAGTGTTCCATAAACCATATTAAGTTATAGGACTTTATCTATTTTTCTAAAGGAATGATAGCTTTAACTTAAGCAACGACAGCAGTTTTCTGTATAAAAGAGTCGCACTAAATTCAGCATAGTCATTGATGACTTCAGTGAAACAAAGTCAAAATGTATTTCAAGTGCTTAATTTTCCTATCGATTGCTACTTTGGTTTCTGCTGGTCGTATCCCTGGGCCAGAGGAAAGAATTATTGGCGGCCACTCTATTCCTATCGAATATGTTCCTTGGCAAGTATCGCTGCAAGGAAAAGAGACTCACAATTGTGGTGGAGCCATATATAGCGATCGAGCTATTGTAACTGCTGCTCACTGCATTTTTGAGATAAGAGTGGAGGGGTTATCTATTCGTGCTGGATCTTCGCATTGGAGTAAAGGTGGCCAACTGGTGAATGTTTTAAAAGCTGTATACCATCCACTATACGATAACAAAACTTTTTTTAATGATATTGGAGTGTTGATTTTGGAGTCACCCCTGAAATTTAATAACCATGTACAGAAAATAGCTCTCGCTGATAAATCTCCCGTAGGTGGAACCATGAGCTTGGTTTCAGGATGGGGATATACACGAGAAGATGCTGCATATAGTTGGCCAACACTCCAGGGAGTCCATGTAGCTATACTTAATCATACCGAGTGTGAGAATGCTTATATTAAATCAAAGATAACTGAGGACATGATTTGTGCCGATGGAATTGGAAGAGATTCATGTAGGACGGATTCCGGAGGTCCTTTGGTCAGCATCCGTGATCGCAACTTAATTGGCATTGTTTCTTGGGGAGAAGGTTGCGGTCGGAATCCTGGTGTCTACGCAGACGTTGCCTTCTTCCGCGACTGGATCAATGATAAAATTGAGGAATACATTACGTACACAGATAATAAATGAGTTATCTTGTATAAAAAATAATAAAGACAATTTTTTAATCAATAATAATATATGTAGCATTATTATATTTTTTAAAATTTTAATTTTAATATGAACTGTATTGGAACTCAATCACTTTTTGACATTTGTAAATTAAATGTGGATCAAGCCAGTCCTCTTTCACCTGTCAGCATGTCCGGCATAATCATATTTCTGTGTCTTCCAATCATTGTTATCCGTTTGCCCAAAGCCACGTGTGTCATTTAACAGCTAAAACACAATCATTCCGTAGTCCGTTCTCCATAAACCGTGAAACCAGATCAATATGTTTTTATAAAATATCAAAACATTTTTATAAAAACAGATAAGAATATACATTCAGAAAAATATATTATTTTTTATTTTTCTTCAGCTTTTTTAAGTTCTGATCGATCCATTTCCGATAATGAAAGACGTTCACGTAGAGAGAGGGAAGGTTGACATGTCCACAACCATGTCCTTGCACTGCGATGCCGACTAGTTTGTTGGCCAAGACCAAGGGACCACCATAGTCGCCAGGGCATATATCGTTATCCTTATAATGTGTGCAGAGAATTTCCTTGCCAAACGGTTCAATTAACTCCTCGCTACAATTCTCCCGGTTCTTGACTTTAGTCACTCCCTTTTGGAGTAATTTGGGCATGACATAGACCTCCAGCCCTGTCTCGCCCCATCCCGCGTTGCTTGGATACTCGCCTTCGTTCGGTTCGCTATTAGTTATCTCTATCTTGGACACTCTATCGGATAACGCGGATGATTCGAGCCACAGCAGAGCGATATCATTATCCCATTCCTTATAGTTTGGGTGTACCACCGTGGCAGTTACTTGAATGATTTCGCCACCTCTATTTATACTTGGTGTGCCCACGCGGACTGTTATATTTTTGGCCGGAATACCCTTGACACACTGGGCGGCAGTCAAGACAACATGATCATCGATTACAGATCCACCGCACTCCTGATACCCATTAACCCAAAGTGAGGCTATGAACTTCCAAAATTTAAAACTGGCATCCACTGCCAATTGGATTCCCGGTGTGCTTCGTAAAAAAAAGATTAACACAATGCAGGAGGCTAACAACATTGTGATTTCCGCTTCGTTTTAGTTAGAGTCTAAGTCATCTTAGTGGCTTTAGTTACATAAATCCGAAGAGAATTGATTTTCTTAGGGTATTTCGAAGTTGATTTGCTTATTTAATTTGGTTGTCAAAATAATTTAAAATATATTTTAAAGTATTTTACTTATTTAGTAAATATTTAAAAAAGGTTAATTACTACAATAGCATTTTCAGAATTAGAGTAACATTTTGTCGTAATGCTATTTTATTATTTTTTTCACGTCCGTTATGTTTAAATTATCACTTCTTTTAATACCTCGTTCGGCACCTCCTTTCCCGCCCTAAAGTATTTGTTGCTATCGTAATATATATCGATATATCGTCTTTTAATACTAAAAGTTAGAGTGACCCTTGGTTGGCAAACTACAATATTTTCTATTAAATGCCTTTCTAGATGCCTGACAGCTAGTTAACTTTAAAATCAATTTGTATATTTAAAAATTTTTTTTTTATTAATATACAGCAGCAAACTTAATCACTTAGAGTCATAACTAATTAAGCATATAAATTGGCATTATCTCCGTGAAGTTCCTTAACCGTGAAACATTGTGAATAATTTCAGTCAGAACTGAGTACTTAACATTCGGAATTCATAGCTTAACAAGCAATGACAGGAGGCATTATGGCCATCATCTCACGAATGGAATGATATTGGAGCATTTCAAGGATTTCACAAAGACGATTCGCTTGCAAAGGCAAAAGGACTGATGACATTTGAGTGCATTAAATGGATAGCGAATGGTCAACCGTGTTGTTCGACAGCTCAGTGCCACTCAATCTTCTGCGGTCAATCGCAGGTCAAAGAGTAGGTGGTGGGTGTGGCCATTGGCTAATTGGCGGCCGTAGTTCATTAGTGTGCGAGTCACACGTTGATTAGGCGGTTGGATCCGGATGCGGTTGCAATTTGGTGTCGCAACCATAACAACAATAACAATCAGCATGGAATGGAAAGGATGAGTGCAGGATGCACTGGACAAAGGTGTCCTTTGACCTGTTTTGGTGCCTTTCATTAGTGCAAAATGATGATATTGTCTCTGGAAATCTGTAATTCCGTATGGTTTCAAATTGGTTATTCTTCCTGAAAATATGACATGAAAAATACTTCTGTAAGATGAACTTTAAAGCAAACCTTTAAACTGTAGATTATTTTTGATTATCTGCGGTCAAAATCAATTTCTACGTTTTGTTAATCCATAAAATCCTTAAAACCCAAGTTAGCTGATAATATTTTTCCGGTTTTCTTAGTTGTCCAATTGAAATGCAAACGACAAACCACAGACAACGGCATACAAAACTGGCAACAATGCCGCTTAATCTTGGCTTAAAAACTTACCGCAAAACTCCTGGTGAAAATGACACCGGACAAACCGAGCGGCAAACAAGGAAAGTCAGGGGAAAAGTCCCTGGGGAAAAGCTCATTCATTCGGAGACGACGACAAACAAACAAGATGTGCTGGGGCCATAAATTAGCATCACTTAAGTGGGCAGATGAGAGTCGAACGGACCGCTCCGAGTGCCTCTGTGGGGGCGTGTAATCCTTTCAACGATTAATTGTAACTCAGCCCCAGCAGAATCCACCGATCAGATAGCCCAAAAGGGGGTGGTTGGAAATGTGAATATAAATGGCTAAATCAGACGGGGACGTACACAAATGTCATGTGGGACAGCTAATGATATCTACAAATCCCCAAACTCAATCAATTGCGTGGCGGAAAGATAATGGCTTGCTACACTTGGGAACCAGATCGAATTCTGTACTCTCTTTTAATTAAGAAATTATTGTATTTTAATTAAAATACATTTGTAATATTTTTAAGAACTTCAGGAGGACATTTTCAAGAAGACTTAATTTTTCTTCACAAAAAAGAACATAGTGGCCTAAAGATCGTGTTAAAGTCCTCCCAAGGTGTTGACCTTGATTAACCCCTTTTGGCCTGTTGCCATCTCTCTTACACTGCCATAAATCGTTTTTATGGCTTTCCATTACGCTGGGCAACTGTTATACGTATACGTACGTATACGTAATATGCCTTGGGCAGCCTTGCACTGGTAACCCATTTTTATGTACGCAACGTTGTTTCGCACTAGGCCACACATTTGTGCAGCCTGTCGCCAATCGGTGACTTATTGCATTTCCACCACCTCCTCCGCGGAGTCCCGATTTTCCATTGCCTTTCCCGCGTTTTTCTCCCCGCTTTTCCGAATTGCGGCCCACGACAAGCAATGCAGTCAACTGAAAACGCACTGAGCAAATAAACAAAGGAAGCGAGGCAAAAGTCTAGAGGAAATTCATTCGGTAAGGTGGATGGAAAGTGGGTGGAAATGGTTGGGTGTTGTGTGACTGTGTAGGGGCATCTTCCGAGGTCCGGACCCTGGGTTCATTTGCTTGCCAAAACGGATCTCTGGCCCAAAGTAAGTGTGTTCACCTTGACTCATTCGCGGATTTTTCCTTTTCCTCCATTTGCCCCATCATCTTTCCTTGATTTTCCACCGCCCCGCCTTGCCGTTTTCCTCCTTTGCCGTTTGTTTGGCTTTGTTGTTTCCCCTTTTACAATTTTTAATGAGTTGCAATGCAAAGAAGCAGGGTGTCCTGTCAAAGGATTAAAAAGGACGCAGAGGGTTCCGTTACATTTGGGGATCACAACTTTAACTTTTCTTATTTTGCAGAAAGAACGGATTACAATTTGGGAAACTCGTAAAATACATAAACTTTCATTTAGCATTAAATATGAATTTAAATATTATTTACACCAAAACCTAACAAACTAATTATAACAGATAATTTAAAAAAGCCACAAAAGAAAATGAAATGTTTGCTTAATATAAAAAGAAATTATATATAAATCAGATAAATTTTCTTTATTTCTTTATTTTCCGGCCAGCTAACCAAACAGACATGAAAATGGATTTTTATTTCTTTCTGAGAATAATAAAAAAGCGCCAATTATACTGTACATTTTCAAAAGTGTTAATTCGAATAGCTCTCTGGCAATTTAAATTCACTCTTTTTTTGTGCCACGTCCAACTAGCGTGTTTGTTTCGTCAATTGGCGGTGAGTGCCAGCGGGAAGCACTGCACTTCACAGTGATATCGTGTCAGTTGCAATGCAAATTATTGCACTTAAAATCACTGGGAAAAAATGGAGTTAAAAAAAATACATACATATACATACAGGAAGGGAAAAAATCACTTCACTGTGAAGTGACTGACAGCGGCTTACGCATCGCTAAATATTAAAGTGGCAATGAATACAGATTGTCTCGTCAAAAGCTCGGCAATACCACATCCTTTTGGTGCTACCGCAGGACAATGAAATGATGGGCATGTGTGAGTGCCAGGACTTACAGGAGAGATCCACCACCATCGTTGTACACTTGAAGATGGGATTGAGTAGACATTTAAAAGGGATAACTTTGATGCCCCAAAGCAATGTGATGTGAAGTGGAGGCCCAGGGTAAACTTTCGACCTAAGTGATTCTTAGTCAGTTAATTGGATCAACTATGTTTGTTCAGCTTCCTGTTCTGCTTTTGCTTTGCTCTAGTATGGAAATTTATGGGGCTAAAACTCGAGCGTAAGTGGGCGAAAAGTTTTTCCAGCCAGCAGCTGTTTCCCTCTGCAGAAAGAAAGTTGGCCAAAACTTCAAGTTCAATGCTTATGGCCAGTTGAGAAGGAGGGGTACCTTTAATAAGCTGCCCAATTATCCGAGTCCATCTCGAGTCCACTAATCTTAAAATTCCACTCGAATGACCGTACAATTCAAACGCTTTCGTGCCGAGAGCCATTCTTTTCAAGTGGCCAATGGCCTTCAAAAGAGCCAGCTTAGACCAAGGCCAAATCAAATATTTGACAGCCTGCCGAGGGCCAAAGTGGAAATAGAAAAAGCTGTCGAAAAATAAAATTGACATCCTTCGAGACTTCTTTTTATTATTTAAGTGCCGGGCGGTTTTCCACGAAAAATTAAACGAGAAACCATTAACCTTGCCGAAGGCAAAATACAAATTCAATTGATTAAATTAATGAAAACTTGATTTCTCCTTCTTCATTCTATTTTAAGCGTTTTGTGTATTGAAGGACATTTTCCTAGAATTTGCTGTTAATGACAGGTCTGAGCAAAATTTCTGGCTCAATTACAATAATAAGTAAATTAAATGTTTGTGTGGCCAGAAAAGCAAGAAAATTGTGGTAAGAACAGATTTTAATGACATATTAATTTATGTTTTAGTTGCTAGTCAAATGGATATTATAAACTCCCTCTTAGTAAACAATAATATTTTATCTAAAAACCTAATCACTTATACAAAAAGTCTCCATAAGTTTCCATCATCTTACTCCCTAAGGAAAATGGAAAACTACTTATTTTCTGTTCCAATTTAAGCAGTTTTAGTTGCTTAGACCATCCCAATCTTACTTTATCCCCCAATGAACGACTTCATTTCGAAATCAAGAGCTCAGCGGTTAAGCAGCTTACAAGGTGCCCTAAGCCTTATGGCCAAGGTGTTGGCCATCAGATCGAATGGCCAACACCGCAACGACAATTACAACTGGAAATGGGGCCAGTAAATATCCGGGACACAATGAGATGGCCATGGAATCATGTCAAGAGCTAATAAGCAGCCTCTTTCGGATTGAGTTTTGTGCTAAAGGCCTGGAAAGTTCATTAAGCCGGTGTAAGTTAATTAAAACGCAAACAGGCAAAATGGCAAATGATCAAAGTGCCAAAGACAGCGCTCCCAAATGGGTGGGAGGAAAGTGGGCAATGTGAAGCCTGTGGGTGTTGCTATAATGGCAAATCACTTTGCACCGCAAACATAGTCCACTGAACTGGCATTTGAAGCCTTCTCCACACGGGATACAAGCCATGCCACATCCACTTGCCATGTTAACTGCAACATGTGTCAACTGGTTTTGTGGGTTGCAAAAGGGTGGAGAGTTGCGGTTTCGGTTGCCATATGCCATTGTACCGGACAGGAGCAGTCATGGGGATTATCCCCATCACCATACCCCAGCATCGATGCACACCTCGTTGACTCCGCCTGCTGAAATTTATTGAAGCACATCAATTCCAAGCCATGCTAACTCAGCGGCCGAAATACGCAGCGAGCGATTGCAAAAGGCCCAACAACATGTTAATGTCAAAGCTGTTACAAAAGTCCCGGCTATCAGTTAGATGATAATTGCATAGGCACTTCATCACCCACTCAAAATGCAGCTATTCAGGAGGTAATGGATGAAAAGTCCTAAAGGGTCACAAAATAATGGGAAAGTGGGTTTCGTCAACATGGCCTCGAGTTTCTTTTTATTAAATATTATTATTTATGTATGCTAAATGAAACATTTTAATTACATTTGTTCAAATATTTTACTACTCAAATTAAGAACCTAGTGAAATGGTTTCATTTCGTAATAAATTTTTCCTATTTAACCTCTGTCAATTTTTCCCATCAGGTGGAAATCTTTCTTGATCAAAACTCTTACATAATGAAATCCCATTTTTAAGGTAATTAAATAACCAAACTATGCAAATTTAGTACTCTTCGAAACCTTTTACACATCCCCTAAAAGTCAAGTGCACCTTTTGTGTGGCATTGTTTTTGGTCACCACAATTGTTGGTTTTTGCATAAATTATAATTATTAAGTGCAGCAGCCACGCCAGCAAGAAAACCCAATTTATAAGGCTTTGTTTTTCCTGTTTGCGGTTGCCTGTGTTTCTTGTTAGTTTTTATCCGTTATTTTTTTTTTTTGTATTTTTTGGTTGTCGTTAAGAGCACCTATAAAGCCATTTTAGTTAGGCATTTTACCAGCCCCTAAAAGTGGGCTACCTTTTTTGTTGCTTTTGCTCTAGAGCACAAGTAGCACAAATACTAAGTTGACCTTTCTAGTAACAATAAAATAATAATTAAATTTAAAGTTTTTAGTAGAATAATTCCAAGAAAAATCATTAATTTAATTACTTTATTTTTAACAGTGGGTTGAGAAGAATTTTTGTATAATAATAGCCATTTCAAATTTTTATTATAAATCTTTATTATTGTAAAATATTTCAATTGAAGAAAAAAGAATTAACATTTAAATATTAATTATATGTCAAACTATTCCTTATTATTTTCTTAGTAAATGAGCTGAAACTGTCAAATTTACCCTAAGAAATCTACGTAAAATGTCTAGTTTCGACTTGAAGTGAAAACTTCCCTCTCTTAATTTCCATCTGGCTCTTTCTCTGGGAAATTTGGTGAGTTTGCGTTAAGCTGGAAAAACTCTCTTTTATAACTAGTGTGGGTGTGAATGTCTGTGGGCTTGAGTGTGTGTGTGGATGAGCTGTGCATTTGTGTGTGTTGGTGAATCTTTTTGCCGGTTTGTTTATCTTACATTTGAAGCATTTTGGCGAGGTTTTTTATGCGCTTCTTTAGCCGGCATTTATAGCCCATTCAAAAGAGAAACAAAAGTGCGTGCTCATGTGTTTGTGTGTGTGTGTGTGTGATTTGAGCTGCCAATTGATTGTTTTTGTATATATTTGAGTGGGTCTGTGTGGGCGCTCGAAAGCAGACTACAAATATTTACAAGAGCTTTCATTTGTCTGATTGATTTATTTAAATATTTATGTACTTTCTGTTTTTGGGCACCGGACTTGTAAGAGTTGTTATAAATAGAGAGGGAGTGATTTTTAGGGTTTGGTTAACTAACACTTTAAACAATAAAAGTGTTAGAAGGTATATTTTACTTGCAAAGCTGAAATACAAATTATAATGTCTAAACAAACATTTCAGGAGCGTGAAAACCCCAAAAAGATAATTAATTTTTAGTCAATACTTCTGCAATTAACGTCCAACTTTATTGACAATAATTTACGCTTACGACTTGTCCATTTGGTGAGCCATAATTCAATTTATGGCCTGCCGGCAACCTCATAACCCACTTTAGAGCCGGCCCGAGATACACTTGGACAGCAAATATAAATATAAATCAACATGCTGCGGAGAACCAGATTGTCTATGGGTGGAGTGGTGTTAAAGGGTAAGGGAATGTAGAAAGTAGAAAGTGGTCAGAGACCAAATGACCGGGCAATGGTCAGCGATAATATCTGGAAACTTTGCCCCCTATTGGGACACAAAAGATCCAGAGAATGTGGAACAAATTCACTATGCACTAGTGCGGCAGCCATAGAAGTGGCTCAATGAGACCCACTTGAACCAAAACCCCAACAAATGCGGCTGCGGGCCAAAGATATTTAGTTATTTAGAAAACCGCAGAGTGCAAAAAGCCCGCCCGAATGTGCCAATTTCCCGCTCCCACCATCGATGAAAACAATTAAAAATTCGTGTCAAAATACGAAACGCGAAGAGGTGGCAAGAATTTTAAATGCAATTCAAGGTTTCTGCACCGCACACACGCAATGTGGGACAGCGATTGCATGTGGCGTGCGGCACTAGAAAAGCCCCATCGAAGGGTGGGTCTCATTTAGTGCAAATTAATTTTAAATTACACATCCGCCGTGGTTTGGCCATCCATCAGCAAGTGGCTGCCTTTAATTAATTGAATTTGGTCCACCCCCAAAAAGGTTTTTTTCCTACGCCTCCCTTAATTATAATTTGCCTTTAAATATTTAGTGCTTACGTGGAAATGGCATTTATTTATAGCAGCAGCCACTATAATGTCCTGGGGTCAAATATACTACAGACAAACAAAAAACAGGCTCGAAAACAACATTACGTATACGCCATGTAGTTTTAAACGATTGCAGCCGAAGGGCAAACGAAGTACAAACAAGTCGAGCAGGAAAGCTCTGCATAAGATACAATTCATGCCCTTCAATTACTCTGAAATTAAAATGATGAATTCAATCAATGTAATATATAAATATTGGATATTGAATGTTGATTTTTCATATTATTTGAATTTCAGTTGACAAAAAAGCTTTTTTTAATTTAATTTTGCTCAAAGGCTTGGCAAGCCTTTGACTATCGCAGAACAAGACCATGTCGCCCCGTTCACATCCGATTGCCTGGCATTTTTGAGTTGGTTCTTTGCAATTTTGCGGCACTTGACTTATCGGTTTATTGACACGCCCCGCACACGTCAATCATTCAATGACAGACAGCCAAACACTCGACTTGGAGAGCAGATTGACAGACTTGAATCGATGTTTGGCCTGCATCCTTCAGGTTCTTAGTCAGACATGCATCTCAAGTGCAACTCATCCCTCCGATTTCGGACGCTTCTTGTCTACGAATATTTTGTATTCAATCTAAACATTTGTCAAGCCATTCAGCCAGACATGCAATGTCGATGCCTGCCAGTGATTTTCGATTTGCAAAATTGATTCCATTCCATTTTCGGCAGGGGGCATATGAATTTTGCTGACATCCTTTTGTTTTCCACATAATTCAATGCGAATGCCAAGCAAATGGCCCATTAACAGCACAACATAATTCATTGACACTCTATAATTAAAGTCATTAGTAATTTAATTTCCAGACAATGAGATTCGTAATGACAAGGGATGGAGAACAGTACAATGATATACGATTCTAAAAAATCAGTAAAAGTAAAAGTAAAATTTATTTATGTAATAAAAATCTTTTCCATTTCTCATCTAAATCTTGTTTGGCAAACAAAATTTGATTTACTAATCATATAAAACTTTTAACTATCAGCTAAGTGAATCGTAAACAAGTCATATAGATACATTTTTCCCTATACTTCTTCTTGCTTTGTTAGCCATTTGTCAAATTAAGTATACGCCATGGTGTCGCTGCCACATAAATCGCCGCAGATAGAGTGGCTGGGTAAACGGATACTTTGTCTTGCTCGCATTTTAATTGAGTACATTATACCGCCGCTCGGGATGTTAAGAACCTTTTCTGAATATTAAACGCCATTAAGTGTCTCCCCAATCGACCATTTGGCCAGGACTTTTTCCTTTTATGCCGCTGATTGATTGCCGGCCATTTCGTAATTAGTGACACATTTAACCATTCATTTGTCCATGTTTGCTCTTGTGGCCAAGCACATGTTTGCACACTTATTTGCCTGTTGTCGTTGGCCTGTCTGCAATAACCCAACAAATGCGTTCAGCAAACAAGCCAACTTCGAGTGTTCAATTAACAGCAAATTCGAAAATTCAAATTGGCAAATTTTTAGTAAATTGCAATTTGCGCAAATATTTGCAAGGCCTTTTCATTAAGGTTCAATTAAAATTCATGTAATAAACCGCAAGGAGTCGTAATAAACTGAGGGCTGAGGTTATATATTTTCCAATACGCCGAATAAATTTTGGGTATGCAAGGTATTTACTTTGGAATTCAATGGCCTCTTAATTAAGTTGATGAATGGCTCAGAATTTACGGAATTCAAACACTTTAAAATTGTAATTTTGTTGGGGAATTTCTCTGAGGAAAACGCCGAAGAAGTAATTAAGGGAAAAGGTTTGAGTATTGTATGTTAAATATGTTTAGTAACTATTAAGCAACGAAGACTTTATCATTGCATTTCAGCTTTGAATTGTTAACCGAAAATTAAATATTAGATATTATTTCATCTTAACCCAAGTTCAAGTCAATAACCCCTTATTTGAACCCATAAATCATAGCATAAAATTTAATTTTCCACATATTCAATTTCTTCTGCAAGCTCACACACATTTCCTGGCCAAACTATACTAAAAAAATCACCATTAATCATCAAAGTTCAAACGAAATTGCCTAGAAATAGTTAGCCAAGCTAAACAAACTCAAACTCTTTGCATAAATCTCGGCAAACTTTTTTAACAGGCGGCTAAAATAAAAAAAGAAAACTGCACAGAAATTCAACAAAACTGCTGATATTCCACACTTCTCAGTTAGTTTCTCTTATTATGTCGTAACTAACAAACTCAACACAGGAATAATATCTGGGACACTGTACTCGTATTCCTTTTGGCCAAGAGTAGAAGTCAACCAAGCGGGCTTTGACAACGCTTTCCGTGCTCCATTCGTTGGATTCAGCGAAGCCAGTTAACCGCAATAATTTATGCCTTTGAGCCGTGTTTGAGTCAAAGACTTTTGTTAGTGTGTGTATGTGTGTATGTTAGCCTGTCTGTGTGGTAGTGTGTAGGTGTATTTGTGTGGCCACATAATTTTGCCTATTAAAGTAAAACACTAACAGCGCTTATCATTACAGCGGAGCACCGGAAAAACAAGGCAAACAACAGCGAGCATCTCAGTTACGTAGCGCATCCTTTCGTCGACGCCATTTTGTTTAGTTTATGTCAGTGTATATGTGTTTTTCTACTAGTATATATGCGTTGGTGTGTGTGTGTCTGACGGGGAAGTCCCTGCCTCGCACTTCCTAATGCAAAAAAGCGACTTTTCAGCACAAATTTTTAGCAAAATTAAAATATTTATGTTGCCGACGTGCTTAATGCCCGCGCTGTTTCGCCCCAAAAACCCATACACCCACTTCCCGTTACTTGCTACACCAACACCAACCAGCCGACCGTCCCCCCCCTCTTGTTTAGTTTTTGGAGTGTATGGGTTTCCTGGTCGTGACTACGTGCGTGGTCCGGATGCTGGCGATGATGAGCAGTGGTTGGGTACCCTATCCAAGCCGAAAAGTATGCTACAGTTCAGCAGTAACCTCTCAGAAAAAAAAAGAAATTCTGCAGACTTTTCAGATTTAAAACCTTCTTGGAAAAGCCAAAACATTCAAGTCGAGAAGCCTTTTAACGCATGTGTAAGCAAATAAAAGTAAATCTTATTTGTTAAGTAAGTAATAATTATGAAAATGGATTAAAAAATTGCAATATTTTTACCAATTACTACTTTAAGCTTAAACCGCTCTTATAAAATTAATACTAATTGTAAAAATTACCAATAAATCTTATTTGTATTACTAATTTGCAGATTTAATTTTAAAGTCTGTCTATAAAAAATAAATTTATCAATAAATCGCGACTAATTTAATACCTTTCATCCCTGCCAGGGCATTTTCCATTCGATATTCACCATCCAATTATATATTCCGCTTCTGTTTTAATGTTGCTGAACAAACACACATACACTCACACACACTTACACACACACACGCACCCGAAGGCAAATGCCCTGCATTAACTTCCTTCCTGTCCCGCTCTCTCTCCCTACCACTCGCTTGTAGCGAAAAAAGGACAACACTGCCACTTAATGTTCGCGCTTTAGCAATATGAAATGCCAGGATGAGGGTCCTTGGTTTTCCCACCATTTCCGCTGCAAGCTGCAGTTACTGCCTTATTAAAAACAATATATTTGCGTCAACTTTCGCGCTGGTCATTTATGGCCCTTCAATGGCCATTAACTATTTACATTTCTGGCTGCACTTTGTGCGTGCACATGATTTACACTTTGGGCCTTCTGGGCCTTTTTTAAAGTGTCGTTAAGGTAACGGAAGGTAAAGGAAGCAGTGAAATAAAAAAGTAAATTAAAGCAAACTCCTTGGGCGATGTTCCACTTATTCTCCAGATACTTCTTTTTCCGGCCTTTGTTTTTTTTGAAGTTTTCTGTTGATTTTTTTTTTAGTAACGCTTTGGCCTTTACATTTCCCATTTGCCGTCTGCTCCTTGTTAAAAACGCTCAGAATTTATGACTATTTTGGGACCTGCGGCAGCTTGCGGCTGAAATGCTCTTAGATTTTTCCACTCTGCCTTTTGCGGTTTACTTCCACTGGGCTCTTTTTGCCATCCATTGTCCTGGCTTGTGGTCACAGGGTTTAAAGTTTAAACAATTGCAGATTTGTGTTTTAATTGTTGCCTCTCGGTCTCGGTCCAGAAAGTAAGGAAAACATTGAGCCAAACTCGGGAGTTTGTAATGTAATTTACAAAATAGAGACACATTTTTCGGGTCGAGTTGGAAGTTCAGAACAGTTTTCGGTGAAATAAATTCCTACAAAATACAAAAATAATAAATAGTTATTTTTATAACTATTTAATCTGTTCAATTTCAAAAGTTACCCTTACTAATATAACATGGCACCCCCTTAATAAATGTTTCACACAACCCTTAGAGTCCTTAACGCCACTCTAAAGGATGCTCAATTCGTAAGTTTGGACAAAAAGCAGAGAAAAAGAAGTCCTTTCAAAACTCTTCTTCTCAATTTCTCAGTCGACTGCATTTGATTTCATTTCATTTCTCAAGCCAGCCACGACAGATGGCAAATAAGTTGCCCATACGCCACGTTGCCTTGCTCCACGCACAGAGCGAAACGAGAAAAGGCAAAAGATGAAAAGCAAAAGATGATGCCTTGGAAAACCTCAAGAAAATTGAATTCCATAACAAATGAAGTGCAAAACAGATGTCCATCTGTGTTCGAAAATGTGAAACTGTGAACTTTCAAATCGGGCAATGAAAATACAAACGGAAATTAAGTCGACAGCCAGCTGAAAATAGTTAAAATATTCAATGTGACTTTAGTGACCTCTTCCTTTGTTTTAGCTCTATTTTTTTTCCCCTCTCTGTTTTTTTTTTTGTGTTGCCCAGCAACTTAAATTTAAACAACTAAAAGCTTGTGTGTGTCTCACTCTCTAGTTCTGACAAAATGAACAACAAAGCCGAAGCAAACTGGCAGTGCAACAAACTAAAACCCACAAAAACCGAAACCGAATGTGGATGATGGAGAGTGTTTGTGTCGATGAGACTGCGGCCGCATTTCGCACAAATATTGACACATGTGCGGGGCTAGCAAAGTTGAAGCGGGAATATCCTCCATACCCATATCCATCCCAATATCCTATCCCCCCCCCATGTCCATCCAGATCCACAATCCGAGTAGCCCACAAAAACCCAACCTGTCCCGGCCATTAGATGATTTATAGGTCAGAGATGCCAAACCGAAGCCGAAAAGGAAAACAAAAGCGAAACCAAAATGAAATCGAGGTACGGCAACTGCAACATCGATTGACAGGAACTGCAGCCAAAGGACTTCTATATACACTAAGAAAATAAAACCAATGAAATTTCATATTTCTTATTATAAAAAACTAACCTATACATCCTGCAAGTTAAAGAAGAAACATTACTTGTTTGCATTTGGCAGTTGTTTTTGTTTTTCTTACAAAGTTAAAC
Source organism: Drosophila eugracilis (assembly GCF_018153835.1). Taxonomy (NCBI): domain Eukaryota; kingdom Metazoa; phylum Arthropoda; class Insecta; order Diptera; family Drosophilidae; genus Drosophila; species Drosophila eugracilis. The sequence continues at coordinate 30,802 of NW_024573311.1, read as the reverse complement.
ATTCTAAAAACTTCTTTTATTTATTAATTAATTAATTATAAATATTATTTTCCCTCTGCACTTTTCGACTACCGAAAAAATTGAAACAGACACTTTACGGACATGGCAACAAAGTGTCTTCCTTCTTCTGCCCAACCTTAGTCAGCAGTAATTAACGAAAACTGTTCCAACGAAAAATACTCTAGTAAGTGTGGATGGCATTGACAGCAGTCAGGTATTAGGGGGGTATATAGGAGTATACAGGGGGGGTATTTAGGGGTTATATAGGGGGTATATAAAGACGTATATATCCGATTCCACACATGTCGAGTCCAAATTTGACAGCGGGAAAGTGTTAGGTTCCATTGGCATTGTTCTGCGCGTTCCTATTGTTGATTAATAATTCAGTCGATGTCGGAACAATGGATTGGATAGATCGGGGTCATGGTTTGCCCAAGTCTGGACACCATAGCACAGCCTTGGAAACTGACAATTGGACATTGATTTGGTCAATGTGACTGTCGATATGAAGAGAGCATCACCATTGTTTTATGTTGGGATTCAATGTCTTTGTTTTGCAGTTTTGAAAAGAAGAGACAGGTAAATGAAGGCCTTCGAGAGTTATTAACCAGATTAGCTTTAAATAAAAACTTGTTTTGAGGCCAAACTAGTTTAATTTTAAATATTTTCTAGCACATTGTCTCACTTCTTTGATTTCAAGTCACAATTTAAACGACATACCAAAACGATTTACCTGCAACCCTCACCAAGTTGCAATATCTTTCTCTCCTTTTTTTAACTTTCTTTCTTTCTTCAACATTCCCATAACATCCTCCTTCTCTCCACAGTTATTAACTATTCATAACTTTGTGAATTCAATTTTAGCAACGAGTCCTACACGTTCTTTCCCCACTCTGATATCCAATCAGGGGTTTCCCCCAAGCTGGGACTGCGATCCCTCCCTGAACAGGTAAACACTTTAAGGTGTCATATGTAGCTAATGTGCTGGCAAAACTTTATACGATCCAAACGAAAAGCGTAAATGAAAATGAAAATGAAAGCCCCAACAGAATGGAGCTGACCACAGCAGGATATTGCAGGTGTTGGCAGGACATAAATTCAAATTTGTAGCACAACTTGTTTCGAACTGAAAGTGTAAAGTGTAAAGTGTGAAGTGTGAAGGGGGGGAGAAAAATTGAAATTAAAAATTTGTGCTGTTCGGAGGGTATGACAATAACAAGGCACCCACATCAAGCATTTGTCCTGTCGCTATTTGCCTTTCACTCCATCTCCATTTGGCATTTGTATGTGTGTGTGTGTGTGTGGAATGTCCTTCGTGCATATATGGTTGTTCTACGTACTATTGTTGTATGAATATTCGTGTGTGGCACTGGCTCGTTTATTTGCTCGCATTACAATTACCAAAGGACCAAAAGGAAAAGGACCTCGCTGCCCGTACACGTACGCAATTTGTTTGCACACCTCCACCTAGGAAATTCCAAGGGAACCAGGAGCAGGACCAGGACTAGTGTTAGTTTGCCCAGTTACACAAACAAATTAATTTCAGCCAGACACTCGAAATGTTTAGAACATTTGGCAATGTTTGTAATTGAATATCGTGCGAGGGTGGTGTGGGGTTACATCAGCAAATTTCACTACCAAAACACCAGTGGGTCAAATTATGCAAAACTAATTATGATTATGCGATGCGCCTGGCATTGTCGATGGAACACCAACTAAAATGGAGGCCACGATGTCACTATAATGCATCAAATGACGCGTGGCCATGGCAGTTCACTGGAGAATTTCATTTACAGAACTAAAAATCCCAAAATATCCCCCCCCTTATTTGAGCCAACTAATTGGTGTTGGGACCCAAATTATTAATGGCATTGAGCGATGGCTTGGGCATTAAACAAAAAAAAGGACTTTAATCTCTGCCGTAATTGCGAAAATTGACAGCTAACATTATGCAAAATAAGTTAATTTGGCAGACAATTTCAAAATTTCAAACATAAAGCTGTTACTTTTGAATTAAGCGTAAACATTGACGTTGTCAAAGAAAGGGGGGAAATTGTTGGTAATAGAAAACATAAGAAAATCTAGTTTTAGCTTAGTCAAGAAAATATTGCCAAAAATGTACAGATTAAAAATTTAGTAAATGCAACTTTGTTTGTTATTAAAATTGTATTTAATGTGAACTAAAATAAAAAGGAAAATAAAAGAAAATAAAAAATATATCTACCTTGTTTATGGCATTTCATTTATTTGCCAGCGGAAGTTTAAAAAACAGCGACTCTGAACAGGATATCAAAAGGACATGTAGTCATGCATGTAAAGTGCCGTCGGTCACATATGTAGGCTGTCCCCCCGCATTTATTTTCGCTCATTTTCCCACAGTTTTTTCATTTGGTTGCCTGGAAATTATGAGCCTGCAAAGGCAATGCTTGGCCCAAAAAAAAAAAAATAAAACAGCTCTGTGCTCATTTTTATTTGCCAAGTTTGTCCCGCAAAAACTTCTTTTGTGAGCTGTCAGAACGTTAAGTGTTGAAAGCGCCTTTGTGGGCCACAGAGAGAATTTTAATTAAAACTCCTAATGAATTTTTAACACGAACTCCGGCCCAACTTAAAGAGCAGAAGAAAACCAAAAAGCAAAAAAAAAAAAAAAAACGACGGAGACAATCCCCGGAGTCAGCGAATTGCATGCGGTTTCTTTGCTCCATCTCCTGGTAATTCTATTTTTTTTTTGTGGCTGAAATTATGACCACAAGAGCAGCGCCAAAAAGTCATCACGTGACCACACAATTGTGTGGTCAACACGTTGACCCCTTGATGCCTTTTGGCCCCGAGCCCGACGACCCTGCACTACACTCCGTGCTAATGACATTTCAACTATTTTAATCTCCGCTCTCTCACTGGGCATTAATTAAATTGCAATTTCTTTTGGCTGTGGTTTAGCCTTTTTGGCTTCCTCTACTCACACATACAAAAGAAGAGAAGCCCATTTTGCGGCCAAAAAGTAAGGAAAATCTATGAAGATAAGCCCCAACAACTTCCGATTAAATTGACAGCCCAATTAGCTAAGGACCCTCCGGATAGACCATAAATACTTCGAATATCCGGCGAGCAAACAACAGCAGAAGATTGCATAAATCTCTGAAAGAAGAGGGCCAAAAAAAAAAAAAATGTAAAAAATGGAAACGATTGCCAGGATAACAAAGCTCCAAGAATACGGATTGTCTGCATTAACCCGATGGCTGCTCTTGGCATTATTTAAAATCACAGAGCCTTCAAATTGCATTTTAATAGAATTTATTGCGCCGAACCGATTTCCCCAAAACCAGAGAGGAAAATAATATAAAAGAAAAACCAAGAGGAGAACAATTTCGCGCGACTGCAACACTTGACTTTCCATGTTGTTTGAAGCAATAAAATGCTATTCTCAAGCAGTCGCATTGATATGCCAGCATCCTGCTGGAAAAATAGAGCACACAAAGAGAGAGAGAGGATAACAATGGCAACTCCTCCTTCCAGCTGGTCTCCTGCCACGGATAAGACCCCAGCTCAGTGCAGTCGAGCGCATCAATTCCGCCATTTCCATTTCACAATTCAAAATGCAAAATCCGTTGCCAGGACCGAGATGCACAAATGCAACACAAATTATTACTTGGCTACGATCCAGAATGTTTTAAATTACAATTTGCAAACTATACTAAATATATATATTTATATATATATTTATATATGTCTTCCTGCACAGCAGGTTTTGTGGAAAAAGCGGGAAAGCGGGAAAACTGTAAAAGAACTGCACAGCCACAGGAAGCCATTTAGTTCGGCTTTTCACCCCCAAAGGCGAGGCCATAATTCTTTCATAAAAATCAACAACCAAATGGCAACTGTTGTCTGTCGCCCAAAAGATAAACTTTGCTTGCCACTTTTGTAAATAATTTATCTTCCATGGTCACCACTGCGTATGCTTGATAATCGTAATTACTGTAAGAGGTTTCCAAGAAATGGCAAAAGAAAAGCATTTCACTGGTAAATTAATGGTTGAAGTTGTTATTGTTATGTATATGAGAAGATTTATTCTGGTGGGGAATAAAAAACAAAAAATGAAATAGGAAAAAAAGAAAAAATAAATATTTAAATATCTTAAATTTAAAGTTTAGTTTTTCTTAAATTATTAAAATTTTAAAATCAAAAAGAAAAAGTACTTTAAAAATATTTCAGTATATATATATACTGTAAAATCTCAATGAATACGCAAAGCTGTCTGCAAATAAATCTGTTTTAAGAATCATTCTTTTGTGTGTTAAAAATAAAACGAATGATTGTAAAAAACAATAACTTTTCCTGCTTATTTAAAACAAAAGCTTGATATTTTTTTTAAAATTCTGAGTTGAATTGTTCATTTTTTGCATTAACAAAGCACCCACCAACTTCCCTATAGATTAAAACTTTATAAAATGAGCAAAAATTGTACTCTGTAAGCTTTCTGTGGTCTCTGCCCTTGGAATAACAATCATAGTTCCAAAATGCTGCTCAAAGTCATTCTTATTGCTATATCAATATTTCCAATTTTATCAGATTCTCTATTAGATGAACTACCCATCACAATAGGACAGGTTCCCTGGCAGGCTTCAATCCAAATAAATGGCAAACATCATTGCGGTGGCGTAATTTACAGCGAGAATATTATCTTAACCATAGCTGAGTGTGTGAGAAAAGCCAATATAAAAACCATATCAGTGCGAGTTGGTTCTTCATTAAAAAACATCGGAGGTATCGTGGTGAATGTTAAGCAAATGAGAATGCAAGTAACGGGTCTGCGGCCCAGTGATGTGGCCATCCTCCAACTACAGTCATCTCTAAAAATGGGCCTCAATGTCCAACCAATACCCTTGGCCACTTCAGTGCCAGCACCTGGAACTAAGGCCACTGTCTCCGGTTGGGGTCAACTATCATCCTTAACTCCGCCCTCAGAAATACTGCTAAGAGTAAATCTTAGAATCCAACAACAATTTATGTGCACCGCACGAAACGCTTTGAAGGGCAGACTGATAATTCTAGACGAGATCTGCGCTGCTCCTTGGGGCATCATACCTCTGGCCTGTCAAGGATTCGTCGGTGGTCCCTTGGTTTGCGGTAATCAACTTGTAGGAATAGTTTCCTGGAACAATGTCTGTGATTTCCTTAACACCCCTAGTGTTTATGCAAATATTCCCTTGCTTAAAATATGGATAGATAGCACTGCCAGTTTACTAAATGTTTTTAAACTGGGATAACAATTGAATGAAACATTTTTTTGATCAGATTAATTTAAGCTTTACTGGTTAATTTAAGTCCCATACTGCTGAGGTATACAAAGCATGTGAAAAAAGTGGAAACTAAAGCGATGGAAAAAAGCGATATGAAATCCCCAACAAAATTGGCCTTACCCCCGAAAAAAACTACAAAAATATTTGCAAATTGTTTTCGTTTACCCATAAAATGTACGCAACTTGTTTTCCCCCCCTTTTTTTTGCTGTTGTTGTTTGCTTCCTGCTTGTATTGGGAAATTGAAATTTAATTCATTTGCATTTCATTCTATGATCTGGGGAGTGCAGCACAGATGGATATTATTAATACGACCCGTAAGCCCAATAAATGCTCATGATACCTCGCGCTGTTCTCGCCGTTGTTCCCGCATTTTTGTTCCCGCTGTCACTGCTCGTTGGCTGTGCATTTTTTATGGTTATGAGCCTTATTGTAATGACCATTAAAATTGGCATTGTTATGACCGTTGTCAGCCAGCCATGAGCCATAAGGGGTTTGACCCACAGAGAGAGAGAGAGAGATGACATGGCGAATAAAGCCAGGGTTGCAGACACGATCAAGGAGGGGGGTTTAGTTTAATTTCATTATTGATCCCTTAATGGAATGCTATCTTGCCTTAAGTTAAGTAAAATATATGGATTTTAAGACCAAGATTGGTTTTACGAGTAACTTGGCAACGCAACCCTGCAACCAAATCAGCGGGAAAAGCAGCATCTGCATTGTCAGCTTAATAATTACACACACACACACACACACATGAAAAGCCTTACGCACACTGGCAAACAATTGCCGTTGCATCTGCGAGCAATTTCAGCATGGAAAACTCGCTGGCGAACTGAGAAAGTGAAGGGAAAAACCTGCTGGAAAACTGGGAGACATTTGCACGTCGTCAGCGTCGACACATTAAAATAAATGAGACTTTTGCCTTAAAGCAGCTGCTGTTGTTGCAGGTGTTGGTGTTGCAGGTGTTGTTGTTGTTGTTGTTGCAGTTGCAGTTGCAATTATTATTGCCGCTGTTGCTGCAGAAGCATTTCCACGTTTTTCCCAACGCCTTGAAAATTACACGCAAATTACAATGCATAACGAAGAAAGCTTTCAGTGAGAAAGTGCGAGCGGGAAAAGGATAGCAACTTCCTTCGCCCTTTCCCACAGCCTCCAACCTGCCAACCTGCCCCCTGACCTCATTTACCCTTGGTTAAAAACCAAGAAAAAGCAAATACAAAAAAAAAAATAAAAGTTCACCGTCTGCTTAATTACATTGTAAAAACGCATTGGCAGTCGGTGGAATTCATTGCCAGACTTTGCTATCCGAAGTTTTGGGCCACCAATGGAAATTCCACACCTCTTGTTGCCCCATTTTCCTTTGTGGTAATTAAATTGAACTTTTGTCTGCGGCTTTTTGACAGTTGAATGCATTTAACCATTCGACAAGGTGTAAAATGGCACAAAGAACGTTAGGGAACTCCAGGCGAATGAATGTGTGGTTTTATCCACTTAAAAGTTGAAATTTTAATAAGAAAGACACCAAAGCTTACTTTCAGCTGTCAGTTACATATATAATTTAAGCATTTTTATGTAAAGTTTTATATATTTTCAACTTTTTATTTCTCAAATTTCCCAAACAAGCAAAACCGCATTTATTGCGATTAATTTATCAAAGGTCAACATGAATCGTGGGAATGCATAAATCTGCAAATGAATTTAATACAAAAATGTGAAAATGTGTGTTTTAAATAATTAAATTCCAGCAAACGTGCTGCCGCAGCATCAAGTTAATTTTTTCCTACCTGACCCTGGAAGGATCCCCCAAAAGGACCTGTTCCACTGGCACCTCTGGGATGCCATGGTTTCGGGAGTGCAATATATGGTAACATCACGTACATCAGGACACCAGAGAGGGTTCCCCTTACCCCCTTTTTTGTCAGTCATTTGCTTGCTGAAATTGAAACAAAAAAACGAAACCCCGAAAATTCGCCATAAAAATTCATAGTATACTTTTTGGGGGCCACCTCGATGATCACTTCTTTTTACTTGCCGGAAGTTTTCCCGCGCCCTAGTGTGTGTATTTTTTAATTTATCCCGATTTTTTCAGCTGTTGTTTCGAGCGTTTCTCCATTTTTGTTGACTTCGCTTTTGTAGCAGCCAACTGAAATTTCTGTGGCATGATGCCAACCAACTTTGACGTGATGCCAGTAACACCACGTATGTGTGTTTGTATATGTCTATGGATATTTGCCATGGTGTGCTTGTCACTTGTTGACGGTGTGAAACTGAAGCCAAAAGCAAAAGCCCTACGCCGTTCGGTTGTTGCCCCTAAAAGTGGTTTATTGGGTTAACGGTTACGGTTACGGGGGGCTCAAAGTTATAGCCTTTCCCTGCGAATCAGTGTAGGTAACAAGCTAGTGTTAATCCAATTTAGCAGAGATTGCTATAGGTATGGCTATAAAAATGGTAAACAATGCTTAAAGATTTTTAGAAAATGGAAAACGATGAAATACTTTAAAAGTCTTAAATTTTGATCTTGATATTGGTGGCTTTTATTTTAATGCCTTTAATTACGCCAATGATTTCATTGCCCTCAAGCGTTTTAGTCATTAAAAAAGGAAATGCAATTAAATTACCGAAATTAAATGAATATACAAAATGGAAATTGAATCGTAAATATTTTTTATTTGAATTTCAATTCATCGCCATTCTTTAGCCCCAACCGAAAAACAGCGAGCGTAAAAAATTCCATTTTAATTTCCATGCCCAAGTGACAAACAGTCAATCAAAAAGCAGGCCAGCTTGTGGGGAGGTCAGAGGTCACAGGAAGAATAAGAGAGAGCTCGCTGTTACCATAATTTCACCTTGACACCTTTGTGAGCCATAGCCACCCGCGAAGCTCATCCACGCCCACACGGATATTTATGACAGAAATTTAAAATTAATGATGTGTGACGTGAAATTGTCGCCGAAAATAAAAAGGCAAGAAAACAGTATGAAAATGAAAGAAAAGGCAGGATAAAAACCGCTGGGGACTAGGAAAATAGGGCAGCCGTTTCATTTTGCTTCATCCTCTCAAAATTTCTACAAATTATGAAAAAATAAAATTAAATGGAGAATGAAAAGCAGCCAGAGAAATGCCTTAAATATCTTCAGTTAATTCAGCACAAAGACGACGAAATTCATTGCCTGTGATCTAAGGAATGGGGATTTAGCCAAATGTCGCAGCTGTCTAACGCCCTTTTGCCAGAAACCTTTTAAAGTATATCGTAATCAGCATAATTATCTGGCCTGTGATGTTAAGAGATCACACTCTACAAATTCCACAAGGTCATTGCCTGCAAAAGCTATAACAGGTTTAAAAGTAAACTAAACAAGGAAAAAGGATAGTCTATCACTTGGCAAAGGATATGTAGATTGTAGAACTTCAAAGTACAAAACCTCTACAAAAAGTTGCATTCCAGTTAACAAAATTGATAATCAGGTACAGCAATTTGTTAAATCTGAAACAAAACTGCCACCAAAGGCAATTAAAGTATCTATACTAAAGACCACTAATAAGTACCGAAAACTACACAATGCCAAGGCTCTTAAAATGGATGAAGAACTAACATCCCATGCCCAGGAGTGGGCTAATGTGGGTGAACGTTCTATTAGTTTTATTCATTTATTTTAAATATAAAATATCCTTTATCCCTTTAGCACCTGGCTAATAAGAACCTTCTTGAGACTCGACCTTCTCCCCTTTACGGCGAGAATATAATATGTGCCCGTAGATCACTTTTCAGTGTGGACAAAATAATGAAACTCTGGTATCAAGAGAAGTACAATTATGATTACCTTAAGCCAGGCTTCGATCTGTACACAGGACACTTTACTCAGATGGTGTGGCGAGGAACGGAAAACCTAGGAGTTGGAGTGGCCTGCAAGTTAGTTAAGTTTTTAAAAATCGCATTAAAACTTCCTAAACTAAATGAATTCAACTTTTAGTAATTCTAACATATGGATTGTTTGCAACTACAATCCACCTGGCAATATAAGTGGACATTTCAAGGAGAATGTTCTACCAAGGAGATGGCTTTTAGTCAAGGAAAATACCAAGGAAACCAAAACCAGAAATTCTAAGCTTAATCTACCAAAGAAGGAAAAACGTGTTTAAATCTAAAAATTGTTTTAAAAAAAACTGCTAATAGCATGGAAAACGTAAAAAAAAGAAACAAAATATTTACATACTTAAAATTTATATTTAATCAATGAATAAAATAATTTTAGTCCTTAGATTTAGGAGGCACATTGTCCTTGAACATGCCCACAACATTGCCGGGAGGATTGTAATTGCAAACCACCCAAGTTCTATCCGCTCTGTTAAGAAATAAATAAATCAGTTTATTATATAAATATAGAGTGAGAGAGAGAGGTATAAACTCACTTTCTGGCCACACCCGAACCCATCTCTTTGGAGGCCTTCCAGATCAGCTGCGTAAAATGTCCAGCAGTGGGAGCAAATTGTCCCTTGGCAAAGTCATAGCTATTCATCTCCCGATACCACATTTCCACTGGTAAATCTCCGGACACATCCATTCCGCCGGAAAGGAAAATGTTTTCACCATATCGGGGATTGGGTCGATGGGCCATTATGTTCTTATCCCGAAGGTGCTGATAATTATAGTCAATATATATTATAACCAAATTCATATAAATTTTCCAACCTACATTAGCCCATTCTTGGGCCAGTTTATTCAGCTCAGCATTAATGGTTAAGGCCGGACAGCCATGCATTGCCCTGTACTTATTGGTAGTATTGAAGACCTCCTTTAGGAACAGTTCATTGTTGCCCTTGGTATCCTGACCCCTTGGACCCGGAGTGCGCTCATGGGTTTGGGGTATGGGCGCAGGAGATCTCTTGGCCATGTTTTCTCGGGGTTTGGCAAGCGCCCAGGTCCGAAAATCAAAATGTATTTATAGAAAATGACATAAGAGGCAGGGTTAACATTTTAACTTCTTAAATTATTTTTAAAAAATAAAAAATCAATGGGTGTGGGAAACCATTTACTAACCACTGAAAACCCTTTCGAGCTTCCCCCACATAATCTGGCCTAAACATCGGGATTAACATTGTGATTGATACCGCAAACACAGGATGCGAGTGATGGAGGCAAACACATCCATAGGCACAGATTAGACAGACTGTCAAAAGGGGACTGCCTCGGTAAGATCCTGCCTCACGCACATTCTCCTTGGATCTGACGAATGGATTAACCAACGTGACGTATGAGTGATGTATGAACGTCGGCTTCGGTTATTAATGAGCCAGCTATTCTTTCACATATCCGGCCATATGCTTCCATTTCGTAGGGCATATACATATATAGGCAAATCAGGAAATCGGAATGGCATTAATTGCCGATTGAGTCGATCTGAATAATGGGAATTGGCTGACATGGTGGCTGCTTATCAAAACGCCCGCAGCTCTAACTACCGATGTGCAAATTTCGATGTTGAAACACTCCGAACATTAAATTATTTAAGCGTTAATGTCTGTGTGTGTGTGTGTGTGAGAGAGAGTAAGGGGGAGGAGGTGAGGAACACTGGGCAAGTGTGAATCCTTAATGAGTTGTGCAAATGCAAATCAATGGTCCGACTGATGCCGCTGCTCCCGGCAGAGATTAAGCCAGTATTCCGATATACTCGTACAGATATATCCGCAGGACAAGCTGACTCGCTGAAATTATCCTGTTTGCCGGAAGGTGGATGAAGGGTTTGATATACTCTCATGTAGTATACATTAAATTATGGCCCAGCTCATAGATTTATTGGGGATTTATGTACAAAGTACTCTGGTTGATGAGACTAAGCTTAGTAGTTTTAACATTAATAAGTAGTAAAATGATAAGGGGATTAAAATGCATTTCAATTTATAGGTAATTTATTACTAAATTGTAATTATTGCTATAATATTTTGAATATTCACCACGATTGGGCTTGATTCTAGCTCCTTTTCCGTTACCATTTAAGTCCCAAATGGATATTCTGGAAATTTGTAAAAAAAACTTTAAGCCTGACAGGCTTAATTTCAGGTTTCCATGGCTTCTGCCTCAAATGTGATGCACAGCGGCGTCATCCGCACAATGCACAATTCTGAATTGCGGTGCCAGCGGAGTGGAGATGAGTGTGTGGTTCAGTGGTTCAGTGGTTGGGTGGTTCCATGGGTGGTTGAACGGCTGAATTGTTTGGGTTGTAAACTGGCCGCAGTCAAAGCGTAAAACGCAAAGCGCACACGTTACTTTGCTGTCGATTTAATTAATTTCGCAAATTTGGTTTCGTTTATTTATGCAGTTATGCTTGGCCAGTCCGGGCATACAGTGCGCGCCATACGCGCAGAATAAATACACGAACACTTCCACTGTTCTGCATGCGGGCATTATACACTGTCCGCTATATAGGCTCTGGTAACTGGACAAACAGGTTTCGGATTTCCATCGCACCCAACTGGTTGCATATGACAGCCGCACTCACCCACAACCATCTGCCGCCGGATGCACTCGATTGCACATACGGATGCTGCCTTCAATTCCGATTCCCATTGATACGAATTGGTCATGTTTTGGCATAAAGGAAGTATCATCATGCAAAAAATCATACAAAAACTACGGCTTAAAGGTGCATAAAAAATGAGGAGAGAAGCTTTGTAAATGCGTTGTCGATTGAAAGTCAAATAAATCTCTTTATTTGCTGGCAATGATTGCAGGTTTTTTTTATATATATTTTATAGTATTTATCAATATATAACAATTTTGTAACAATTATAATTATTTTGGTGGAAGTTAAAACAATAATAATACCAGTTAAGGCGGAGTTAAGGGAGCATCCTAAAAGTATGCAACATACAATATAAACAATATTTTTTCCGCTTTTGCCAACATTTTAAAAGCAACATTAACTTTAAAAATAAATACACCTTTCAATATTTCATTCACTTTAAATCGCTCAACAAAGCTTGGCCGAGGGTTAATAAATAGCTTTTCCGTTTTTCCACTTTCCGCCCACCTGGAATTCAATTAGTCCGATGCCATTCCACTTACCTTTGACCCTCGGTAATGTCAATTAACGATAAACTGCAACTGCTGGAATAAGTCTGTGTAAAAAAAAACGAACAAACAAAGCTGATTCCATGGTCGGAGAGCTCCTTGATACCCGCGAAGGGCAGTCAAATGGAAATTTTCCACCTAAACGACATAAAATTTGCTACCAAATCGGTTTATGGCAAAGCGAAAAGTTTCCCTCAATTTTTCCACCACTTTCCCATTTTTTGGTTTGGTTTTTTTTTCTCTCTACTGGCGGGGATTGCTATCGAGCGACTTAAAACTACAAAAACAACAAATTTTTTGGGTTCGCTTTTGTGAACCGCATTTCCATGGACAAGTTTTTTCGGCGTAGAAAAATTTTTGGAAATTGCATTTGCATGTGTGCGATGGAAAAGTCTGGCTGGCAGTCATATTTTGCGCCTTTAGTCCATAAAAGCTAAAATGTTTGCGGCTCAAAGGCGAAAGGCGGCCAGAGAAGAGCAGGATGCGAAAGTGGATTACGAACGGTGGCCGACGTCGCCAAACTTCAGGACTCTGCTTCTGAGCTACCTCCTATTTTAAGCTACTAGTACACTGGGAACAGGAAGTTACTTTTTTGTTAGGAAAATCTTTTGATTTAACTTGTATTTTGTCATTCATGCATAACTCTAAGCTTTCTTTCATAATTTTTGAAAAACTTACCTAAGAAACTATAATTCAGAGGCTAGAATGCACTTTCTATCATATTCCCATGCAAATTTCTCGCAGTGTAATAAACCCCAATTGCACCACTTCTGATCCCCTGCAATCTGGCTGTCATACTGTCTCCATCCATTTTGGCCATTGCACAAAACAGAAGGTGAGTTCTGGGCTCCATGCACCTGTTTGCCAATTTCTGGTAGCCTGTTCGAAATGCCACCTCCTGCACAGAGGGAAGGGGGGTTATGTTCCTAGGATTGAATGTTAAAAGGGGGAGGGGGGTAAAAGCATGTCTGAGTGCCCCTCTTTGTCTATTCAATTGAGCGGGTTACACTGCCATGGAGATCGCCTTTCCTCCGGCTAAATGGACCTGTTCCGTTTTTCCTCCTTTTTTATTGGCTTTGCGTTCTGATGCAATAAACTTGGCTGAAAGTTCTCGCGTCAATCGGTGGTGGGGATTTTTCCAACGCCGTCGGCGGGAAAAGTGAATGTGAAAAGTGCGTGTATGTGAGGGCAAAACTATAAGCCGGAGCTTAGTTTAAGTATATAGCTGAAAAGGGGAATTTAAGATGGTGATCATGCATAGGATTTATATTTTTAAAGTTAGTAAAAATCATTACAAAGTCCAGATACATTAATTAATATAAATTCGATTATTGAAATTAAATGTAAAAATAAAAATTCTTAAAAGTATAAAAAAAGAATTTTATATTTTCCTCTCAAAACTACATTTTTTACCCCGAAAATCAAGCCATTTGAAAGGCCTTCATTGGCAACGGCAGCTGCCAGTTTTTATTATGCTCATCAAATGGTTATAATTCAATTTTTCCAATCGAGGAAATCTCAGCACGATTCGCTGTTCGCGTACGTTAAATAAATGGCAAGGGTCATAAGCACCACGGGGACACGCCTCCAAAACGAACACCCCCGCACAGAAATCCCAGCAATTTCCATGGGATGCCAGTTCCCGAAACGAGTGAAACAATCGTCCATTTTCAAGTTGGGCCATAAATCATTGTACCATTGCATTTGGTTGCATTGAAAGTTTCCATTTTCTCTTTGCCTTTTTCCCTTTTCCTTTTCCCTTTTGCCGTTTTTCCATTTAGTTTTGTTCGACTGGCTGGAAAGTGGAAAGTAGAGAGAGTTTTTCTCTGACTACAGTTGACAATGCCACATTAATCATACGCACATGCAGGCAGGCCAAAATGTTTCTTTAAAAGCCCAAGAAAATTTGCTGACGTTTATTAAAACAATAAACAAATCATGCCATTGCATAGGCAACAAGCTAAAGGAAAATAAAAATAAGATAAATGAAAATGGAAAATGGTAAATGCAATCCCCACCACACACACATAAACATGTGGCTCACGTACAGTGCATAAATATTTAAAATTCTAGCAAAATTTTGCTGATAGTTTTATGGACTTGCCAACGAGACATGTGCCGAGCTTCAGGATCTAACCAAAAAATGCATTTCTATTTTTATTTATTTTTTCTCAGCCGTTGACTGGCAAATAATTTATGTGCCTGCCTGGCATTTCAATTTATTTCACAATTTCCGTTCAGAATAACCAAGAACATACGAAAATTCAGTGAAAACCGATGAAAAGTTAAAATTATGATGGGAGCCAAAGGTCTTAAGTGAATAAATGAAAATCAAGTGGGTTTGCTGTTAAGCATTAGATACCTATCAAAGTGAATTTAGTAGGTAATTGAATAAAGGAAAAACCCGTTGAGATTACTGTATGCCAGCAGTCTTAGCAAGAAAGATGATTAGATTATTTTATTCATGTCAACAGGACACGACTCCTTTGTGCATTTCCCGCTTTCCCGCGCACACACTCGACAAGCTGACTTCCCCCAAACTAATTTGTCAAAAAATAAAGTTCACAAAGAAAGTTGTCAAAGAAAATGCAAGGACCCGGCGAAGCATAAAATTTAAACAAACATATGTAAATATTTGTTTACTCTGGCAAATAGTTGTATTTTCTTTTGCCATTGCCCAACCCCCCCTCGAGAGAGTGAAAGGAGAGAGCCCTGTACCTTGTCAGCTGGAGAGTTTCCCCCTTTACTTTTTACAACTTTGTCTGGGTAAAAAAAGAAGATGAAGGATCCGGGAAAAATTTCGATTACCCACTTCAACCCACGTACTCTCTCTCTCTGTGCAGCATTTCCTCCAGTTTCCACTGCTGTTTACCGATTCCCGTTGCACTTTCCCAAGTGCGCTCCATTGGGATGCAATTAAATACTCCGCTTGAGCGGACAAATAACAGTAGCTACGACTTTGAACCTTCTGAAGGTAACGTAAAAATGCCGAAACCAAAGGAGAACAATATTTGTATTGGCTCGCTTTGTGAGCTCCTCGGTTCTGTTTGTCATCTCGTGATTCTTCCATTGCACATGGCCACAGTTTGCCAGCGTTTAATTAAAAGCCAAAGGGTTGTGCCAGGCAGCCATCGAAATCTATACATATCCTTGGTTTTATAGTATTTGTTGTGTTATTTTATTCCGATCTGAATGGGGTTTATAGTTTGTTATGTTTATAAACTTTTAAGGTTTAAGTTTTACATCTCCAGGCTAAAGTTACTGTCAGGTTAAACATCCTATGAAAACCATACTGCATCATAAACTATCACAAGGCCAATTAAGGTGCATCTATTAAAGTATTTATTTTTCACATGTTCACAGCCTGGTAGGATTTGCATGTGGATGGTTTTGTCCTGGATGGGTTGTCCTGGCCGGGATAGCAGCTGTTGATTCGCTGCGTTGACGTATTTTAATTTATAATGCAATCTCTGACTGGTATCGACTCCTTTTGGGATTCAAGACATCCCCATAGGGGCCAAGCCTTTACAGCTTCATATTGCTTAACCCCTACGTGGACACCTTCCCTTCTCAGGATGTTTGAGAGTGTGTTGTATAAGTACACTGAAAGAAATCTTAATAAATTTTAAATACATATATATTTGGTGATAATTTGGGCAGCCTTTCTCAATGACTTCCTTAGAAATTGAAAAGTTGTCTTCTATCTTTAAACATAACTCACATTTCCCTCAGTGTAAGATCGCCTAAGCACGCATGTTGTGTCACCGTCTGTCGCGTTGTCTCCGACTCTCGGATTCCCTATTCCCCTACGTGTGTTTGCTCTCGTGAGATTTACAACGTGACAGCGCACAAGTCCAAAAGTGGTAATGGAGAAGGGGATCCCCTCCCAACAATACCATGGATACCAAGAGCTGGAACAGACCCTTTAGGTTGACCCATGGGGCCTACACCTGGGGAACCAAAATGACTTCGACGACGACAGCGACACGTGCCAAGGACACTGATTTATATGTTTTCCATTTTTGTTTTATTAGCGGCCGCCTCGTATCTCTTCATCGCTCCTCTCTGGGCAAAAACGTGCATGGAATTAATGAGGATTTTCCGCTATCTCATTCCACCAGCTGCAATCCCGAACACTACAAGTATCCTTGCCCCTCCCCCCGAACACTTTAAAGCGGTCTGCTGCTGCTGCTGAATGGGCAAATTAAAACGAGCATGAAATAATCATAAATTGCGCATTGGCGCATTAAAATTTCCATCGCTTAAAGTCAGGCTTCCATTTGCCAGACAGGCAGAGATTGTTGAGGGAGGTGGGGGGAAACGGGGAAGGTAAACCGGTGGGTCAGACGTTTTCACCGACAGCTGTGGGCGTACCATCAAAGTGCCAAAGAGATGGAGAGGAAGAGAGGCTAAAAGGGTAATGGAAAGGTAAAACGGAAGCTGGCAGCTATGGCGCCGGAAATGGCTGCGTATATCCTGGAATAGGAAGCCATCGCTGGCAATAGTTTTGCGGTGCTTTGGTCGCAGTTGCATTTCTATTTTACGATATGAATAGATCGCAGATTGCCGGGAAGCCGGGAAGAGGGCTATTATGAGGATGTGAGAGGCGGTTCTATAAAACTATTTCACAGAGATTTTATATATCAGTTTTAATGTAATTCAAATTATTCATAAAAACAACTATGATAAGGTATGAATTATAACCAAAAACATATTAAATGAAATCCTTAAAATTTAGTTTTTTATTTTTCCCCCCCTTATCCATGTTAATGAGAACTCTTCAGAAGCTAAATGAAAACCAGGTTTCTCTCTCTCCGCCATCATTTCTTTATCAGCCAGCCAACAGATTTCGTCCGCTGGCCAAAACCGTCGAACAAAGCCAGAAAACCGCGGCGAGATTTTCATTTCAATTTGCTGCCAAAAATGCCTACAGATTTAGCAAAGGGGCGGGTGGTGCTATGAAAAGCGGAAAATGGGTGAACAGAGTCCATCCTCTGGATATGAAATCGGGAGCTCAGCAGACACGCAGTCGTTTGGTCGCTCGCTGGCCAATTTATTTTTAACGTTGCAGCTGCTGCTTGTGTTATCATTCAATTGCGGCCTGCACTGAAATTTAGCATAGCAGGTAGCGAGATTAGTGTTGGCAGCTTTAATATACTTATAAATCCAGACGATAGTTGGGATATATCTTAGCTAACTTTCTTTGGAAAAATAAAGAAAACTTTAGAAAACAAGCAATTGAGGTAAATCTTCAACCACTAAAGATACAGAAAACATTCTTTTTAAACGCTAAATCTTTTCTTCAATAATCACTTAAACCTTTAAGAAGTTAAAAAGTTCGAGTAAAACTACTTTTCCAAGTGCATCAGATTAGTGTCCATAACTATGAGTAATGACCATTCCGGCTGCAGTAACTCCCATCTGCAGGCCATGTCAAGGGCTTTAGCCAGATTCTGGTCGAGTTTAATTGGGCAAGTGCAATGCTCAGCTGGAGGAGGCCACTTCACTTGCCAGCTGAACGGCAGCATTCGATGGGATGCCAGGCCAAATTAGCTTCACCAAACGCCGGCTAAAATTCACAGTTGGCTTGGGCCAACTCCCACAGATCCCGTTCTCACCTCGACCCCCAAAAGGCGTTAGTTGTTGACAAGGACAACAGCCCGTTGGGCATTTTGACCCAGAGTCAAGTGGCTGACTATCTGATTGCATTCTATGCGAATTTTGGCCCGGAAAAGCGTTTAAAACATCGAAACTGCGTTCGAGGAGGAAAACGTGTTTGGAATTTAAGCTGCACTGGGGTGAAAATTCATATGAAAAGAAATACATTTCCATGATATTATTTGAGCTTCTCTTTTCCTGGGAGTTCTACTGGATTTTAATGATGATTTTTTAAAATATTGCTTAAAATTAAAAAAAAAATTAAAGTGGGAAAAAAGGATTTTTAAACTAATTTCAAAGTTGGAAGACCCATTAGTTGTTTTTTCCAGTGTTTCTTTTCTTTTTAAAATATTGCTTAAAATTAAAAAAATTAAAGTGGGAAAAAAGGATTTTTAAACTAATTTCAAAGTTGGAAGACCCATTAGTTGTTTTTTCCAGTGTTTCTGGATTAAAATAGCTTCCTAATCCCAATGAGAATTTCCTCTACTTGCATACCAAATTGGTTTAATTCAATAAAATTTTCAAACTAACTTGTTTCTGCGGCCACATTGGTTATGAGTCAGCGTTCCAAATTGCTTTTGTTCATAGCCTGCAGCACCATGGCCACGGGCCATTTTCAACTATGCTGTTCAAAAGTCTGGAAAGTAATTGTATTAAAAAAAAAAAGAATTATTAAAAAAAAAATAAACTACGTTTGGCTAAAAGAACTAGCTACATCAGGCGGGTAAAAAGGGGGGTTACAAACTCGATAGCATTTTAGCTGAATAAACAAATTTCTTCGGCGAACGAGCAAGAGCCAAGCAAATATGAAATTCCATTAATTTGATGGATGCTTCGGGCGCCAAGAAGTGGAGGAAATCTGTGATAGAATTTCGAGTACAACGCCATGCAGTTCACGTTGCGTATGATTAATGCAATTTTATGTTGCCGACAGGCAAGTCGATGTCAGTGAGAAAACACAATGCATTTATTAATGAAGAACAAATCATTCCGAAGGGCCAACTAATCTCAAAATCGCTTTGTTACTGGTTGAGTTTACAATGTTGTAAATTAATAAATTAGAAGGGCTGGCTGGTATTAGAATATTAAAGTAGCTTTTGAAAATGACAAATGAGAAGACATTTTCTTACTGGTAATAATTGGAAAAGTACATAAGCAAAGAAACAGATAAAATATTGAATTCTAAAACTTAGTAACCAAGCCAATTGCTCTATCTCTAGTTATTATTTTTTCTAATCGAAACTTAATTTTTGTCAAGAAAATAATAATTAAGTTATTTCGTTTCATTAGTTTTATGTAACATCCCAAAAGAAAAGACTATATAAACGGAGTATTTCATGTAGTAAAAACAAACTGAACTAAGCACAATAAGAAGAAAGTCAGAATGGTTTTCAATATTGGGCATTATCTGCTCTTGGCAATAGCTTTGCTAAGTGTTCCTGGGGCTCCTGGAGTTTCTGGAGTTGAACGTATAACTCATGGAAGGAATATAAACATCACTCAAGTTCCTTGGCAGGTGTCCCTACACTATTTGGGCAAGTTTCATTGCGGGGGATCCATCTACAGTGAAACTATTATCATAACTGCGGCACACTGTGTTGAAAACAAACGGATAGGGGACATCGAAATTCGAGCTGGATCCTCTAACCATAAAAGCGGAGGTGTTTTGGTGGAAGTTGAAAACTTTCGTTATCACGAAAGGTTCACCAGAAAGGACTTTCGCAGTGATGTTGCTGTTATTAAATTACGGAATCCACTAACTTTCTCCAATACCATTCAACCAATTGCTTTGGCTGAGCAGGATCCGGCCGAATGGTCACTGGGATTAGCCACAGGCTGGGGCTTAACGCCTTTTTATAATCCCGATTATCTTCAGGGAGTCAAACTGGCCATCAGATCGTGGGAATGGTGTAAAATAAAATACCCATACTTACTGCTCGACGATGACATTTGTGCTGGAAGCGCTTTAGGAGGCCCATGCAATGGAGATTCCGGTGGACCCTTGGTCGTTGATGGAAAGCTAGTGGGGATCACCTCACGTGGTAGACAGTTTTTATGTTTCTCCTCTGGACTTTTCGCCAGCGTAGCTAAATATCGTTCGTGGATCCTGAATACCATTAAATCGGTTTGAAATTTCTGATATTGCAGTTATATTTGTTAGTAGCTGCACTTTGTTGTGCTGTACTCCGAATTAAAAAGAAAATTTGCAACTAAATGTTAATCAATTTGTACTTTTCGTTTTTAAAATAATGAAATAAAGGATCAGATAAATAAAATTATATTATATTATTATTATGTTATATTTTTAAATTTATTTACCATTTCAAAAATGTAACAATTTACTTGTTCCCTTTCCCTTTCTTTGATAATTATACCCGCTACTCGTAGAGTAAAAGGGTATACTAGATTCGTTGAATAGTATGTAACAGGTAGAAGGAAGCGTTTTCAACCCTATAAAGTATATATATTATTGATCAGTATCAATAGCGAAGTCGAATAAGCCACATCCGTCCATCTGCCCGTCCGTCCGTCTGTCCGTATGAACGCTGAGATCTCAGGAAATATAACAAATACTGAGTTCAGTTTAAACAGGGTGATTCTTGAGGTCCTGACGCAGCGCAAGCTACTCAACAATAGGTGGCGCTTTGGATATTTCCACTAGCAAAATGAATATTTTAAAATTGTGTAATACAGTAACGGGTATCTTATAGTCGCGGCACTCGACTATATCGTTTCCTCTTGTTTTGGATTAAGATACTGATTTTTGTTGCCCAAACTTGTGGCTCCAAAGCACTATATGGAATTGGACCCGTTTTTGTGGCCAAAACTCATTTTTCGAAAGTATGCAAATATCCGTGTTTTCAATCTTACCATGTTAAGAAATGATCAAAATGCTATGCTACATACATAAAATGTTAATTTAACATTTTACTGTTAAAATACAAGCTGTTAAAGTCGTGCTGTTAAAAAGGTTAATTTTGTGGTGCAACTTCAAATTGGCATATCTCTTAGAAAAAATCATTAAATAATCTACATATTTCAAATTGAATATTGATTCTAAAGGTTAATACTTTTTTTATACTAATACGTTGTGTGTTTCGTTCGTATTTTTTTAACAATTTGTATATTTGGCAAGTGGTGTCCCCTTGTCACTTTTGGAAAAAAACGTTGAACTTTGCAAAGGTTTTTAAAAAAGTTTCAACTGTATCAACAAACACATGTTGTACATTTTTCAATTCAGAATTCAGAATATATAAGCTCGTTGTGCGTTTTTTGCGATTTTTTCATTTTAAAAATATTAATATTGGGCACAAAAACGGCTCAAATTCCACATAGTGCAAAGGTATAAACTAGAACCAATCCTTATTTTTAATATTTTTCTCAGATAAAATACTTACAATGAAAATGCAAACGATATTTTTGTAATATAATCTCTTACTTTAGTAATGCTAGTAACTACTAAGAGAAATCTGCACTTTGTAATTTTTTAGCATAAACAAAAAGCAGATAACTTTAGGAGTTTTCATTGTAAGATGTTTACTTGAACTCTAATATATTAAAACTAATTTTAAAACTGAAAATCCATACTTTAAAAACGCATTTCATATGCATTTAAGCTTCCTAATTAAAATCAAGGAAATTTATAATTATTCGTATACAAACTGTGAGTTGCTTAGGCAGAAGTTCTGAGTGCCTAAGCAGAGTAACGAAACAAAATATTAATTTGTAAACTTATTTTAAATATAAATGCCATGACTACTATATCTTTGTGTTTGGCGAACTTAAAATTAATGAAAAATGAGTAAAGCCCTTTAAAGTTAAAGCAATTTAGATAATTATATTAACTAACATTTGTATAAACTAAAGTTGCGTGTAAAAATAAACTATGACTTAAACTAAAGGAAAAACGCTTAATATCTTATAATCATTATCTGAAATTCTATTTTAAGGATTTCAATTTAAACCTTAATTGAAAACCTTATTGGAAAGCTAAATTTAAAACATTAATTAACATTCTTAAGTATTTTCTTAAGTCGAAATGCGAATACCTAAGGAAACCCAACGCATATAAAAGATTGGATCGCAGACCTGTTAACCACTAATCACTCCAACTCCAGTTCAAAATGTTCGTCCAGTGGATTCTCTTGATCTGCAGCGCTGCTTTGATCTCCTCCAAAGGGCTTCCCGAGCGCATCGTGGGAGGACAATCGGTGTCCATTCTATCGGTTCCCTGGCAGGCTTCGCTGCAAAAGTTTGGAGGGCATCACTGCGGTGCCGTCATCTATAGTGAGAAAATCGTTTTAACGGCTGCCCACTGTACAGAACGTAAGCCGCCTTATATGTTCTCCGTGAGAGTGGGATCTTCGATTTCCGGTTTCGGTGGTCAAGTGGTGAAGGTATCACAAATCCTTGAACATGAGTCCTTTGGCAGGGGTTTTGCAGAGTCCAATGACATAGCTGTAATCCAACTTCAAAGCAATCTCATCATGGGCTTCGGCGTCAGTTCCATTCCATTGGCAGACAGTTCCCCACAACCAAGATCTTTGGCCTTTGTTTCTGGATGGGGATCAATCGAATCTTATGGAAAAGGTTCCACCACTCTCTTAGGAACCACGGTGGCTATAGTGGATCGAGATTCCTGCATGTCTTCCTACAGAGGAAGAATTAGCAAAGACATGATTTGTGCCTCTGCCCCAGGCAAGGATTCCTGCAGGGGTGACTCTGGCGGTCCTTTAGTATTCGATGGAAAACTGGTTGGCATTGTTTCCTTCGGGATGGGATGTGCTCTTTCAGAATATCCCGGAGTTTACGCTAATGTGGCCGAACTAAAGCCTTGGATCGTTAAAACTATTAAACGTTTGTAAAATCGTTAAAGATAACACATACATGGTAATATGAAAACTTTAAATAATATGGTTTACTTATTTTTAAAAATCTATGGAAATCTTTAATAAATATTTTACCATGACAACAATGTAAAAAAAATTTTGAGTTTTTGTAACATTTTTGACTTGATTTTTATACTAAATTTATTAAATTTTCACTTAATGATCCGCTACTGCCTACTGCATTTTTTGATGGACTTAATTTCAAGGAACTTATCAATTTTTGTGAGTAATAAACAAGCTTGGATACTGGAAAAGCCCATGGTATGGCCTGTGTTCCTCACAAGGACGTTTGTCTATCACCTAGTGTCCTTTGTGGCTATATTAATGTAAACGGTTGTCTTTAAATTGAAAGTAAGTGTTTAATATGATATTTAGGTCTGACGTTGCGATTGCCATTGGAATAAACATGTACTATATGATTCAAGCGAATCTCGCGGATCTCAAATATATATTATACATATGTATGTATATACATGTTATGCGGGGTCGGGCTTAGACCGTCGTACATTTCGTCGCTGTTGATGTTCGGTTTCCTTTTGTGACTTAATACACAAAATGAGTTCCCTTGAGCTTGCTCCCGGTGACTGGCTTTCTGAGTGACTATTCTTTTCTTTTTCTTCCTCTTATATTTTTTGTGACGAGCATGAAAGCTACGCAATTCGCCTGCACAACTATCGTCATCCCCTTCACTCTCACCTACTCAGCAACTTTAGGGACCACGTAGGGTTATAGAAGATAAGGGTTTTTAATATTGTGGCGGCCCGACGAAGACATTTGTGCTGGAGGTTTTTTTTGGAGCCACATGCTACGGCGGTTTCGGTGGACCCTTGGTCGTTGATGGAAAGCTAGTGGGGATCACCTCACGTGGTAGAGAGTTTTTATGTTTGTCCTCTGGACTTTTCGCCAGCGTAGCTCAATATCGTTCGTGGATCCTGAATGCCATTAAATCGGTTTGAAATTTCTGCTATTGCGGAAAACTGTGGCGTCCATATTATAGTGTATGTATGTCTTCGTTTGATCTTGTATAACATCGTAATTTTCTTAAATTAACAAAAAGACGATAGCTTTAGGAGTTTTCATTGTAAGATATTTACTTCAACTTTAATATATTGACAATCATTTTAAAACCGAAAATCGATACATTTTAAAAACGCTTTTCATATGCATTTAAGCTTTCTAATTAAAATCAAAGACATTTATAATTATTCGTATAAAAACTGTGAGTTGCTTAGGCAGAAGTTCTGAGTGCCTAAGCAGAGTAACGAAACAAAATATTAATTTGTAAGCTAATTTAATGCCATGACTACTACTTCTTGTGTTTGGCGAACTTAAAATAATGAAAAATGGGTAAAGCCATTTAAAGTTAAAGCAATTTAGATAATTATATTAACTAACATTTGTATAAACTAAAGTTGCGTGTAAAAATAAACTATGACTTAAACTAAAGGAAACACGCTTAATAAATTATAATTATTATCGGAAATTCTATTTTAAGGATTTCAATTTAAACCTTAATTGAAAACCTTATTGGAAAGCTAATTTTAAAACATTAATTAACATTCTTAAGTATTTTCTTAAGTCGGAATGCGAATACCTAAGGAAACCCAATGCATATAAAAGATTGGATCCCAGACCTGATAACCACTAATCACTCCAACTCCAGTTCAAAATGTTCGTCCAGTGGATTCTCTTGATCTGCAGCGCTGCTTTGATCTCATCCAAAGGTCTTCCCGAGCGCATCGTGGGAGGACAATCGGTGTCCATTCTATCGGTTCCCTGGCAAGCTTCGCTGCAAAAATTTGGAGGTCATTTCTGCGGTGCCGTCATCTATAGTGAGAAAATCGTTTTAACGGCTGCCCACTGTACAAAACGTAACCCGCCTTATATGTTCTCCGTAAGAGTGGGATCTTCCATTTCCGGTTTCGGTGGTCAAGTGGTGAAGGTATCACAAATCCTTGAACATGAGTCCTTTGGCAGGTCTTTTGAATATTCCAATGACATAGCTGTGATCCAACTTCAAAGCAATCTTATCATGGGCTTCGGCGTCAGATCCATCCCATTGGCCGATAGTTCCCCGCAACCTGGATCTTCGGCTTTTGTTTCTGGATGGGGATTAATCGAATATCATGGAAAAGATTCCACCACTCTCCTTGGAACCACGTTGGCTATAGTGGATCGAGATTCCTGCATGTCTTCCTACAGAGGAAGAATTAGCAAAGACATGATTTGTGCCTCTGCCCCAGGCAAGGATTCCTGCAGAGGTGACTCTGGCGGTCCTTTAGTATCCGATGGAAAGCTGGTTGGCATTGTTTCTTTCGGCCCACAGGGATGTGCTCTTTCAGAATTTCCCGGAGTTTACGCTAATGTGGCTGAACTAAAGCCTTGGATCGTTGAAACTATTCAACATTTGTAAAATCGTTAAAGAGTACACTTTTTTATAAAAATTATTTGAGAAAAATTATAGTATGAAAAATTTAATTATTAACATATGATTTTATTCACAAATTTATTGAAATTTTTAATAAATATTTTAACATGGCAAGAGTGTAAAACAATTTCTTTCATTGGTAACTGGTAACATTGGTAACTTTGACTTGATTTTTATGCTAAATCTATGCACTTTTCACTTAATCAACTGCTACTGCTTAACCCTAAAGAATAAAGGCCATAACGAGGCAAATTGTTTTTGGTAAATCAAACCACAGAAAACAATATTCAAAATATATTTTTATTTTTTTTCTACAGAAATTGAAGCCTACTCTTTGTCTGACCATAAACCTCCTGGTCGCCATAACTTTTTTTTGGCTATAAAACTCTACAGTTCTTTAGAAATCTGTATTTGCAGGAATCTAAAAAGTTCTATGGGAAAAACCAAACTTGGCCATGGTACTGGCTATGCTCCTCACAAAAACGATTGTCTCTCACCCAGTGTCCTTTGTGTCTGCTCTTTCTCTTCGCTTCCTCTTATATAGGAGTAACACAGCTACGCAATTCGGCTGCACAACTATCGTCATTCCCTTCGCTCTCACTTACTAAGTAACTCAATGGATCACGTACAGCTAAAAATAGCTTTGTCGCACTTACTCTTTACATCTAGTTAAAATTATCTGTTCGTACTCGTACTAGCATAACATGAGAATCAGTGCTGGCAACTTTTGACGAGGAAAAATAACTGTTTTACAAAATGAATTTAAAAAAAAGTCAGAATTCCCGCATTCCCGCTTCCCGCAATTCATTATTTTTTGCTGCGGTTAGCATTAAAAAAAAAGTCAGTTTTGACGGGAAAAAAGCCGAATTGGCAGCAGTGATGAGAATGTACCGAACTAAGAACGAACTAGAAACGAGACATTCAACTAGGTACGAAAGGCACACAATGGCCGTTATATTCAAATTATCTTTCTTTCTTTCATCTTCGATAACGATAATACTTAAAAATATTTTATAAAACGATACTCATTAAAGACCATCTTAGTTTGCTTTTATATACAAATTCTGGGAAATATTAATTTTTTGTACATTTCTTAAACAGTATTAATGGCATATAAAATTCATTTGTAGAAGAAATACTGGTGCAATTTTCATTCTGGCCTAAGAAGACACCCCCAAGTCCACCAGAATCGCCATAACCACTGCTGTGTCCATTGTAGCCGGTAAAAATGACATCTAATGATTGACTACAAAAGTATTGCCGGTGACTTCTTCTTCATAGCCTCATAATCCAACATTTCTCCACCGCCAGATGCGAATGAAACAGTCCCAATAGCAGGAGAAAGGTATAGCCCGAATTTGATCGGAAAACTGAAGTGGCTTACTCAGTCACATGACGGCAATGTCACTCAGATTCCTTACAAAATTAAAATCTTCATGGGTTTTAATGGCTGCCACCCCAAATAAAATTCCTCCGGAGACGACCAATGCGGATCCTGCTCGAATGTGATAATCTTTGGTCTCAAGTCGTCGGCCGAACCATGGGCAGAAGTAATGATGACATGCTTGCTGTAAATAGATCCTACACAAAATGTCGTTTCCTTACTTCTATTGACACCTGCCAAGGAGCGTCTTCGATTCTAATAGAATTGCCACCGAAAATGTGTTCTTCGGTCTGGGGTTCTACTACTGCAGACAGGAAGTTGAATGCCAAGCAGGAAGCACTTGATTAACATCTTGACCAGCTTGGTCAAGTCCTTGGATCACAATGAGTTCTCTATGGCTAGAGCAACTGTTTTATAGGCTTCGCATGGCATTCAAATTTGTGATATTATATAAAAAAAATAATGAAAATGCTATCCTTATGTAAGTATTTTTGACTTTCTTAAAGATAAGAAAATTAAAAATGTCAAAAAAACTTAAGGTGATGGATCTTTTTACACAACTCTTTAAGCTTTAAAGAAATACAAAGTAACAAAGCAATATAATACATTGTTGTTGACTAGAAAAACTCAATTTTAACGCTCGTGAAAACATAACTTTTAGGGTTTATTGAAAATTATATGATTAGCGAGTTCCTTTCTTAATAGATTTTGACTTTTTCTATTTTCTTATCTTAGAGAAATATTCTTGTAGAAATTACCGATAATCTTAAAAAGGAAATTGCCATTTGTAGCCTATAAAACCCTTCTTCTCACGGTGGAGAGCTCATTGTGGTTCAAGAATTTGTCCAAGCTGGTCAAGATGTTCATCAAGTGCTTCTTCCTTCTACAGGCAATCAACTTCCTGTCTGCAGAACCAGTATTCCAGCCGGAAGAACGCATTTCCGGTGGAAACTCTATTAGAATCGAACAGGCACCTTGGCAGGTGTTGTTACTCATACAAAAGCAACAAATTTGTGGTGGTTCCATTTATAGCAAAGATATTATCGTTACGGCTGCCCACTGTCTTTTTACAATAGGCGAAGAACGACTTGAGCCCAAAGATTTGCTTATTCGCGCAGGATCCACATTTATTGACTTTGGAGGAGATCTAATCGAAGTGGCCGCCCTTAAATATCACGAAGAGTTTAATTTTATAACGAAACGAAACGACATCGGCATCGTACGACTGAGTAAACCACTTCAGTTTTCCAAGAAAGTTTGGCCAATCCCTTTGGCCGGCGTGAACCCTCCTTCTGGAACTTTTGCATTTTCCACTGGCTGGGGAGCAACTTCAGTTACTAGCAATACTCCGCGGAAATATCCTAGAAATCTTCAAGGCATAGTCGTTCCTATTCATAAGTGCATAGGACTTCATGATGATTATATTTGCGCCGGCAATTTTAACAAAGCCGCTTGCTTTGGCGATTCTGGTGGTCCATTGGTTGTGGACCAAAAACTAGTCGGTGTTGTCTCTATAGTCTACGGTACTTGCACTGCCACTTCTTCTTACATCAGTGTACCTTTCTTTAAAAAATGGATTTTAAATGCCATTAATTCTATTTGAAAAATGTACAAATATATATATAATAAATAAATATTCACAAGAGCATTTGTATAAATCAAATCCAAAAAGTTTTTTTAACTTATTATTTTAAAAATTATTTTTTAAAGGCTTTTAAAAGTTTAGGTCATAAACAAGTGTAACTGGAGGCTAGTACAAAGCCTGGGCCGCGCACGTTTGGTTTTTCATCCGGCCACGCCCATTTTAACGCCCATTAAATATGGCTTATACTTGTTCATAAACCAAAAATTTCAAATCGTGACAGAATTTTACAGATCGTTGACAGAGTCACTAATTGTTAGCAAATTATTTTACCATTTTCTTACATTGTTTACCTACTGGCCAGGCTTAGTAAATCGCCTTTTTTTTCAGAAAATTTCTGATGATGAAAACCATATTATAATCATCATTAACCTTCCACTTCTTGGGATAGGGATGTTTGCATTCAGAGTGCTCCAAAATGTTTTACTTCTATGGATCTTAAGTCAATAATCTAAGGGATTAAAGGTTAATAATATCCAGCTAATTCTAGAAAATGGAATGAGATGGGATTAACGTTTTTACAGTTATATTTTGGAAATCAAATTAATAATATTTGTATAATATAATTTAATATTTGTAGTACAGTATAATTTGCTTAGCTGCCTCGAGTAATTTGCACGCAACTTTGAGGCAGCTATCTTAAAAATGCAGCGATCTTAATTTTAATTTTTGAACAAAAAAAAGTTTACCTATAGCTCAAATGAAGTACATTTATATTTTGTATCTTTTTTAGCCAAATTATATTTTCATTTCAATGTCTAAATTATTGATATCAAAATATTAATACATATTTCAACTTGTATATAGTTTATATTTTCATTGTTAATTCTTAAAATAGTATGTTTTTTTTTTTGCCATACTGCCTAGAAATTATTTAAGAAAATTGGCTCGTTCTCAATAGATGGCGCAGCTAACTTACATGATTTTCATAGAAAACCATAAAAAATTCTGCCGATATGAGGCGCTTAAGTGCAGAAGGCTGCTAAGTTGGGTGCACCAAACGTAATTATTTTCGTAGTAAAGTGACCATGATGCAGAAAAATGAAAATATCAGGCAGCTATCTTGACGATGCGGCTAAGTATCGAGGCAGCTAAGCAAATTATACCGTAGTATTATTGGTAAGCCCAAATAAACCTTTTAAAGAACGGAGATTCTTCTTTCACATTGAGAAACTAAAATCAGTAAAAACTATAATTTTTGTATTAACAAAAGTTTACATATTGGTTAGTGCAACGGTTTATATAGAAGTAAAAGGTAATTTAACATAATATTTCCAATCTTTAACGGAGATCTGTAAATATTCTAAAAATAAGAAATTTACAGTCACTTTTAAAAGTTGAATTGCTTTTTATTTTAAGGTTTTCCAACGATTTATGTTATATTTTGCTTAGATACCAAGTATCATACCTTAGCCTTCCAGTAATTAGTTTTCCTTTGTTGCTTAACAAAATCCATTAACATTTTTGAATTACAAAGCAAGCATAAATAGAATTCCATTTACAACCAAGTTTTAACTATAAAAAAAGCTGCTCACCTTCGAAAAAAAACATTCTTTATCATAACTCCAGTTCAAAATGTTTGTTCAGTGGATTCTTCTTATCTTCAGCGTGACTCTGACTTCCTGTCATTCTCTTCCGGAACGAATTGTGGGAGGTAACTCGATATCAATTCGATCAGTGCCTTGGCAGGCATCCTTGCAAAAGTACGGCAAGCATTGGTGCGGTGCCGTCATCTACAGTTCAGATATCATCATAACGGCTGCTCATTGTGTTAAAGGCGCCTCTGCCGGTGCCTTTTCCGTGAGAGTGGGCTCATCGTACACCCGATACGGTGGACAGGTGGTGAAGGTATCAAAGATCCTGGGGCACGAGAGTTATGACAAGAGTTTGGCCAACGATATAGCCGTGATTCGTCTTCAGTCTAAACTCAGCTTGGGCACTGCCGTCAGGTCCATTCCTTTGGCCGAAAGTTCCCCTGCAACTGGATCTTCTGCATCGGTTTCCGGATGGGGATCTATTGCTTTTCAACGGCCAATCTCCAAAGCCTTACACGGTGTCTCAGTCGATATTGTTGATCGCAATAAGTGCCAGAGGTCGTATAGCGGATTTATCACCAAGGAAATGATCTGTGCCGCCGCTCCGGGAAAAGATTCCTGCTCTGGGGATTCTGGCGGTCCTCTTGTCTCTAATGGTGAACTTGTTGGCATCGTATCCTTTGGAATGAACTGCGCTCATCCCAAATATCCAGGAGTCTATGCTAATGTGGCGGAGCTAAAGCCCTGGATTTTAAAGGCTATTCAAAGAATTTAAAGAACAAACATGAAAGTTTAACTAAAAGTAAAAGTGGACACCTATAAAAAAGACTCTTAACTTTGATTGAAATCATTCCCCCAATACACTACATCAGATTCTGATTTTTCAGTTTTATTAAAA